>NW_026126629.1:14957500-15557500 GCF_943737965.1 Phodopus roborovskii
GCAGTCCAAGACAGAGCTTGAAGGCACCAAATGATCATACATGCCCAGGGAGTAGATATGTAGGTGCTCTTCAGACCCCACCTAACCCCTCAGACTCTGACAACTAATTCATTGTCCTGAAGAGCTGGCACCTGGAGGAGAGAGCCTTTAGGGCTTCTTGAATCTGAATGAGGTGGTCTCTTCAATGACAAACAGACAAAAAACAATACATTTAATCACTGTGCCCGCAAGGGAGGCCTAGATAGGCACTGAACAAAGGTGACATTATAAGGATAACTAGCACAGACAGTGGTGGAGGGGTAACTGGTGTGTCTATACCCACAGCAGAGCTCAGTGCCCAACAAAACCTGCTGAAAAGTCTAAGAAGCATGCCCAAGAGATCTCTAGTTCTCCCCACTCCTGGGTCCCTCCATCTTTCCAGCCACACACTTCCAGTGTCCCCCAATGTAAACTGAGGCCTTCAACCTGAGCAATGCTATCCCACCCTTTAGAAGAGTCTGGGGCCAGTGTAGTCACTCTCTGCCCTTCCAAACCACCATGCTAGCAGAATGTGGGGTGCAGAGTTAGCACCCAGGAGCCAGGCTGTCCAAGTCAATGTGGACAACTGCCTTTTTGCTAGCTATGTAACCTTGGGGGAGATAGTAAGCTCTCAGTGACTAATTTCCTCACCAGCAAAATGAGCTTGGAATGGCCCCAGGGATGCACAGGGCTCCCCGAGTAAACACTGCAAGGCTCTTAGAAGTGGGGCTGACTCACAGCATCGCCCTTTTGCTTCAGCTACCCTTAGGACCCACAGTGGCCCTGGCAGCATGTCCCGAAGGGAGCAGGCCCTGTCTCAGTCTGGAAACGTAATTCCTAAGCAGGTTTGTCGCTGCCTAGAGCTAGAGCACAGGATTATTGAAATGAATACCATACGCCTGTCCTGTGGCTACTGGGCCACCAGATTCTTCACCACAGGGATTCCTGGGAGATGCTGAGCTACTCTCTACCTGCACACTGTTGTTTTTTAAGTACATGCCCCTCTCCCAAACCCTCCAATAGCTGTGAGGTGGGGCAGCACAATGGGACATGTGTCCTGGGCATGACCAGGAAAATGGGACACAGGCCCTGGCACCTGCTACAGCCTTACAGCTGTGGAGCCTTCTCCACAGCTCATCTTGTGGTGATATGGTGTTCGGGATTTATTAAAGCCACTGGGGATCAAAATAGCAAAGCAGTCATACCAGTTAGCCATAGAAGGCAGGCGGTGGTGGCACACGCCTGTAATCCCAGGACTCTATTAGTTCAAGACCAGCACCTGGGATCACACGCCTTTAATCCCAGCACTAGGGAGGTGGAGACAGGAGTGATTTGTCTGGGTGGAGAAAGGAATATGAGGAGGAGACTACAGGAATTCAGAGCTTTTGCCTCTGAGGATTCATGTAGACAGGATTGCCGTTTCAGCAGAGTAGAGGTAAGATACTGGCTTGGATGCCTTACTTTTTGATCTTCAGGCGGAAGCTTGAACCCCAACATCTGTCTCTGGGTCTTTTATTCTTTGTGCTACATCCTCTTGTTAAGTCCCTTCATTAACACCCTTCTGCAGGTCACCAGCACTGGGCCCAGACTGGGTTGTGTCCACTCTGAGATGTACTGTGCTCAGTATATGGCCACACCCACCTGGTTCACTGTGGGACACCAGAGCCTGTCACAGAACTCACACAGAAAAGCTCCCTTCAGTGTCTTTTGACAGTAACACTGTCCTGGTGTTCCACACTCCCAGAACCAACCCCCACATGCTTGGCCTTCCTCACCTTTACAATGAGCTACAACTCACAGAGCATGCTGTCAAACCTGGTGGATCCCTGCTTGCTTCCTGACTTCACCTGCCCCATCCTAGAACCGATGTCTACCTCATCCAGAGCTAGAAAGTAAGGATGGCAGAGACAAGAAAATACCACAGTCACCTCAGTACTGGCCATGCAACCACATGGTAGAGTTTTTATCAGTACCTCCGTGTCACAGATAAGGACATGACTACCCAAGGAGAAGTAACTTGCCTCCCTTGGAGCTGGGAATCTCATCACTCCCAGTCCCAGAAGCCACTGCATCATGAATCAGTACAATGAAAGGTTGTCAGCATCAAGCCCAGAGCCATCTCCAAGCTGGGTTCCCATTTCTCTATCTGCAGAACTCTCCTCTGACTACTAATAAATGCCTACTCATAAGTCACATGTTTGCTCAACTATCACTCACCTCCTCTGGTAGCCCTCCCTGACTTCTCCCAGCTCTCATCTGTGTTCCCAGATGGGCTTCCTGCTGGGCCAGTGAGCTACTTCAAGAGGGCCAGGCCAGAGCCCTGCATTCATTCCCCACATCACAGCTCCATCACAGCTTCCCTAGGAACTTCCTGAGAGCCTAGTTCTCAGCACTGGGCTCTTTCCAAAGCCTTTAAATACAAGTGTGGTTCCCACAAACCCTGACATCAGGGTGATGGCCAAGAATGAAGAAATGCTATCTCTCCAGCCCAGCTTCCAAAAGGAGCCTATAGTGCAGTTTGCAAACGGCAGAAAATACACATGTCAGAAAACTGTCTATCAGTTTCAAAAATCCAAATAGGTGGTCTACTGGAGTCTCAGATAATCTGCCTATAAATCTGAAGAGAGTGTCTCCTAGGAAGCCAGGGACACCCTCTTGACTGATTCTCCTCTCTCTCTTCTCTCTTCTCTCTTCTCTCTCTCTCTCTCTCTCTCTCTCTCTCTCTCTCTCTCTCTCTCTCTCTCTCACACACACACACACACACACACACACACACATCAGGTCACAGATTCTATGCCTGAGAAAGCAGGGGATAGTCATTCTGTATCTGGGACAGTGGCTCTGACTTTGGCAACCCCTGAAATAGTAGGAACTAGGGACACTACTCAGCAGACTTGTGGTCTGAGCCAGGGTAATAGCCTGGGCAGGCACAGGGGGCTTCCTGTCAATCATTCTCTCACTCTCAAGTGCCCACCAAGTCCCAGGTGCATGTCCAACCATGCCATATCCAAAGCTTTGCATGATACCACAACTAGGGTTGTGGTATCTTCCCAGGCTTCTGTTCCATGTGGCAAGTGACAAAAATAACCTACCCAAAGTTTCTCCAAAGAATCTATTACCATGGGAGGCATCAAGGGGTACAAAGCTATTTTTAAAACTCTCTACAGGGTCATTAGATGCCTCTCCACTGTATTTGCAGAGCCACTGTCTCCAATAACTCCCCAACAGAAATCTGAATTTGCCAGTGTAGCTCCCGGAGAAACCAGTCAACCTAGGAGCTCCCCAAAAAAGGAAGCAGCCTGGGACCTGAGTGTCACCAATATTCCCCATGGCTGTACTTAACTTGTGCCTAGTGGGGAAGGAAGGAAAGTCAAGAAGCAGTCTTGGCCCCATACCGCATCTCCAGGGCACTGTAAGTTTTTATTTTCTCCCTCCACATAACTGGGGAGGTCTGTTCTTGAGATGTGTAGGGATAACACAGAGGGAAAATCTAGATAGAGAAGGGGTTTATGGGAGCCTGAATCCCAGCTCCCACTCACTGAAAAGAAGACGGTCCCTGTGAAACCAACAAAGGCCCAGGGATCTGATATCACAGCCATCTCAGTATGCCACTCCTTCATGCCACTTCCCTGACATGCTGAGGGTTCCCCAGCTGCCAGCTCCCAGTGTACCTTTGAACCTGTTTTCCAGACTCTATATAGTGGAGACAAGTTGAAGCAAAGACTCCCATGTAGTCTCCTGCCCACCCAGAAACCATTCCATCACAAGGGACAAACCAGCCAGGGCTGCAAAGGAGAAAGATGCTGAGACACAGCTGGAACAGGGAGAGAATTTAGCAAAGGGAGGTGGGAAATCTGAGAACACAAATACCCACTTAAATTCTTCTCGAAGAATGGGGAACACTTTAGCGGGACTCGGAACAAGGCCTCCTTTTCACAGTATTAACAATTTGTATTTTCCACTATCCATCTTCCTCACAGTCTTTTGCAGGGAGGGAAAGTCTATAAATATTTTTTTAAGAAAGACTGAATTTTGATGAACTCAGCTAAGCGAGTGTTTTGCATATGAATGGGATCTGATTAGCTGGCACTTTCCTACACAGAATGCACCACAACTTCATGCTTTCCAGAGAGTTAAAAAGTTGAAGCGGCCACACTGATACGGCTCCTCTAATAAAAAAATCATGCAGCATTTATTATTGATGTGCAGCCCTGATAAATACCCTCATTTAAAATTCTTCACTCCCAAGAACCCTCCGGGATAATTTCTCAAGATAACCAAAAGGAACACTTCAGCCAGCCCATCACCAGGGTCCAGGTAGTTATGGTCGTGGCCGAGCAATAGGAAGCCAAAAGAACTGTGGGGGAAGGTTGAAGTATTCGGGTGGCTATTCTCCAAGGGAAGTCCGTCAGGTGCAGAGGAAGCTGCCCTCCCAGTGTGTTAACTCCCAGGATGATGGACAGGAAGTGCAGAGTCGGGTTCTATGCACTGGAGGTACCTGCCACGTGACATCAGTCAGTGCCCCCAGCCATGCTGCAGCCTGTCATTCCCTGCAGGGGTAACAGGTAACATTCCCTGCTGATGTCACTCCTGCAGCCACCTGCTTCTGCCCCCACCCAGGGGTGCTGCATTTTTCTAGAGGTACCCCCAGTTCACAATCAGTGTCCCCTGGGGTTAGGTATATAGAAGCTGTCCCCTCTGACCACCAGAGAGGACATCTTTATGTTTCAAGACCCCAGACCAAGACTTATTTCCATGCTTGGCTCTTTCTCCTCTGAATTGCTTTCCTCATAAATCATGTACACCCTATCATAGACCCAAGGCTCAGCTTCAGTGTGCTGGACCCTCTCCTTCCACTGCCAGTGCTCAGGAAGGCTGGCAGCTATGAACAACATCATCATCATCATCTCCTTAACCTCCAATCCTACAGTCAGTGGGAACTTCAAACAGGAAAGCAGATGGTAGAAAGAGAGGCAGAGCTGCTGGGCACACTTCCCTCTACCCCCATTTCTGCCTAGGATGGCAAGACTGACTGCTGGACAATCCTCTTCAGGACCAGGAATGTGGACAGCTCCCCAGCTGAAGCCCCAAGAGCACTCCTCCAGCCTTAGTCCATTCCTTGACCTTGACGTTCTTTTTTTGTTTATTTTGTTTTTGTTTGTTTGTTTGTTTTTCCTTTTTATTTAAATTTGAAACAAGGTTGTTTTACATGTCAATCCCAGTTTCCTCACCCTCCCATCCTCCCCTATCACCCCCACCAAACCCCAGCCCATCCCCCTTTCTGCTCCCCAGGGAGGGTAAGGCCTTCCATGGGGAGTCTTCAAAATCTGTCATATCATTTGGGGCAGGGCCTAGGCCCTCCCCCATGTCTCTAGGATGAGAAAGTATCACTCTATGTGGGATGGGCTTCCAAAGTCCATTCGTATAGTAGGGATAAATACTGATCCATTACTAGAAACCCCATAGACTGCCCAATCTTCCTAACTAACACCCACATTCAGGGGGTCTAGGTCAATCCTATACTGATTTCCCAGCTATTAGACTAGAGTGTTCAGGTCAGCTGATTCTGTGGGTTTCTCCAGCATGGTCTTGACCCCTTTGCTCATCATCCCTCCCTCTCTGTAACTGGATTCCAGGAGTTTGGCTCAGTGCTTAGTAGTGCTTCTGCTTCTGCTTCCATCAGCTACTAGGTGAAGGCTCTAGAAGAAACCATCCTGAGTGAGGTAACCCAGTCACAAAAAGACAAACACGGTATATGGATTTTAGACATAGAGCAATAGATTGCCAGCCTACAATTCACAAAAGCTAGGAAACAAAGAGGAGCTTAAGAGAGACATACATGGTTCCCTGGAGAAGGGGAAAGGGACAAGATCTCCAGAGCAAATTGGGAGCTTGGAGGGAGGAGAGAGGGAGTTAGGAGAAAGAGAAGGGGAGAAGAGGAAGGGAGAGGTGGACATGAGGGATTGAGACAAGGAAAGAACAGAGGAGAACAAGAAAAGAGATACTATAATAGAGGGAGCCATTATAGATTTAAGGAGAAATCTGGCAGTAGAGAAATGTCCAGAGATCTACAAGGATGAACCTAAGTAACAATCTGAGCATTAGTGGAGAGGCTACCTTAAATGCCCTTCCACAGTAATGAGATTGACAACTACCTCATATGCCATCCTTCATGTTCTTTTAAAGACCCAGTTCAGTCTGTTTCTTGCCAGACCTTGACTGTCTCAAAAAGAATGGTGTGCCCACTCCCCTAACACTCCCCCAACACTCTCCTCAATATGAAACGGGAGTGGCATCAACACTAGCTGACTCATCAGGCACTCCTGTTTTGATCCCTACTGATATCCACAGAACACAGCTTCCCCCCCCCACCCCACAGCTTAACAAAGGGCCTCCTCCCCTGTCTAGCCACAAGAATAAGAACTAAACAAAGGTATCAGTTTTCATCAAACCCCCAAGTGTGCCTCCAGGTGCATAAAAATACCAACAGACCCTCACTCTGAGCTAACACATTAGGAAAACACGGTGTGAAGCAATAGATTAAAATTGCATGCATCTATCTTCAGAAATCTACCTCCCCCCCCCAAAAAAAATAGTTTCCTGGGAGAAAAAAAAAGGAAAAATCTGTTTCTTCAAACTACACCAAGCCGCAGCCCAAGACCTTCTTGGGTTGGTGCTACAATGTAAATCTTGAATTTCATTTACCATCCTGGTCCTCTGACCCCAGCAACATCCCATAAATATTTAGGCAACCAACACCAGCCTTGTTTTCCACTTTGGAGTGCAAATGATGGGAATGGGAAGATGAGAAAGCAGCCTCCTCCGTGGTTGTACCAGCTCATGGCCAATCAGCAAAATAACGACAAGAGTTCTGGAGACCCAGGGAGCCTCGGGCTTCCTTAATGAGCCCAGATGCGATGTGTCTCACTGAAAACGCAAAGCTCACTACCTGCAGGGGCCTTGATGGTGGGACTGCCGGGTGAATCAATAGTGGCACAGAAGCTTTGAAGGAGGGAGGCATGGTGGAAAGGAGAGAGAATCCTGGAGACATGCATGCAAGTGGATTTTTTTTCCACAGAAGCTCTAGAACTAAGGTGATGAGGGCAGGAGCCAACCCCCTCAGCCCTCTTCTCCCCATGTCACTCTCCCCAGCTCGCCTATATTTCACAGTTAGATAAATATCCGCTCTCCCCAAAGGCCCAGCACCAGCTTTCATGCCCTCCATCTTCAAAGCCAAATGGAATTGCAAGCTCACTCATATGACGGACAGACACTTTGCCAAGAGGTGCCTCTGAGCTCCTGCCCAAGGGTAACTGCACTGTTTCTACCTTGCAGTCTGGACCTTCAGAAGTGTGGTACTCTAGACAAAGTGGCCTTTGGTATGAATTCTGCCATAGCCGTTTACCAGCCACAGCAGCATCCAGCAAGGTTTTTGTGAGAAGACAAATCTATTGAAGCATAAATGATACACTGTGACATTCGCTCATACAGCACAGGTCCACCACCCAGTTTCAGGATCATTCCATTCCCCCACAATATCCCATCCCCCAGCTTGCAACAGTCCCTGCTTCTACCTCCAGCTCCAGGCACTAATCTGCTTCCTGTCTCTATGGTTTTCCCTTTTCTGGAAATTTTCACATAAATGGGATGATACGTAATCCTTTGTATCTGGCTTCTTTCACTTAGGATGTTCCTGAGGTTCATCCCGTGGTAAGGCCACATGTCTCATGCTGTTTGTCCCCTGAGTAGTAAGTATTCCGCTGAATGAGACACCTAACTGGGTTTATCTGTTCGCCTCATGTGGACATTGGATGTAGCCAGGTTGGGCTGTGATAAACTTGAGCATCGACAGGCAAGTCTGTACAGACTTGTCCCCACTTCCCTCACACAGATTCCTAGAGGTGGGCCTGCAGAGCAATGTGCTTAATGTGTCTACTTCCTTAAGGGGCAATCAAGCTCCTTCCACACCACCTGTCCCATTTCACATTCCCATCAGTAGTGGATGGGTTCTAGTTGCCCCATATCCTCTGAACAGGTGTATCTGTCATTTTTATGACATCTGTGCCAGTGGTGTGCAGGGGTGACAGTTCACTTGCCCATCCCTAATTGACAATGAGGCTGAGCTGAGCATTCCATGTGTTTGAGATATATATGTATACATATTGTATACATATAGAGACAGACAGACAGACAGACAGAGAGGGATCCATCTGTGCCCATTTTGCATCAGGTGGTTTGCTTTATTATTGAGTTGTAAGATTTAGCTATCTTTCAGATATGATTCCATTATTAAATACGTGACTTGCAAATATTTTCTCTTAGTATTTCACTTACAAATGGAGCTCATTCTACCACCTCATGGTGAAGAGCAGGGATGAGGGTTATGAAAAGATGGGCATGAGACTGGTCACAGAGGCCTTCCTAAAAATCGGCCACTGCCACTGTGTTGTCATTGTGACCTTGGCTCTGGAAGACAGGGTTTGTGTGTTTTTGTTTTTGTTTTTGTTTTTACTTTAATTTGCAGACCAGTGCAGGTGTGGTACAGAGGAGGGTATGTGCCAGAATGGCCTTCAGCCATCCCAGCATGCCCTAGGCCTTACTCAGAAGAGCACAAGGATAGAAAGAATACCCAGAAGAGACCCCCAAGGAAGAAGCACCAAGATGCGCTGGTAGAGGGGACAGCAGGAGTGCAAACAGTGACCCAAAATGGGACATTTAAACCCAGGGAAAGCTCTCAGGGTCACAGAAAGGGTGGCAGGTTGGTGCCCCAGAGTCCAGGGAAGGCCAACACTGCTGGGCCATACCCATTGAGATGATCAAGCATCAAGACACTCATGAGGAATGTTTAAGTCTATGTAATGGCAAGATGGCACCGCTCTCTACTTGTCTACTTGTCCTTTCCTTGGAGACCACCAGTCATGGAGATTCCTAGGCTACAGGCTATGTCACAGACACTGTGCCATCCCATCACTACAATTCAGTGATGAAGCAGATTATCCCGTGTTAAGGGATGAACTGTGCTCTCTCGCCAGAAAATGCTTACTGAAGTCCTAATACCCAGTATCTCCAAATGTGACTGTGGGGTTTTGTTGGGTTGATCGGGTTAAAATGAGGTCATGGGGGGTGTGCAGAGGGACTAAGTCAAGGTGAGTGGAATCATTATTTGAACACAGATACACATAGAGAGCTGACCAAGTAAAAACACAATGAGAAGATAGCATCCACAGCCAAGGAAAACCAGCCCTGCTTGAACTTCAGCTCCCAGGATGAAGGGAAACTAAAGGTCTTCTACCTACTACCCAGTCTGTGGTGCTTGGTTATGGAATCCTTGGGAAATAAATTTATCCAATTCACACAAAAGGAAATTGGGGTTTAGACAGAGATACTGTGGTTGAAACCCTTAGGAGAGTCTGAGTTCTTTGACCTCTACCCTATGCATCTCACCTCCCCTCAACCAGCACACAGCATGGTTGGGGCATGAACCTCCTGAAAGTGGAACCTTACCTAGGGCTGTGCTAGGCACACCAAGGCTCCAAGATCATCTGGAGATTGAAAATGGAGTGCCCCCTCGCTTGTATCAATAATTCACTGCTGCCCCTCCCCCAAGAGACACAGGTACCCAAGGGGAAGCAAACAAGACAGAGGCAGAGGCAGGGCAGAGGCGGGGTGCGGGGCGGGGCATGGAGGCGGGCAAAGCAGACTCCCAGGAAGACCATGTATAAGAAAGAAGGAAACTTATGCCCTAAGGCCTGCCTCCCTTTTGAGGACTGAAAATCAGCTTTGTATTCCAGAGGAGGAAAAGCCCCTACCCATCTGTGGGATTTGATACCCAGGTGAAGAGTCCCCTTGGCAGCCACAGTGTCTTGGAGGTGTCTCCATGCAGCCCAGTATCTGAGGATGTGCTCTCAGGTCAGCTCTAGGCCAAATGGGGAGAGATCCTTAGATTCCTCCCACAGCATAGCTGCTAGCATGTCCCTCTGGCAGAGCAGCACCAGCCATCAGTCTGCACCTCCCAATAGACAGCTACAGCTTCCAGGCCTTGGCCAGCATAGCCCCTTAAACAGGACTCTCCTCCCTATTCTATGACCATGGAGGGAGTTAGTATCATCATCAGTTTTGTCCTAGACAATGTGTGCATAGTTATTTTCACATTTTTGTCCAATTAATTACAGCAATATCAATAGATCTTTAATTTTCTCGTTAACAAATAATGAGAGTCTCAATGCTACAATACAATTCATTAGTTTTAAGTGATCAAGTACAAGTTCCTATGCAAAGTCCCACTGGGACAAATTCCTAATGACTGCCTCTTGAAGGCCCAAGGACGAGTGGCTGGTCCCCAAGATGTTGCTGGATTTTGCAGACACTGAAGAGGAACATCCTGCCTGTCAATAATCATTCTGGATTCTGGGACAGTCCCCACCCTCATGAGGTGACAAACAGTTTCACTGAGGACCTACTGTGTCTCAGCCCTTTACCAGGTCTTGGTTGCATCTGATGGAAACAGTGGGTCTTCCTGGTGAGGGCTGGTGTCTGCTAAATCATGAGAGAAGCCTTTTGAAGGCTAGGCTGGTTTCACCAAATCCAGAACAGGGCCAAGAGCTCCTGACTAAAGGAACAGCTCATACAAAGATCTGAAGACAATAAGACAATGAATTGCACTTTAGATCATGGAATGTTTGACATGAAAGGCCCAGTTTGATAACTACAGTTAGAAGAAACAATTAACTGGAATTTTCAGCATAGCTAGTTGAGGGGAAAAAAAACCTGAATATCCCCTACATAAAGAGAAGATAAATACTTGAAGGGATGGGCATGCTATTTACCCCAATCTGATCATTACACATTATCCACCTGTGGTTAAATGTTACCATGTACCCAATTGTTATGACTTATAAGTGAATTGTCCCCTACAGGTGCAGGTGCAGGCTTGGTTCCCAGCTGATGGACTTTTGGGAAATGGTTGGCCCTGAAGACCCTGACTTCATGAATGGAGCAGACTATTCATGGATTCATAACATACTTGCTTCAAGGCAGAAGACCACTAGGGTATGTAATAGAAGGATATTGTTGTCCTCTGCCCCCTCCTGTTTCTTTCAGCTTTCCTGTGTACTATGAGAAGAGTAACCCCCTGCTGTCTTCTCCCATCACCAATGTGAAATCAAAGGATAACCTAAATAAACAATCCTCCCTTGGAGTTGTTTTTCTCAGGAATTTATCATAATGCTATAAAGCAGACCAAACACCCATAAATATATACAATTAGTACATGTCAACTAAAAATGAAAATGCATTAATAAATAAACCAGGTGCCTGCCTTCTTAGAAGGAAAAAGATCCTTCAGTGACGCTGCGAGGGCATGGGGACTGAGGGTGGGGGCGGGGAGAGTGTCTCTCCTCCTAAACGTGGTTGCTAGGGGCCTTGGGCTGGGGGACTGTGGGAGATCCAGGAGGAAAGAGGGGTCTGTGGTGATAGGCACCCACTGGTGGAGGGTTGCCCCAAGGGAAGCCATGCCCTGCTCAGGCCCTCCTACAGGGCTTCTGCAGGTTGACAATTATAATGCCACTGACAAACTGAAAAGCCAGCTCGAGAGGCCATATGCAAGGAACTGGCAGACCTGAAATATCTGTGTATGCTAGTCTCCAGACATCAGCACCAGCCCCCTCTCCCCACCCTTCCTGTGCTGGCTAGTTTTATGTCAACTTGACACAAGCTAGATTCACTGAAGAGGAGGGAACCTCAATAGAGAAAATGTTTCTATAAGATCAGGCTGTAAGTAAGCCTACAGGGCATTTTCTTTATTAGTGATTGGTGTGAAAGAGCCCAGCCCATTGTGAGTGGGGCCATCCCTGGGCTCTATAAGGTGGTCCTGGGTTCTATAAAGAAACAGGCTGGACAAGCCACAGTGAGTAAGCCAGTAAGCAGCACTCTTCCATGGCCTCTGCATCAGTTCCTGCCTCCAGACTCCTGTCCTGTTTGAGTTCCTGCCCTGACTTCCTTCAAAGATGAACAGTGATATGGCAATGTAAGCCAAATAAACCCTTTCCTCTCCAAGCTGCTTTTGTCGAGATGTTTCATTACAACAATAGTAACCCTAAATAATAGGGCACTTCCCAATTATCAAAGTACTCCAGACACCGGTCTAGGTGCTTCCCTTTGAATTCATCCCATCCTTACCAAGCAAACGCATCCAGTTCACAGGTGGACACTCAGGCACACAAAGGTAACTTGCTCACAGACACAGTCCTAAGTGGCAGGGGAGGAATCTGTTACTAAGCACTGATGGACAGGTGGCTCTCACAACCTGCCTGGGCTGGGTGAAAAAACAGATCCAGGGACAGGGGCGAGCACACAGTACAAGCGACCTCAGCTCATCGTGCAGCTGCCACTCTTCCGGTGACATTGCTGCTGTTGAATTGTATCGCAGAACCTATCCCAGGCAAGGGAACCATCCTCCATGTCCCCCATTCCCACTGCCAAGCCCCTCTCAGGATAATCGGAGGCCTTTATTCTCATAAGTAGATAGAAACACACTTTATTTATCAATGTCTTTTTATTTGTAATTGACACTGGTAAGCAATATCACCAGACCTGGTAGTTCTCCACTGTGGGAGGCCTGGGTGGGCCAGGAGTCCTTGGCAAGTGCAGAGTGGCCAATTATTCTTAACCTCTACCACAGCTGGGCCTGCCACCTTCCCTATCCATCTATGTAGCCCAAAGCTACTGAGCTGGAGATCCCGTGTGCCAGCTACCAACAGGCATTCAGCCCTGGCTACCACCCTGTGAGCTCAGCAGTGTTGATCCCAGTTAACATATGGGTAAGTTGAGGCTCAGAGAAGTAGCATGACAAGGACAGCAATAAAGAACAGCCTGCTCTCCACCAGGCCCAGGAGGAAACATTTTCATCTATCTTGACTTCCAAAAGGAGCTTCTGAGCCAGGACTACTGCTGCCAGTTCAGGCAAGGAAACCAAAAATGCCAAACTACTTACTAGTGGAAGGGGGATTCACTCCTGCTGGTCATGTTTGGGTCACTCTCTGTCCACTGCACACCCCAGGACAAAAAGGACAGATGTCGGGCTGAGAGAGGCCACACTGACTCTTTGTGATATTCAATCCAGCCTTCCACAAGGTTCACTGACACCTTCACACATACCTGGATACAGGTATGTACAGATATGCCTATTTGTCACACATGCCCACATGGGTACACATATGCCTGTACACATACATGCTGCAGCATGTGTACACATACATATGAGCACATGGGTGCACACACCTGTCCACATCTGTCTTTTCAAGCTGTGAGGGTTGATTAGCTGAGTGTCCTGAACCGTGCTAGTGGTGGGGAGGGCTAAGGCCTCCCACTCACCCACCTCAGATGCCCAGAACAGGAACTCTTGTGTGGTACACAATATGTAGATATTCTGTCGGCTACAGATTAAATGAAGGATAATATCTCCAGCCAAGGAATCAGACTGGACACAGCTTAAAGCCTGCTCAGACATCACACTATTATGCTAAGCAACACACCAGCAAGGGGCACTTTCTTCCCTCCTTAATTGTGCCCAGCAGCAGGGGCATAGCCAATCCAGCCACCACCAGCTCTGGCAGGAAACGGGACAGGCTGAAGGGCCCTAATCCCCTTTGCCTTGGACAGACAGATGGACAGACATGGGTGGCAGCCACAGCTATCTCCTTTGTCCTGCAGGCCCCAGAGGCAGTCACGTGAGATGCTGCATTTGAAGACATCATTTCTGAGAGTCTGAGCTGAGATAGTACTCAAGTATCCTCAGAGATGTAAATTATGTGGGTTGAACTAATGAGCTATATATGTATCTTTCATCCCCTAATTAACTGTGGTTTAATGAATTTCTCAGCACATTGCTGCCAGATAGTCTTTCAGCCCAAAAGATTTTCTTCCCCTCCATTGCAGGTAAATATTTAAAGATCCCAAATTAAAGGAAGCACCAGGGCCCCAAATTGGAGCCTTGATGCTACACAGAGTAATTAGACCCCTGTCGCATTGATCCAGTGTTTCCATCTCTTCCTTTGCCCCACCCACCCAAGCAGACAGCAGGGGACCTCAGGCATTAGAAAACTGAGCTGGCACTGAGCCTGGGGCTTCCTTTCCCGTCAAGCCTGTGTCCAGCTCTACTCACTGGCAGCCACTCTCCTGTGTGTAATCCCAGGGAGAGAGAAGAGGAAACATCACCTGTTTGCTGGCCCCAGTTGGTGCCAAGAATCTTTAGAGCAAGGGGGGCAATGACAACCTAGTGCCAGGGCTCTGGGAAAGTCAGAATGGTACTCAAGTGTGTCCCAGCATCTGCCCCACCCAAGCAGGTAGCTGCGGAGCATTCTCCTCTCAGAAGGTCGGCTATCATCAAGGCTTATATTATTGTTACCACAATCTTCACTATCATTAGCTTTACTCTATTATACCTAATTAACCTATACACGATACTTAAGGCCCCTTCCTTTGGATGGCCTCTGCAAAACAGAAAAGCCTTGACGTAAAATGGTCTATTCCCCAACAGTGTTGTCCCAAGTGATGAGCTGCTATCGCTCTTGGTCCTTGAAGTAACACAGGTAAACAGCTACTCACACATGCCCTTCCCCCTTTCTCACATGACCCTGGGAAAGGCCACAATTAGGTATCAGTCAGAAGTGAAGGCAGCCACCCCATGAGGGCAGGAGGAGACCAATGAACTAAGGTCCTCATTCTAATCGCATCAGGCACATTATTGAAGCGAGAGTTGGAGCAACAATTAATGTCCTCACAAACCAACAAGGCATGGAGTGGAAGGTAGCCCAGAGTACAGACTTGGTCAAAAGAGGGGCTAGTGTTCCAGGGGCTGAGACAAGTAAGGACCAGGGGGAACTTCACATCTCTGCCCTCCTCAGGGAACCATGGGGCAGAAAACACAAAATAACCAGTGTCTGTACCACCCTAGGGTCTCCCTGGCCAGGGCTTGGGAGCAGCACAGAGGGTGGAGTAGGGTCTACCCCACTGCTCCCCACTACCTTCTGATCACAGGAACCCAGGTCAAACCAAAGGTACCTGAGAAGTCACAGCCCTCTGGGCTCCCCAGCATGGAGACCTCACCTTGTCCTGTCATGGATGCTCTCTGGTACAGATGGTGTGACTAGTGCCTTAGACAAGTCCAGGCAAAAGAAGCAGGGTGAACTCTTGGCAGTGACTTCAGCTGCCTTTCAGGTGCCACAAACCTGGTGACCAGCTCATGGTCCAGAGGATTATGACAATGAAAGAAGCCACAGGGCTTTCTCAGCTACATGAAGCCATCATGGGTCACCGATGCATCTCCTCCGCCAGCATCCACCTCTGCTATTAGCCTGGCCTCCTCAAATCAGCTCCTGATTCCTCAGGGCCCCTTCCGCTGCTCAGGACCCAACTCTCCCTCTGAGTAGCTTATATAAGAACACCACTTTGTCCAATACATACCCTGAATACTGTTCTGGGCCTAATGCCCTTGCCACAACAACCTCTCTAAAGCCATATTCCACACAAGGCCTCCACCAACCAGCCCTAGATCCTCCTGGCTCCTCTATGTCATGACAGACCACACCACCTTCAGTAACAATCACTACAATAAGTTCTTCTATCTCCTCCACAGCCACCTATGCAACTAAAGACCACTTTAGGTTTCTGGTATCTGGTACAATTCCTGGAATATTACAGGGATCAACAAATACTTGATGGACCAATACTAGATGGAATAATGGTCAGATGGACAGGCAGATAGGTGGAAAGATGGATGAATAGATGGATAAGTGGGTGTATCATAGGTAGGTAGAAAGAAGGATGTGTAGATGGGTGGAAAGACAGGTGGACAGATAGACATGTAAGTGGACAGAGGATGGTAAATTGGTGGGGGAATGGTTAAGTGTATAGTAAAGAGATAAATAGGTAGGTGAGTGAATGGATAGATTGATGATGGAGATGCAGATGGTAGGTAAATAGATGGGTAAACTCTCACAAAAGAGACGTAAAACAATACCATAAAATCTTAAATTTAGTTTCACACTATCTTCAGGGCAAGGAAAGTGTCTTCTGAGGCTTCTAATAAAAAGCCACAAATGGCAAACATGGTTCTAAGAGTCTCTAGAATGTGGCCCATCTCTAAATATCCCTTTGAAGTGCTGAGTTGAAAGGAGAAAGGGATTAGAGGTATGGGACCAAGTGACACTAGGCAGAAGAAAAGGTAGCATGGGTTGGGATCTCCAAAGGCCTCAAGAGAACTGTGATGCTAGTGGGAAGGGGGCCAAAGTGCCCCCCTCAAGAGGCACATCACATGAATCCCAGTCCAAGGAAAGTGAAAGGACCAGCTTGAGCCCAATAATAATAGACCAGGTCAGCCTGAGCTTGGCAGAGGAAAGAAGATAAAACTGATAGGAAAAACTCCTAGACAGGGCTGGAGCCCCTCCTTTGAGCAGGGGGTTCTAGGGTCTCAAAGATCGGGCTTTAATCTAGACCCCATTTCTGAACCCAGAAAAAGGAATCCTGGGATCTGGGGATAGAGTAGAAGGGGCTACCCAATACTAGAATACAGAAAATGCTTGTCCTTGTTCATTAAATATGCCAAATAATTCACAAGCATGTCTGCACAGCCAGCGGTTGTCACAGATGGGGATTCAAATGACTATGGCATCATCTGATGAGGAGTTCCTGCCAGCATCCAGTTACCTTTGCCACATTCATCCCACCCCCCTGAAGTAGGCTGAGGATTACCTGGGCACAGAGTCTTAATTCTCAGGAACAACCAGTTTACAGAACATTTATAGAACTGTCCAAGCACTCCTTGGCACAGGTCATCCCAGAAAAACCTCAGCTGTAACCAACTCTGAGCCACTCACTTTAAGCCAGACAGAAGCAATTTTTAAGCTGTAGGCATCTCTAAAGCTGTAGGCTTTAGAGAGGTTGTTGTGGCAAGGGCATTAGGCCCGGAACAGTATGTAGGCTGCCCAGGTGCATGGTTGCTTGTGCTCCCCAGCACAAGAGCTCCTCCTCCAAAGTTCTGGCACTTTAGAATTTGTCTGTCAACTACTGGCAGGTGTCACAGCACTGGCCAGAGCCTGGCTGCTTTTGTGGTCACTCAAGGGCATCACCAGGACCAGGGAAATTTTCCCTGAACAAAGACACCTGCATTGTAAGGCACTGTTTCCTGTCATCCTTATTAGCCTTTGAGGGAATGTGGCTGTCACCTACCTGTCCTCATTTTATACATGAGGACATTGAGGTTCTGACAACTGAAGTCATTCTAGTACTAAGTAGCAAAGCCAGAGCTGGACACAGCTCCAGCTGAACCCAGGGGCTTCCGGGACTCTTGCTCCCCCCGGGACCCCTGAAGGAAGCAGGCCACTAACAGACCTCTCTCCTATTTAGATGTAATCCAGAAGAACTTCAAGGTCACACCATTCTGCATATCTTCCTTCAGCCCCAGGATGCTGAAGTCACTCGTATCCTCTTTAAGACGCTGACCAAGCCTTACCTTCCTAGGGGCCTTCTGAGACTCCCCAGGCAGTATGTGCCCCACACTGTTTCCCCTGCTCTAGCATGTCTGATACATCCCACTATGAATACACCCAGCATTCTGTACCATGATAATTGTTTATGAATCTATAGGGCTAGATCCTCAAAGCACATGGATGGATATGATATGATATGATATGATATGATATGATATGATATGATATGATATGATATGATATGTGGTCTGACACGAACTCCACTTTGGTGGGCAAATTCCATATGTCTCCAGGAACAGAGGAAACACGTCTTCCTCTAACAAACTATAGCCAGTGACTACTATTTTTCTACACCAAAAACACTCAACATCTGTCACCTTTGTCAGCAGGCAAATGACTTCTCCTAATACCTACCATGGTGCTGTGGCGGAAGGGTGTATTTACATAGCGTGTATTCCCTGAGAATGCTATTATCTCTGGGGGTCCCTGGTGCATATGTAATATTGGTGCAAAGCCTAAATTCCTTCTGTGATGATTTCATGCTGGATTTGCTGAGTCTCCAAGCAAAGTCATCGGTGCAAAGGAGGAACGCGTCTTTGGGGCTTTACCACATCTTTCATCCAGAAAATAAGTGGTGATAATATTTGTAATATGTTTAGTGACAGAACCAGGGGCTCTGTACAGATAACTCTTTTATGACATAAAGTATTTAACTAAGATGGAAAATGGCATTACTTGTGCTAAATTCAAAATGAGCATTTTGTCCCCAATTGCTAGAAACCCAGTAAATGTCGTTAGCTATCTGAGGTTACAGCAAAACCCGCAAAGGGTTACTCTTTGATAATTACATTTACTGTAGCTATAGAAACAAGGGACATCTGACTAGCCCGGTTGACAGCTCTGTGTTTTCCCCTAAGAAAGGCTGCTCATCTGCATGTGGCCAGCTCCAAAGACTGGCTGCAGATCCCCTGTATCTCAGCTCAGCCTGGCTGGGCTCAGCAGCACATTCTCTGGAGAACTGTTTTCCCCACAGGCAGCAGGCTGGAGCCCCAGGACATGGGCTGCTGTGATTCTTGATTGGAAACTGATGATAAAAGACAGAGCTGAGGACGCTCTTCCTGTGGCTTCTGCATTGAAATGTGCTCCTAAATGTGTGCAGAGAAGTTGGACTTCCTGGGGCACAGTTCTGTGGCAGATGCATTATTTATGGCCTGTGTTCTATTGTGCACAGCACTTGGCCACACAGCTCTGGGCCGCCTTTCCAAGAACACCCCTCCCTTTCCTCTAGGACCAAGGAACACACATACACACACTCACCCCTGAAGCAGGCCTGGAGATCCCTTAGCCTTCTCAGACACCACCCACACTACAACACAGACAGACAACAGGCCAGGCCTATGCCCAACATCAAAGGGGAAGGAAGCCATCATGCTCTCCAAGTTGGCTGGGCTCCCCTGAAGTCATGGACACACCTCACCAGGCCCTGCACATCCCGGGCTTGGCTTAGGACCACATCCTTCTGCAGCCATCACAAATTCCCATGTTGTATTTCCCACCTTAAGCCTCAGAGACCACCTGCACTGAATCCCTTGCCGATCTTGAAGTATCCCAAGCACTGTTCCTAGAGGAATCTGTTTTAAAGGTGTTAGGCAAAAGTCACAGATGACGTAGGTAGAAAGGCTATGTCCACTTGTAGATTCAGTGGGCCTGCCCCTGCCCAACAACAACAGTGACAACAACAACAACAACACATACACACACATGCACACATGTGCTTTGTACACACACATATACATACACTCACATACACACACACACATGCACACACAGGCACATGTATATACACACGCGCACACACATGCACATACACACATGCACACACACACACACACACCATCTCAGCTTCTGAAGAGACACACCACACTCTCTGTCTGAAGTAGCTGCAGGCCCACTGCCACACAGTTGCCCCGCAGTCCCTTGGCGACTGGAGAAGACACAATGTCATTCAGATTGTAGTTCTCTTCTTTCTTTTAAATGCGAAAGATAATCAGACACTTGGATCTCTTTAACAACCCATCTAGCTCCACTTGTCTCTGTGTCTGTGTGAGTTTGTCTGTCTGTCTTCCCAGATAAACCTAAGCAGGCAGATGCCTCTGTGGGCACTCATTCACCTCTCCCACCTGCTAAGGCCCAGGCAGCTTCTTCCAGTTCTTGTCAGCCCGAAGCTGCATCTCTAGCCCGAGTATGGGCTCTGCTCCCTTCCGCAGTGAACTAGCAAGCTTCCATGGGAATTTAATTTTCAAAGGCGATGTAGATGTCATCACTTCCCCGTGACTACAGCTGAGTTTACCCTGGTAACAAGAACATCCACAGTGAAAACAGAAGCTCTCTTTCCATTCCAGGTGAGCAGTACCCTAGGCAGATATTGAATGCACACAGCTATTTAGGATATATAAGTGAGAGTCACACACTAGACAGACCTTTACATTTCCCTCGCAATCACAGTTGCAATCACAGTCTGACCTAGAGAGCTGTCTAGTCTGTGTGTTCCCTTTTATAAGGACAGCTCTCGTCAGGCAGCCCCTTTATACCCGCAGCATCCTCTCTTCAACTCAGTAATGCCACCCCTGCCTTGCCCGTGGCTCTGTTCTCCAGGCCTGCAAATGGTTCTGCTCTCTGCAACTGCTGTCTCTGAATGCTTCCCTATTCAGCTAGTTCCTTTTCCTTCAATTGTGCTCAGTGGCCTTGGGAAGGGATGATCTGGTTCTAGCTAAACATAGATTAATTCACCTGCAGAATGAGCACTTTTGGGCATTGTCATAGATTGGACATCAGCAAGGGGTCCACATAGTCCTATCTGATGTGAACCAACTGTGAAGACGATTAGGTGGGTCCAGAAATACAATAACAAAGTCCAAACTAGGATGGTTCCTAACAACTGGCAGTCTTCAATGATGGGGCTCAGGACTCCAGCTTCAGAATGATTTTTATGAGGCAGAGGACATTGATTACTAATGATCCTATTGCAGAGATGATTGTCACAGGATTGGGTATCCAAAAAGATACCCACAGTCGGCCAGCCCTATTGAGCAACACAGCCCTGGTGGGAAGTCAGACATAAGACCATGGGGAGAAGACTCTAGGAGAAGGTGTAGAAACAGGCTTGGGTTCAGTCACCTTTAAACTTGATAGGAGACAATAGACTGGTGTGGCTACCATTGGGCACATTATCAGTAAGACAGCCAAGCCAAAAAAAAAAAAAAAAAAAGGCAAGAATCTCAGACGAAAGCTGAGCCCTATCTAGGGATCAGCATTCAGGAGGGACAGTGGTACTGTGGGACAGGAATGGAAGGACAAAGCCAGCCAGGTATACAAGATAGAGATGCCAATCACAAGGCATGGCTGAGGGACCCAGAGAGAACCTGGAAAGGGGCTAAGTGTGAAGGTGACATGCATGCCAGCTCCAGACACCTAAAAGGATTGTTTCCAGGAAGATAAAGAGCAGGGGAGAGATACCAAGGACTTTCTCCCCTAATTCAATCAGGACAGTCTATAATCCACTGAAACAAACAACCCCACCCTGACATTGGCACCCAGAGCACTGAGCAGGAACATGCCCTATGCCAGCCACAGGCAGCCTTCCACCAGCCAGGGTCCTTGTCAGTGTGCCCAAGCTCAGTCAGCTTTCCACCCCAGCAACAAAAGATGGAACAGCAGAAAAAGGCATAGATAAGTAAACATAAACAAATACAGTTGCCTACAGTCTATATTTTTAAAAAGTTCAACTTCAGAAAGCCATCCAATCCTGAAATAGCCTCACACATAAAGCATGAGAAGAAGGCCTGTAGGATGGCTAAGAGGGTAAGGGTGCTCGCCACCAGACCTGACAACCTGAGTTCGATCCCTGGGACCCACAGAGTAGAAGGATAGAACACACTCCTACAAGTTATCCTCTGACCTCCATACACCTTGGTGTGTGCGAGCACACATGAGTGTACACACACACACACACACACACACACACACACACACACGTGTCAAAAAAGAGCACAAGATTTTGCGAAAATGAAATGCTACCAGTATTTTGAAAATGAAGAAAATATATTACATCGATTGAATAATAGAGTTCAAAATAAGTTATCCTCTATAGTTCTAATAGATCCACTGTTGGAAGATATAAAAATACAGTATATATGTGTATGTATACATATGCAGACAAAAGCATATTTTAAAATGTATTAGTTCAAACTAAGATACACTGCCATAACCCACAATCCCAAAATTGCAATGAGTTAAATCAACTAAGTTTCATTTCCCCCCTCCCACTGGGTGTTTCCTGCCTGAAGCTCTGTCCCAATCATCTTCACTCTAAGACCCAGGCCAAGGGAGCAGGGCCCCATCTCTGATGGTGGAGTGAAAATAAGCATGGCAGAGACATAGGGCATCTTCTGGGAGCCTCAGTTCAGAGAAGCCACATGCTACTTCGCCTCCCCTTTCACTGGGCATGGGATGAATGACATCATCCTGGGGGCCCAGAAACTCTTACACAGAGAAAAGCAGTGGATATTTTGAACAATGAGGCGATCTATTACATATATGTGTACAAGAGAGCAATGGGTAGAGGGCTTCTTTCAATAGGAAGGATGACACAGAGAAGAAAAAAATACTGGAAGAATTCAAAGAGAGTATCTGTGATTCCCAAAGATTGGAGAAACAGATCCAAGCTCACCATGGTCATCTCAGAGAAGCTCGGGTGGCTGTGGGAATAGTTGAGACTAAGAACCAAGGGGGCACAGCACCCCAAGGAAGCTTCTGCACAGAAACTACTGCTGAGTTTCCCACTTTGTCTGATCTCACAGGTGGAGCTGTGGGTTGAGCCTCAGGCTACACACAACCCATGAAGATATGAATTTGTGTCTTTAGATGACCACAGAGCCCTACTCCAGGGCAAATGTTCCCATATAATCTTTTTGGGCTGTCAGCTCTAATAATTTACTGCCCAAAAAGTAGAATGACAATAGTTACCGGGACCTGTGCAGTGCTTCTCGCTGCCATCTCCCCCTGCCTTGCCCCCTCCCTTCTCTTTTTCTTCCTCCCCTCACCTCTTCTTCTCTATCCTATTCCCCTTCCCTTCCTCTTCCCCCACTCTCTTGGAGTCTTGCTCTCACTGTGCTTCTCCGCCATACTGTCTGCCATTCATAAATATGTGCATATCCTTGTTCACTGATATGGTATGGCAAATGTCCCCCTTCTTATGTGCAAATCTGCATGCAGAAAGCTAAATCTCTGCCTGAGCATGGTAGTACACACCTGTAATTACAGCCTTCAAGAAGCTGAGACAGGAAACTCCTGAGTTTGAGGCCACCCTGGGCTACAAAGTGATACCCTGCCTCAAAAACAACAAAAGAAAAACCTAAACTTCTCTGAGTTATTGGGGAATGTTGTTGAATTATGTAATTACATATAATCATATTAACTAGTAAATAGAAATTATCAAGAAATAACAGGAAAACTGGGCTGGCCAACACTGCAGGAGAATTCTCTAAGTTTCAAGTAAAATCTAAAACAAAATAAAACAAACACCCCCCCCCAAAAAAAAAATCAAATCTGGGATTAAAGGATTGTACCATCACCTCCCAGCTTAAAGGTCAGTAGGGTGCTTGCTGGACACAAGTATAGCACTGGGTTTAATCCCCACTACTATATAAAAGCATCCCAGTCCAATGAATGCAGTGTAGCCTCTGGCTGCACTCCTACAGTGCATGTGTGTGGCACAAGCAAGCACAGTGGCAGGCATGGGGATGGGAACAGAGAGAACGAAGCCACGATGTAATGGAGAACAGAGTCCCGTGAACAAAGCGGAGTGAGTGGGGAGGTGACTCTAAGTGACCACTCTACAGAGTGGTCAGAAAGCCTCCTCTGTAGTGAGATATCCACCCTGCCTGCACCTGTTGCACTGACCACGCCCATTGGGGCGTGGGGACAGGTGCAGACTTGACCTGTGGGAGCTAGGTCTGGGGTCCCCGACCCCAGCTCTCACTCTTGCTCCCTGGTCAGAGACAGAGAGCATCCGGAGGCATCCTTGGAACGGGACCCTTCTGGTGGTCATCTGTTTCTGGTGTAAGTGATTTCTCCCTGAATAAACATCCATCAGCCTATTTGTTTCCCCAGATTCTTATTTATCTACGACACTCCTCCTGACACCCGCCCACAAGGTCCCCTGGCAGGCCCCTCCCTCCAGTGCCTCTAGTGAGAATGAATGTCAATATCACCTGGAGGTCTTGCTTTCCGGACATTGGAGGGATACATGGGAGGGACACACACAATTCTTGTCCTACAAGTTGCTATCTGCCTTCAACTGGGAGGCAGAGGCACTGCCCACATGACTTCACTTATGAGCCAGCCAGCACTGACAAGCATGGACTATCAAGATACACACTGTGGGTATTACTTCCTGACAGCCTTTATTACAATCCTTACGTCCCGAAGGTGCCTTGGACTCTTTAATGGTCCCTGGACTCCAACAAAGCTTTAGGAGCCCCTGGTCTCTGTGGGAACACCCACAGACACCAATAGTAGATGACATCCCAGAGGCTCAAGACAGGGACCAGAGAGGACTGTTAGGAGCTGGGCTATTACAGAATGGGTAAGTAAGGATGGAAACTGTTCCTCCAAACGTGGAAAATGTGTCAACCGCGCTTCCCCAGCATCTGGCTGCAAATGTGATAACTATGATGACAGACAGGATAGTGATGCAAAATGCCTCAGGGAGGCCCCACAGACAGACTCGCCCATCACCAGCCTCAGGGTCCTGCCAAGTCGCTCCAGAGCTGACAATACAGACAGCTCCCTTGCTTTCAATGGAAGAAATGTTTTGCTTTCTGCTTTGCCTTTAATTCTGTGCTAAACAAAAATCTGGCAGGTGGGAGGTGGAGCTGTTTTAAGGGGGTAGGGGTAGGGGGGTCCTGCTCTACCCAGCCCAGATATGTGCTCCTCAGATCTGGAATGGCCTGTGAGGGAGTTGCAAAGAGAGGGACCTTATGAGCCCATTCTACAAGGGCCCACACACCCAGCCTGCCAGGCTCTGTGCCTAGGGGCTTTCTCCACAGCCCTGAGAAGTGGGTAATTATTATCTCAACTTTGGCATGAGGAAACTGAGGCTCCAGCAAGTTAAGTGACTTGCAAAACAATCCAACAGAATCAGGCTAGAAGCCACTTCATCTGTACCAAGGGTTCTTGTCAGTGGGGCTTGCTGGATCCCTGAAGGACAAACAGGGCACAATAGACCTGCCAGCAAGGGACAGAGTGGACACAATCTGCCCACTGGTGCTTTGAATGGGATATGATGAACGCACAGCCCCAAGCCTGGCATCAGGCACAGAAGACTGCACACTCTGAAAGGGCAGGAGCCTCGTGGGTTCTGTCCACATGAGTCCCCAGCACCAGGAACATGTCTGATATACTAGCTGGTCAATGCTCTATCAGCAGCAAAGCTCTGTACCCCATGTCCCTACCCCAGCCTCATAGGACCAAGCCCAGGTACAGGACATTCCCACAAACTTTCTTTTCCTAACCTCTAAACTGGATCAGCAAGAAACTCCTTCAAGTAGGTGGAGTAGAGGAGAAAGGCCTAAGGAAGGAGAAAGGGAATGTAAACAGAATCCACTATCCACAAGGTCAGGTGCTACTAGGTGTGGAAAACCATGGGATGCCACCCCAGAGGGGGGCCTGGATAGATGCTCTTTGGGCCCTACACATGTGTGCATCCAGCAGCCACCAGCATACAGGCAACCCTCTTCCGCTTGAAAACTGGAGGTCATAGGCAGCCCATATTCAGGGCTAGGCTCCCAAGGCAGCTTGATTCTGAATCCCTCTCCATCCAGCACAAGATCCTTCTGTGAGGACTTGGATGGCGGAGTTGTACCTATAGCTCCACCTCCATTTTTGGCTGCTGTTAACACTGCTGGAGCTGCTGGGGTGTGGCACTCATCCTCCACTTTTATCTCTGATGCCTACCAGGGTTCCACTTCACTGAAAACAGACTGCTATCAGACAGGTTAAAAACCACAGAGTGCCACCCACAATGCCACACTGCCTTTCCACATGCCCTAATTCCAACCTCAGTCCACACACGGTTTGCACTGCTACAGGTGTGCCCTCTTTGTCCCCAGAGGCCTGGGCCACAGAGCCAGGAATGCCTCAGCCACCACAGCACAGCCGGCAGGAAGTCTGTGTTCCCAGGCCCACAGCCTCCTCCCCCAGCAGCCGCCAGCGCAGCATAGGGGGAGTTTGTGGGAACGCAGGCCCCTGTGCTGAGAGGGAGCCGATTTATGCTGGAGAAAACATCTTTGTTCTGAGGGTGAAGGGGAGCCATTTCCAACAATTTCATGCTCTGTTCGCAGGCCCGGTGCTGGGGTGGCAACGAGAGGCTTGTTCTTCGAGGCAGAGCCACACATAATGAGGCTTCTCACTGGTGTGCTCTGCCACCGTGCCAAAACCCAGAACGGTTATTTATCCATTAATCTGACATTACACCCCCTGCATTTTATCTGCCTAAATAAATTTGGTGGTTAGAGTGTGTGCCTGGAAGAGAGACTCCTGCATTCAATTCCTACGCATCCGCGCAGACCACGCTGCCGCTATTAACTTGTCTTTTGACTCCACTGGGCCTCAGTGGTCCCAGCTGGGAAGATGCTGGCTTCACGGAAGAGGGGTTTGCAGTCTCCAGAGAATGACTCGGGATGCCTGAGTCATCAGCTCCCATCTAGGGGTCTTTCTTTCACTCAGCCACTTTCTTCACTTCTTTCTGCAACCGCCAGGCGCCGATTGCAGAGAGCAATTGAGTTCCAAGGTCCCTGCAGTTTGAGCTGGAATCCTGAGACCCCACACTATCATCTCACCTTTCCGTGCCTGGTTTCTCCGGCTTCTCTCCCACAGCAGCCCCTTTAGAAATCTGTCAAGTTCTGAGCACAGAGCCTGGCATACAACGATTCTCCATAGGAGCTGATTTAGAAACACTGACTTGTGTTTATAAGCAGGCTTTAGATGCAAAGACAGGCTAGCCCATTGAGTCTCCCTTGTCCCACCACACTGCACTCTAAGGAGAAGGTAGCCCAAAGCAAGCCCTTTCAACAGAGTCCCACTGACTGAAAATGCCTGACCCTCGTTTTTACAGAGGATCCAGATTAAAATGAGAGAGGAGAAGGGACTTGTATAAGAACCCAGCAAGTTCACAGCAGAGCTGGGAGCAGAATCCAGGTCTCGGCCTTCCAGCGGGTTCAAAGCTTTCATGTTGGCGGTGGTGTTTCACTGTGACCTTGGATAATCACATAATTCATTTTCATAGAACTAAACTCTCCACTTGATGCTCAGGCCGAGCCATGGAAGACTGTTGGTCACCTGCCTCACCCAGCCCAGCAGCTGCATCACTGTGGAACAAGGAGGTCAACCCCAGGAGCAGGTAAAAAAAGCCTTCTGGCTCTCTGCAGCATCTCTGTGGCCTGGAAACCCAGCCCGCCCTCCCTGGGTCACATTTGCCCTCAGCACCTTGTCCCATTCCCTTCCAGGTCTGGAGTCTGCAACCTGCCCCATAAGCTGAAGACCAGCTCAGAGCTGGGAGACACCTAGTCCCTTCTGCCCGTCTGCCCCCTGCCCCACCACACTACCACACAGCCCCAGATGAAGGCCCTCTGCATGCAGCTTTGTCCCATGGAGACCTGACCCATAGGTCCCACTTTGGAGTCTATCTCCAGCCATGCCCATTCCCTCACCACTCTACCTTCAGGACCAGACTTCCCCTTCTCAGGAAAGCGATGCCCCATACTGACTTTGGAGGTTAGATGGAGAGTGGATGTGAAGTAGTGACTCTGTAACCAGAGATGAGCCAACCGTGTCCCTCGCAGGAGCAGCTCTGCCCAGGCAGCTGCAGGCCCAGCCCCTGCCTCCTTCAGAGCAACAGAGAGGCAGGCACTCGGGCAGACAGACGCCCAACACAGAGACCTCCTAAGGCCTGGTTGCAGCACACAGGCCTGTCTTCCTTGGTCCCACAGACGAGGAAGCCACTGCAGGCAGCCCCTGAAGCCAAACTGCAGTCTTTGAGCAGAAGTTGAGGGGGAAAGGGCTGCTTCTTGGCCACCCTTGGGGATCCCCTGAGCAATGCCATCCTTCACAGAAGCCGGGACCTGCACTTGCCTGGCCTTTTGCTTTTACTGGCTAGTTAAGTAACTAAAGTAGCATGATTAGGAAGAGGCTGCCCTGCCTACACACTAGGGGCAGGCACAGGCTGCTCACCAGTCCTGCCCAGGCAGCATGGCTGAGGCCTTCAGTCTGAATGGCCACCCTGCCCAGCTTCCTGGAGAAGACTACTCCTTAAACTTGCTTCCACCTTTTGAAAATGTTTACCTCCTTGGCATTATGTCCCCTCCCCTTCTCTCCCTCCCCTCCTTTTCTCTTTCCTTCCTCTCCTTTTAGACTCCAGTCAGGCCTCTAACTCTAGGAAAGTAACCCACATCGTACCTAGATCACATGAGGTTCCAGTCATTCCAACTGCATCTACCCCAAACCATCTGTGCCAGGCCCTGTGTCAAGTGACTGAAAATTAGAGACAGCCTCCATTCTGAAGATAGAATGTGGAGGTTTTCCCACATAGACTTGCAGTTTCTAAGTGGCCTGGTGTGGATTTGAACCCACATGTGTCAGAATCCAGAGGCCACTAAGTTTCTCCTGTCTTTGGCAAAGAGGAAGTCAGCATTTCCCAGCAGTAAAAAGCTGCTCCTGATTGGACAGCATATGAGTCAATCTTGCCCGGCAGTTCATTCTCCTTTTGCTTGGTGACAATAGCCAGTAACGACTCCACTCTGAAGATCTGAAAAGGCCCTGATCTTCAGTCCAGCCACCCCACCCCTCACCCTACTCAGCCTCTTGAATTCTGTGCCGTGTCCCTCACCTCTCCTAGTCCCAGCTCTCAGAGATTCCTCTTGCCCAGGAACCCACTTGAGAGTTGGCCCGAGCTGCCCAGTGGGGCACCAAGAAAAAAAAAATAGATCATCCCCCACGGAGTACAAGCCTGAAGCTGCCCCTGCTAAGACTACCACAGTGGCCAATCCCACCTCCTCATCCATGATCTTTACCAAATACCACCACAGCTGCCTCCCAAACACACCTGGTGGCTATGACACCAGTGCTTGCCAACAAGGCCCAGTGTACAACACCAAAGAGCTCATCACAAAGCTCCCAAGAATGACCCTCTTATTGTGCCCAACCCTATCAAAAAAAAAAAAAAAAAAAACACTCATACACATGGCAGACATCCCTGACCTGAGGGAGTGAGGGAGGGAGAGAGAGAGAGAGAGAGAGAGAGAGAGAGAGAGAGAGAGAGAGATCAATGACCCCAAACCATCCTACCAGGCACCTAAATTCACTTCACAGATTCCCAGCTCTTCTTCACAGCCAAGGATCCCCAGGCTCAGCACCTGTCCCTTACTCCACCCAAATCTTGCCCAAAGTTTCCCTGTCAATTGTGGATGGGAATTCTCAGGCTTCTCAGATGAGGACAGATGAGAGAATTGTTTTGTCCCAACCCCCAATTCCAGGTTTCCAATGGGTCAATCCAGCCCAGAGCCTCCAGGCCCAATCAGCAGCATCTACTCAAGGACTTGCTACCAAGATGTGGAGAAGGTCTACGTGTCTCCTTGATTATAGTTCCCGTCATCCCAAAGCCACCTGCAGCAGCTCCCACTGACTCAGTACTCTCAGGTTCACAAGGCTGCCCCATGCTCACCCCTCCCAGCTGGGACATAGGACTCCTCCCTCGTGTCCACAGAGTCCCTACATTCAAATGCACAAATCACTGTCTCTGTATGACCACACAGTGACACCCAGTCCTCATCTGAGCACAGTGCCACACACATTTCAACTTGACATCAGAGTGTGGATTCCTGCCACCAGAACAGAGCTGGGCGCACAGCAGACAGCCACAAATGTGTAGAGCATAATAAACACATGAGGGGACCGCCCACCTGGTGCCTCATGAGACACCTTGGCCTCTCAAGCTGGGTGTCATTGTTCCAACTTCAGGCTCAACAAAGAAGGCTCCAAGAAGCAGATCCTAGGCCTGAAGTCACCACCACCAACAGGCTGGGCTATAGTCAAACCAAACCCTGCTGGAGCCTAAGGCTCCACTGCCAGCAATCCACCTGGACTCCTGACAGGTCAGTCAAGTTTGCTCTCCTGTGGGCAAGGACTGGACTCCCTGACTCAGTGCTGCTAAGTGCCATCTCTTCCAGACTCACTGAACTGCAGCTCCGGGAGTACAGGGCTGCTGCCTGAATCTCCCTGGCAACCCAAGAGCTTTTGTTCACCAAGAATGGAGCTGATTCATCCCCCCAGGGTGAACAGCAGGGGCTGCCGGCAGGGGAGCAGGGTTTAGCTACGCCTGCAGCCCGCAGACTAAGAGAGGAGGTTTTTCCAGGCAGGTAGTTCCTAGCACCAACCACACACACCAGCCAGAACTCTACAGCCAGCTGTGGCTTAGCTGGAGGACAGCAAAAGAGACAAAGGGTCATGACTGGGGAAAGAAGGCCTTACTTTCAGTCCCATCCCTCCTGGCACCCTCCTTCCTGACACGGGGCCTATAGGTCCCCAGGGCTGAAGACACACAAGCCATTTGTAAACACCCAGCAGCTGCCTGGGTCTCAGTGCCTGTGCACATCTGTTCCCCAGACAGCAGCATCCCCTCCCTCCTTCCTCCTTCCTCACTGGGGATTTCTTATCATTGAGCGGGAGCTGCTGTCACTGCCCCCTCTGCAATTCTCCTCTGGCAGAATGAGTCACTGCTCTGGTGCACTCCCACAGCCCTGGGCTTGCTGTGTTGCACACCGTACCCCTCCTGCTTTATGACTATCCCTTCCCCAGACAGCGAGCGCCAGGAGAAGGGGCAGGGACTATCTCCTCTGCTCAGTCCCAACTCCCTCACACCAGGCCTCACAGTAAGTCCTGAAAGCCAGCACTGACAGGAAAGTGCAGTGTCTATTAAGACTGCTACTGACACCCAAGCCCTCAACACCTCTGAGTCGGGCCTGGCAGGCACCCTGTGCTGGCCTGTGGAGTGGAAGCAGGTAAGGTGACATGTGTTCTAATCAGGAATGTCGCAGCTGGTTGTTGTTCTGCAGTGCTGTCCCCTCCAAACAGCACCACGGTCAGGATTCCAACAGTAGCCATTCATCACCTCTTTCTGGAGTGAGAAGATGCCCATAATGTACAGGGCACGTGCCCAACAGCCCCTGGTAGAAATGCAGCCCAAGCAAGAAATCTCAGCACCCCAGGCTCGCTGCTACTGCAACATGGGCCAACCTATTACAACCTACCCTGGCACTGAGAGGAGATATCTCACAGCAGCCTGGCCTGCAGAGAGGTCAGGTCCCAACTGGAGGCTACCAACACCCCAGCTGGCTTCCAAGTGGGGCTAGTGACAGACTCTAAAAAGATTGTTACAAATGTCAGGGTTTGCAGAACAAATGAGTTCAAATTCGAGCTAAGTCACATCCATCTTGGACAAGTCCCTGCACTTCTATGAGCTGCAGCTTCCAGAGCTGAGAACAAGCTCTTCCCAGGACATCACTAAATCAACAGCAGCACAGCACGTGTAACTGAGGACTGCCAAGTGCCTGAGGTTTGAACCTTCCACTTCCTCCAGGGTATCTGGAGGGGTGGAGCAGACAGAGCCCTGATGGGCAGCCTCAATTGATACATACCATCATGCTCCTGATGGATCATTCTCACTGAAGTGTCAGAGCAAAAACTCAGTTGTGTGTGTGCACGCGCACACATGCACACACACACACATACACACACACAAAAGTCATTTTTGGCTCCTTTAGGACCCTGACACCTTGATTGCACTAAACCTTATTCACTATAAACCCTCTTGTCCTCACATGCCTGCTGGGAGAGAAGAACTCACACCCTTTCTCCTCAGCCACCACTAGACACTACTGGCTTTCTCCTTTTCCCCTCATTTGAGATCAGGCTGTCACACACACACACACACACACACCCCTCTCACACACGACATGAAAGCGGAAGGACTATTTGGAAAGAGAAAGAGAACAGTCAGGGGAACAGCGCAAGTATGAGAAAAATACAATGACAAATGTATGAAAATATAGTGAAACCCATTATTTGATTTTGCATATTAACTAAAACATACTAATTAACCAGTTAATCGATTGGAAAAGTTTCCATGATTACAGAGGAAGACCCAAGGGGAGGATCAGGAAAAGTCCAGCCGATGCCCTGGGTTAAAGATTCACAGTAAGATCTTAGGAAGGCCAAGACAGCTATTACAGGGCAGAGAGAAAGAGAGATGCACCCAGAGGGAGATCTGGTCATTTCAGAAGGTCCCATTCAAGTCTGCTGCAGTTAGAAGGGATCTGAATCCAGGGAAATCCAATCTACAATGACTGAAGAACTGGTGTGGCTCCACGGGTGGAGGGGCTTGCACTCCAACCTGCAACCCAGACACTGAAGAGAGAGAACTCATTCCTGGAGCTCGTCCTCTCCGCTCCAAATGTATGTTATGGTACACATGCAAGCACACACACAAAGAAGTAAATAGAAACTGCTTTTTAAAAATATTAACCGGGCGTTGATGGCACACGCCTTTAGTCCCAGCACTCGGGAGGCAGGCAGATCTCTGTGAATACGAGAGCAGCCTGGTCTACAAGAGTTAGTTCCAGGATAGCCTCCAAAGCCACCGAGAGACCCTGTCTCGAAAAACAAAAAATAAAAAATAAATTGAGGGGTTGACATCTGGCCCTGACACAGGCCCCAGTCAGACTGAGAAACCTCTCAGTTCTCAGGCTACTAGCTAGATGGAGTGCACAGAGAGATACTGCCTCTGTAGCAACTCTTTACTTCCTGACAAACAGTGAAAGCAAGGCACAGAGGCCTAACTGTTCTCAGGTAAGCGTGTCCCAGAATAAAGCTTGAGTACTTCTAGGAATACGGAGGTGTCTGTCTCGTTGTCTAGAATCCAGTCAAAGCCATTTGGTATGTTAAAAATCAGGAAAAGAATTATCCATAGGAAGGGGAAAAAACTCTAGCATAACTGAACTGACACCTACACAGATGTCAGAACTGGCAGAGAAGGGTATTAAAGCAGTCTTTACGCCATGTCCTGTGCTTAAGGCTGAGTCAACAGCATGAGATTTTAAAAGACGATGAAGATGAAAGGCCAGCTTCAACACACGAAAATGAGAAGGTGTGAGACAAGAGTGTCAGGATAGGCAGGGCAGAAAGGAAAATTAACAAACTTGAACACAAGAAATGCACACAATGCAACAGTTTTTAAAAAGATGAGAGGGGGAACAGCCACCGAAATAGCTCAGTTGGGAGAGCATTAGACTGAAAATGAGGAGAGGGGGAATATAAATTAGGGGACCCAGGGATAATTCCAGTACACCAACATACACAGAACTAGAGATACGGGTGAAAGGAGGGGGGTGGAAACGAGGAAAATACTTAGAGAAATAATTTATTATAACATGCAAATTAGCTCGACACTGGAAACACACAGATCCCAAAATCTCAAGAAGAAACATGAGAAGCAAACTACAGTAAACACATCACAGGATAAAGGAAAACATCTTCAAGGCAGACAGAGATTTAAGACAGGCTATGTTCAAAAGAAAGAAGATAAGAAGTGAGGCAAATTCCTCACCAGAAATTTAAAAAAAAAAAAAAAATGCAAAAGAAAGAGAATGAAACAACACATCAACAAGACTGCCAAAAGGGAAGAATAGTCAACCTACATTTTTTTAGACTCAGTGACAATATCTTTTAAAAACAAAGGTGGAACGAAATGGCAGAGAAGCCAGCCTCAAGATTGCCTCTCCAAACATTTTTAAAGCAAAGAAGAAACTACCAAAGCCAAACTTTGCAGAAATTCTGAAACATGACCAAAGGTTTACAACCGCCACAAAAGCACCTGTTGTGGTTTGGAAGCTGAGTGTCCTCCCAAGGCCATGTGTGAAGGTTTGGTCACCAGCTGGGCGGTGGTAGGGCCTTGAGGAGGTGGTTGGGCCTTGATGCCATGGAACTTACCTAGTGGGAGAGAGATCATTGCAGGAGTCACTGGAGGGGATATTGGGATCGTGTCCCTGCTTTTTCATAGCCCTCTCCACCATGCGCCTCCACCATGATACATTGCTCCCCAATGGTCCCAAAAGTTATTGGATCAACAACCAAAAACTGAGCCCTCTGAACCCATGAGAAAAAATAAATAAATCTTTCTACCTTATAAATTTATTCTTGTCAAGAATCTTGTCACAGTTATAGAATTATAATACAATGCTTAATCGAGAAAGGAACAATTTTTACACACTAGGAAATCACTATAACATCTTTCCTTGCTTTTGATCTCTCTGGCTCCTGCCACCAGCACTGTGACATCTTCAAGTAGTGGCACCCTGAGCCAAGTGTGGTGGCACACACCTTTAACCCCAGCACTCAGGAGGCAGAGGCAGGTGGATCTCTGTGAATTTGAGGACAGCCAGAGATATTTAAATAGACCATCTCAAAAGAAGAGAAGAGAAATAAAATAGTGACACCTTATGTACATTGTGTAAGACACTCATCCCTATTCTAGAGTGAGCAGAGACAAAAGCAGTGGTGGGAATCAGAAAGCCATCCCAGGCTGCACAGTGATAAACTAACTTGAACAAAAACCTCACTGTCTGTTATTGTCTATCTGGGGGCTACTTTGGAATGTAGAAAGTGGACATCTCTGGAAAAAGGGCAAGACAACTAACAAGTCACACACATCTGGACAAAAGAAATAGTTGCAATGTAAACTTCCTGAGGCCTGGGAGGGAAAGCTGGGCAAGTTCCATTGGGGAATTAAGATACTCAAAGTCATCTACTTGTGCTGGAGAACTCAGGAAGCCAGACTCTGTTAATGATACAATGCATGGCCAGAAAATATTGGATAAGACCCTAAGCTTTCAACTATGGCTGATCCCTGGGTTCAGTAGAGTTGGAAATTTTGAAGAGGGTCCCAGCTGACTGGAAGATTTTTGGGGCTTTATTATTGTTGTTGTTATTTGTTGTTGTTATTGTCCTTATTGTTGTTGTTTTTAGCTCATGACATTCAAGGAAATGTCTTTCAAAATGTTAACTGAACACAATCTAAAATACAAATTCAGTGATCAAACAAGAGAATGGATCGTAGTCTTTGCAACAACAATAACAATAACAAAAAAAAACTTTGGGGGCCAGTGAGATTGGTCAGCTGCTTACTGAGGAAGACAAGCAACCAGAATTTGAATGACAGAACCCATATAAAAGTGAAAGAAGAAAACCAATTCCACAGAGTTTTCCTTTGACCTCCACATGTACACCATGACATGCACGCACATGTGCACACATGCACACACACACACACACACACACACACACACACACACGGGCATATAACACACATACACAGAGAATTTTAAAAGTATGAAAATGTCATCAACCAAGTAGCTTGAGTAACAAAAATATATTGTCTCACAGAGGTATAGGATAGCAGTATAAATGGGGAATGTTAGCTGGGCTGGTTTCTTCTAGGAACCAGGAAGCTCTGTTAAAGCACCTTCTGTGGCTCATAAGAAGTCATCTTTCCCTTACTTCATACTTTCTCACAAAGATAAGAAAGGGCAGAGGAGGACTTGAGCATCCTGGGAGAGAGAGAGAGAGAGAGAGAGAGAGAGAGAGAGAGCCTTCAAACACCTGCCTTCATACTCACCTGTCTTTGCATGCATCTTCCCTCTCACACACTAGCACATACAACTGCTCCCACATACCTGTACCCACATATACCTGCCATCACATTTGCTCACACAAAGTACACATACCTACCCTCACACACATGCCCTTATACAGACACCTGTCCTCAAAGAAAAACAAATACATGTTCATGTGTGCACACATTGTTGCATACAATGGCATGCTCACATCTGTATCTGCACATGGAACCCACCCCATCTGGTCACTGCCACATCTCCCATTCTAGATAGAGTAACTTAGCTACTTCCCATGAGGCTCTGCGTCACTGACACTAACAGGAACATGGGAGTTTTTCCAAGCTAAGGACCAGAGATGCTCCTTATGCACAAACCAGAACACCTGTTGACAAAACAGCACCCACTGTTAGAGATGTCTTAGCAATGTTGAGCCAGCCTATCTTCTGCCAGCCCCCTGGTAGAGGACCAAAAGGCCACCAAGTGACATCACACAGCAAGGACATTCAGAGGAAGCACAGCCATAAGTGACAAGCACATGCCCTCTGCAGTCAGGGCAGGAAGGCCAAGTGAGTGCCCAACAAAGGCAGATGCTGATGGGAAATCAGGATGGCAGATGCTGCCAGATGCCCACACCCTGGGCCACCATCTAAAGGCAGGGCATAGATGATATCAGAGGGAGGTGGTAGATATGAGATGGCAAAGAAGGCCCAGACAGGCAGGAGTCAATGGGGAAGAAAAGGACTTGTGGTCTTTGGCCTTAGTTCTACCCAAACCTACAGTGCAGGTGGCACAGCCTTAGCACCTGTTGTGACACTGTGGCAATGCAGTGCAATGGTGCCTTGCCTGTAAATGCAAGGCCCTGGGTTTCTCAGATGGCTTTAGAGCTACACATCATCAGTTTTCCCCCTGTGGAGACTTGGGGTCAGGAGGAAGAAAGAAACAGTATGCTCCTGGTAGCCAAGGACCTTTGCATCTATTCCTCCCTAGGTTGAGAAAAATGTCCAGGATGCTCCTAGTCAACCCCACACACCCGCCCCATCTGAGCAACATGAGACTCTACAATCTAGTGAGGCCTTACTTTGCTAAAGCAAGGCACTACTGATATCAGCTGACAGCAGTGGCTTGAAGGTCACAACACACAGGCCAAACACCATGTTGTGCTGGCAGGAGAGTTCCTGGATGGCATACACAGGATCACCATGCAGTAAAACCCTGTAGTGACATGCTTCCCTAAACTCAATGTGACATCCCTAATGACCCACAAAGGGATGCAGCCAGGAGACTTGAGTCACTGTATGTCTCAGAAACAAAGGGACCAGCTTCTAATCAACAGGCCACCTAAGTAACCAGATCCAGGCCCTCAAACATGACCAATGAAACATGAAACCTGTGCCATGTCACCTGTAGGTCATGTTAACGGTTAGCCAGAGAGTGGTCAGCACAGATGGGCAGCATGGCATGGTCTCAGCTGGCTTAACAGAAACCAATGCTGCCCACACTTTTGGCCTTCAGTCGGAGTGATTTTGTATCAACTACACCTGCTCGGTGGTTGCGGAGTACCAGGCTCCATTCTGAGTTAAGCAGTAGGTGTAGGTGTTGGTACAAGGTAGAATAGATATAGCCATAGCTACAGATGCTGTGTAGGTATAAGAATAGGTATGAGGGAAATGTAAAACTAGACATAAGTATAGCTGTTAGAATGTGTGTAGGTACAGATAAGATATAAGCATGAGTATAAATATAGATGTAAGGTATGGCCTAGGGATGGACCTAGCTAAATAAGTAATAGGAAGGCAGGTGTCTAGATATGGTATGGGGGTATAGAGGTATATATACAGTCACCCAGCGTGGAAACAGTTACTTCGTTTAAGTATAGATTCAGGCTCCTCTTGAATCTTACCACAAGCCTACAGGGTAGGGATATTTATTCTCATCCCTAATAGGAAAAAGGAATGAAGAAGAGCCTGGACCACCAGCTTAGAGCAGCCTAGAAACCAGGCCCTAATAAAGATTTGGAAATGATGCCAGGGGAGTAACCAGCATCCCCAGGTCAGGTGGCTGAGGATATAAATGAGGCAGATGCAGTGATTCCAGCAGCAGCAGGAAGATTCCAGGTTCTGGCATGTTTTTCTTGCTTGTTTGCTTGTTTTTGTCACTAAAACTAGGCCAAAGGCCTAGTAAGGCCAAAGGAATGTAGATGAGAATTCAAGGCAGACCCTCCAAGAAGAGCTTCTCCAGAGAAGACAGGCTCACCCCCTCAACATGTGCTCGAGACCCTAGAACTGGATCAGATAGAGGCAGAGTGGGATGAAAACCATGGGACCTGCCAGGCACCAGGACCCTCCCAGATACTGGCCCTGGGCATGAGAGAGTTAACTGCTTTTAAACCTCTGGCCCTCTGAAATGTGACTATAATAATGACAGCTGCCCTTGAGGGGAATCTAATGTTCTTCATTCGGGCACCCAACAAGAACTCTATCAACATTGACACTTGCCACTGGACTTGGGGAGGGACTGGGAGACACACATCATGCAAAAACTATGGCCTTCCGTCATCAACAGGGATTCAGCCTCCATTGCTTGGGTTCTGCCCAGGTCCAGGCCATGCTATTGGGACTCTTGGGAACCCAAGGGGCTGGTAGGGAAGACAGATACATGACTTCTGGCTGTGTTATGAGGGCATTTTTAAAAAATGACAGTGACCACTCCATCCAGGGGCCAGAAGGACCCTAACAGCTGATCAGATGAGATCCAGAAGGACGCAAGGAGAAAGCTGGGGATATGGAAGTTACTGGAAGGGCTGAGCATGGGAGGCTCCATGGGGCATGCAATGTATAGAAGAGTGTGTGGGAGAAGATCCAGGGAGAAGAGGACTTGCCATGTGAAAAACATGAATGGCAATGGTCAACTCATTCTCTACCATTCTCTGAAGGACTGGGCACTCCTCTGGATCAAGTTATTGATAAACTCCTGTCTTAGAGGTGGGGGCTACCCCCAAACAAAGGACAATCGAGAAAGCCTTGAGCCGTGCCTGCCCCAGTAACTTTCCACTCAATTTACGGGGGCTGCTACTGTTGCTTTACCAGACACCTTTATAACAGGGAGGGAAATCGAAGGGGCCCAGGGCTTCTTGCACCACTCCTCAGGGCCTACACCAGCACCCTGGTCCAAAAGGCTTGTTCAAAGGACAAGTAAGTACTTTGGGCCCCTTGTTTCCTGTGCCAACTATGGCCAGCTGAACTATCAGGCCACAGAAGACAGGTAGTTGACCCCTCCTCAGAGCCTTGTTTTGCACAGAACAGCCTGGCTGTACCTGGTGTCTGCCACGACTTCTAGCATCACCTGGTGCTTTAGCAGACTTCCTGAACTGGATAGCATCTCAGTAGTCAACTCAACTCTGAGCTGTGTGCTTTCAGCTCCAAGCTTGTACTGTCCTCAAACTTTCTGAGGTCTCCTGGACTTGCAATCTGAAGGCGGTTACCATCAGGACCCATAGATGATATGCCCACAAACCCCAGGAAAATCCTCCTTCATCAATGATGGTCCCCCTCCTCCTCTTTCATCCCACATGGCAGCTCGGCTCTTTAAATTGCAGTCTCCACCAAAAGAACCTGTTTCTGAGTCATTCTATCACCTCTAGAAAAAGGCACCTGTGGCTATGTTCACAGCAGCCCAAAGATGCTCTGCCAAAGGCCAAGCCATATGGCTGAATCTAAGTATGTGCACAAGAAGTAAGGGCAGGGATGCTTACCACTCACTACTGAGGCACCTGCTTGCCAATCCACAGCCAAGCGCTGTGGAGAATGCCAAAAGACTCCCATGTCTCCTGCACAGTTACTCCCTCAACAAGCATGGCTACAGGGGAAGAGCTCGGGAAGCTGAAGAGAGGCCAATATTCCAGGTAGGACACTACAAGGGTCACAAGTGGCTCTGTCATCTACAGTACGGGCAGTAAAGAGAGGAGGATTCCTCTTGCAAGGTGTACTTGAAGACAATGTTGTGCCCATAGGCAAGACTACAGTGGTGCATTCTTGGTATTATTCTAGAATGTGCTCAACATCCACACCAAAAACATGGTCTTCAATTGACTCAAACAAAATGGAACTTTATGGGAGCCAAAAAGTTCTGTTGAACTGCCATATACCCTCCTGGGTGCTTCTGGAAAAAAATCAACTTAATTGTGTTAGAGTTTCTTAAATGTGGCACCTCAGTCATCAAAGCTCCAGCTCAAACGTCACTACATCCATTACCTCCCAAGCCCCAAAGCAGCAAGGCACAAACTTCCAGATAAAGAAGCTCCATCTAGCAGTGTGTATCCATAGTTTCCCTCACGTGTATGGCCAAGATAGTCACTCCCTGGGAACAGCTAGCAACTGAGCCTAGCCTCATGGCAAGGCAGGACCACTATTCTGAGATAATGCAAGTCAAGGTACATGAGGACAGCAGGCCTGCCTATCTCCCAGAACTCAGCTACTTCCTGTTCAGCAGTGAGACTTCTTCCTCTGTGTCTGCCCAAGCTTTAGTGTGGACAACCGTCTATGTAGACACCAGTGCTCTGCCTCCCGCAGCTCTTACCCCCTGGGCCCTTAGAATCTACCTGATCCAAAATGAGTAGCATGAAGAATGGGTTCATGAGATTCTGTCATTCAAGGTCAACAGGATAGCCAGTAAGTTCCCACAGTGATGCCTTGAGAAAACGCAGGGGCACACAGAATCCTCAGCTCACATATTGCCTAGTGAAGACCAAGCCCGGAAGTATCAGCCAGTCATGAGGAACACACAGGAAGCTCCATGGAGCAGTATTATCATTTATGCCACCTTCCTTAAAGTAAATTATTAATATCAGAGCATTGGTGAGCTGAACCACGCACAGGTTTACCTCACTGCCTTAGTAGGTCAACACAGGCCATTTCCTCCCTGCTTGCCAAGGCTCCTTTTGCTACATCCCATGGCCTGTCCACTCTCTTGATGGATACTAGCTTAATCTTTTAAAATGGGTCTGATCATCACAGTTCCCCGCTTACCAAGCCACAACAGGCTGCTCTAGCCTGCCCCACACACAAACATCATTTTCTTCTGCATAGCTTCTTGTCTGCCTACCTCTAATTCATTGGACACCGCTCCACAGAGGAGGCCCAGCCTGACTGAAATGTCCCATACAGCATGACTGGTGACCCATGCTGGCCCAAACAGTATCACTGAGCTTTGCTGGAGTTTCCCAAGGAGGGACCCACACTCATGCTAGGACCAGACACCAAAGAGCAGATGAGATGGAGGTCCCTGTGGTCATGCTTGTCACCAGGCAGGGAGAGCATTCCTATGAGGGCAGCACGCTGAGAAGAGAAGGGAAGAATAACACAGGAGAGCCAGAAAGAGAAAGCAGGAGCATCAGGCCTTATGATCATTTGAAACTGATAGATCCAGCCGTGCTTGAAGCCAGACGTACCCTTGAAAAAGCAAGCTTAAAAAAAAAATCTTTTTACTTAAACCAGTTTAGCTAGCCTGGGCTTTTGTCACTTATAACCAAGAGTCCTGATTAATGTATCTTTCTATGCCCACAAAAACAACTAAACTAGACAGACGGTGGTGGTGCATGCCTTTAATCCCAGCACTTGGAAGGCAGAGGCAAGTGGATCTCTATGAGTTCGAGGCCAGCCTGGTCTACAGAGTGAGTTCCAAGATAGCCAAGGCTATACAGAGGAAACCCTATCTGGAAAAAAAATACTGATAAATTTGGGGGGTTGGAAAGATGGCTCAGCAGTTAAAAACACTGGCTGCTCTTCCAGAGGACCTGGGTTCAATTCCCAGCACCCACATGGCCATTCACAACTGTCTTTAACTATAGTTCCAGAGGACCTGACACCCTTAAATAGGCATACACAGGGCAGAACACCAGTGCACATAAATAAATAAATAGAAGGGAACTGAATGGCAGATAAGCAAACCACTGACTTAGGACTTGATGACTGGTAAGAATACGCAGACCTCCAACTTTCAGAAGCTACTGGTTTGGGAGAAGCCAAGGAACTAGGGGAAAGGAGAGCTAGCAGAGCCATTCAATAGAAGCCACACCCACCCCAGAGAGCCTGCCCCTCCCTCCCCCACCCCCACCCCCACCCCACCCCAGCAGTGAATCCCTAACAAAAGCACTCCTGGGCAGAGCTGCCATCCACATTGTTTCTGCACTCATTGGAGCTGCCCATGGATCACAGTGCTGGGGTTCTGCTCTTGTGTCTGGCCCACACCAGGCAGGAAGAATTACAGGAATGAGGGCCACACCACCCCATCGATAAAGGAAGCACTCAGTAAGCACCAGTACCTCAGCCTATGTCCCAGACACAGGCACAGCTCCTGACCAAGGCCTAGGACCATTACAGGTGGCAGCAACTCACATGCAGCCCTGGTATCAGGGATATCCTTCCTACCTGACAGACTGAGCCAAGTGGCCTGGCCAGAGCTCCGAAACTCCAATTTAAACCCAAGATGGCTCCCAGACACAGTCTGCTCCCTTTCTTCACTGTCGAGCTCAACTGGGCAGGGAGATAATAATCCTGCAGCCCAGGGCAGGGAGGGGGACTTCATGGCCCAGGGAGAAAGATCCTGCACACAGGCTACAGGAGGCCTATTCTGGACAGGAGTTTCCTTGGACTCTGCACACAGGGAGGAAAAGAAGATGTTCCACATTCTCCATCCCCACATTCTCCTACCCCTGCATACACACACATACACACACATACACACACAGAGAGACACACACAGAGACACACACATATATACACAAACACACATATACACAGAGAGACACACACATAAACACACACATAGAGACATACACATACATACACAGAGACACACACATACACATACACACACAGACACACACAGGCACACACACACAGAGACACATAGACACACACATAGACACAAGCACAGACACACAGACACAGAGAGAGCACACACAGAGACACACAAATACACACATAGACACACAGGCACACACACACAGAGACAGCACACATACACACAGACACACATACACACACAGGCACACACACAGAGAGAGACACACACATACACAAACCCAGAGAGCACACACACATAGACACACACACAGACACACATAGAGAGAGCACACACACACACACACACACAAGGCTGGTGCCTGTAAGTTCTCTGCTCATCCACAAACTCCATTTAAGAGTTCTCAGGAATGACAGTAGCCAAGATGAGCAATGGGGGGAGGGTGGCGAGTGACAGAGAGAATGGATTCCTGTGTCACCCTGCAGACACCTGCCCCAGGGAAGCAACACAATCCCCAGCAGAAAGCCTCAGATCCCAGGAAGAGCAGATCCTTGGCATTTGTTGATAAACTCCAATTGACAGCTCCTAGAGAAGTGGCTGCCCTGGGCAACTCCTTAGAGTCATATGAGCAAACAGAGATCTGCTCCCCTGGGACTGGAGAGGAACCTAGGTACCAGTCCTCCGCCACCCACTTCCTCCCTGTCCTCAGGAACAAACGTGTGTGTGTGTGTGTGTGTGTGTGTGTGTGTGTGTGTGTGTGTGTGTGCGCGCGCGCGTGTGTACACCGCCTAGTGGTAGTGAGTACTGGTGTGTGGAGACAAACAGGAGTGTGTGACCAGGTGTGGGGGTGGGGGGGACAGATGGATGTCCCCCTACTGCTTGCCCCAGTTTGCATGGTCTCCTGCCGTGAATTAGTTTTCTGCACAACTGTCATCATTTACTAATGTATTTTATTACCTATGGAATAGCAATGAGCTGGACATGGTCCTCGGTGCCGTGGAGATCTAAGGAAAGGCTCCAAATAAAGTCTCCCACAGACCTCAAAGAGCAGACGCTGTTCTTCACTGATCTACCCCCTGTGTGATGTCCAGTTTGCCATCTCTGCATGCGTTGCTTCCCCCCACCCCCCCCCAGCCTGGTTCTTCCTACAATGTGCCATCCCTCCCTTCCTTCCCTGCACCCCTGCAGGGTCTCTGTGTGACCCCTATGCACCATGAACACCAATGCCAACGAGGGAGGAGCAGTACCTCCCCATACCCTGTCCCCGGGGCACCCCAGCAGCTCATTAATAAGCCCCAGAAGCACCTCTCATCCAGCAAAGCCTTAGGGATCAGGGCTGACAGAAAAGAGGAGCTGTTTGATTTGATTACTTGGCTCTGCCCAACAGAGCCATTTACATGTTAAAGACTTTTTTCTTTTATTATTATTCTGTATATTACATTTCAAACAAAAGCCCAAATCAGTGCTCAGAGCAAAACCCATTTGTATTTTCCACAAAGCAATCTGCGATTTCCAGCACCAGTCTCCGGGTTCCCAGGTGCTGACCAGCACAGGACACTGGGCTGACAACTGGTGTGTTATCTGGGCTGCACAGAGAAGGAGGGCAGAAGACACTCCACCCGCACCATTCACTCGGCCCCCAGACACCACCAGGGCTCACTCTGGTCCAGGCATTGCTCCTGGTGCCATTCTTACCAACAAAGACCTCTACAGTCTTGGGGCTATTCCCCTAGCTAAATGAAAGCTGACTAAAATGACAAACAAAGATGAATAAAATGTTTCAGTCAATAAAGTCAAATACTCAAAAGTCAACTAAAAGGAATTAGTAGATGATAAAATGCATTAGCAAACGACCACAGTTGTGAATAAAACTATAGCGGAGGCAGGGGACCTTGAGAGCTTGTGCAGGGGAGTGGGTGGGCCACAGTGGGGAGCCACTGGATGAAACCTGGAGGGCAAAAGACCCCTGTGGAGTTCTGGGGGAAGAGTGGCTACAGATCTCAAAGCAAGGTGGTTGTCAGCAGGAGGCAAAGGTGTGGTCAGAACCTCAGAAGCACTCCAAAGGGACTTCTTTGTCTGTCACAGGGACAGACAGGTCAGAAGGGAGCTGTGGCATGTGTACCTGCACATGGTTTCATGGTGAGAACATTCCAGAAGGGCAAAGGGTAAAGCAGGTCCACCCAACAGTCAGAGTGAGGGCTACAGCTTAGACCAGGTGGTAGCTGTGCAGGGATAAGTGGGCTGGGCTAGAAAGAGGCTATGAGGGAAGAAGAAAGTACAGGGATCCAAAGTATTACTCCTGAGCCCAGATGAAGACCCACAAAGTGGCCCTTGTTGTAGACATATTAAGAGACCTGCTGATCATCCAAGTGAAGAAGAGAGATGGCCAGTCTACACTGGATGACAGAGGCCTGCTGGAGCATGCCACCTGACAACCATCAGTGTGCAGGCCACACTGAAGTCATAAGAAGGACTGAAGTCACAAAGGGAAGATCTGAGGCACAAGACATGCCAGTGTTTAGAGGTTAGGAGGTAAGAGGAACCCAGCCTTAGAACAGCTCACAGAGAGCTAGGATAAGGAGTGCCCCCAAACACAGGCTCCAGAGAAGACAAGGTCAGAGGAGAGGAGCAGGCTCAGAGGGCAGGAAGGCTGTGGACCACCGGGCTGAGCCACATGAAAGGCATTGAATGGTTGACAGGAGTGACTCTTATGAAGTCATGAGGGCAAACTCCCACTGCAGCTGCCTCGGGCTCGAAAGGTAGAAAATCACTGGAGACAGCAATCATTCTTCTGAAAAGCTTCCTTGTGGGGCTGGGTTTGCAGATGGATCACTTGCCAGGCATGCAGAAGGCCTGGGTTCCATTTGCAGCACAAAACACACACACAAACACAAACGAGGAGGGGAGAAGCTTCATTATAAAGGAGAGAAGGAAACAGTCAATCACTATTCCTGGCCAGGACTGACTGCTTAAGATATCACAAGTGGCCAGCCCTAAATACATATGAACAACCCTAAAAGGACTCAGCAGGGTGTGTGTGTGTGTGTGTGTGTGTGTAAAAATATAATAACTAAAAAACAAAAGGTAAAGAATTCAAGAGGAACTGGGGGACACAGGATGGGGCAGGAGGGTTGGAAATGTTGGAAACTAATACATGAAATAAAAATAAAATTTTTAGTTAAAAAAAATGGTGGCTCAATGTAGTTGTCACTCAAGGAAATAATCTAGTAGAGAAAGCATCTTAGTGACAAGGAAGATAAGTAGGGCAATGGCCTTGAGCAGGGAGAAGGTGGTACAGAGTATCCCACAGAGCAGTTGTATCCCTCGAGCAGGGTGTGAGCAAGCTAGCAGGAACAAGGGAAGCCAAGTAAAGAGGCAGGGGTAAGGATGGACATGAGAAAGGTAGAGACAACTCCTCCTCCTCCATGAGAAACACAGGAAGTTATGTCTGCTGCTGATGGGGAGTGTGACCTGGAAAGGACATGAAGCGTTAAAGCTGTGGAAAAAGGACAGTGAAGGACATCAGAAAGGACTGGCGCCGAAACCAGCAGTACACAGGTGTATTGCATTCCCACCAGCACTGGAATGTTGGGCTTCTGTCCAGGGTTGCCATGGGTCCCCTGACCCTTGTCTTGTTCATACATGCACCTGGTAGCTAACAACATTCTACAAATGTTCAACAAGCATTTTTGAAGAATGATCAGGGAGGGAGCTAGGCCAACTGCATGTTCTCTGTAGCTACCTAATATCAAGGTCAAAGAGGTCTAGAAGGCACTAGAAGGTGTGCATTCCTCTGCACTATAGAGGGACAGCTTCCAACCAGTGGAGTCCAAATCCTCTTTGCCCATATCTCTTGCAGACACTGATCCTGCCTCCCTGTTCCTCCCATTGCCAGAGAGGTTGGAGGAGCTGGAATGTGTTCAGCTCTGGCAAGTCCTGCAGGCAAGCAGCCTGCAGTGGCTGCCAGCCAGAGCCCATCTCTAACACCTTCATACATGCATGCCTTAGAAGGCCTGGGACAGCACTCTATGCCCTAGCTAATATGTGCACCACTAAATGAGGCCATAAAAGAAAAAAAAAAAACTCTGTGGTAAAAGGGAAAATGATTATGATAAGACATAAGAGAAGCTGTAGGATATAAAATGGATTGCCACTGTGGTTACAGCTGTGCCCATCATCTGCTTGCAGACAAGTTCTAGAAGGAACCACAGGAAAATTAAACCTTTCACAGAAGTAGGGAGATGGTGGGTGAGTCTTCAGTTTTCTTTTTTTGTTTTTTTAGGTCTTCACATTTGTAAGACAAGTATTTTAATGGCTGACATATTTCTCTAGCCCAGTGATTTATATTTCTTAAGCATACTTTGAAAAGTATTCCTATATATCACATTTATCTTTAATATATATTTATTTAATTATCAACTATATTTTTCTTATTTTACATATTGATCCCGGTTCCCTCCCCAGGGAGGGTGAGGCCTTCCAGGAGGGATCATCAAAATCTGTTAAGTCATTTGGGGTGGGGCCCCTCCTGTCTCTAGGCTAAGGGAGTATCCCTCCTTGGGGAATGTGCTCCAAAAGTCCTTTCATGCATGAGGGATACATCCTGGTTCCACTGTCAGAGGTCCCATAGACTGTCCAGGCCTTCTAACTGAGACCCGCGTTCAGGGGGTCTGAGTTGGTCCTATGCTGGTTTCCCAGCTATCAGTCTGGGATCCATGAGCTCCCCCTTGTTCAGGTCAGCTGTCTCTGTGGGTTTCTGTAGTCTGGTCTTGACCCCTTTGCTCATCATTCCTCCCTCTCTGCAACTGGATTCCAGGAGTTCGGCTCAGTGTTTAGCTGTAGGTGTCTGCTTCTGTTTCCATGAGCTACTAGATGAGGGCTCTATGATAAATTAGTCATCAATCTCATTATCAGGAAAGGGCATTTAAGGCAGCCTTTCAACTATTGCTCAAATTGTTAGTTGGGGTCATCCTTGTAGGTCTCTGGACATTTCCCTAGTGCCAGTCTTCTCTTCAACCTATAATGGCTCCCTCTATTATGGTATCTCTATTCTTGCTCTCCTCTATTCCTCCCCCGACTCAATCTTCCTGGTCCCTCATGTTCTCATCTCCCCTCCTCTTCTCCCCTTCTCTTTCTCCTAACTCCCTCTCCATTCATTGCCCCCCTTCCCCCGCTCCCAATATGCTCAGGAGATCTTGCCCCTTTCCCCTTCTATGGGGGACAATGTATGGCTCTTTTAGGGTAGTGCTTGTATCCTAGTTTCTCTGGCAGTGTGAATTGTAGGCTGGTGATCCTTTGCTCCATGTCTAAAATCCATATATGAGTGAGTATATCCCATGTTCAACTTTTTGTGACTGGGTAACCTCACTCAGGATGGTTTCTTCTAGTTCCATCCATTTGCCTGAGAATTTCAAGATTCCATTATTTTTATCTGCTGAGTAGTACTACATTGTGCAAATGTAACACATTTTCTTTATCCATTCTTCAGTTGAGGGGCATCTAGGTTGTTTCCAGGTTCCAGCTATTACAAATAATGCTGCTATGAACATAGCTGAACACATGTCTTTGTTGCATGGATGTGCATCTTTTGGGTATATGCCTAAGAATGGAATTGCTGGATCTTGAGTTAAACTGATTCCCATTTTCCTGAGGAACCGCCATACTGATCTCCAAAATGGCTGTACAAGTTTGCACTCCCACCAGCAGTGGAGGAGTGTTCCCCTCTCTCCACATTTCTGATTTTAGCCATTCTGACAGGAGTAAGGTGGTATCTCAGAGTTGCCTTGATTTGCATTTCCCTAATGGCTAAGGATGTTGAGCACTTTCTTAAGTGTCTTTCAGCCATTTTTAGGTTCCTCTATTGCGAATTCTCTGTTCAGTTCTGTACCCCACTTTTTAATTGAATTATTTTGTGTTTTGGTGACTAGCTTCTTGAGTTCTTTGTATATTTTGGAGATCAGCCTTCTGTCAGATGTGGGGTTGATGGAGATCTTTCCCACTCTGTGGGCTGCCATTTTGCCTTATTGACTGTGTCCTTGGCCTTACAGAGGCTTCTCAGTTTCAGGAGGTCCCAGTTTTCTTTTTAATGCTGCAGTTGCCATTGTTATTTTGGTTATATGATAATAAAAATATAATTTTAAAAATTAATTATTCTCTCACAGGAATACTGAATAGCCATTATCAGTAGGGTTTCAGAATTTGGATTTTTATTTGATTTAGAATATTTAACTATATACATAATGACATAACTTGGGAATGGAATCCAAGTTTCAACATAATCCATTTATGATCCATATGTACCACACAAACATTAGACTGACAGTAATTTTACATAACATCTTTAATAATTTTGTGTATGTGATACAAACCTGGTACAGGAGCTAGCTTGTTGAAGCCCACCCCCTATGGTGGAAAGGGGAAAGGGTCCTCGCCCTCGCCCTGCTCCAACCTATTGCGCCAGACTGTGTCAACTCCTCATAGAAGCCCTTATTTGTGAGGAGGAGTGGACTGGAGGTGGGCTAGGGGAGAGGTGGGCGTGGCAGGGGGGTGAGGGAAGACAGGAGGATGGCTGAGAGTAAGAACTGTGGTTGGAATGTAAAATGAAATCAAAAAACTTAAAAAATGGAAAAAAATTATTTTGTGTATGAAGTTTCATGGTGTAGAGTTTTCCACCTGTGATATCTTGATGTCTATATGCAAAAACAAAAACAAACAAAAAAAAAAAACTTCAGAGTCTGAAGCACTTGAGATTTTGAATTTTTAGGAACACTTAACCTTGTATTGGGGATGTAGGAAAATGAACTAGGAGACCTCACTTTAAAAGGCAACAAGGAGTACAAGCACTTAGCAATGAGCATCGCTAGAGCTGTGCGTGCCCTACAGAAAGCCACTAAACTTTAATAGGGAGTTATAAAAGATTCTTTGAATAAATAGAGGAAATAACTGTTCCCAGATGGCAAGACTGCATGTTATAAAGATGACAACTTTCCCAAAAGTTAATTTACAAATTTAATTCAATCCCACTCAAAAAAAATCTCAAAAGGATTTCTTTAAGAAATTAAATAAAATTATTCTAAAATAATTTTGAAGATAAACAGATGAGAAATTAGCTAAAATTCTGGAAAGGAAAAGGAATGTGCTGGAAATAGATAAAGATATTATAAGGCAATAATAATCAAGGTACTGGAGGACTCGCACAAAAATAGAAATAAGATCAGAATCTGAAAATACAGAAATAGACCTAATTACACCAGGAATTTAATGTATTAGAAGTAGCCATCAACAAAACAATGGGGAGAGGAGTTCCTGATTAATAAATTAATTATGCTAGTAGTTTTGAGGGAACATAATTAATTCAAACACACACTGTACAATCACACACTGAAGAATAAACTCTAGAGATAAAAAGGTCAAACAGACACATCAAATAGCAAGAAATAGAAAAAAATATTTCTCTCTTATTTAAAGAGATGATAGCTTTTCAAGTATGATACTGGCAAAAAAGAACATAAATAAAAAGATAACTGATTCAATACTATCAGAAGTACCAAACTGCTGGGCGTGGCAATGCGGGCCCAGAATCCCAGCACTCAGCAGGGGCAGACAGGAGGATCTCAAGTTCAAGGCCAGTCTGGACAACATAGTGAGATTCTGTCTCAAAAACTGTTTTTGAAAAAAGCCAAAAAGCTTTGTGGAGAAGAAACAAACAAGACAGCTAAGATTAAAATAGTCCGTGAGAAATATTTGTGGAAAGTGGCCGCAGAGTGCTGCTAACTCTGTAGTGTAAAGAGCTCATATGAATGGTTATTTTTAAAAAGCTTCAAGATGCCACCAGATGAATGGGCTGAACAGAACATCCACCTATGGGGTGACACACAGAGGAAAAGGCTCCGTCTCTCTAGAAATCAAACGGAAAATCATGTCACATCTATTACAATAGCCAAAACGGAGAAAGAAGAGAAAAGGTTTGTAACTGAAGCACTGAATCATTGAATGCAGGTTGAGTTATCATAAAACTCATCTGTATGCACACACTCAGATCCAAATGACCCTTTTTGAAAACAATTTGAGTTACTATTCCAAAGACCAAAGAAAAGTCCACCTGTGCTCTTGACTCAGCCATGTCACTTTTTCTAAGAAAATCATTCATTAGCCAGAAAGAGCTACTTGAAGGAGATGTCCATTGCTATGTGACTTATAACACTCAGAACTGGAAGATGGTCTGAACCTCTCCTGAAAGAGGATCCTTAAGAAATTAGAGAACATCAACTTAATGGCCAATTTATGCAGCCATTGAAATGATAATTAAGAAACTTATGTTGCAACAGTGAAAAAAATGTTTACAGTACAATAAAGAAAGCCGTTAACCAAAACTGTAGTTGTGCTTTGATTAAATATATGCCCATGGACCAAGAACTGGGAAGAAATTCACAGAATTAAAATAGAACCGTGGGGTCTGCTCCATCATTTCCATTCTGGAGGGACTGCATTTTGGGGTGTTACATAAGCATTCTTGGGCTGTGTAGTCAGGCTCACTGGTGTGCTTCAATGCGCTGTAGAAACTGCCTGCCAGGGCCATGGGTAGTGAGTGGGCAGCCCCTGGCCATTCTCAGTCAGAACTCAGGGCTCAGTGGGGTCCACTCTGTCTGGGCGTTGTTTGTCTTCTGGGATGGCACAAATGCTCTCCCCGCCTCCCTGGAAAATTCCCCATCTTTCAGGACTCAATCTGGAATTGGTTTCTTCCCTATACCTCCTACAAACTCTGCCACCATGACCCCAAGACTCCCCAACACATTTGCCAGCACTGAGACCCATGTTTCTACTCTGAGTGCTGAAAAATAAAGGACTATTTTAAGAAAAAGAGATACTCCATTCATATAACTTTCATTATGGTACATGGCCATAACTTTACAATTTTTAGTTGTTGTTAATCTTGCAGTGTCTAAGTTATAAATTTATTTCTGCCATAGGTGCATATGCATAGGATGGAACACAGCACAGGTTTGGGTGGTATCTGTAAGCTCAGGTACCCACCAGGTTCTTGGAATTCATGCTCCAGCAGGGGACCACTGCATGGCATCCTGAGAGGCCCCACCATCTCCCCTTGGCCCTGCCCTTGAGGCCACACAACCCAGAATTCTCAAAGTCCCAAGCACTTTTGAATGATGCTGTAGTTATCAGGGAGCAGAAGGAACAAGGTTCTAGCCCTAAAAGAGCCAATCTAGCCCTATGTGGAGAACAGACTTAGAGCATAGAGTTCAGCCCAGAGAGCCATAGCCAGGGGAAAGATTAGAAAAGCCAGACCCAAAGCATCAGGAACAGTACAGGAGACAGAGCAGCAGCAGTTTGCAGGCTCAAATCCCACCTCTACCATATACGCCTGCTGTCTGGTCTGAGGCCACTGGGGCTGAGCAATGGGTGGCATGAGTGTGCTGTGCCAGCTCCCCTCATCACTAGTCCATTCAGAATGGATGGAGAAGATGCAGGCCTGAAAGGTCCTCCTCCACTCTCAAAAAGAGTAAGGGAAGAAATCTTTATTTGAGCAATAAAATAGCCTACCTCAGAGAAAAAAGACAGCTGGCCCAGTCACCATGGAGACCAAGTCACAGGTAATAGGCAAGCTCCGAGGTAACTCTGGCCTGTGACCCAGATGCTTCTGAATCTGAAGGTGGGGGAGGGGATCTGACAGATCCTTGCTCGGGGTAGCTTTCAACTTTCTACTTCAGGTTGAAATGTCCAAACTCAATCGTCTCCATACATCTCTCTCTGCCATGGACACCCTTCATTTCTATTCATTTCCCTTCCTGTTGTGTTAATGGTGTGTGGCTAAGTCACAGCATTAAAAAAAAAGATATAAAATTATGCAGAATTATCTTTCCCCCGAGCCTGCACACTGCTCTTCTCTTCAACAATGCAAGCTCTAAAGAGGGGAGCAGGCCCAGTCTTACCCAATCCTAAACCCACTTATCAGAGGGCTCACCATCCAGTGAACCCCCAGACACACCTGATCCTTGCAAAGACCCCAGAGGAAGGAGACAGCCAATACATGTGGCCCTTCCTCTGAACACAATTTGTCTGAGTCACTGGCACCAAAGCTTCCACAAGTTGAATCATCATTGATAATGGCAACCCCACACACACACACCTTAAGGCCTTGGAATTGTTAGGAGAGCAGATATTCACAGCCCTGGGTAGCAACTATTCCTTCCTCAGGGAAATAAACCCATCCTTGGTGTCATACATGACTTTGCAGCTGAAGGAGCCTCTCAGGCTATATTCATACCTCCGAAATGGGCTCGGTTGCAGTCTATGCTTCCGTGCCTTCTCCCAGGACATCGTTTCTACCCCATTCCACTTCCTGCTCCTGACACTAGAATCTCCCTAGCACAGTTCCATCACTCAACCCCAGCTATCCTCCTCACCCTTGTACATGATCGAGGCCATGCTCAAGCGGGGTTTCTGCAGGACGTGACCCAGCCTGGCAGATGGGACCTGCACAGAGCGTACAGTTCCTCCAAGGAACTTACTTCATGGAATGTGCAGTGCACAATGAGGTCCCCAGCCAGCAGGGCTGTCACAAGGATGAAGAAGTACAAATATGAAGAGGGATGGAGGGTAGCTCTAATGTCCCTAGAATGTGAGGAGCTGTCTGTGGTGCCGCTTTAAGGACCCAGTGCAGCCAGTAGATCCCTCCCTTGCCTCTGGGAATGTATATCCGCACAGCCAGCACAACATTTGTCTGGTCCCAAGTGGGCAAGAGACACAGCTATGAATGAAAGCTCAGTGTCCAGCCATAAATCAAGCTGCAGGTTTTAAATAATGAAATGCAGAACACACAGCATCCCATCACAAGTTTACACTTACCTCCAGGCCCCAACTCCTTGATTACAGACAGTGGGAGGGGGATGAGATAAACAACACAATGGGAAACAAATGGCTAGATCCAGCATGTGACAGATTGTATAAGGCAACTGATCCCGACAACCGTACAAGAAAGAAGCAGTAGTTTTCACCATCACCTTACTGATGTAGGAAAGGACAGAGACAGGGGACTGTGCTAGGGTCCGGAGATAGCCTACTGCTTAAAGTGCTTGCTGTGCAAGCAGGAGGGCTAGAGTTTAAATCTTCAGAACTCACACAGATGTCAGGTGGGCATGGCAGTCCATCTATAATCCCAGCACTCAGAAGGCAGAGATAGTGAATCCCAACAGCAAGCTGGTCAGTGAAGACAGCCATATCCATGAGTTCCAGGTTTAAGAGACCCTGCCTCAGTGGGTCCAGGATCTGTCCCTAGTGCATGAGCTGGCTTTTAGAAGTCATTCCTATAGTGGGATGCCTTGCTCAACCTTGATGCAGTGGGGAGGGGCTTGGTCCTGCCTCAGCTTGATGTGCCAGGCTTCATTGATTGGATGTAGGGATGGAGTGGATGGGGAGGGGGGAGATGGGAGGGAGCGGGAAAGGGGAAGGAGGGGGAACTGCGGTTGGTTTGTAAAATGAATTAAAAATTTAAAATAAGAGAGAGCGAGAGACCCTGCCTCATTGAAGAGTAATTAAGATTCCAGACATGGCAAGCACATGAGTGTATGTATGTACACACACACAGGTTTCCACACATGTACAAAACGTGCATGCACACACATGCAAACCAAATGCACAACGATTTTTTAAAAAGTAAAATGAAGAGATTGTTCTAGAACTCTGCCACTCAAATCCCATTCGATGGCCCACCAACTGTAGCCGCCACTTTAGAACTTGTGAGGGAAGCAGAATGTCAGGCCCAAGTCACTGCATACTAGCAGGACCTCAGGTGGTTTGTATGTGTACATACGATTCTGATACACAGGCTCCTAAACAAGGGGAGACTAGAGAAACAACAACAAAATGCTGTCCTGTGCTGCATCCTAACTTGAACCAATTAATCACAAAGTATATTTGGGGCAACCAGTGAAATGTGAATATTAATGCTGTTAGATTACATTAAGAAGTAATTATTGCCAGATGGTGGTGGTGTACACCTTTAGTCCCATCTCTTGGCAGGCAGGGACAGGAGGATCACAGTGAGTTTCAAGGCCAGCCTGGTCTACAGAGTGAGTTCCAGGATAGCCAGGACTGTTACACAGAGAAACCCTGTCTTGAAAAAGAATAAAGGAAGGAAGGAAGACAGGGAGGGAGGTAGGGAGGAAGAAACGATTACTATTATGATTTTGATAATTATGAAAATCTCCAACTGTATCTCCTAATCTAATGCCTATTTAGGCATACTAGTCCTTCATTAGCCAAGAGCAATCTGCTACTGCTTTCAATAGATATAGATACTATAAGTACCGCATTTTCCCTACACACACACAAACATATATATATACACATATACATATACATACATAATAACGTTTACTATATAAATTAGGTTCATCAAGAAATTAAAAACAACTAATAATAATAAAATAAAACAATTATCACAACAAACTGTAGTAACAGTTTATGAATGTATTCTCTCACTCTCTTAATAATGGAATCACCCTTCTTTAAATGACTAGCTAAAATCATAGACAGTGATATGGTAAGACTATTGTATTTAGAAGTGAAATGTTATGATATCTCAAATTTACTTTATATTTATATAAGAGTAGACATATGGCAAAAATGTTAACTGTTAACTCCAGATGATGGGTATACGGGCATGCATTAAAGAGGTTAGTGCCCTAATCTGAAACAATTGGGACAAGAGGTGCCTCCGGATGACAATTTTAGAGAATCTACATGCACATCATGAGACATCTTGTGCCAAAACTCAACAAAAAGATCCATCCATGTGTGTTTCATAAACACAGTATACATGCCACACAGCCTGGAGAAGTTTTCATTCTTTTTAGCAATTCTGTGCAACACACTGCTTCACGGCAGGAATTCTCTGCTTGTGGTGTCATATCAGCTCTGAGATCTTGGAGCATCTCAGATTTCAGATCTCTGGCTAAGGGCTGCCCAGTCTTTACTAACCAAACTGCATAAATATGTTTCATGATGAAAATCAGAAGTAAATGGGGCTAGAGATGGCTCAGGAGATAAGAGCCTGTACTGCTGTTAAAGAGAACCCAAGTTCAATTCCCAGCACCCACGTCAGCTACCTCACAACCACCTGTAACTCCAGTTCCTGGGGGATCCAACTCCTCTGGCCTCTGGAGCACCTGCACTCATGTGCATATACCTACACACAGACACAGATACATAATTTAAATAATAGAACTAAATCCTTCAAAACTAGAAGCAAAAAGGAAAGAATCTTCTATTCATTAGACATGAGTAGTCTTAGTACTACTTAGGACTTAGTACATCCCACACATGACAGGGATCTGACTCAGCAAGAGGATGCACATGCCCCTTCCCTACTAGCCTCTTCATTGTCCCAGTTTTATTACCCTGTTTTACAGAGAAGATGACTGGGCTCTCTAATGGAGATGTCTCACATTACACCACTACACCCAGCTGTTGAGAGATGTGATTAGAATGGTGACAACTGCAGCTCATTGGTTCTGAGTGTAGCTGCTGAGAAGCCCTGCCCAAACTCTCCTCTGGGCACCCAGATGCAGGCAGATCAGGACAATGAGCCTTGTCCTGAATGGGCCCGACCATTCCCAGTGCCCTTCTAAATACACTAAGATCTACCTCGGCATGTTATCTCCAGACTTAACTGACCTCAATGCCACTGACCTTTAAAAGACCCAACCAATTTTCCCTTCTTAGCTTCTGTTCATTTCTTTTTGATATGCTGCCCTTTCCAATTCCCTACACTATGTCCACTTGGATGCTCTCACAGGGCCTCCCCAGTCTATCATGGGAAGATGGGCTGTTAGGTGCTCTCACTGCAGGCTGTTGAGTCCTTGACCCTGAGAACAGACCCATCTGTTCTTGTCTTGCTCAGAAGAGAAGCCCAGAGAATTCCAAGCTCACTCAGTTGTTCGTCACTGCAGCCCCTCCATGCCAACCTCAATAGAAGGCTTCAAACTGCATTCTGCCCTTGGCACACTCTGTTACCCCTCCTGGGATGACAAAGCTGCATGTTTAAGGTGCACCCAAGCAAGGGAGTCAGAAGCCTAATTACAATAAGGAAGATGAGAACAGGAGAAATCTCACCTCATTCTACCCCACACTGCACACTCCAGTCTTACTTGTCTCCCTGTGAACCTGTGTGTCTTACTCAATCCTGGCTGTAGTGATGGGGTCTCACCAAGAGTTCAACCTACTCATAGGCGCTGATCTGGATCCAGTAGACATCTACTAAGCAGAACTCTGCTTCTGCTCATGACCTCAACCCAGAAATCAAGGAGGTGCCAAAGCTGTAGAAGAAGCCCCAGAGGTTGAAGGAAAAAGTAAGCCTTTCTAGGACTCATGATCTGGCACCCTGTCATAGCCATGAGCTCAGCCAGTCTCCAGCATCCCTGGAAAGTACAAGGTATCATTTTCACTTTACAGGTTGAAAATGAAGGCTATGAGAAAAAAGAGGATAATACATCGTTGACGGGAAAACAGGGAAGCAGAGGTCAGAATCCAGCAGTGTGAGATGCTCTTGGATCTGACCCTCACATGAACTCAGGGAAAACTGTGAAGACCTGGATGATGATGAATTCCATGTGAGATGACTAATTAATTTACATGTGAGAGGGAGGGCACTATGTGTTTATGTATGTAGGTGTGCATGTGATTGTGCATGAGTGCATGTGCATGTGCGTGTGAAAGCCAGAGTTCAACACTGGATGTTTTCTTCAGCCCCTCAGCCTCTCCATCTTATTTTTTGAGATATGGTCTCTCACTGAACATGAAGCCCACCAATTTTGCTAGGATGGTTGTCCAAAAAGCTCCAGGTATCTGCCTGCCTCTGTCTCCCCAGAGCTGAGATTACAGAAATGCACCACCACATTGAGCTTTGTAGGAGGGTTCCAGGGATCCGAACTCAGGTCCTTATGTTTGTACAGCAAGCACTTTATCATCTAGCTGTCTCCCTAGTCCCTGTAGTAATTAATTTTATGTGTCAACTTGGCAAAGCTACCATGGCCAGTTGTTTGGTCAAACACTACAGATGGTCCTCAATTTACAATGGTTTGGCTTACAATTTGTCAACTTTGAATTCTGGATCTGGCTCTTTTCCCAGGCTAATGGTAGGTGGTTGGTCCATCCTCTCTTGAAACACTAGGCAGCAGCAGTGAACTACAGTTTCCAGGCAGGCATGATCACTAGGGTGAACAACGAAGACTCCACAGCACACTATATTGCCAAGCTAGGATGACTGATAGAGCAAGAGTGTTAAACTCATTTCCCACTTACACTGCTTTCAATTTACGCTGGGTTTATCTGGAAGAAGCCCACCATAAGTCAAGAAGCACTGTAGCCTGGAAGCTGTGTGATGGAATTTGCAGATGTGATTAACATTTAAATCAATAGAACTCAAGGAAGCAGATTATCCTCCATGCTGTGGGTGGGTCTTATCAAATCAGCTAAAGGACTTAAGAGAAAAGTAGAGGGAATTCACACACACACACACACACACACACACACACACACACACACACACACACACACACACACCTGGGGATGCTTGTTGATTCCTGTCTGCACAATCAACCCTCCTAGGTCTCCAATTTGTTGGCCTGTCTCCCAGACTGCACTGCCAGCGCCCCAGCTGTAAGCATGGAAGTTCATTCCTTACAACCAACCAACCAGTCAGCCAGTTAATATCAATACATCTCTCTTCCTTCCTTCTCCTGCTTCCTTTTTCTCTCTCCCTCCTCTCTTGTTCTCTCTCCCTCTCTCTCTCTCTCTCATTCTCCCCCTCCCTCCCTTCCTCTCTCTAGCCACAATGCATGTACTCATTCTTTCTACTAGTCAGGAGCAGAGATGCTGAGGGGCAGGTGCTTTGAGGTGTATCCCATAAACCTTTCTTTATTTCTCTTAAAGTGACCCAGCCAGGCATTGATCCCAGGTTTATGACTGTGTAAAACTCACAAAACAGAGATGTGGGTGAATAAGCCTAGGATTCTCAGTCCCCACTGCCTACCTCTTATTCTCGTGCCCTAGAATAGAGCATCAAACACCCATCCCAGAGGCCCCGAAGACTGTGGGGCAGCAGGAGGAGAGGGCTCCTTGGCCAGCCTCCTCATGCTGAGGAAGGAAACACTGGCTCTCAGAATCAGCAGGACTAGAGAATTTCAGTTCTCCATAGGGCCAGAACACATCTCCTCTGGGATTCAGAAGAGGGGATTGCACATCACTCCATTCCTTTCCAACCAGGTACATTCTCTACTTCGTGTTCTTCACAACAGTTCTTCAAGGTAGGCAACTGTGTCCCCATTTTACACTCAGAGGGACCAGAGGATCAAGGAGTTAAAATCTCAGAGAAAGATACTTACAAATAAGTGCTGTGGATTTCAGAGTATGCACTACAATATTCTAGCTCAGATAATCCCGTCACAACTGAAGGAGAGGGAGGTCGGCGTTTCAAAATCCACTCTACATTTGGAAACTCTTCCACCAACATCTCAGCAACGGAATATGATGCCTCTGCCTGACACGGAATGCACAGAAGGGGAAATGCCTAGTTGGGGTTTCCCAGCCGATCGGTAGGCATGTTTGCACACAAACAAATGACTCACCAACCTCCTCCAAGCTTGACAGAAATCCTACTTTTGAGGTCCCGTCTTTAGTCCCTCACACTAGAATCCAATGGCCCAGCTGACCCCTGCCTGGCCCTGGCTTCCACAAGGTCTGTTAATAGTAAAGAACTCTGGTGGCTGGTCTAAGGCTGCTTCAAACTAAGGCTACGGGAAAGGCTCTTTTTCCACTCTCCTCTCACTACTTTAAAACCACTCCTAATTAAAGCATTCCCTGGAGAGAGGGCAAACCATCTAAAAACTGCAGACTATAAATCAGTGGTAACCTGAGCTAAGAAACCAGGTCTCCATGCCTCCTTCCTGTATGGGCTCAGTCCCCTACCACTCACTCTCCTGTCCCTGCAGGGAAACTCATTGCCAGAAGGCAACAGTCAGAGAGAGCAGTGAAGCTGGGGAAAAGAGAACGGAAGGGAGGAGCAAAAAGGCCCAGCCCAGCCTGCAAGATGAGAGTCTCCCCTGAAAATCAGCCCCAAAGATTTTGAAGGGAAAGTTAACATGAAGGAATACAAGGCCCCTAAAACTAAAAGTTCTGAACACATAAGCCAGGAAGACTAGGCCAGTTTAGGGTAATGGGAGGGTTTGGTGCTGTCCGAGGTACTGATCTGCTTTGCCCACAGTGTGCTCACAGACAACAGCCTGAGAACCCAGAGATATCCATTCTTTTTTTTTTTTTTTTTTTTTTTTTTTTTTGGTTTTTTTTTTTTTGTTTTGTTTTGTTTTGTTTTGTTTTGTTTTTTGTTTTTTTTTTCTTCCATTCTTCCTTCTTTTTCTTTTAACTCTTTTAACTTGGCTTTTTGCAGTATAATGGGCATGTGATAACTCACATGATCAGTTTGTACAACTGTGTGGTTTTGAGCATACCACATAGCACATAGTTTTTGTTATCATCGCCACTGCCTGAGTGATAAATATGTCTAGCACTCCCAAAATGCCCCTGTATCTCCAAATTATAACCAGGATCAGTAAGGATGTGGTCAAAGAATTCCTGCACACCACTTGACTGGGTTGCAAATTGGTGCAGCCACTATGGAGACTAACACGAGTATCCTTTAAAACAGTAAAAATAGAACTACCATAGAATTCAGCAATTGTACTTCTGGGTACCCAAAGGAACTGAAATTGGTATTTTAGCTTCCATTTTTATTGCAGTACTATTCAGAAGGGCTGAGATATTCCAACAACCTACGTGCCCATCAATGGATGTCATGAAAATGTGGTGCACATCTACATAATGAAGCATTATTTAGCCCTTTAAAAGGAGGGAACCTTGCCATTTTCTGAACCATGAATAATCTAGAGAATAGCATGCTCCAAGTAAGCCAGACATAGAACAAGTACTGTGTGGTCTCACTTCATGTGGAACCTAAAGAACTAGGACTTGTAGAAACAGAGACTAGAAAGATAGTTGCCAGGGGCTGTGGTAGAGGCATTGAGGGGATTTCGGTCAAGATTACAAAGTATCTGTTAAAGTGTGTTCTCAAGCATTGGTGTTACATGCCTTTAATCCCAGCACTCGGGAGGCAGAGGCAGGCAGATCTCTGTGAGTTCGAGGCCAGTCTGGTCTACAGAGCTAGTTCAAGGACAGGCTCCAAAGCTACTGAGAGAGGAAGAGGAGGAGGAAGATGAAGAAGACAACAACAAAGAAGTGTTCTCAAGATCTCAAGCACAGCAACTATGTTCAGTAATACTCTACTGCATGCTTGAAACTCATAGATAAACACATGTTCTCTCACACACATATATACATGAAGTGATGGATGTGTTAATTAACCTGACTACAGCAATCACTTCAGAAGTATAAGTGTATTGAGCAACAGATTACACATTTTAAAAACGTGCTTTTGGTGGAACAAGGATCTAACTGCAGAGCATGCAAAGAAAGTGCTTCACCACTGAGCTGAATCTACAGACCCATTTGATTTTGAGATAGGGTCTCACTACACTGCTCAAGCTGCCCTCAAATGCGTATTCCTCCTGCCTCAGCTTCCATAGCTAGAACTATGAGCACGTGCCAGCATGCCAAAAGATCACAAACATTTTTACTAGTCAATTATAAATAATAAAGCTACAAGGAAAGAAAACCTTGGCACTGTAGCAAATACCCATAATCCTAGAACTCAAGAGGCAGAAGCAGGAGGACTGAGACCTTGAGCTTGGCCCCTGGTGTCCGCAGAAAGCCCTATCCTCAGGAAAAACACGAGCTGACCACTTGCCCAAGGGTGGCACTTCCCAAGTGGGCTGGGCCCTACAATGTCAATCATTAATCAAGAAAATGTACCCAAAGGCTTCCCTGAAGGAAACCTGAAGGAGGAATTTTCTCAATTGAGGTTTCCTCCTCCCAAATGACCCTGGCTTGTGTCAAATGACCAAAAATGCTATGAGCATCCCTTATAACCTTCCACCCTTTGACTCATGATCCACATCCCATCTCCTCCCAGGATCAACACTCTTTATTCTTACTTCAGGCCACCTTCTCAGTGAGAACTCTACCATCCAGCCTTCCATCCCCCTGTCCTGCCTCTTGCTCTTCTAAGTCACTCTGCCTGGACACTCACTTCCCAGCCTGACCTGCACAACAGTTTCTCTCTATCTCCATGGAAACATGACTTAAGCTGTCCTCCAAGTGGACATCTGGGTTCCTCTTCCAGCCACAGACCATGATATGAAGCCCTTGATCCTTGTTGGCCCCAACGCAAAGCCACTTCGAGAATCTGTGAATATATAATTGTAATCCGTGTAAACCTGGCTCCTATACAACATCCTGGCAAGTTGGCAAGGAGGAGTGCCTTTGCCCAGATGAACTGATAGAACAGAACCCTACACACCTGGCGTGAGTGGCCCTGGGTTATTACTCAGTGGGAATGCACTCTACATAGTAGTATGGATCAAAAGAGAAATGTGCCATTCTGCAAAAGGAAGACAGAGGAGGTCCAACTGTAAGTATGTGAAATGCACCTGGTTGGGGTCTCTAAGAGCACAGTTATTCTGTTATTTATGATGGGAAATTGTCTGTGTCAGTAGGAAGATGATATAGTAAATGGTAGATTTAGGAGAGCTTGTCTTAGTTCCTGGGATTTATAAAGTCACAGTGGAGATAACGGTATAGGAAGCTGCAGAGTATTAATTTTCTTGAGACCACAAGAGTAAGGTGAGCCCTGAACACTGTTTGAACTGAGCAAAGTGAAAACCAGACCCAGATGAGACTAGATCCTAGGGCCCCATTCTCGGCCACCAAGTAAGGGGCCCCTCCTCACACTAATGAAGTGATCATTAAGGAAAGCACAGCTAGCAAGTAACCTAGCAACACTCATTCTAAGAACTGTCCTGCAGGGAGGACTTGAGGGAGAGCGTGGAGGAGGACGGGTGAATAAAGAATGGAGACGTGCGTAAAAATAGACGACTAAGGCTAGGAACATTCATCAATGGGAGAGTGCTTGGCTAGTGAGCTCAGGCCCCTAGGTTCCATATCCAACACCATAAGAAAGCAATGAATTTACTCAAGTGCATCATGCAAAATTCTTAAGTAATAAAATGTTGTAAAGAAAAAAAAACCAGATAACTGAAAATACGAAGGGAAAGAGATGACAGAAAGTGGAGAGCAGAGGCTAGCTACATCCTTGGCAAGGCACTTGCCCACTGGGTTTCCAACAGCCATATTCATTTTACCTCCAGAGTAAAGACCTAAGGTCACACCACCTCATCTCTTCTTCAGGCAAAATCCTTGTCTAGAAAGAACCCGAAGCTAGAGACAGCATGTGTGTTTGCACAGTGACTCTAAGGAAGGACTTGCATTATTAGCCATGTGACATCCGGTCTCTATGGTTACCACCATTAATGCCCCACCTAAAATAAGTTCAGTAAGTTTCAAATGGAATCAGTAACCTTCCTTCTAAACTACAATTAGACAAAAAGATTGCACTGAAGTTTCTCTTCCTCTGTAGCCACCTTGTTAGGAGTCTATCCTGTGAGAGTCCCTCCATGAGCCCAGCCTCGGGAGCCCTATTCCTGTCCTCCCTCACACCCATGCCATCTGCAGGCATCTAGGGCAGCCAGCTGCCTTCCATTCATCCAAGTTACCCTCACAACTAGACAGACCCAAATTTATGCCATCCCTCAAGTCCACGTTCCCTTGCTTGAGGCCACTTTCCAGGGTATGTAGCCTTGCATCCCCCCACCGTCCACCCCCCAACCATCAGCAACACAGATAGCAATCATGTCTATTGTTCCCACAGCGGGAACCCAGCACTCAGGCAATGCTCCCTGATCAACTTTATCCTGAACCAGAACAATTTCAGAGCAGTGCCCCTGTGCCTAGAACCCCCTGCAGGCATATGATCACTAGGCAGAGCACAGTGCCCCAAGTCAGTCCCCATTAAGCCATGTTCCCAATAGACCACACTCTAAAAGGCTCCCTACGACAAAGCCACACTGGGGTGTTTATATGCAGAGCCACGGTGCTCCCCTGTTTTAGGGAGAAGGAAGGCAACATAAATAAGATTTCAATGTGTAGCTGACATTTCTAATGTGCCCTAGGTCCCAAAGACCCTAATCACAGTTTTGTGCCTCAGCCTACAGGTGTCTTTGCTAAAGACTCATGTCATGTGAGGCCATGGCATAAGCAAGTGTAGTCTCCTGGCTTCCCGCTGCCCTCGAGTGTGGTATGTGCAGAATGATGGAAACTCCAGAGGTAACGGCTACCCTACTAAGACACGGCCAGACTCACCAGCTCTCTTCCTGTAGTCTTGCTCAGAGATGTGCACCCCAGACTGATAGAGACTGAAATGTCCCCACATTTATTTTTGGAACTTCCAAAAAGCCAAAGTCAAAGAAATTTACAACTTGGCCTGCTCTGCTCAGTAATAACTGTTATCTCTGAGCTCAGATCTCCAGACCAGACAGCAGAGGGTACAGGAAGGTGAGTGTGATAGATTTCCAGCCACTCCATTCTAAAGAGTCTTGTCAGGGCACAGTGGAGGAAGATGTGGCCAAAAGGAAGAGGAGGGAAGGAGGAAGAGAGGGAGACAGGGCAGATAACATCTTCTGACCACCTCCACTGCCAGCCAGGAAACCAAGACACGAGCTACTATGCCCTGTCCATCTCTGCAAGGACCTGTCATGTATGTATTGTCCTCTTCTGTGCAAACAGAAATCCAAGGCTGAGAGATACAAATAAACACCTTGAGGGGACTGGGTAAGGAGCTCAGTCAGTAAAGTACTTGCTGTGCCAGCATGACCACCCCCCAGGGTGCTGGGCAAGTGAGATGGCTTAGTGGGTAAGGGTATCTGCTGCCGAGCCCCAAAAGCTGAGTCCAACCCCTAAGACATACATGGTGGCAGGATATAATCAACTCCTGTAAGTTTTCCTCTGACCTTACACACACACAAATAAACTAAAAAGAATAACTCAATAGAAACATTTCAATAAAGACGCGAGTTCAGATCCTAAGCATTCGTGGCAGGTACAGTGGTACAAGCCTGTAATTCCAGCTGGCCAGCAAGACTAACCAAACTTGTGATCTCCAGGTTCAGTTAAGAGAGCGTTTCTCAAAAGATTAGAAAACAGTAGGCAGAGACACCCAACATCAGCATCTGGCCCCCACACACATGTGTGTAGGCAAGTGTGTATCAGAATACACACACACACACACACACACACACCATCAATAAGAAAAGAAATGACCTTGAAATTATAGTGTCACTTAGTGCAAACCCCGGCCATCACATGCCACAATCTTCCTACTGCATTATCCAGCTTCCAGTCAGGAGACCCAAACAGGAGAGCAGGTAACTGCCACCCATATGCTTGCTCCTATAATAATTCATAGCAAATGTAGCCCCATGACAATATGTCCCTCCCTCAGAGCCCAAGGATATCAGTGCCTCCCACCTGGGCCTCCAAACAGGCAAAAGAAACACCTAGACCACCATTCCAGATTTCACACCCCAAGAAGGGATTTCTGGCCCCCAGGAACACAGGCTCCTGAATAACGAAATACAGAGATAACCCACACCCCTGCCATCCATCCACCAGTCTGAGCCTGGAGTTTTGGAAACCAGGTCAAAACTCCACTGGTAATCCCCCACCTCAATCCACCTGCATTTAAACTCTGAGGTACATTGTTCCAAAGGCCATCTGCATGAGTCAAGCCAGGATGCTCACCCCCAGCAGCTGAACTGGGGATCCCACTTCTCCCCTGGGGCTGGTCCCTGCTTCCCAGCACTTGCAATTTGTGCAAAGTGCCTTGTGGCTGAGTGCCACCACGCAGGCACTTTCTGCTGACAGAGCACTTCTGCAAAGTTCACACTGCCTTGGCTATCGCTAAGTTAAATGTGGGCGGAAACAAAGAGAGCCTATCTCCAAATGTTTCCAGATGGCTTAGCTCCTTCAGGCTCACATGGCATCAGAGTCATTTTATTTTTGAAGCAAAAAGTCCCTCAACCTGGAAAATGGCTGTCTGTGGTGAAGCAAGAATGGAGGTTAGAAAAAGGCACCCAGAAACCCCACCCTAAAAAGGACCTCCAGTCCCTTCCTTGGCTAGAGTAAATGACAAGAGCACTCGTTAGTCACCTCCTGCGCAGGTTCACCCTCCATTAGTCAATGAGGGGAGCCTGGTTGCTTCCCTTTTCCTCTCAAGCTACTCCAACTCATGGTATTCCTCCTGCAGTGGTAGAGTTGGAGTCCTCTGTCCTACCTCCCACAGACCAATCACAGAGGTTGATATCAACCCTCAGACACCAGAGGCCTGGTGAGGAGCAGGTGGATGGAGAGGGCCTTGAGAGGAAGGTTCCAATCTGAGCTCCTTTACCTACTAGCCATGTAATGTGGGCAAAATGCTCCAGTTTCTAGAGATCACCGCTGATTGCATCTTACAAGGCAACCAGCAAGGCTAAGCTGTCTGTAAACTGCCCTGCCATCAAGCCTGCACCACACCCATAGGTGCCACTCACATAGACTGTGGTGGACAGAACACCTGGACTAGGGGATATCATAGACAAACCCCAAGGGTCATGTTCGCGGTAGCCCACCCGTGACAGCAGAGTAGATCTTTAGGATGTCTTTCCCCAGGTTGTATGGGCTGCAGGAACGAAGCTGCAGGGTAGGGCTCACACAACTGTTAGGAGACCCAAGCCCCAATCCCAGGCTCAGCTGTAGCACCAGCTTCAGGGCTGAGAGGTGGCAAGTAACCCAGGACAGAGGAAGAGGAGCCCAGAGGACAGTCACATCCTCCCTCGGGTCCAGGCTTGAAACTGGAATGCAGTAGAAAGGCATCAGGAGCTGGGACTTGGTAGGCTCTGATTAGCTTCCTTGTCATTGATGACAACCATAATAATCCCAGCAGCTACCATTCCCTAGGGCTACCCACATGAGAGGAATCAGACCAATTCCTTGTGTGCATCTTCTTGGGTCATCCCCACAACAATCCTGGGACACTGACACGGGCTGTGAAAGACATGACTTTCCCAGGTCACTTAAGTACTAGCTCATAGGCTCAGAAATAGAGGCCTATACCTCTGGCTTTGCCAGGACATCTCCGGGATTCACAAGCTAACTAAGCACAGGGGACATCTGTGTACTAAAAAACGGGGCACTCTCCAAACTCAGGTCCCTTCCACCGCTCTTACAGTGTGGCACAGGACCAGGAAAAGCACCCTTTCGAGAATCTTTGTGATGGGGAGGTTTCCTTCCAATATGAGCTTGATTCAAGATACAGTCATGTCCCTGGACCAGCCTGCCAACCAGATTCCAGGCTCCAGCAATTCAGTGCCAAAGCGCAGGAAACCCAGGGAGCAGGAAGGCCTGTCTCCCCATCAAGAAGGCAAGAGGAAGGACATGCCAAAATTCTTGTGTGTTCTCAGCCCATAGACGGGTGCTCCTGGTAGCCGGCTCTGTGATGGACAGCTAGACCTGCCAGCGCTTGTTGTTTCTGCTAAACTCAGTGCTATTACAACAAAACCGCTGTACTTCTCACAAACAATTTTCCCCTTTGCAATCTCATAAATTAATTCCCTCCTTTCGAGCTGACTGGCTTCCTGCTAATCTAACCACTAACCTAACACCATCCGTAAACTAAATGATCCGTAAACAGTCTCCCATCTAAGCCTAATGCACTAAAATTACTTTTTGGGATTTCTGCTTTATCTTTGCTAAGTCCAGCTTCCTCTGTCTCCTCCAAACATGAAGGGCTTCTGGTTCTTCCCTCCTGAGGCTCTGAGGCAGGAGGTGTGGCTGGCTGCCTTCAACTAGGATCCAGGGCATGAGTTTATAATGGGATTCCTTAGCCAAACTCCCAGCATTAAAGCAGTCCCCCAGGGGTGCAGATGGGGCAGGTCCTAAGTGGCACCAGCTATGTCAGAAGACAAGGGTAGGTGGCCTAGAGATGGCTCAGCTCCCATCTCAGGAGCTCTTATCAGGTGGGATCTGCATCCCTAATACCTCAGAGTGTGAGCATTGCCTGCCAGAAGTGGAGAGGAATCACTAACCTAGCCCAAAGATGGGAATGGAAGCTTCAGGTGTTCTGGGGACACATTTTCTGCCACATCTGAGGAACCTTGACAGGCATTCCCCAGAAGGAAAGGGTAGGTGGGTTGCAATGTATACCCAAGACACAGTAGAAGCAAGGAATTTTCAGAATCATTATGAGGCTGAACTTGACTCACCCCAGTATTACCACACATGTCCCAGATGTCCTGGCCCTCCACACTGAACTTGGATGTGGGGCTGTCATTCTAGACCCATGCCTAGTGCCCTAGTACCTGCTACAGAAGCATTAGAAATATGAGTGTTGGGCCCAGACCCCCACTGCTAAGTCACCAAGCCCCTTGGGACTATTAACCCATAGGATCATGGGCCCCACCCTCTGCTTGGGGATGGAGTCCAACCTGCCCTGCCCAGACCAGCATCTTACCTGTTATGACTTCCTGACTCTGTCAAGCGACACGACCTTAGGCAAGTCACATTAAGCCTCCTCAGTTGTGGGGAAAATAAAAGAGCAATGTTCACAAGCAATTAGCATATTGCCTGGTGAAGACTCCATAAACAAAGGCCAGACTCATGCTCACACCCATCCAAATACAGCCTTATCACATCTACACATCCCAGCCAGTATTCCCTGAGCCCAAGTAGCCATCTCTTCCCAGACCAGGGCAGCAGACGCAGGACAGGGGTCAGGGTCATGAATCCTATGGCCCAGAAGTAGGGTGAGGACTGTTCCTCTAATGTGTCTGAATTTAGGCAGTTCTTTAGAACCAACACAGCCTCTGACTCACACAGCCAACTGGATTTTTGAATATCTGGCCACAGTAATTTTTTTTAATCACTTAGTATGTTACCCACCTGATCTGCTTCCTATCCCACAATGTACCCTTCTGCCTCCATTAACCCATCTCACTAAGCCTCCTTTCATATATCCCTTCATCCAACTGCCCTCCCACCCAGCAATTCAGACCCTACATATTTTCTTTAGCTACCCACATGTATTTTCCTGCAATCATGCATCCATATATCTATCCATCCCATCCACACTCTAATCCCACCATGCATCTGTCCATCCCATCCACACTCCATCAATCCCACCATCCATCTATTCATTCCATCCACACTCCGTCACACCATCCACCTATCCAGCCCATCCACACTCCATTAATCCCACTATCCATCTATCCATCCCATCCACACTCTAATCCAACTAATATCTATCTATCCCATCCACCCTCCAGTCTTACCTTCCAGGCAGTTGTCCCCATCTCCAGCTCTCTCCCACTCCTACCCCTACTAGTCACCCATCTACACATCCCTGCTGGATCCCCATCCCTCACTTCCCTGAAGTAGGTCCACCTGACTCTAGTCAACACCCCTGTGCCCAGGGGTGCTTAACTGTCCCTTTATCCTTTTCTCATAGTTGGATTCCAGACACCAATCCTACAACTCCCTTCTGTTGCCCAGGCTGTCCTTCCAGGCTGGCTCCTGCCTGTTGGACCACCTCACCCACAAGCCTACACCTCCACCCCTAACAAAGAGTGACTGAGTATCTGGGGATTTGTGAGCCCCTGGAAAAGTCATGAATGGCCCAAGGAGGAAGCACGTGTAAAGTAATGATAAATACATATGATGGTGTTTTCAATTGCCTACAATTATATCTTATCCTCTTAAAGTAGATTCTCCACATAACCACTTTTCTTAAGGGCCCCTGTGGCATTCCACCTCTGCCAGAAGTAGGGAGCATGGACAGGTGGAGAGCAGTGGGGTCCCTCACTCTACTATTGTAGCTGTTGCTCCTAGGGGGGGGGCCACAGAGCCTTTCCCAGCTCTAATTAGAAGACGAGCATCCAAGCACCCTCTCCTAGTTATATCCTTATCACTAGTTATATCATGTAGTCTTGGCAGAAAGAAAAGTTCCAGGTGCTTAGGGTACCATATCCCACTGCTGCCTGCTCCTCAGCAATGTGAGGAGCAGGCCATGACCCTACAAATTGTCCCAGTGGCAGAGGCGAGGCTGTCAGCCTAGCTGGTTACTACAGGCACGGATGTCCCTTGAGAGACCCCCCAACAGGTCCTTCTAGTGGTCTCAGCTTCTCCTGATATCCCCAAGCCGTGCAGCACTTCAGCTAGGCTTCTCCCACATACCAGGGAGACAGCCTTTCACAGTTCTTTTAACAGATATGACCCCCTTTGCAGCTATCATTTTGGGCTTTATCAAGAAGCAGGGGCTGGGTCTCCCAGAGTGTCACAGATAAGCACAGATAAGCATCCGTGAGATCCTCAAGATGGTTGAGGCATGGGATGGGGCTTTTGGTACAAGGATACATGGAAAATAAGTGTGCCTCTGGCGCTCAGTGAGTAAGGGAACAGAGCTGACTCCACAATCACATCCTCCCTGGCTCTCTTCTGCTTATCACATCAGACATGAGTGTGGTTATCACCACCACACAGCAGTTATGCAAGAGCTTCCCACAGTCCATGCTGGCCTGTGCTCCCATAGCCTGACCTTCTTGGACTGGTCCACATCAGTTGCCTGTGCAGGCTGATGGCTAGGTATAGACTTCATATTCCTGCCTCATGCTATGAAAACTGAACTTTTGATGTCCTAGGGATAATCTGGGGGTTAGAAGATAAGAGAACCCAAGCAGCCCATACCTGGAGTGCATCCCCTTAGGAATAATTCTGAGCCTGAGGCAAGGCCTAAGAAAGGAACAAATAGAGGGAACAAGAAAGAGGAAAGACACACCCCCAACACCTTGCTAAGAATAACCATAGGCAGGACAACTGCCAAATACTGTCAATCATTCAGCTGAGTGCCTTCTTACTCAGAACCAAAAGGTAGGGGCCCATCATGGGTCCCACTCTTGGGGAACTTGCATTCCAACATTTTAAAAAAAGCCATTTTAAAATAAATAAACACTTGAGCACAGTGTTCCTGAAGTGGGCTTGAAAATGGGCACTACGGTTAGCAGGAAAGCCATGTGGGAATCTTGCAGAGAGTGTTACATCCAGACAGTTCAAAGACCCTCAGGCTAGACCATGCATGGGTCCTGGTGGAGCAAGTAGGAGGCCAGTGTGGCTGGAGCAGGAAGAACATGGATGGTGGGAGGGATGAAGCCCAAGAAGAGGTAAATGAGATCACAAGAGTTTTCCAAGAGCCAACTCCTTGGGAGCAATGACCATGGCAAATTATAAGCACAAAAGCAATTGTCTGCCTTTGTTTTCAGAAGGGGCACCCCTTTAGGAATAGAAAACATGGCAACCACTTTGACATAACCAACCTCACCCAAGTAGCCACAAACTGAAGGTGTCAGAGCAAAATTGAGAGGTTAAGAGCTGTCAAGGAACTCAGCCAAGATTCCAGAGCAGGAAGCCAGTGGCATGCAGATGGTTGCCTCCAAGAACCTGCTGTGTCTACTCTCAGTTGACTGACCTGGCCTGGCCCATTGCCCAGTTACTTGATGCCCTGGTAAGGGGAAGGGGAATGTCCAAGCTAGCTAATTCCACCATCCCTTGGGTCTACTCTGGGCCTCAGGGACTAAGATAAGGCACATTTGGAAAAAAGGCATATGCTGTGTCCTCCCTCTGTGAATTCCAGCCTCCTGTCCCAGGAGACCCATCTTTCCACAAGGAACAAGCTTACCTGCAACTATAAGCCAGGAATTCCATTTAGCCATCTGTGGGAGGGAATCTTACCATTTGTGGCAACAAAGATAAAACTAATGATGTTAAAGGAAATAAGCCAAGCACAGAAGCATCAATCCTGTATGGTCAGTTATCACGGCTAGGGAGGAAAAGCAGGGATGGGGGTGGGAGGCACCGATGGAGGGTACAGTGTCAGCAATGTGTTAGTGAGCACAGCTCGGCAGGGAGACCACAGTAACAGCACATCTCGAAATTGCTGAAAGAATCTATTTCAGGTGTCTTCATTAGGAATCTGGTCAGCTAGTAAGGTGATGGGCATGCTCATGGGATTGATGACTCTGCTTGCAGTACAGATACAGGTTAAAACACCAATCCCTATTTGCCAAAAATACACAGCTACCACTTGCCAATTAAAAGTAGATTGAGTAATGGTCACAAGGGGGTTGAGGAGATGGCTCAACACTAAATGTGCTTGCCTCTAGACCTGACGAGCTGAGTTCAATGTCCAAGACACATATAGTGGAAAGAAACAGTCAATCCCCAAAAAGGGCTCCCCAAACCACACTCACACACATAAAGAAATAAAAATATAGCTTAAAATTATATTTTAAAAAAAAAGAATGTTTACAGAAAGTAGATCCCTCAGAGTTCCGATGAGAAAATTTGGAGGATGTGTCATTATGCTATCTGCAGACATCATTCACAAGGGCAGAGACGGTGGAAGAAGGGCATGGCTGATGTCTAAGTGGCACTTGCTGAGCCTGGTGTCCAGGAAGCCATCAGGGATGACCCCCTTCCTCCATCCCTTTTCTCACCTTCACCCCCTTCGGAGTCCCTTCTAGGCTCTGTTATCACAGCATGAATTGCAGGGGCAAGCAGCTCACACTTGAAGCTTCCCATCTCTCTTGGTGACAGCAGCGACCTAATAAGTAACAAAACGCAGTCCCTGGGCTGGAAGCACAGTGTGGTGGTGGAGCCCTTCTGGCCATAGGTGAAGACAGTGCATTTCTAGTGCTACAAACATTCTACCTCCACTCCCACCACCCCACCCCTGCGCTGCAGGACCAAGTCCTGGGCCTCCCTGCACCCCCCAGCTTCTGGCAGATGTGAAAGGAACACCTCAGCCACATGAAGAAACTATAAAGCAAGTATGAGTATGAACTTCCAGGCCAGCCCAGCTGAGAAGAAAATTCTTTCATTTGGCTCAGACTTGACGATGAATCACAAACCATGTGAAGAAGTGTCTGTGGGCTCAGGACATGGAGGAGAGGGCAAAGGGTCCCAAGGCAGAATGAGGACAGAAGAAGCATTTGAAACACACCTACAACATGGGTGGGTCTGGAGGGGATGACGTGTTTGTCATAAAAGGACAGCTGCGCATCGCCTGGAGTAGTGAAGGCAATGCGTTCTGTACGTCATCACAGGAAATACACACGTGCCGTTCCCTTCACTGACCCCACCTTAGGAAAACAGTCCCTGAGGTAGATGAAGTTTCAGGCACAAGATGCTCACTGCAGCATTTCCAGCATGGTGAAATGCTGAGAAGAAAAACAGATCAGTTGAGGTAAAGGATCCAGAAGCTGCATCACATAGTCATTAAAATAGCAATTACAAAGAAATTTTAATGGCCCAGAAAATAATTATCATATCACTGTAATTATATGGAATTGTGTGCCATATTATAAGTTCCTTATGAAACAAGGTCATCCATTAAAAAAAAAATAAATTGAGATTAAACCAAAATGGTGGTCTAGGGTACGATCAGCTTCTTCCCAACCAAAAATAATAATAGTAATACTAAAGACCAAAAAAAGATTATTAAGAATCGCCCATACTAGAAAACAAGAATGGGTTTGTTTTGTGTTGGCCTATTTAACAGGGCAGAAATCCTAAAGGAAGCCTGACAGCCCAAAGACTGATTGATGGGTGCAAGCCAAAAACAGCACCCTAGTCCAAAGCCCAGCTGCAGAAGGGCTGTGTAAGGCAGCAGCCCCTCACGGCAAAGGCAAGGGAATGAATGGAGGCACAGACTTGCCCCAGATCAAACATGAGAATGGCGGGCTGTGACACAAACAGTGAAAGTCAAAATCAAGGAGGCCCTAGACAGGATGAATGGGCACCTGGGCTCCAGGAAGAGGAAGTACGCCTCCCATAGAGTGGAACTAAGTTCCCGGAGAAAGTGGAACTTCAGATCCAAACACTAGACTGCAGCAGCCATTGCCGGGGACCATCAGCATCACAGAAAGGCTAGCGTGAAAACACAAAGATATGTATGCAACCCAGAGTCGTCCTTTATCAAGATCTGCCCACCACAAGAAGTGCACCTGAGGATCTACTAGAAGAAGCCAAAAGACCCCTTCAAAGAAGAAAAGACTGAGAAATAGGGCATGCTCCTGCATCCATTAAAAAGGAATTAACAGGCCTAGATGTTATCTCAATGGCACAGCACTTACCAGGCTGTGAGTCTGATCTCCACCACACACAGGAAAAAAAGAATTTGATCTAAGAACTGACTATTCCATTACTAAAGTTTTAGAAGGGGGCTGAATAGCAGAGTGGAAAAGGTAAAGACCACATTGTGACCCAGAGAATGAAGAAAGGAATGCTCTCACATAGCTGCACAAAAGCCCAGAGGAAGAAAGAAGAAACCAGAAAGAAAAGGAAGGGGTTAACTCCAACCATGTAAGGAATTCCAAAGAAAGATGCTAAAGAATACAGGAAACGAGGGTATTTTTGTTTTTATTTTTGTTTTTGTTTTTTTTTTTTTTTTTAATTCAGAAAGACTCCAGTCTCTCAGATTGACAGAAATCGCCATGTGCAAAACAGGATTATGTAAGAAGATGATATTTAGGCACGGGTAGTGAAATTTTAGAACTCATGTGAAATGGGAAAAATTCCAGAAAGAAAACAACACAGATGGCCTGCAGAGAAACAGAAGTCAGAGTGGTAAATGTCAAATTGCTGAGCCAAGTAGCCTGAGTGTGAACCTCTGTCAGTCTGTGGGACTCTCCTCAGTAGGCTTCCCTTTTCTGCCTTCTCTGTGCAGAGCAGAACACACCTCATAGGCCTGACAGCAAGATGAAATGAGTCCTCCCAAAGAAAGCCCAGCCCTGAGCACTTAGCTGTCCCCAGGAACAATGGGTGTGCACCAGCCAAGGAAGTAGAATTTCCAAAGGGCTTGGGAGAGAGATGGCTTGAACCTTTAATTCACCACTAAACTGTGGGGAGGCAAGCATTCTTTTTCAGAAATGGAAGGACACAGAAAGTTTACCTTCTGCAAACCGACTGGGAAAGAGCTTTCAAATGGTACATTCCAGCTATGAGAAGTGACTGCCAACAAAGAGGAGAGGAGTGGCTGACTGAGGAAGGGAAGGAAGAGCTTAACAGAGTTTACAAGAGTTTCTCCAAGGTCTGATCAAAATGTCTCAAATTAGTGGTAATAACTGAGTGACCTTGCAAATGCACTGAAGATCACTCAAGTGCAGACTTCTGAATGCTTGAAAACATGAGACTCTTTAACTAAAAAAAGTCCAAAGTCAGGGAACAGAATGAAATTATAGTATCTAGGAAAGTTTAAATTAATGGATAAATTATTTACTGAGGACTAAGAATGTAGCTCAGTAGTTAAATGGTTAAGTTAGAGTTCATTCCTTAACAACAAAACACACACACACACACACACACAATTAAGTCATAAAATCTGAACTAAAATCCCAATCTGTCTCATCTTGGGTGGTGACAACGTTCAGGTATTAAAGACAAATAAAGTGTACAAATGATTTTTCTTTGTTTAGAGAGACTTGATCTTATGGGAAAAAACAAATATCATCTTAAATATACCTTTAAAATATAAAATAAGCAATTAGAGAACAAATATATAGCAGTCTCTTGATTCCTTACTAAGTTTCAGTTGCCACAGTGACAAGTGAGACCAGCTACAGCTAGTGCCCTGGACCCAGGACACTACATATACTACAGTACAATAAAACACATCACAACCAAAGGGCACTTTTGTCTCAGTATGCCCTGTTCAGAAAACTGTCTTAAAAACAAAAACTGGGACAGAGAAACCCAAACAACCTAACATAAGTCAAGAAAAGGCCCAAAATAACACAAGAAATAATAGTAAATAAAAAACAGAGAATAAAGCATCAAGAAAAAAGTTCAAGCATATCAGTGATCTCAATAAATGTAAATAGGTTAAATTCCCCTACTAAAACCTTCCTTAAACACACCAGATTTTTCTCATCATGACACAACTTATTATAAAAGATGGAAACATAAACACCCACAAAGGTTAAAAATATTCTGGTGAGAAAAAACAACACCAGGCAAAAGATAACCCAGAAAAAGGTGTTTACCAGACAAAATAGGCTTCAAGGTGGAAAGCACGCCAAGGAACAAAGACATTTCATATTGATAAAAGACAGCCAAAGACAGAACAGCCGTTATAGTTTATGACTTTAAAAGCCAAATTCAAAATAGAAAAGCAAAAAGCATGAAAATTAAAAAGGAAACAGAAAACCTTCGGTCATAGAGATGGCGTAGCTCCAATGACAGAATGCTTCCCTAGCACACACAGGCCTTGCGTTCAATCCCAGCCTGCACAAGTCAGAAGCATGGGCCTAAAATTCCGGTGAAGGCAAAGGATCCAAACTTCAAGGTCATTCTCAGCCACATAGCAAGATCAAGGCCAGCCTGGATTACCTGACACCAAGTTTCAAAATAAACCAAGGCAATACACACACACAAACACATACACAAAACACACAAAGAGGATTTCATTTTTTTCTTTCAGATGCAGTAAATGAAAAATAGTTATATGGAAGATTTGTGTATCTCATCTATAAATGTATTAAATAATGTCATTTTATTAAATAATCATCACGTTCCAAGTTCTGGCTACAGTTCTGCATACATTAACTAATTTAATCCATATATGATGTTATGAACTAGACTCTGTTATTCTTTCCTCTTTACAAAAGTTAAAATTGATGCCCAGAAACTTGCCCAGCACCATTCATCCTGGAGGAGGGCTGAAGTCATTCCCACAGCTACACGCTGTTCTGAGATCCAAGAGACACCATACTATTTTCTTTTCACTAGTACATATCTCAGTAAATGCTTGAAAAGAATATGTGCTCAAAAAGTCATCATATAGAGCCAGTGAGATGGCTTAGTGGATAAAGGCACTTGAAGCCAAGCTTGACCACCTAAGTCTGATCACCAGGATCCACATGGTAGATGGAAGGAACACACTACCAAGAGTACTTTTCTGACCTCCACAAAAACACTATGCTGTATACATACACACACACAATACACAAACAGACAAATAAAATGTTAAAAAAAAAATAGTCATTATACCTTACCCAAATCTAAAGGAGTAGAAATAGATAGGCATGACTAAAGGAAGACCCCTTCCAATATTAACTTCTCAAAATACTTAGCACATTTGTTTGTATAACCATTCAACAGAACACGACACCAGAAATTCTAAACTACTTAAAAACTAAGTTTAGTTACTTGCTTAGTTTGACCAAAATCACATTCTTAGCAAAACTAAACAAAAATAAAACAAACAAACAAAGCCTTAGTAATTTCTAGCAAACAAGAGACCAAAAGGAAGTACCCTTCTATAAGGACCTCCAAAAACCTACACCAGGCATCATATGTGAACTTCTAGCATCTTCCACCCCTATCAGTATTCAACATTGTCCCAGAGGATGGGTGTTGAGAAGAGCAGGAGAAAACTCATCATCTGCAGGAAATCAGAATGTCCACCTATGAGCTCCAAAAAATTTTAATAACTATTCAAGCTCATGAGAATTCAGCAAAACTCCCAGATATAAAATCAATAGACAGAAATCAATAGCCTTCGTGTATGCCAGCATTCCCAATTAGAAAACGTAATCCAAAAGAAAGCTCATTCATATTAAAAGCAAAAAAAAAAAAAAAAAAATCTATAAACTCCCTCAGGATAAATCTAATAAGAAATATGCAAGATCTGCCAAAAAAAACTTTATTAAAAGCATTAAGGAACCCCGAGTAAATAAGAAGATGCACTATATCATGATGGTGCTATGAAGGTAACAGACCACCCCTGTCTTGTTGTGCAATGTATTCAGAGACGGACACGCCTTTGGATGTGTAACTGTGAGGGGCAAGTAGCTAATGAATATTTATGAGAATTACATGCACTTCAAACATTTATTTACTTAATCAAATATGTGAAAGTTTTAAGAAAGGTAAAAGGTCTGAATCACATGAGAAATCAGAGGGGGGAGAAAAATAACAAAATAGTAAAGATAATTCAAACAGACCATGAAGCCAAAATTAAAATAATAGTGACACCAAGACAGTAAGTAAACAGCATAAAGGACAGCAAGAAAGATGGGCCACTAAGAGAAAAAAAAATCAACAACAACAACAACAAAAAAACAAAAACAAACAAAAATAAAACACCACCAGTGAACCAAACAGGTGAGATCCATCACAGTATTCAGCAAGCAGAAAGGTCCACTGGTGCCAACCATGTGGCCACAACTGAAAATAATTTCCAGAATAAAGGGGGAACACCCAGAGAAAAGAATGTACCAGACCACCCAGCAGGCAAACAGCAAAATGGCACCCCAAAACAAGAACATCTTTCAAAAGGAAATTGATTCCGAAAATAGGCGTCTTAGTTTGGTTTCTTTTGCTGAGTTAAAACACCATGGCCAAAAGCAACTTGGGGAGAAATAGGGTTATTTCAGCTTATAGTTGTAGCCCATCATGAAGGGAAGTCAAGACAGGCACCCAAAGCAGGGTCCTGGAGGCGAGAACTGAAGTCAAGACCACAGAGAAGAGCTGCTACTGACTTGCTCCCCATGGCTTGCTGGGCCATGGGGACCACCTGCCCAGGGGTGGCACCTCCTGCAGTGGCCCAGGGGTGGCACCTCCCACAGTGGAGTGGGGCTTTCACATCATCATTAACCAATAAAAGTGTCCCACAGTCTTGCCTATCATCCAGCCTGGTGCAGATATTTTTGACATAGAGAGTCCTTCTTCCGAGATGATCCTGGCTTGTGTCAAGCTGACAAAAAAAAAAAAAAAAAAAAAAAAAGCCCAGTGCCTTGTCAGCCCTCTTACATTTGTTCTAGCTTGCTGCTACTGTTACTCTGAGTGAGATAGAAGCAGGACAGCCTAAAATTCCACCTCTGACAGGCCCAAGAGTCTCAATAAGTTGCCTGGTTATACACCTGTAATCTATTTCCAAAGTGCCACAAAGTAGGTGACTGTGTTGTGCTGCTCCCCCACCCTGGGACAACAGCATCTTAAGGAATTTACCCAAACAACTGAGAGGCAGATCAAGGGGGCAGCACTCCCAGTTCCTTTAGCAAGCCATAAGCAGCTGGAGGAGAGTACCATGGTTAATTGTGTTTGTGGTGAACTACTTAGATAAATAAATCAGACAAGATAATACTTTTTATTAACAATTAAGATCTGCTAAGATGACATACGTCGTGTAGGTAGAAAAAAACTCATAGTAATTTGAAAATTGCAAATTAAAATAACAATGAAGTACTGCCTATGAGCCTTCAGATTGACAAAAATTAAAAGGCTGATAATATCAAGTGTTGGCAAGAATGTGAGAAAGTGGGTGCTCTTCTTGCATTAGTGGGTGGGAGTGCAAATTGATTCAGATTTCTGGAGGGCAGGTTGGCAGAAGCTATTTAAAAACCTCAATGTGCACACTGCTCGCCAAGCAATTCCGCTCTTGGAATCTACCTAGATAAATACTCCCGGGCATGCATAAGAGTTTTCATCACAATATGGTTTGTAACTGCGAAAACTCAGAAAGAATCTAAATATCTATTAAGAGAATCTGGTAAAGGTCTATTATCAGGGAGATCTGGTAAGACCCTGATTATAGTGTCGTGGGTTTAAAGGACAGCACAGGAGCTCTGGGAGTAAGCAAGGTACAGCAGGGCCTGTCCAGTCAGCAATACACACGCACTGGAAACACACAAATGCAAAGCAAAACTATGCCATTCTGTGTGCAAATAAATAGAAACACACAGGAAATGTCCTAAAAGAATAGACCTGATCACGTATTTCCTTTGGAGAAAAGAAATGGAACTTTTATTCCCTTTAATTATTTCTTAAGTCTTTTTAAAGCTTTGTTGTGAATTCATGGATTATTTGTGACATTTAAAGAAATAAAAGTGTTAAACGCTGAAGGTGGGAGACAAAACCAAGTAAGCTACCGGTAAGTGCTCAACCAGTAAGTGCAAGGAGAAGCTAGAGATGCATCCATTCTCTGTGTGGCAGGATCCCTGCCCCTGTGTCCCTCCACATCATCCTTGGCAAGTGTTCCTAATTCTCCAGCAATGTCCATGTACAACCTTGACTTCAGAAAAACCCAGACATGTTTATGTCTGCTCAATGCCCAGGGCTCTGTGAGAAAGAATCCCTCTAGATTCTCTCCACACTCTGGACATTGGTTTGGAGGTCAAGAAGGGACTCTGAATTCTGTGTGCCTGGCAAGATCCCCACCCCAACTATGACATTCACATCACAGTTACTGTCGGCCGTGAGAGTCGGACCCATTTGCTCTGCCCTGTCCCTCACCACTACCAGCCATCCGTCTCTCCATCTCTACCTTGTGTCAAGAGAATGACCATAGGACCTGTGATCTGAAGACTGGCCTAGAGACACTCTACCCACAGCTGTAAGTCCCAGGCATCCGTGAGTCCCCAGAGCCTGGTGACTATACACAGACAACACCGGGAAACCAAAGAGGCAGGAAGTAGAATGCTTAGCCAGTTCCTGCCAGGGCCCCCTCTGTCAGCTGGGGAGAAAACCACCTCCTAACACATCTGAACTGAAATGGCAGTATGACAGGCACACAGGCTCTGTCTGCCCTGCCAGCCACAGCTGTGCCTGCTGTCCACCTCAGGTTCCTCTTACCTACCAAGGCCCCAGTTGTAACCCCACCATTTCTAAGTACCCCAGTCATTCCAGGATTCCAGGGACCTTTTCTATTAGAATCAATATGGTTACATGGCTGCAAATTACTATAGACCACTAATTAGCCAGGAGTGCATGGTGTATGTGGGTAGAGGACAAGTGGTCCTGCTTCATCTCCCCTAAGGTAGTCCAACCCATGGTCCAACTTGAGCCATGTTTCCCTAGTCCCCCACCCTGGTACTAGACCTGGTCACCTGACCCGTGCTGCTTACACTTAATGTCAAAGGTTAACCCCATACTCCCATCACACTGTTACAAAGCCCACCTCACTCCCCACCTCTCTCTATCCCACAGGTCTGGATAGCCTATCTACCATTAAAGTGATCCCCGGGAAACACAACCTCATCTTAGAACCCCACCCTTACACACACACACACACACACACACACACACACACACACTCCTATCATCACCATTTCAACCCCACTCCAAATACCCCTCCTGCCATCAGGTTGGGGTCTGGCTCCTACCCTGGGGGGACTCACCCCCCAAGACCTACAACCTCATCTGCCATATCCTCCCACTGCGAAATTCCAAGGCTGCCCCTGCAGATCCCCTGCAGGGTTTCCTGATACTGCCTTCAAGGGCCCACCTCTTCCTTCAATTCTGTATCATAGAGAGTCTAGGCAGTGTCCACTCACACTTTACAGCCCCAAATACATCCCCCAGGAAGCCTGACTTCACTAGAGGGCAAAGCCTCCCCATTATCAAAGCTGCTTACTTCTAACTTCACATATAGCCCCAGAATCAGAATTACTTGTGTTCATGTCTCCCAGGCTCCTTGGAGACTTGCGTCTGTCAAGGGAAAAGAGGCTGGAGTCCCATGCACCGTGCTACATGCCTCTCTGTTGAAAGCACTAGTGGATGAGGCCTGAAAAAAACCCATCCCAGAACCAGATGCCAGCAAGCCACCTCCTCCTTCCCCTCCCCTCTCTCCCTCTCCTCCTGTGTTCCATCCATGCAGGAAAGACCCTTTGTCTCCATGTGGCCCAAGGTAAGGATATCCCCCATGCTGCGTTCCTCCCAGGCCTCTCATAGCCCCTTGTCCATCCATCTGCCCAACTAATGAAGACAGCAACCTGTGCCCCTTTCCAGGGAGAACGTCTGCCATTACCTCGCACAGTTCTGAAGAGCACGGTGCCTGCTCACATGTCAATTAAAATTATAATTAGGTGAGGAGAGCATATAATTAAAATAACACGTTCCATCTCCCTCATTTCCTGCTGCTGCTGGCTGTCAGGATGAAGTGAACCAGATCCCCAAATCCCAAGAATGGGGGCAGGGATAGCCCATGCCTCTGTAAGCACCACAGTTCCCTTCCAGGCATCTGCTCTGATGCACAGAGCCTTGACCAATAGGGCTTAAAGGAGTTCCTGTCACTTACTCCATTGTGACTAACACACTCTGCCTAGAAGCAGCTCATGCCACCTGTCAGATATTTCCAGGCTTCCATAGAGTGTTAACTATATGAATTGCCCTTCTCCTGCTGTCTGGGTGAGAACTCCTAGCCATCCTTCAAAACCCCAGTCTGATTTTCATCTGCCCTGAGCTGAAGGGACACACAACACAAAGATGTAATCCTTACTACAAGGCCACACAATTCAGGGCAGGATGCCTCCTATGTTTCAAAGAAAGAAACAGAGGCTCCCTCCCAAGCTGAAAGGTTGGGTGATGGGAGATGTCATTCTGTAAATATGGTTTTCTTATTGGTTAATGAATAAAGCCCTGTTGGCCTATAGGAAAGCAAGATAGGTGGGACTAGGAGATAAGGAGGATTCTGGGAGAGGTAGTAAAGAGGAATCAAGATGTAGGCTGGGAGAGAAGAGGTCTGGACCCTTAAGATAAAACCATGTGGAAACACTTAGATTTCTAGAAATGAGTTAATATTTAAGACAGAGCTAGTAGATAAGAAACTCTAGCCATTGGCCAACAGCTTTATAACTAATAGAGTCTCTGTATGTTATTTTGGGGCTGACATGGCTCTGGGACCAGGCTGACAGAGAAAGTGCTCATAACAAAATGGTGCCTACAATATGTGTACTAAGAGCTTCCACTTATAACTTGACAAAAGCTTAAAAATGGATTTTAGAAACAAAACAGAGACAAGCAAGGCTTCTCAGTAGCAGCATTTTCCTAGTTGGGCTCTGTTTTGCTACAGACAAGCAGAGACTGGCGCAGCTCCTTTGAGAGGTTTCCTGACTCAGCATAAGCAGAAAAAAAAACACGGCTCCTTTAAGAGGCCCACCTCTTAAAGGATGGTGTGTACAAGCAGCTGGCTAAAACATCTGCCACTTTAAATTCAACAATGTTGTTGTTTAACAGATAAAAGATTCGTGGTCAGAAAAAAAAAGTAGAGATATACAATAAAGACATATTCAGGTGAAGTAAGATCTAATAGGTTTTTACAAATATACTTAGGCTTGAGAGAGAAAATAAAAGGGATATTTGGTTAAAAAAGTGATTGGGCAATGATGGTGCATGCCTTTAATCCCAGCACTCAGGAGGCAGAGGAAAGCAGATCTCTGTGATTTCAAAGTGAACCTGGTGTACAGAGTGAATGTCAGGACAGACTAAAGTTCACAGAGAAACCCTGTCTCAGAAAATGAAAAAATAAATAAATAGATAGATAGATAGATAAATGGAAAAGAAATAGGGTAATAAAAAAGCCACATAAAAATGGAAATTACACATAGAATCTGAATACTGTATACTATAATGCTGTTTTTAATTGCTCATTTGCAAAGGAAAGAGCTACAGCTGCCAAAGTACATTTGATTATCGATGCTGCTAAATTAATACAACTTATATACTTTTAAAATGCTTTGACTTCAAAATTTAAGTTCAAGGACAGGTTATTGGGGAAAAGAATTTCCATTTTTGTTTCCACAGAAAATGAAAAGCTGTGGATTCCTTCCAGACTAACATGGTTTGATCAAGCAAGACCTCCTGAAACAGAGTCACAGGTGATCCAACGTTCAAAACAGCTGGGACAAGGCAGCCTTGCAGACTACAGCTAGGATTTCTGCCTCTTCTTAGGATTCCCAGTCCCCAAGCAGCAGTTTGGAAAGAACAACACCAAAATTCCCAAATATTGTTTATAAATGTTTGTTCTTCATTTAAATGAGGTTGATTGTAAATGGTTAATGGTTACAACCAATCTCTTTTTTTGTTTATTTTTATTTTTTTACTTTATTTTATATAACAAAGTCCATTTAAATGAAAACAAACATTTATAGACAATATTTGGGAATTTGGGCATTGTTCTTTCCAAACTACTTCCTGCTGGTAAGGGGTGCTGTCATGGGGGATTCGAAGAAGATTCAGAAATCCTGGCTGTAGTCTGTCAGGCTGCTTTGTCCAGCTGTTTTGAATGTAGGATCACCTGGTACTCTGTTTCAGGCGGTCTGGCTTGATCAAACCACATTAGTCTGCAAGGAATCCACATCTTTTCATTTTCTGTGGAAACAAAAATAGAAATCCTTTTCCCCAGTAACTTGTCCTTGAACTTAAAATTTGAAGTCAAAGCATTTTTTTAATTTAATTTATTATTTTACTTGTCGATCCCAGTTCCCTCTCCCTCCCTCTCTCTCTCTCCCCTCCCCTCCCTCCCTTTTACCCTCTCTGCCCTCTCACATGCACTCTAACCACCCTCCCCTCCCATCCCCCCACCCCAATTCCATATGTAGGGGAATGCCATCCAGTTGGGGTCATGTAGCTCTGACAGGTCATGTGAAGTAGGGACTAGGGCTTCTCTCCTGTCTCTAGGTTAAGGCAGTTATCCCTCCATGGGGGATGTGTTCACAAAGTCCTTTTGTGTACCAGGGATACATCCTGGCTCCACTGTCTGAGGTCCCTTAGACTGCTCAGTCCTTCTGGCTGAGACCCATATTCAGGGGGGGCCTGAGTCAGTCCCATACTGGCTTCCCAGCTATCAGTCTAATGGCCGTTAGCTCTTCCTTGTTCAGGTAAGTTGTCTGTATGTGTTTCTGCTGTCTCAACCAATCTCTTTTTAAAGGTATAAAGGGGATTATGGTATAGAAATGAATGCTTTGTTTTGGAATGGCTTTTCATTTATTGATACAAATTTAAATTCAATTTTGTGATAAGTATATTTCCCCTCTTGTTTAGGTATTGTGTTTGCATAGCTCATTTTAAAATGTAATGTATAATTAAGTACAGATTATAGATAGTTTCCTATTATAGTTTCTAGTTTAAAGTTTATAGTTAGGTTGGTTAGGTTTTCTAGCGATATAGAGATATATTTCAAATGGATAGGCATTCTTCAAACCTTTCAAATACCTACAGGATATGGCATTTTAAATCATTTAGGGCTTTTCTTAACTGAGGCACAACTGCTCCTGGTAACACCAACTGAATCAGAAAGGAAGATGGATATTGAAGAAACCCGTTATGAAGTTTGCTTCCAATATGGCAAGACTAGCCATTTGGGCAAGATACTGCTCTTGTCTGGACTGTTTGACTTTATTCTGTATAAACTGGACATGCAGGACCCACAGAAAAGTGACTGCTGAAACAAGATGGACAGTGCTACAAGGTTCCTGATTCATGCAAGAGTCTGCCGGACATTCTGCAGGACATAAGAGAAAAATGACTGACAAACTGCCAACACAGGCGGGACAGTTTAAAATTTCCTACTTTGCTGAGAAGTCTGCTAGATACACTATGGCCTATGGGCCAGAGATGGATGCGCCAATTTACAGAAGAACTTTGGATGACTGTCCAGGGAGATGTCTCTGTCATCTGTGGTCTTTGATGGGGTTGAAGACAGAAAGTTATGGTTATAGTTTTCTTAGTTAGGATTAAAGATAAGTTACATATAACACCTTCGGCTCACAAAGATAGGATAGATGATGGAATATTTTCTTGCTAAATGTTAATGGACTAGATATTGTTCACTATAGTTCTTATTTGATAACTGTTTTGTTATATATTTTACTGTATTAAAGTTAAAACCCTTCTTTTATTTTAGACAGAAAAGAGGAGATGATGGGAGATGTCATTCTGTAAATATGTTTCTCTTATTGGTTAATGAATAAAGCACTGTTATCATAGGAAAGCAAGATAGGCGGGACTAGGAGACAAGGAGGATTCTGGGAGAGGTAGTAAAGAGGAGTCAAGAAGTAGGACGAGAGAGAAGTAAAAGGTCTGGACCCTTTCTCTGGTAAGATAAGACCACATGGAAACACCTAAATTGATAGAAATGAGTTAATATTTAAGACAGAGCTAGCCGATAAGAAGCTCTAGCCATTGGCCAACAGCTTTATAACTAATAGAGTCTCTGTGTGTTATTTTGGAGCTGACATAGCTCTAGGACCAGGCTGGTGGGAAACTACTCTTAACAGTTAGGGACATGGGTGAACTGGCTGGGTCATCCAGGGCCTATCTCTCGCTGCTCTAGTGACCACGGGGCCACCTCTCCTAAGACAGACCTGTTCAATGGCTGCCATCTTGTGGGCTGGCAGATCAGTCAAAGAACAGAGGCGTGGCTTAGGCAGAACCCTTTCCTCCAGTATTTAACTAGAAAACCGCCCAGGCACAAAGCACAGCACCCCAGTCAGCCTGCTGCAGTGTTTATGAACCCCCGTTTTGTCAGAGCATGGTAGAAATCACACCTTGCCTCTTAAAATTAAGTTCTCATTTCTGCTGATATATGTATTCATCAAACGTGAGTGCCAGCTTCACAGTGCAGCCAGCTGGAGCTGTCCTGTTCCCATGCCTCCTTCAGGTGGAGAGGGGCAGGGTTATTAAGAAGTCCCTCCAAATACAGGCCCTCTGTGGGGAATTTTACATCTGCTGCAGTAGCTTAGAAGCCAGAGGAAACTCCACATTTGACTGAGTCCACAGACATCAGGAACCTTCTTTACTGCACTACTTCTCAGAGCCTTTAAATACTGATATTCAAGGAGTTGTCACATGCCTGGAGAACACATATGAATGTGGAACAGACGTGGAAACAAATATGAAAGTGAGACAACCTCGTGGGGTTGATTCTCTCTCCTTCTACCTTTACATGAGATCCAGAACTCAAACTCAGGTCTTCAGTCTTGCAGTGTGAGGTAGCAAGTACCTTTACCATCTCAACAGCCCATCTTCGCAATTCTTACAACAGGATGTGCAGCGCACATAGAGACACACATGCAAGAGCCAGCATGATGCCAGGCGTAGGCTAAAACTTCACCTCCACTAAAATCCCTTGATCTTGTCCCTGGACCAACCACACTTCCAGGTACTGCCAAGTGTACAGTGATGGAGTAGTACAATGTGATATCTAGGGCTTGGAAACATGGATGTCCTTACAGTGAGAAAATAAAATGTGACCATAGAAGGCTACAGCCCAAGTGGCTGAATAAGAAATCCAATGTGGGGTCATAATGTGTCCCCAGTTCCTGGCCTCAAACCTCCCTGTGCCCTTGGGTCTCCAAGGTACTTTGAGGCCTGCAGTGCCCCACCCAGCTGGCTCCAAGGCTACTTTCCCTAACAGGTACTAAAGCACAATAATTAAGTGACAAACCTCATTTGCCAGGAGGCATCCACAGTCATAACCAGGCCAGGCTCCATGGGAACATGACTATAAATTATTTCTGACAGTGATGTCATTTCCCGAGCACATCACCCATTCATCCACACACATTTCTAGAAAGATCTTGACACTCAAACCCTGTTGACTGCCTGGCCTACTCTAACTGACCGACTGATTGACTAACAAACTAAGCAACCTCAAGCCAGTCCCTAAATTGCAATCTGTTCTCCACAGCAGAGGCCTACACAGAGAGAACAGGAGCCCCTCCAAGCTGCACCAACCGCATAGGCTAGCAGCTACCTGCGGCTGAGACTCTCGGTGCTGGCAAGACTCTGTGGCTAGCCATTTCCTGGGACATTGGCCTGTAAAGGCAGGCAGCTCCCAAATGTCCCGAGCCAGCTGATCACCACAGAGCCCCAATTTTAAAATTCCTTTGAGCAGAAAAGATAACAGAGGATTCACTGCCAAACAAAAACAAAGAGACATCCCAGAAGAGGCCCAGAGAGCCCTGAACACAGCCCAGAGAGGACAAGAAAGGTGAGAGGTGACCAGACCAGCCAGGGAGCAAGTGCTCCCATAAAGGCCGGCCAGTGCAGCCCTGAAGGGCCGGCCATCTGCTTGTCCCATCATTGGCTAATAGCCTTTTCCCTCCCTTTAGCAACTTTTTCCAGTCCCACAACCTCAGACTAGAGCAGAGGCACACAGACAGGTGGCTCAATGAAAAGCCCCATTGCTGTCTTGAATAGGAACATGGTCCTAGATGATCAATCAGGACATCCTGGCCTCGGTAGCACTAATTGGTGCATAATAAGCACATGACCCATGTTGAACCAATAGCAGACTTCTGGGGAGCTGTTCCTTGGTGTAGCTACAGAACATTTTATGTTTTCTTAGTTATTTTTGTTAAGCAAAAGGAATGACCCATGAAGGGTCCCAATCTGAGAAAAACTGAAGTCACACAGAGCCTTTAAAAAAAAAAAAAAAAAACTCCACTCCACTGCAAGACCTGGGACCTTTCCTGAATCCTCTTCTGCCAAAGGTCAGGATATGTTGGATCTTGTCCCACATTCTTTAAGGAACCATGGCTAGTGTTCACTAATACGGCTTCTGGCCCAGACATATCACTCTGATAACAGAGCCACCACAAGAGAGCATCATGATGCGGTCATCTCAAGACCCACAGGGTGTTTCCCTGCTTTCCTTGCCCAAGCCCATCTCACCCTCAAAGCAAGCACAACAGGTGTCCCTGCTGGGAGGGACCACAAAGATTGCCCTATTCCTTCACTGCTTTGTCCAGTGTAAACCTTCCTCCTCTCTATTCTACCATCAGTTCTTGGAATTCTAGGGCCAGGTACGTGTCCCCCGGCATGCTCCAGTGTCTGAGGAATGGCAGGTGCTGGCTGGTCTGCTGTGCCTTGGGAAGCATCTCCTGTATCCACTACATTCGTGTAAGTAGCTTGGTCATGAGTTCTGTGTCCACCCCCATCTCACTGATTAGGAAAATGAAGCTTGAGACTTCAGGCAAACAACTCAAGGTCAAAAGCTGATCTGTGGGGGCTGGAAAGGTGTCTCAGGGGTGAAGAATACTTGTTGCTCTTGCAAAGGACCTGACTTCAGTTCCCAGCACCTACATGGTGGTTCTCTACCTCCTGCAACTCCACTTCCTAGGGATCCAGGTCCTTGTTCTGACCTCCAAAGGCAGCACCAAGCATGTCTGTGGTGTACAGACATAAATGCAGGCAAAGCTCACAAATAATCTAATTTTTTTTTTTTATTTAACTGGGCAGTGGTAGCCCATACCTTTAATCCCGGCACTCAGGAGGCAGAAGCAGGCAGTTTGAAGCCAGCCTGGTATACAGAACAAGTTCCAGGACAGCCAGGACTACACAGAAAAACATTATCTTGAAGAGAAAAAAAGGAAACAAGCTTGATGCGTTTGCCATACCTCACAAACCCTCATCCCACTATGTGCTTGGCCCAGACACGTCACCAATGAGTACTTCAGGAGTGAACCAAGACCGCTGTGGACCATACCTAGACATGTCCTAGAAGCCTCTGGAAGTCTGGAATTCCAGAAAGAAGTCCCTTTGAATGCTTGGTAAGGTGTGAAGGCCAGAAAAAGTCAGAGAAGCCATGAGACTGGTGGAGACAGGGCCAGACGAGATCAGGGCTCTCTGGGGAAGGCTGAGGTAGACCTGCGCCTGCCCTTCGGGAGTGGGTTCTCTGATTACTGCAAAGTTTCAGCCACACTAATTAACTTGCTGCTCCCAGGGCCTTGCTCCTGCTGCACTGGCAGCTGAGCCAGGCAGCAAAACTACACTCAGAGTGCACGTTTGCCTCCTGCTAGAGAGGACCCTCCAGGATGGCCACCTTGAGCAGCCTGATGGGGCAGTAAGGGGGCCTGCTGCACCCTGATGAGGGACCCACAAGAATGAAAGAAGATTAAGAGGAAGCAGACAGCCTTGAGCCAGAGACCAAGAGGCAACATCAGGAAGAAGGGGACCTCGGGAAAATGTGAACCCAAGGTAGAATTGCCAGAAATCCACAAGGGGCCTTCCAAAAGTCCACGAGGTTACAACACCCTTGGCCTTGGACTGGCAATCAGCTCAGACACTCAGTCCTCCAAGTAACCCACATTGATTGAGCTCCTCCTGTGTGCCAGGCACCGTGATAGGGGAAGAAGACCCCAAAGATAGCAATCTCTGACTTCCTGAAATGCCTGGAGGATGATGGTGGGCAAGCAGTACAGGGACAGTGATGTTTGGGGGGGGGGGAGAGATAGGATAAAACTCATCAGAGGCTGAGGAAGGCCCAGGGAGGTCTGCCTGGAGCAAGGAGGAGAGCTACGTAGACGGGAGTGGGTGGTGAGACCAGAAGCATCTGGGGGACTCCTAGGGAGGCCTGTGAAGAGTGCAAGGAAACTGAAGGGCAAGACAAGTGCTGATGGAGGCAAGAACGCACGCGGTGCCGACCTCAGCCAACCGGGAAGCCCCACAGGATGGTAAAGATGCCCCACGAAAGGCAAGAGGAGTGGCTGCAGGGACAGAGGCAGGAGAGCCCAAAGGAAGGGAAGGCCCTGCTGATACACACGCCTAGGACCCATAACAAGAGTGGGGAGCCTAGTGTGTCCTTGGAGAGGATGCAGATAAAAACCCAGCATTCACCCTCTCCCTGGGAACGCACCTCTGGGGCAAATGGCAGGGAAGAAGTTACTGTTGTCTAGACCTTGTAAAAAGCCATGGACTCTTGAAACTGTGTGTAGAATTTAGATAAAAACCACCGAAAAAGAGATAGAGGGAGAGGGGAGATGGGAGAGGGGATGAGGGAGAGGGAGGAAGTTGCTCCCTGTTTGGGGGGTCTCTAGGCAGAGCAACTGGAATGAACACCTAAGGAGGCTGCCTGGCAGGGACAAGCCTGGAGGAAAGACCAGAAGTGGCTGAGGGAGGGAGGGAGAGAAGTCAGCACTCCGCCTCCATGCAGCCCCCCTAAATCTGTCCCCCCCAACCTAGGACCAATGGTGGCCTCCTGCTCCTTGGCCCCGAGTCTTTCCTGTGCAATTTCAGCAGGCAAGCCCAGGGCCACAATTCCAACCCTGACTCCCAAAGGACAGGCAGGCCTCAGGCTCAACAAGCCCCAGTGTACACACACACACACACACACACCACACACCACACACACACCTGCCTTACTTTCTGGGGGCACACACTTTCCTGGCCTTTGCACATGCTATTTCCCCATCCCAATTGCTGCCCTATCCTGTCCCTGGCAAAGTCTGACTTGTCCTCTAGGCCTCAGTTCCTGCTCTAGGGACTGTCCCTGAACTCCTAGGTCCATCTTCCCAATGTAAACCCCTTAAACACAAGGGGAGGACTCTAGCGCAGAAGAATTCCAGTGCCAGCACTGAGAGCCACCTGCAACGAACATGCTGATGGTTGTCCCACAGCTTCTGCCATCCAGTAAACAAGACAAAAGGATGACAGAGGAGACCAGGAGAAGGACATGACCCTGTGCCCACAGTGCCCTCCACAAGTAAGGCAGTGCTGGCTCCACTGTGGTCCCAGCAATGTCCATCCTGAAGCCTGAGCATCAGCCCCTCTCAGATACCTCCAAAACTGTGGCTCTCCTCACCAGCTGGAAATGCCAGACAGAGAGTCATTGCAAGCCCAGCATCTATGAGGATGCTCTCCCAGAAGTGGGTGTGAGGGGGAGGCAGCCCCAGCCCCCACTCCCTACCTCTACCTGTCCACAAAGGGACCTTAGCTTAGAGGCCTTGTGCTGGGGCCTCTGGTTCTCTGAACTGAATTCTTTCTCCAAGGAACCTCGATTTAGAGGGCTAGGTCCCAGCATCTGCCATGGGGCATCTTAGCCAGCAAGCCCACAACAGGATCCAACTTTAGGACACTAACTCTAGTTCTATTATGAGATGAAAGGAGGCCTTGTCACACAGGGGTCAGTATGATCTTCTCAACCTTGCCCACTCCTGAGACCCTGGGCAAACTCTGTTCTTCCCCATAGTACTGATAGGGCTCTAGACCAAAAAGAGGTCCAAGAAATGAGTGTTGGAGAAAGGGAAGCTGAGCGATCCCCATACTGGACAGCATGTGCTCCAGAGATGGGGCATACAGGTTCTCTACGATGTCACAGCCAGCATAACAAACCAGATTGGATAAGCAACTCTCAAAGGCCACACATTACCAGCACTGGCCGTTAGTGTGTTCTACCTCAACCCAAAGCCAGTGGCCAAAGAAGAAGGACAGTGAAAATGGAGGCTGACACCCACCCTCCTCACCAACACAGACAGAGAGAGAGAGACAGAGACAGAGACAGAGAGACAGAGAGAGGGGGGCCTTGCCCAACAATCACTTGGAATCTCTTCTGCTAACTCGGCTGGCCTAACTGGAACAGCCCCGCCTAGAAGAGGTTAGCTGGGCCCTAGTCTATTGAGGAGCCTGCAACCCTCAGGCTGGTCTGTGGTTGCAGCAGACAGGACAAGTCAGGACATGGGGTCTGATCCTCAGCCAGGGCAACAGAGGGAGGGCAGACCTGAGAGGGGCCAAGCTTCCTCCAGGAAGCCTTGTGGAGCTTCCCTACCCAGCCACATCCTGGTGGGGAGGTGATGTACTCCTCTGCATTTTCCTAGTGTACACTGGCAGTGGGAAAGCCCCAGGCATCCTGACAGCCAATCCTGTAGCCAATGACAACGGGGAAGTCTCATCTGTGAGTCATGTGTGTGTCTGTCCCTCTATATTTTTGGCTTTCCCAAAAAATGTCCAGGCTCAGGGCAAAGGCTGTTGTGGGGACTTAGGAAATGGATGGATGGATGGATGGATGGATGGATGGATGGATGGATGGATGGATGGATAAATTACCATTCCTGGTGTTTTGTTGTTTGTTTGTTTTGGTTTTGGAGACAGGGTCCTACTATGTTGCTGCCCTGTACTGTATACATCAGGAGGCTTCAAACCTGCAGCAATCCTCCTGCCTCCGCTGCCATCCAGCTGAACTTCCTCTTTACTCTGTCTTTTTTCCTCGTGTGTGAGTGGGATGTGTATATGCATATGTGCACACATGTAAGTGGGCTCAATATGGTGAGTGTGCACATACATGCACACACATGAAGACACCCAAGTTTGATGTCAGGAATCATCCTCAGTCATTTCTCTGCCTTACTCACTGAGGCAAGGATTGTCAGTCAAACTAGAGCTCACTGATACAGTTAGTTTTGCTAGCCAGCTTTCTCTGGGTACCCTCATCTCTACCTCCTGAGGCTGAAATTACAGGCAGCTGCAATGCCCACTGGCCTTACATGCTTTCTGTGGATGCAAACTCTAGTCCTTAGGCTTGGGCAGCAGTTCTTAACCTCTGAACTCCCCTCTAGTATTATTGCTGAAGGACCAAGGAAGGACATCACACAGCAGCCTTTGGCCCAGGCATCACCAAGGCAATCCAAACCATGTTCTAAAGAAGAGTTGCTCATCAAAGTCCAGGTCCTCAAGCTGGAGTTCCTTCAGATACTTTGAGCATAATTGAATCTCCCAGCTCAGAGTAAGCTGTGCCTCATCTTCTGTATTTCTATATATAAAATAAATCATCTAACAAAAAAATCTGTATCTACAGTGTATAGAACAAAGGAAGATTTCAAAGCCCATTAACTCACAGAGATAGTATGTTACTGGGAGAATATGGGCTGTATAATTAAAACAATTTAAATCCGATTACAAAGAGACAGTGGGCTTTACTGCCTGGCACCATCTCACTAATGGAAAGAAAACCAATATCTTTCAGGGTTTTTAAATTTCTATAAAATTGTGAATTAGAACACACTTTACCACGGATCCATACTGCTGATAAGAATAGAATAGACCATCCTTGGCATGGAGGCTCTTTACAGAGCTCCGGTGGGTATGCCTGAGGGCCAAGGCCCTAAGTTAAAGGCCACATGACCCAAATGTGAGGACATCCTCTGGGAATCTCAATCTCAGAACTACTGATGCCTGACTCCCACATCCTCCACTGAGCCACAGAGCCCTATGTCTGCTGATGGAGGACGGCCAAGGAAGAGAGAAAGACCAAATGGCAGTTGATGGCCCAAACAGGGACAGGGACTTTGCTCTACCATGTAGAACAAAACTGTGCATTTCACTCTGAAATGGGGCCATATCTGTGGCCATGATGAAGGAGAACAGTGATAGCCTCATTAGCTAATCTGCAACAGGGAGCCAGGAAATAATGCTATGTGACCATCCCTACCCTCAGCATCCTCCCTCTCTAGCATGAAAAAAATGGCCACTGACTGGCTGGTCCTACCCACTGCCAGCAACAGCCAGGAAACTCTTCAGACACGAGCCTGACTGTCCAGGCCAGTTCCATCAGGCTTTCTAGGTGAAACCTGGATTCTGACACTTGTCTAATTCCCTGAAGCTGAGGCAGGAGCCTGCTGTACCCACACATGCCGAGCAGTTGCTGGTTACAGGTACCACCCCTCAGAGACATGTAGATAAGAAATGAATGGCCATATACTATATGCATGCAATGAATATTTCCTCAGCTCTCAAAACCCTTCTTCAAAGTAGACCTGGGAATTCTACTTCACAGATTTTTAGCTGAGGCTCAAAATATAAGGGAACATGCAATGAGTCATGTAGCTGCAAGAAGCAGGGGAGGGATCCTGCCCAGCCAAACATAGTCTTATATCAGGGGCCGCTCATAGCCCCATACCACCCTCCCCTTACCCCAGCCTTCCATGAGCTTACCCCAGACAAGTCTGGGGGAGGATCAGGTATGAAGCAAGAGTCAGCTGCTACCTCTGAGGTCCCAACTCCAGCAACACCATCTGATGCCAAGAGGAAATTGAAGCAGAAGGCCCTCTTTGCTCAGCCTCTTTTTGGTCCAGACACACTCGAACCCTGAGAAGGCCCGGTCCTGATGCCTGAAGTTCTCCCATTAGATCTCTCTTCCAAGCCTGGCAGAATCCAGATCCCATGACTTTGGTGGCACGCATGGACCCACCTGGCCCACCCTGACCTGCTGCTGTGCTCATATAGGGGAATCAGGCAACACCTTACCTCTGTTCACCAAAGTCTTCCATGCTCACACTAGGTGTGAGCCTAGACAAGCTGCTTCCTAAACCTGAAGCATCTGGGAAGGGAAGCTCAAGCTACTGGCCAGCACGAGGGAGCTAGTGAGGACCTCCTCTTTCTCCACCAGATGGACAATCCAAGAGGCCCCACATATGGCTCCCTGGAGGGCCCCTGTGCAAAGTACCCCAGCTGCCTACGACAGTGATCAGCTTGACCCATGACAACATGCTCACAGTACGCATTCCACAGAGCATGTGCCACTGACCACCCATGGTGCACCTGAGCATTAATCTCTGGCTCTGGTCTGGGTGGATAAAGGCTCCAGGCTGTGATATGCAAAGAAGATTCCCTTGTAGAAAGGGAAATACCATCTCCACAGAAGGCGTAGTAAAGATACTCGGAGATCAGCCCAGAAGGGCAGACCATGAAGTAAGTAACCCTAAGGTTGAAAAAGGATAGGATTAGGTCTAATGCACCTACTACCTAGACTTGAATAAATCTGTAGTTCTAGTCTAGCTCTCCAGGATAGCCAGTTCCTAGCGTTATTCTAGCGTTCCTAGAATAACCTGCAGCCTGCTCCTCTCCTCTCTCCATGGGGACCAGGCAGCTGTAGACATGGGAAGTGAGAGATAGCCACTGGGGTGGGCACTGGTCCTGCAGAAATCCTGGGACCTACCTAGTAGTGGAGACGTTAACAGGACTTCAGGTGTGCTGAGCAATCTAGTACTGAGCCGTATCTCCAGCCCTCTTTACCTTGTGAAAACAGTCTCGCTAAGCAGTCCAGCTGACCTTGTACTTGGCAGTCCTCATGCCTCAGCATCCTGAGTAGCTGGGGTGACTGGCCTGCTAGCCTCCTTCTCTTGTGGCACTTGTCATTCTCCTGACTACCTATGGCTTTGCTACCTATGCCATATCTTACTCTGTGGCTGTAGTGTGTAGGGAAGATGTCCAGAGGACCTGGCCTTGGCCACTACTGGACATGTTGTGTCTCTGAGAGTGGGATCTGCAGGCTGGAGGCTGCCTTTTCAGCCCCTGCTCTCTTACTCGCCAGAGGAGACCCCACTTCTTCCCATTCCATGGCCACCTTCTTTCTGTGCTCATCCGGTCTGTTTAATTATGTGGGGGAAGGCACCGCCTGCCATAGGCAGCCTGTTTGGTTACTACAGGAGTCGTCTATGTCCAGCTTTTCAGCAGCCCTAGGAAGCATCCCCAGAACTAGCCCTGGGCAATATCCTCAGGATCATAACAAGCAGAGGCAAGACCTGGTCTCTCTGGGCTCCTCTTTAGCCCTTGGAATCTGCAGGGAGAAACCAGGATAGACCCACTCAGGGGAAGAGAACAGAGATAGGAAAGAGCCACTCAGATGTTGCAGCTGCAATATGAAGTGAGGGTCAAGTATGTGAGGCCAAGACCCAGCCCTGTCCTAAAAATGGATCTGTACTAAACATGTGCTTCATGACACTAGGCGGGTCCTGGCATATGGGAGTTCCTAAAGGCACCAGAGAGCAGTGAGCATTCGGGTTGTCTGCTGTTAGAACTGGGATTCAGAGAGGATAGGTGGTCCCACCCACACAGGGCTCTTCAGGATTGGGGCTCTTAGGAAGCTGCCATGCCCTGCATTTTCCTCCCTGTCCCCACTCCAACCCCATTGCTCAGGGGACTGTGCCCCAAATGACCCTCACAATGCCTCCTGCCCACACACTAGCACAATGTCTGCTTGAAAGGCCATTCTTATCTGCTCACCTCCAGCCTGCCAGGATCTGTTTCCCTAACTGTCAGCCCTGCTTACCCCAAAAGAGGGTTCACAGCAGTCCATCTGGGTCCCCTAGAGCCCACTGAGAAGAAGCATCCTGCTGCCAGGTGCATCCCAGGTCTCTTCATCTGCATCTCTTCAACTTGACATGGTCTATGCCCAGCGCCCAGGCAGAGAAATGCCAGGCTGCACACGGCTCCCGGTGAGGCCACACTGTTGCCCCATGGGTCCACCAGCACTTCTCCTTGGGTGCTCCACCCAGTTCTGTCTGGCCAGTAAGAACAGCATTACACACCTCCAACACTCGAATTGATTTGGGAGGAACTTGCCATACAGACAGCTATCATAAAACCCTGGGGAGGTTTATGGTAAATAATCCCCTGTAATCCCCTTCCTCCCATGAGAGAGACCTCCCATGAGAGCTCAGCAGGCTGAGCTGAGCAGACATCAGCCTGCAGCAGCCAGGAAACCCATCCAGAAGAGAGCGAGGGTAAGAGTTGGAAGATGAATACATCTTAAGGCCCTGAATCCAGCCATGATAGAAGATCTGTTTCTGGCCTCTTTGGTTACATAGTCTCTAATAAACATCCCTCTTTCCCCAGCCAGTCTGAGGGCTCCTGACACCTGCAAAGCAAGGATGACTAAGGGGGAGTTTTCAGATCCCTGTCAGATTGCATAGAATAAGGGGAGGTGTGGGAGGCAGGGATTTCCAGAAGGGCTGATTTGTTGTTCCAAAGATCACATGCATAGACTTTCCTCATGGGCCCTGAAAGACCCAAACATGTCATCCAGCCCAGAATACCAGGGCTTAGTTAACCTGCTCCATAGTCCTGATGGGCCCTCAGCATCATGTCACCAATTAGGCTCCTTGGGAAGGGGGTTTCTGGGACAATAACCCCCGCCATACTCAATCATCACTAGATCATTAGCACATCTGCAGGCGCTAGGTAAGCTCACCCTGGCCCCACAAATGTGCAAATGCATATGCAGGACCACATGTGTATGTGTATGCATTAGAGACACAGCCATGTAGCGACCCAACAGACATACCACCCATCTCTGCAGATGCCAGGGCTTAGAGTCCTGTGGGTCCTAGGTGTGGAGTTCACGATGGTAGTGCTCAGAGACACCAAAGGCACTTTGGAGGGATTGGCAGTCACCAAGTGAAATGTGATGGAGAGAATAGTGCAGTGGCGATGAGGTAGCCCCAGCCTTGGCACAAAGAGAAGCATTGGCCAGTGAAGCTTCCTGAAGACTAGAAGACACAGGCTCCAAAGTCCAGTGTATATGGAACAGCAAGAAACAAACTGGACACTCAACTGAGGACACACCATGTGGCCTCGGGTGCCACGCATGGGTACCATACTGAAGACGCAGCAGCCACACAGGATTCAGCAAGATGCCTGGGAGCATGGGCACATCCATGCCAACAGTGTTCCAGAGGAGAGGCCACACTACCGCCAGAGCTCCCAGGAACACTCAATGGTGCCCATCAGTGGATGCCCATCTTGTCACAGGCCTTCCGGTCTTCTCTTTAATGGAGTTAATGTCTTGGCAGGAGTTAAGCAGATTATCACACCAGACTGCAGCCCCAGCTGTGCTCAGGCAGGCTTCTCCTGGGGGAGTTTGGATCATGAACCACTCTGACACTTCCACTCCCCTCCCCAGGAGGTCCCAGCACCTGCTTCCCCAGAAGCTGAGGGGAGGGTGGCACTGGTAGCTGATTTAACTCTGAGTGGGAGCACAGCTTGACAGCTCCTGGAGCACTCAGTGAGGGAGGCTCTGGTGGGAGCTTGTGGTCAGTGACCCACCATGCCGGCAGCTGCCAGGCTGACTGGACCCAGATTTGTAGGTTGCTCTTCCCTCCCCCCAGCCTAAGATCTGTCTCCTAACCTAAAAGGGGTGGACAGAATAGTGCGGCCACATGTCACACATAGAGGCTGAAGCTTATTGGCTCACAGGACTCCAAAGCCCACCAAAAAAATTCCTAGGATGAAAAAGAGAATAAAGCCTGGCTCCTGGCACACAGGCCCACACAGCAGTAACCTCTCTGCCTATACAGGCTCAACACAGTGTGCCTGGGCCACGAACTTTCTCACTCCGGTCCATGAGGGTCAGAGGCATCGCCATGGTGCTTTGCCCTTTGTGCAGGACCCCATGAAGCTCCAAGACCAGCAATCAGCTGCTGCCAGAGCTCAGAAAGATAAAACCAGCTCCCATCGTTTCCCTCCCACCCTCAGATCCGGAAGGGAGGGCAGGTGTCTGTGACAGCAAGCTTCCACATACCACAGGACCCCAAGTGGTTCTGAGCATCAAGGCAGAGCCACGAGCAGAAACTGCAGAGGTTGCAATGAGCTCATGTCTGTGTGACCAGTCACCCACTTGGGGACCTTAACTGAGCACCCAACCAGGAATCTTGGGATACTTGGCACTAAATGAGACAGACAGCAGACAGTTCTCCAATACTCTTCACAACTAAATGAGTAATTAAGTCAGGGGGCAGAGTGTGCAAAAGAGGAAAAGAGGGCTTTGACAGTCCCTTATCCCCATACTCGGAGGTCCATACTTGATAAGCCAAGAGGAACTGCTTCAGAGGCTTTGCTAAAGTCTGGTGAGGGGTCCATCATTTCAAGAGGCCTTTTATGTTGTAATCGGTGCATGTGCAAAGATCCTGAGGTAGACGCCTGCTTGGCCCGTTGGCGGGGCAGGAAAAGGTCGAGAGGTGTGGCAAGGGAGAAAGGAGCAAAGTCTGCCTTGGCCAGGGTATTCACAGGCTTGCCGGCCCCAGTGACAGGTCTGTATTTTATTCCCACCGCAATGGGAAACCACTGAAAGGCTTCAGCGGGAGAGTTGATCAGGATGATTTTTTTTTTTTTTCTTTTTTCAGAGTCTAGCTGCTGCATGGACAGCAGGCTAGATGGAAGGGGAAGAGAGAATGAGCACTGAGTAAACGACCTCAGGGATCCAGGCTAGGGCTGGAGAGATGGGATGAAAACAGGAGAGAGTGGGGGCAAACAGGGGTTGGGGGGGGCGGTGCACCGCAGAAAGAGGTGCTAAGCAGGGAACAGCAGAGCTGGCTAGGTCAGGCCAATGGTTCCGAGCCTTGGCTCTCCGGGCAATGCCCTGTGCTGCCTGGAGTTGTCCTGAGACACTCACTGCACGTGCAGCTCTGGGCATGGTATGTAAATAGACACCTCCACCCTTCGTCAGCACACACCAAGAGCCTGTGGTGGAGCAAGCGCTGCCCCGCTGTCTTGGTTACTTTTCCGTTGCTATGATAAAACTTCGTGGTCAAGGCAGCTTAGGAAAGAAAGCATTTAATTTGGGGCTCACAGTTCCAGGGGGTGAGAGTCCATGACCATCACAGAGGGGGGCATGGCAGCAGGGAGGCTAAAGCCACAGCTGAGCGCTTGATCCAAAATCAGGAGGCAGAGAGAGCTAAGTAGGAGCAGCATGAGCTTTTGAAACCACAAAGCCCTTCCAGTCTCACTGATATGCCTCCACCAAGACCACACCTCCTAGTCCTTCCCAAACAGTTCCACCAACTGGGGACCAAGTGTCCAAACCATATGAACCTATGGGAGTCATTCTCATGCAAACCACACTAGTCCACTGCCCACCACATCCTTTTCCATGGTAAGACTTTGGACAGGCTCCAAGAGTTACTTGGAAATATCCATGAGGCTCTGCAATGAGGTAAAGTGATTGGAACCCCAGGCCCTCTAGAATTGCACCCTATGACTGCAGGGAATACACATGAGACTATAAAAGGACAGAAGCAATGCTCAGCTCCACTGGCTGCAACATCGCTTGGTTCCTGGTGTTTCAAACCCTTACTGGTGCAACCCAATGTTCTGCGGTGTTGTGGTCAGTGGGCCCAGTGTCCAAACACAGGGGCAAGGCAAGGACACAGCCTGCAGAGCATCCCCATTCCCTTGGCCAGTGAGGACAACAGAAGGCCCTTTGAAAGCTAGCTTGAAGTTGGGAAGGAGAACAAATGCTCTGGAAGGCAAGAATGAGGTTGACCAAGGTTGAACCTAATTGGGCCATAAAATTGTCACTGTATAATCTACATTTAGAGCTAAGTAACAAGTGCAAACACCTCAGATGGGGCTGTTCAGAGTATCTCCCTTCCTTAAAAGGTCCCAGGGCCTGAAAACTAGACACTCAACCACAGCCACCACAGGAGGTGACAAAGAAACCAACATTCAGGCCTCAGCATTGTCAACAAAGTGTTCAAAAGGCCAGGGGTCATCCCATCCCTCTGCAATGGTCAAGTGACCTCAGGAGGACAATAACCATGAGCGGTCACTCCTTGATGACAGAAACAGCCAATACTTCATTTGGTTCTTAACCTATTAGCAAAGGAACCATTATTCCCCATATCACAGGGAAATGCTAAGGCTCAGCAAACTAAGTCTCTTGATGAGGCACATCAGGACTACTTACTATGTGCTAGTTGGGGACATGAGAGTATGTGAGCAAAAGATACACAGGTAATACTAGCCAGGTTCCAGGGTCTGAGCAAGAAAGCCTGAAAGGATCATTGTAGTGGCCATTAGATGTTCAAAGGCTGTGGCAAAAGACAACCTCAGCATAAACCCAGGCCAGAAATGCGCATCACCCCTCCCTGAGGGACACACATCATCTGCTCCAAAGACATTCTGCACCAAATGTCTCATTTGAGAGATTCAGGTACCAAGGCCCTGGAAGGGCAGGGATGACTGTGGCTGCTGTCACAACAAGTCACAGACTGTAGGTCTTAAGCAGCACAAATGTTTCCTCACAACTCTAGAGGATCAAAGCCCAAGATCACGCCAGCATAATGTGTTCTGAGAGGGCACTTTTCCTGGCTGGTCCATAGCCACCTCTTACCCTATCCTTACAAAGCAGAAATAGGGAGACACACTCGACCCAGAGCCTGATCTCAGAGCTGGGCTCAGAGCTCAGAGAGACACCAGCATATAGAAGACAGAAGAAGCCATGTGACCCCAGGCCATAAGGTTCTGAGGGTCACTCTCTGCAATGAGCTCGAGTCCAGCCAGGAAGAGGGAGTCCTCTTCCCAGATGCTGCAAGTGAGGCCCAGAAAGAAGTAGCAGGTACAAGACCAGCAAGCCAACTGGTCTGAGCCGGTGTTTCAGGCTTTTATTGTTGTGACAATAAGCATAGTCAAGCTGAGGGAGGAAAGATTTTCTTTGATTCATTATATCAGAAATTTACCCCATGGTCACTTGGCTCTGTTTCTCCTGGGGCCACACATGGTAAGGTAGAATGTGCTGGAAGGCACTGTGTGGAAGGGCTAAGTGGCTCATCTCAAGGCAGACAGGCAGGAAGCAGAGAAAGAGGCTTGGGACAAAATATGCATCCAAAATGACCCATCTCCTCCCACTAAGTCCCATCTCCTGCTTCTCATCACCTCCCACAGACACCATGCTACTGCGTCCCAGCCACACTTAGCATCACAGCTCCTAGGATTCAATCACTTCCCAAAAGACCATACACTGACAACCAAGCACCATGTATGAGCGCACAGGGATGAGGGTGGGGGTCCAGACACAAGGTTTAACATTCAAGACTCAGACCCAGACCTACCTCTACCTCTGTCCACAAACAGATGTGTATCTACCTATAGTCATCTCCCACGGGGCTGGGACAGCCAGGCCCATCCATACCAGCCACTATGCACTCTGAGCAAACATGAGTAGCTCAAGATTAAAATATCAAGCAATGATAGGCCACGAGTGCCCAGAGCCCAGCCAGGCCTGCACAGATGGCTCCAAACTGCCTCCATATGACCCATGTTGTCAGCAATGACCTCCTTCCCTGTTCTCCTGGGACACCCAGGAGGACTGGAGTTCAACTTCTAGCCACAAGCCTCAGCCACTAGATACAGGGCAGAGGCTGCAGCCACAAGGGCAGTACAGAGTAAAGCCTACAGCTGATTTGGGGACCACCACAACACTCTTCCTTTCTCTGCCCAGCTGCTGCCCAGTGTCTGGCCCTAGCTAAGGCTTTTAGTGCATTTCCTATGCACCTACAGCTGGCCTCTGCACCATCACCCATCGGCAGTGTGGGAAACTGAGGTAAACAGCCAGAGTCACAGCTGAGCATGGACAGCAGCCTCGGTCCACCTGAAGGAGCACTCCCTGTTGGCTCCCAGGCTGTATCCATCCTTGGATGGAGTAGAAGAGCCAGGCAGAGCACAGCTGTGAACAGGAGCTGGGCAGGTGGCCTGCATCTGTAGGTGATGGCTGCCTGGGTGGGCTCTGGCAAAGACAGGAGAGGCAGAACTGGCCAGGGCCAGTGTCCTTGGTGTAGCTGGAGGACAAGAGGGGAATCATCATGGGCTTTACCCCCCCCCCACACACACACACAGCCCACAAGCAAGTAAAAAGGCTTATTAACCACTCCCAGCCACCATCCTGCACTTCAGAACACAGAGACATGCTGGGTTTTTCCACAGCCTATGAAATGAGGAACTGTTTAGAGATGGGAAAAGGAGAGCCAGAGTATGGGACAGTGACAAGCTGTAGGAGAAAGGGCTGTCACCAGCCAGCAGCAGGCTAATGTCAGGTGTCAACTTGACAGAATCTAGAATCACTTGGGAGATGTGCCTCTGGGCATGCCTGTGAAAGGCTGATTTGATTTTGTTAACTGATGTGGGGAAACCCTTTTCGGTTGTGGGTGGGGCCTGTGCTGTATGAGTGATATGGCTGAGCACCAATAGGCATGCATTTGCACTATCTTCTGACAGTAGAGCCAAGTGACCAGCTCCCTCAAGCTCCTACCACCACGATGGGCGTAAACTGTGAGCTGGAAAAACCCTTTGCCCCATAAGTTGATTTTGTCCATATTATATCACAGCAGCAGGAAAAGAAGGGACAGGCCCTAGAGCTGAAGCTACAGGAAGTCCAGTACAAGTGTGTCCCTGCTGGTGGCCCCACTGGAGGCCAGACCTGGAGCAGGATAACTTTTCTTTGTTTTATTTTGTTGTTATCTAAAACTCTGAAGTTATTGTATTCATATACCTTGAAGAATGATTAAGTAGAGCTTAATTAAGTAGAGCACTACCCAAAAATATTTTCATGAGAACACTTGGCCTTCCTCAGGGATAAAACAGAACACCATTAACTATGTTCCTCACCCTGTACAGCAGATCTCTTGACCGTACTCCACTTACTCATCTATAATTATTGTCTATTTACACCAGCATCCCCCCCCCCATCTCCTCCAATCACAGTAAGAGCACATGGTGAAGCTACACTGCTCACCTCCTGGCCAGAAGTGAAAGAGAGAAGGGAGGAAGGACCCGGTTTTCTCTCTGAGAGCACACTCTCAAACGCTGAAGATATCCCACTTGACCCAACTTCTTACAGGCTCCACCAGCCCCCAAAAGTGCTGGGCTTGTGAAGGACAGTCCATCCACAAACCATTAACAGGGTGAATGACTAAGAGGGAAGACATCTGTACTGAAGGGACAAAGTCTGGGTCCCGACCTGACAACTACAAGATTCTTAACTGTCTCCCTGCCCTGCCTGCTCCTACGGGATGTGGCTGCAAGTACTGAGAGACATTCACAAAGGTCTGCAAGGAAATCCTAGGGAAAGGGCCCCAGTGTCGTCGTGGGAGTTGGAGGATGTCTGCACACATGCAGACACAGTAGTTCAGCAGTGGCCCTGACAGCCTCACTAGACTGTGGCCTCTACTACACACCCAGCATAAGACATCCATGGGCTTGCTGCCAGGTAAGCTTCACATGCCAATCTGGAGAGCAGAGCAGAGAAAGGTAGAAACTATGAGAGTCTAACCTCAGACATGGGGAGATGATGGGCGGGCACATAGCCTATAAAATTAGAAAGGTTATAGACTCACATGTATGCATTTAGACATACATATGTGTTCACATGTATGCTGGCATGTATGTGTGTGCACATACAGTGAAATGATCCCAACGATCATTGGAGAAAAACTCTGAAGCCTAGAGGGAAAGCCTGGGAGGGATCCAGGGAAGGGATCACACAGCTCCTGGTGCCTAGCCAGACTCTAGCAAGGAAGCTTGTGTTCCTGCCTCACTGGCAATAGTGCTGAGGGGGTCAGGAAAATGTGTGTGTGTGTGTGTGTGTGTGTGTGTGTGTGTGTGTGTGTGTGTGTGTGTGACTCTGTCTCTTTTGTGTCTGTCTCTTTCTCTGTCTCTGTCTGTCTCTGTCTATCTGTCTTTGTCTCTGTGCCTCTCTCTGTATCTCTGTCTCTCCACTTCTCTCCCTCCCTCTCTCTCTCTCTCTGTCTCTCTCTCTCTGTGTGTGTGTGTGTGTGTGTGTGTGTGTGTGTGTCTCAACCCAGGGCACCCAAGCCTCACCACAGCAAGGGCTTTAGTTAGATACAGGGGAAGATAGGAGCTGGAGGGTGAGCTTCTGACAAAGAGACTCCCTGTGGAAAAAAGGAGGCTGGGACCTACAGTGTCCCTAGTCCAACAGAGGTTTCCTGTGCACTTCCTTGTATACAAGCAGCTTCCAGGCCCAGAAGAGGAGCCACATGCCATCCCAGAACACAGGTGAATATGTAGAGGCCTCACAGGCCCACACTGTGATACCTGGAGAATACCTCTGTGGAATGAAAACCCAGCCAGGCAGCCCACGTTACTCAAGCCAGTCTGAATGAGACTAGAGACACGGCAAGAAGGCAGCAAGCAATACAGGAACCTAATGAAATGGAAAGAAAGTAGAGGGTGACAACATGATCTGGCCTCAACAGGCACAGCAGCTGCGTAATAGTGGCCCACAAAGACATTCATGGCCTAGTCACCACAACTGGCACTATGCTGGCTATATGGCACAGGAGAATACAGACCACTGGTAGAGTAAAGTTTTCAGATCAGCTAAGCTTAAAGTATGAATGTCACTCTTGATTACCCCGAAGAGAGGGGTGGAGTGAGATCATTACACAAAAAGGACCTGGCTCTTTTGGAGAAGAATCTTGGGTCCCAGAGCTGAGGAAGAAGCAGCACTGGGGAAGTAGAAAAGGCAAGGACACAATTCTGACCCAGGGTAACCAGAAGGTACCATCCATGCCAACACCTGGGCCTTAGGCCAATGAGTCCATGTCAGGCTCGGGAGCTGTAGAGTTATGAAACAATCGATGTGTGCTGTTTCAACCAACTAACCCCGGGGTAAACACTGTTTCTGTTCCAAGAGAAATGAATACAGCTGAGTGATGCATTGGTGGCGGTGGATCTAGACACACATTTTTGATGGCACGAATGTCACACCCAATCAGAGCCCCTGGCAATGTATCCTGAAAAAGATGCCCTCAAGGATGCCAGGATGTGCCCTCAGTGAACCCTGGAAATCTGAGCGGAAGCAAAAGAGGAAGCAGTGGTCAGGGAAGAGAGCCCTCTAACAATACACCATCAGTGCGGCAAAGTGAGGGTCAGGGTGCCCGCCAAGAAGGTGATGGGGTGAGCCTGCCAGGCCTTCAGAAGTGTCTATCTAGTGCTTCCTGTGTCGTTTTAATCACCTCTCTTCATCTGTCAATAACAAACTATACTTAGGAAATCTTAGCTTCTTTGTTGTTCTATGTGGTGTTAAGCATTGGGGACAGGCTCTCACGCATAGCATAGGAGGAGAGCACTCCACCACATCCTCACTCTTGACGTTTGTCTCCCTTACCCCCACCTCTTCTATTTGAAACAAGGTCTCATGTAGCCCAGGCTGGCATTAAACGCACTGTGTAGCTGAGGATAAGCTTAATCCTCGGATCCTCCTGCCCCTACCTCCCAAGGACTCACATGACAGGTGTGAGTACCACACCCTAGTTTGTGTGGTGCTGCGGGTTGGACCCTGGGCTCTGTGCATGCTCTATCAACTGCATCCCCAGCCCCTTTCACCGCCTTTTTCTTTTGCTTCTGGTAACTAAAGAATGTTATCTAGTGTGCTTTCCTTTCCTCTGGCTCTCCCTTAAACCTTTATGCTTCCTTGATGTGACAGATACATCTACAGCATATCCAATAACCTCACATCTTTTACTCACAGTAAAAGGTAATTCTGTAAAGGGAGACTCATGTGCACAATCCTCTGCTTGAGCAGGCACTGAAAAACCAGGATGACTTTGTCAACAAATTAGTATCTGTCTTCAGATTTGTCTTGTAGAACACATATTTTCATACACGTTAATGCAAACTTCAACAATCGAAGATGCAACATTTTGGAGCCTTAACTGCCCCGTGTTGTTGTTCATTAATTTTAGACCCTCATAAAGCACATATCCTACATACTATCCTAAAAGACACTGTTTAAGACCATTCTGGGAAAACCATAGGTAGAAATCTTAGGGCAAGCACATCCATCCAAGGAGAGTTTCTTGTTTTCTTCAGAAATATTTAAGGATGCATATCTCTACATAAATGATTGCATTTCTTTTTTATTTAAAAAAGTGTATATTGGAAAACACATGCAAGCACTAGAAGTAATGTATACAACTAGTTCATGGAGGTTTCAGAAAAAAGTCAATAATGCAGAGCATGAAACAGAATGAGAGCCCGCTTCATTTATAAATACAAGGGGAGAAAAAAAGACTAGAAGGAAACAATGCAGTGGGATTCAGGAGGATTATTCTGCTTCTTGCTGTCCCCCACACCTTCTGCATTTTATATAATGAGCATGCATTGGCCTCTTCCTCTTTTACATTTTAGAGTAACCCATGTTCTTTGTAGCCTTGCATTCCTTTTATAACTGTGGGCTGGGGTAGTAAAAGCTGGAAATGAAAAGGTCATTTAGGGTCCTCTCTCAAGGAATCCACTAGCTTAAGAAACTTGTGGCTGAAAATATCAACAGCCTTGAGAGACTCTGAGAAAAAGTCATAGCTGGGTCAGAGAATAGGGAGGGAATTAGTGTTTACCCAACACTAACCTCAGGCCTTATGCAGGCAATTTATACATGTCTCATCTCATTTAATCCTCCCAATAATCCCAGGAGGTATATACTACAATTATTCCCTTTTAACAGAACTAGAAACAGAAGCTCGGCACAGGGCCAAAACTCCCCCAGGTCATGCAATGAGTGAGGCAGGCTCTCATCTTTGGTCTCCAGCAATCAGATTCCCCCATCCCTGGGTGGTGGTACTGCCTCTTAAATTAAAAAGCAGCATCGCTCCAATCCCAGACCTCTTGGGACATACTGGGTACTTGTCCTCTCTGTGATAAAGACTGAGTCGCAGCATGCCCTTGCTCTCCATTTTCCAAATAATATTCCCTGCAGTAAGTGTCCAAACTCAGGATAGCCACCCAGCAAGTGGAACAGACAGTACCCCATAGAACAAGCAAGAAAGGAGACTCTATGAGCTGAGTACTTGTTCCACAAGCATTAGGCAAAGGGGAGGAGGCTGCTAAGCAATGCTCAGCTTTCCCAAGGCCTCCACTGATAGCTCCCCTCTTTCCTTGTAGGCACCCAGGAGCTATGCAAGGCCATAGGATAGATAACAAGGTGGCTTGCAGCCAATGCCACTCCCAAGGTTGAAAGTGCATGCTAGCCTTAACCAGGACATATCAGCCCAGAAACAGCACCTGTCCAATGTTTCTATACCTAGAAACCACTGACCCTTAGCATCTGACTCCCTCGTTCCAGATGTGCAGAAGTATTCCAATATCCTTCTGAGACTGTTAACTTGCCATCCTTGGAAACAGAGACATTTTCCCAGTTACGCCAAAAAAAAAAAAAAGGTTTGAACCAGCAAAGGGCCCTAGCTGGAACCTTTATCACCAGGGCAAATTTGCATTTGGAGCTTGAAGGTCAAACAGCACATAGCTATGCTTTGTCTGTTCTTTCAGTTGTCCCAGTGGTTGACAAGTTAAAAACCAAGTACGAAAGCCAAGTGTGGTGATGGAGCAAGGCTCATCTATAGTCCCAGCACTAGGAGGCTGAAGCAAGAAGGCTGAGCTACAGAGCAAAAGCCTGCCTCAAAAACATCAGGAAAAAAACATACTTTACACTGACCTGCAGGCCTGGGGCGTCTCTTTACAAAACAGATACATGCACAATACCAGGACTTTTCCCTCCAACAAGGCACAACTGAAGCTGTGTGACAGCTGCTCCTATGAACAAAGGTGGCCTCCCCAGGGACAGTTCAGCCATGTGTGTGCAACCTGCCTCAGGTTATAACCCTGTGTAAGATCAGCACCTTCAGTCCCTGGGGTGTGACTGGCAGAGATGCTGTGCTTCGTTCAGGGGCACAACAAATGGCAAAGGATGCCTTACACCATGGAGAGAGAGCTGTCAGAAGCAACAGCAACAGCAAGGCTCCTCAGGCTACTCCAGTAGGATGTGGACCACAAGGAACCATGATGATAGCACACAAAAAGAAGTCTGAGGTCAGAGGGCATCTGGAGACAGATGGTGAGATGAGGCCACACAAGAAGGACAGGGACTCCCCCATGCCTCTACTACAGGAGACATGATAACAGACATCTGCCAAGACTGGGAACAGCAGCTCTCACTGTTTCATGCGTGCGAATGTTTTGCCGCACGTATGTAAGTGCATCACATTTGCGCGGGAACCAGCAGAGGCCAGAAGGGGGTGTCAGATACCTATGGAACTGAAGTCATGGGCAGTCTTGAGCCACTATAAGGTTGCTGTGAATCAAACCAGGGTCCTTTTCAGGAGAGGGGAGTGTCATTGACCACTGAATCATATCACCAGCCTAGCCGTTTTCATAATGTAGGGCACCAGCCACCGACACCACCATAATCAGCACTTGGGACTGGAGATTTGGACAATTACAGCATCCTTCACCAAGGACTTGACCACCTTTCTTTCCTGTGCTGCACCTAAAACTAGGGGGCACAAAGATCTCAGCACTAGCTGCAGACTACATCCATCACTGACTCACCTCATCCTTGAAGATACCAAGAGACTGGCAGACAGTATGCAACCCCAAGGTGACAGGAAGACCCTGGGCCCAACAAACCCAAAGAGAGACTGACAGCAGAGCCCCCATCTCCCCACTTCCTCCCTGCCCCATCGCCCTGCCAGTTCTGGGGAAAGGTCCCTGCAAGCTACACTTCCAGCTGGACCCTTGTATCCTCGGCAACTTCAGAGCATTGGCCCCATAGTGGAGCCCTGCTTGTGGTGAACAAGACAAAGAGGTAGGGGGAAAAGAACATGGTTGAGCAGACAGCGGGGCCTCGACCAGGAATCAACAACATGAGACAAGGGACACTTCAAGAGCAGCCAGCCAAGTAGGAGTGGAGGGAAGGTAGCAGGAGGGAAAGGCAGAGCGAGCAGCTGTCACTAACGCATCCGAAGACATCAGACAACCGGCATCTGCCAGTGCTGAAAGCGGCAGTTTCCATTATTTCACGTGTATGTGTGCTTTGCCTGCGCATATGTAAGTGCACTCCACGAGTGCGGGTACCAGAGGAAGCCAGCAAAGGGTGATGGCCTCACTGGCTGCCCACCTGTTGCCTCTGCCTCAGAGTCCCAGCGAAACAGCTGCAGGGAAAATACTGCTGCCCAGGCAGGCTAAGATTTTCCTGCCATCAGACCTAGTCCTGCTCCTCTTTTCCTGAGCAAACAGCGCCCACCTCCGGTCCAAGCGGCAATGCCTTTCAGGCCCGCAGCGCTGGCCCCGGCAAAGGAACCGGCTGCTCTACACTCAGTGGAGTGAGGCAAAGAAGCCAAGCTGTGGTCCCGCAGGGCAGAAGCACCGAGGCCCCACAGGATGTGCAACCGCGCCAGCCAGGCTGTGCGACAGAGAACGCTTGTAGGGCGAGCTCCGTGCGCCGAGCTCCTATGTGTTGCAGGCCACGAGAGGCTTCTAAAGAGGTGCACTCGACAACCGCACGAAGACACACCCACCCACAAACACAACACGCGAGAAACAAAGACGGCCCTGAGCCGCACGCCTGCTCAACGGCGTGGAGCACGCACGCACATCCACCCGGCAGGAAAGAAGCCACACTGTCCTGCCAGGAGACCCGCTTGCAGTGCGCAGAGAAAAAAATTTTTTTGCCCTAACAGTACGGAGCCGCCCTACCTTGCTAGGCCTGAAAGGACACACCACCATGCCTGGCACAGCAGTCCGCCGACCAGGAGCCTAGGAGATTCTGCACAACCTATTGGGTAGCAACTCTCACTGGACCCATTGCTAGGCAGCCTCACTGGCTGCAGCCCAGTGACTCATGCATGGGCTCAGTGGCCACTCACCTTCCTGCACCGCCTGGAACGGGTTGTTGGCCTCGATGACCTTGATGGAGTAAGTGATCTTCTCACTCTGCAGGATGTCATCATTGAGACTCAGGTCCGATACAGCCAACTGGAACACCCTGTCGTCCTTGGCTGCGTTCTCCTCAAAGATGGCACCTAAGGGAGAAGAGGGGTCAAGACCAGACCTGGACAGGAACCCTTCCTACCTTACTCCCACCCTGGGGTCAGGGCACTGCCTGGACCAATAAGTACAAAGTGGGGGAGGACTGAGCTCGGATTGTGAATTTGTTTTTGTTTACAATGCTTTTTTGAGACAGGTTCTCCTTCTGTAGCCCTAGCTGGACTTGAACTCATGGTGATCCTCCTGCCTCAGCCTTCCCAAGTACTCAGATTTAAGGCGCAAGCCACCAGTCTCAGTTTAGAATTCTGCTTTGATTGAGTAGTTTAAAGACTTCCCAACAGAAACCAAACCGGATATACTCCCCTCCTCACATTGCACACGTGCACACAGTTGACATGAGTTACACATGCATACCCTTCCTGATACTACCAGGTCACATGTGCTTCATAACCAAAGCATCACATGTCCTAGCCATGCCCCATACAGATGTTGCAAGCTGAAGATCCTCCCATTCAAATGCACCTGACACGATCCTACAAACCCCATCCCAGGAATCAACATGAGTTCTCCAACAGGACACTGTCCCCCTAGCCCAGTCCCAGAATGGAGTAGTGACTCCTTTTTCTTTGCATTCCCTGTTGAATTCGGAAGTGAGAAGGTGGTCCACAGCTGGCTTTCCTGCACCAAGGGTTTTTTTTTTTTTTTTCCTTCTTCTTCTTTATGCATAAGGCATTGATAGCCAGCATCTTGGATGGTCAAGATGCTGCATGGCCTCGTGCCTCTTCTCGTCTATCACTTCCTCTTCCTGTATGAACGGAGGGGTGGGGCTGTATCCTAAACCCCTAAACATTCTGATCTAGCAGTACTGAGAGTCAGAGTCCCAGAAGAAATCACTCTTGAACGGCCCTTCTAGAAGCAAGGACAGCTCCTCCAGACTGACGCTTTCACAGAACCTGCGCTTACCGCGGGGGTCAGTTGGACTGCTGCTCTCCACCCCCAGAACCCTTGCCAAGCGCCAAGGGTCGCCAAGGTCCTATTTCTTGGCCTTGTAATTGCCCTGGAGCTGAGAGCTGAGTAGAAGGGCTTTGCTCCCGGATTTCTCACTACACTGGAGCCGCAATGCTGACCGCGAGACCCACGCTGGCTCCTGGGCGGGAAGCAGGTTTGGATCCTGGCCCGGCCCCGGAGGGGAGCGCTGCAGCCCTTGGTGTTAGAACTCGGTTCCTCACCGCCCCTTCCTCTTACTGCCACGTTTACTCACACCTCCCAAACCCCAGTTTGTCCCTGTTCGCTGGTCTTTCCCAACTTCCGGAAAGGCAACTGCGGAGGGGCTCCCCCAAAGCGACCGCTGTCAGCCCCCCCAACCCGGTCCAACTTCTCGAGATCCCAGTCATTCTGCTCCTAACTCCCTACCACTACCCCTCCTCTGGTTGCTTTTCATCTCCTTCCCCTCCATCCATCTCATTCTGCTCAGCGACCCCCCACCCCATGGCCCACGCTCCTTCCCTCTACCCCTACCACCCAGACTGTACGCTAGCCCCAAGACTTAGATCAGGCAGAAACTCTGGAACTGTCCAGGATTGGGCTGCAGTTGCCACAACCACACACACACACACACACACACACACACACACACACACACACACACACACACACACACCGAGAGCTACACAGACACACACCAGGGAAACAGGCAAGCACTGTGTCCACTCTAACAGGCTGGCAGAACGCGGTAGTCGCACTAACACACGCTCAGATGGCCCCACACACCCCAACGCCCTCTCACAGTGACACCAACACCGGGCCAGGTGCACACACACTGGAACGCTGACAGCACCCATCCACAGTCACACATGACTCCGCTTTGGCCTCTCTGATCTTGCCCTGCCAACTTAGCTAGCCCCCAGCTCTGTCCGCCCCTGGCCCCAATGCCTCAGACTGTGCTGAAGGGCCCAGCCTGCCGACGGCCCCGCCAGGGGCACGCGTCTCAACAAGCGTCTATCCCCCGGTTCCCCGCAGCCGCGGCCCTAAGTGTCGGCAGAGGCCGCGGGGCCCCGCGCACTGGCAGGAGCCCCGGGGAGCAGCGAGGTGCCCGCAGGAGCGCCGAACGGCGAGAGCACAGCTCCTCCGCGGGGCGGCGCGGGCCTTCAGGGGACCACCGCCTGCCGAGCCCCTCGGCCCGGGGAACCGACAAGTTTGGACGCCGCGCATCACCGTCTCTACTGGGAGCCCCCCGCCCAGCCTCGGCCCGTCCGCCCTGCGAGCTCACCGATGTGGATGATGGAGTCGGCCCGCACCGTAACGCACTGGCATATCCAGGGAAGAAGCCACAGCGTCAGCGCTTCCATGTCCCCCGGGCGCACGGCTCATCCGCCCGGGCCCGGGGCGAGGCCGAGGGCAGCGCGGAGCGGGGAGGCGCGGGTCCCGGTGCAGTCCCGGGCCGCTCCCCGGGAGAGCCGAGCCCGCCCGTGCGTCTTCCCCCGCGCTCCCGCCCCTGCGCCCTGCGCCCGCCCCAGCCCAGCCCAGCCCAGTGCTCTCGGGCTCCCGCGCCGGCTCCGGTTGCGGTTGCGGCGGCGCTCGCAGCCCGAGCCCAGGCCGGCGCGGCGGGGGCGGCCCGCGGCTGTGGCGGCGGCGCTTCCAGCGGCTCGAGCGGCTCTGGGGGCGGCAGAGGCAGAGGCGGCGGCGGCCCGGCCCGAGCGGCGGCTCCGGGCTGGCTGTGTGTCTGAGCCCAGGCAAGGAGCGAACTGCGGAGGACGCCCCCTCCCCTCCCCCTCCCCCTCGGCGGCTCCCCCTCCCCTCCCGCCCGCCTCCCTCCCCTCCGCCCTCCTCTCCACCACGTGACTGCGGAGCCTTAGCCTCGCCGCGCGCCGCTCGCCCGCTCGTTGCTTGGAGGGGGCGCCCGGTGCTCCACGCTCCCGGCCGGGGGATGCTCCGAGGCCGGAACCACGGTGGGGACCTGGTCTGTCCGCGGCGAGCGGAGGCTTGGCGGTGCGGGCCTGGTCTCAGGGTTCGCTGGAGAAACGGAGGAGGCACGGCCACCGACTGCCCTCGGGGAGGTGGGGGTCTCGGAGCTCGCTGGCGACAGGGGACTTCAGCAGAGAGTCTGCAGTGGCCGGAATGGACAACCGCTCTCGGAACCGGACCCCCGACTCGGGCAGCCTTCAGAAAGACCACAAAGCCCGGGGCACTGAGCCAGGCACCAGGATGCTAGCGGGCGGGCGGTGGGCTCGAACCCTAGCTGTCCGTGCCGACTTCGGCGGACATCCATCCCCCCGCCCCCGGGGCGGTGCACTGCGCCGGGAGTCAGGCAGGAGGCTCGGACTCTGAAGCCCAATTCATGGCCGGAAACCGGCGCAGCCGTGACCGCGGCGCCTGGACGTGAGGAGCCTTCCAAGCGGACCGGCGCGCTCAGACAGCGACCCAGCATGAAGCCTTCTAGGGCGAGTCCAGGCGGAGAGCCCGCTCCCAGGCGCGGGAGCAAAGCGGGACTCCTGGCGTCTCCTGGTACCCTGCCTCTGGGTGGACCACTACCACCATATAAAGGGTGAAGCTGCCGAGGGATCAAGCCTGGGAGGGGAAGGCAGTCCGGGGCTCACAACCCTCTCCCCAGATCCTAGTTGGACTGTGCTCCACTTAACACACCCAAGATTTCAGGGTGACAGTTGAGTCCTCCGGGATTCTGATTCCCTCAGAAACTGGGTCCAGCGGAGCCTGGCAGAACTGGGCTCCAGGATAAGCTCTGGGTTCGAGGGACCAAGATAGACTGAGCTGCAGCCTTGTCTAGAGCTTCCAGCACCATGGGAAAGATAGACACCCACATGAGCCATAAAAAGACGGATGTGGAGAGGGCTATAGAGGAGCTTCGTGCCTGGGCCCTGACCTAGCCTGAAAGTAAAGGCAAAAGTAAAGGCAGCTGTGGCTTCCGGGAGGAGATGACAGTTCGAAAGGCCACCAAAAGAGGAGAGGTTTGCAGGCAGTCCCTGCTGCTAGTGAGCCAAAACAGGAAGAGAAGAAAGGATTGTGTGGGGAGTGTGCATTTGTGTGAGTGTCAAGCTGCCAGCCACTGAGTTGTCACTGGCAAGTTCTGCTTTAAAAAAGGTTGGTGAGGATGTTGTTCAAGAGGAGCCTGGAAGCGGTGAGGCGATATCTGAGCGGAACAGAGAGGAAATTGGGGCTGCAGGAACATCAAGGAACCCTGTTCTGTGATGAGGGGGATTAGTGGGCAAGAAGAAAAATGGCCACAGCTGCAGGTGGGTGGCTGGGCTTCAGGGCCAAGTGTGGTTCCACACAACTCTCTTTTTTGAGCAACAAGCAGTTGGACCCTGAGATGGGATGGGGAAAATGCCCATCCAGCTGGTCCAAAATCACCTTGTCGCCAATTTTCAGCCCTGTGAAGTTCCAGCATTCCCTGGCTGAAAAGTTGTAGGGAAGTGGGAAATAAACTCTCATCAACTTCAGCATTTAACAGTTTGGTTCAATGGATACTTACTCCGTGCGGTCACACCTTAACTCTCCAATCAAAAGTCAAGAGCCACCAGGTCAGGAATACCCCCTGATCATCTCCTTGTTCTGTCACTGCAGTGTGTGAGCAGAGTAAGCATGGAGTACACCCACTCGGATATTACCCTTGTACATTTTTCTAGGTAGATGTAGAGAGATTACAGTGAGGCAAGCCTCAAGAGCCCCTTCGAAATATAGAGAAGACAGCTCAATGCCACACACACACATGCACGCACACATGTACGCACAAACACACACACACACTATCAAATTCTAATCTAGAAGATGGCATCACTATAGTTCAAGACCTGTAGGTCACATCTCAAGTTGGAGCTCCTGAAAACTTTTGGCCTGGAGAAACCTCCCCTCCCGAGCTGGGCACCCCTTGCCCTCAAACTCCTGGGTTACTGAGTCTTCACCATCCCCCGGTGATCGGCAGAAGGGTGGCATCCTGACACTAATCCACAGAACCAAAAGACCCTGCTCACTCTTTCCCTGCCATTAGAGCCATTAGAGCAACTCCCACCACTAGAGACCAAAGCAGAACTCTTAAGTGGGACAATTGTGATCTTCCCTCTGCTGTATGAAGTTAGGATCAGCAGCTGGGGTGGGGGTGCTTGTGGGGAGGGTGGAGCTTGTACACCGAACTTTGTTTCTAGCTGAGCTCAGTCCTGTCACATCCCTGTCATCTCTGAGGCACAACTTGAGTTCTTCCTCAAAATCAGGGTGGGGGGGGCAGGTATTGATATGTTTCGTTGTATTTTACTTTGTTTTTGTTTTTAATTTGGTTTCTGTGGGGACTGATTCCATGGTGGAAAGATGTAAGTGTGATGTGGTGCCTCCATAGAGTCTGCAATCTATATAGTCCTGGCTTTCCTATGTAGACCAGACTGGACTCACATTCACAGAGTTCTGCCTACCTCTGCCTCCCTTGTTGTAACTCAGGCAACACCAGGAATTGCCTTTGGGGAAGTGCTCTTCAGTTAAGCTAATTCTAACGTATTTAGTACTGAGCCAATGAAGACCTGTGCTCAACCCTCCCTTGCTTCCTAGGAGGTAGAATTTACACACAAAGAAGGTGCTACTGCCATCAGGTTTGCCCACTAAAGTACTGCCAGGAGCCAGCAGTTTGCCACCAAAGCTGCAGGTGAAATGTCCAGGAAAAGAGAGAAGCCACAAGTGTCTACTTGGAAGCAACAACCATTGTGATGCTTACTATAGAAACACAAATCTCTCCTTGGTTCATCACCACCACTTGCATTACAGCCAGTAGCTGGACCAAGAAAAGGAACCCTGCCCTCCCTGTGCCCTGACACCCTGGCATAAGCCTGATGAGCCACCTGCCCAAGCAGAGCCACCACCAACCATCCCCAGCACAGGTGGCTTCCCAACCATGCTCCTAAGGAGCTGCTGCCCAGACCACCTGTGATCCTGCATCCTCCTCCTTCCTCTCAGCACAGCACATCTGGCTGGAGTTTTCTGTAGTAGTCCACCCAGGCTTGCAAGAAGGGTGCAGCGGGCAGAGAGACCCCTGCCAGCCCAAGGAAGTCTACAGGTTTGAATACAACCTGTATTCCCTTTTGTGCACAGGAAAAAGGCAAGGCAGAGACCCAAGTCAAGCCATGTAGGGGTCAGCTGGCATCTAGGAAAGAGTGCTACCCATAGACTCCAAGGAACCTGCTCACTGGTAGGACCTGAGCCCCCAAGATGGGATTCTGAGTGTATGCAGGAACCTGGGGTATGCACCCAGACTTTTTTTTTCTCTCATGACACTAACTTATTGCTTATTTCCCCCATTTCCTCAGTATCTACCTGGTATGTCTGGTGAATGACCATAACCCCACTCTGCTTTGTCTCCCTTAACCCTTCTTGCCAACCAACCCCTTTCATCTCATTTTTAGTGCTTATGTTTATTTGGTCTTCTTTTATATGGCCGTATTTTTTAGTATGTTTTCCTTCTTGGTCATTCTCTTGAGTTTTTGCTTTCAAATTTCCCAGGCCAGCAATCTCTGGTCTTACTTATTCCACAATTTGAAGCTTCACTGACTTAGTCTTTGGCTTTATGGAGGAGGAGAATGTGTGTGGAGAAAGTGCAGCTGAGGAGAGCCTCCCCATAGCGGGATGCTGAGCTGCCAGAGCAGGTCCTGCTGGGCTGGCTCCTGCCTGCACCTCTGACACCCTTTAGAAGGCACTGTCAATAATACAGGCCTCACCACAGCTGGCAGCCCAGGGTGGGCAAGGCGTTGTCTTGTTGGAACCACATGCCATGGGCCAATGAGGAGAAAGAAGGTCATACTATGTGTGAGCATACCCAGACAGAAGCGTCTTTGTAAGGAAAACACCTCCCCCTGTCCCATTATACAGCCAGGCCACCTGAAGCACAGGACTGGAGACTGTGGCTAGAACCAACCAATCCAGTTACCTGGGGTGGGGGCGGGGGAATGCCTCCTTCCAAAAAGCAGGCTTCCAAAAAGCCCCAGATCTCTGATCAGGAGGGGTGCACTGGGCACAGGGTGGCAGAGTCACACCACCACTCAGGCTGTCTGGGGCTTCCACACAAACACTCTGGGACCTTCTCATCCCTCGGACCCCAGGGAAATCCATCCCTCCCTTGAGACCTTCCGAAAGTCAGATGAAGAAAAGTGGGTTTTGCACAATGGTGTCTCAAGCTGAAAGAACCAATCACAGGAAAGGACCAATCATAGGGAAAGGACCAATCACAGGGAATGACCAATCACAGGGAAGTTAAGGTTCACACACACACACACACACACACACACACACACACACACACACACTTCTGAGCTATCATCTCAGCCTGAGGCCTTTCCAAAGGCTCGGCAGTCTATAAGCTAGGGCTATCTGACAAGCATGCTCAAGCTCCTGGAGCCTCCTGCTGCCATTCAGACCTTCGAGGCCACAGCCCTGAGAGGCAGTCTAAGCCTAAAGACTGTCCCATCCCCTCCCAGTTACTTGCTGGCTCCCCAGCTTCCCAGCCACGATGCCTAGAGCTCCTCACTCTTCCACAAGTCCTAAACCTGCCACTCTACCCTTTCTAACTTTGGGGGCCTCCCTGGCCCCTGTGGTGGGCAGAATTGCATGACAGGGACCTGAACCCTAGCCTGTCTGTCTACTTGAGAGTCCAAATCAGGCTTCAGCAGGCATGGCCCAGCCAATAGAAGACAAAGAACGCCCCAGACTCAGCCCTTCTTACAGCTGCCCAGCTCTCCTCTTGTGGCTATCTAAAGGATCTGCACATTCTAGCTGAGGCCATGACTGGAGTTCAGAATGTCAATGTGTATTCTAGACAAGAAGGGAAGGGAAGAGAAGAGTTGAGAAATAAAGAGCTAGATATGAAGTAAGGATTGGAGGGCACTAGGAAGGAAGTTGTCAGAATGGTGCTGAAGGGAGATGTAGAAGCCAGACACACTCCTTCCAGATACCTGTGTACAGAACAGGCACCCGGGTGGTCTTGTGGCTGCAAAGACATGTCAGCCATGGTATCTTCAGTGGCCCTAGGACAGGCAGAGTCCAAACAGGGTCAAAAGAGATGGCTCAGTGGCAAAAACACTCACTGTTCTTCCAAAAGAGCCAAGTGCATGCCCCGCCTCTTACATCTGGCTAAACTCTGGTCTAAGGCATCTGGTGCCCTCTTCTGGCCTTCATGTGCATTTTCATATACATAGTATGCACACCTTAAGTAAAATACAAATATTTTTTCAAAGAGTCCTAACAGTGGGGAGGGGGGCCTTTGTCGCCCTGGCTACCAGAAAACTCATGAGAAATTGTCCCACCTTGACTCTGTACAGGATGCTCTCTACCAATCTTATGTCCTCGGTTGTCCCCAGAGATGGGCTGCAGGGATCCACACATGAAGTCCAACCTTGGGGATCAGATGACCTGAGTCTGGTCTATTCCTGGTCTATGATGGGGCTCCTGAATGCCAGCCTTCACAGTGCAAATCCCAGATACAGCTAATAATTACAGGAGTGCATCCCCCTCCCACAACCTGTCAAATTTTGCCCAGCAACGGCCCCCAGCCCAAGCCTGCAGCTCCTCAGATCTGTGCCCCAACACTTCTGAGGGGGGCTGAATTCACACAGATCCCTGGCTCACCCTGCATATTGCCAGGCCCTCCAACTGGACACAGCCCTCAACAAATCTGAGCCAATAGTAATGGACATACCAAACTGGGAATTGTGGTTGATCATCTCTGTCTTGATTGTCAAGGTGTATTTAGCACCCTATAACCCTGAGGAGAGGGATGCAGCCTCCAAGGATCACTCCTGGAGGCTCATACTGAAACAAGTGCTCCCTAGGGCTCCTTCAGATGAAGCACGAAGATAGCACCTGCCTTGATCCACCACTGACATCCTGGGCAACCTCAGGCAAAGTCCTAACTGTCCAGAGATTTATCCAGAAAACAGAACATAGAGACAGTCCTGGGGTTTGGGGATGGGGACACGGGAGAAGGAATAAAGGGAGTCTGGGTGAAGGCAGAGAATCTGCCATGAGCCTAACCTTGTAACCCTCTCAGGGCAGGATGGAGAGGGTGGAGCCAGAGGCCCTTGAACTGCACACATGGTGACTGTCCTCTTGTTTTGTGTGCTTGTTTACTTTTGGAGACAGGTTTGTGGTCCTAGCTGACCCAAACCTCCTGAGTGTTGGGATTGTGGTGTATACCACAGGCCCAGGGCCTCTTAAACAGCGTCAGGGTCAGAAGAGATAAAAGATAAAGAGGAACAAGGAAAAGTATCCCTCAGAGGTTGGCAGCGGGGCTGAACCACAGCACAGATACAGATGGATCCCTTCCAGGGATCCACATGAGACCCTGTCAGAACAGGGAGCTATGCCCACTCTACAGATGAGCTCACTGTGGCTTACACCGGCAAAGTTCCCAGATACAGCAATCTGATATCTGCCACACCTTAACCCATGAGACGAATGTCTAAAGCCTGATTTTCCAGGGGACATTTGCAGGTTTAAGTATCTTGACCTAAGGAGATTGTCCTGGATTGTCCAAATGTTCCCTACACACAATCATAAGTGTCTTCTTAAAAGAGAGGGAGGCTGTACAGACAGAAGTCAGTGTCATAACAGAGACAGAGACTGGAATCATGCACCCACAAGCCAAAGAATTCTAGTAGCCGCCAGAGCAAGAAGAGCAGGAACTGATTGCCCAGAGCCTCTGCGGAGTAGAGGTGGCCCTGCGCACTTCACCCAGCTTCCCAACCATCAGAGGGGGAAAATGTGTCAAGTTTGGATATTTAACCACAAAGCTACAGTAAATTAACAAAATGAAGCAGCAAAGCCCAAGCCATGAGTGGCTTAGTGTGGCCCACAGGGCCCAAGCCCTCTAGCTCCCTGGAAGGCTCAACCCCACATCAGTCCAAGCTGCAGATGCCCAAGCATCCATCAGCCTCACAAGCCCTGTTAAGGAGACCAGGAAATAGATCTCAAGGCAGGGAGCATCTCTCAGTGGGGAACCCCCATGGGACCTATATCACTTCCCCTTAGCCTGGGGGACAGCAGGAGCAACATCTGGGCCTAGCCCCCAGGTGACAGATATGTCTGAGGCCAGCTGTAGACATCTGCCCTGCCTCCCACAGCCACATAGCAAGCCACCCTACCCTATTCCTCTCAGGACATAAAACCCTTTTTTGTTTTCTATTCGGAAAAGCCTGTTTCTACGTCAGCTTTGGTTTAGAATATGTAGAAAAGAACATCCCTATAGCCCATAACACTGTAGCCATGATCTTCTTTCATCCAGGGGTGGCCCTGAGGGCCTTTCTGAGCCATGACATGTTGGTTAGCGCTCCACCCATGAAGAATAAAGATGGGCACTTGAGGGATGAATGTGTGTACCCTGACCTTAGACAGCATTGGCCATGTCAGGATCTTAAGCACCACATGGATGACCCTGAGCTAGCCCATCCACTTGCTGCTCCATGAGTCCCAGCTCCAAAGCCAGCTGAACTCCTCATGCATTAGTTATCACACCAGCATTTCAGTTCTAAGAGCCCCCTGACCTCCACTGATGCCACCAACCAGTAATGACATGACTCTTCCATCTCGATTTTGTGGTTGTATTTGCTGTTCTTATTGTTCTTGTTTCATTGAGGGTTTGAGGGTTGATTTGGTTTTTTTGTTTTTTGTTTTTTGGGTTTTTTTGTTTTTGTTTTTTTTTTTTTTTTTTTTTTTTTTTTTTTGGTTTTGAGTTTTTTGTTGTTTGTTTTTGTTTTTTGATTTTTGTCTTCTGGGTTATTTTAGTTTTATTATGTAGGCCAAATTGGCTTCAAACTCAGGGCCCTCCTGTTTCAGCCTCCCACACCCTGGGTTTATAGGATTATACTGCCATGGTGAGTGACTTGTCCTCCCTTGTGTTCACAGAGAGAGACAAATTGAAGTGTCACTTCCTGAACTTCAGGCTGTTTAATTTTCTTTCACTTTTTGGTGGCCCCGACTCCCAATTCACACTAGCATGAACAAGATCCAGCGCCACAATAGACATTAAACCCAGTAGAGAAAGCGGTTTACTTATCCTTTTTTTTCTAGTACCTGAAACAATAGCTACCACATCCAGGAGGCCTTGATAGGAGTTAATCAATCAATTAGCATTTTAATAAATGTTCCTGAAAACATGATTTTTAATAGTTGATCACGTTATGTCTGATGGATGGAGCATACTTGTCATTGAACAAGTGGTTACTTGTCATTGAACATTTTTTCACAGTTTTCAGCATTATAAACAATGCTACTGTAAGATGTGTATATATTCATTTTCTGCTCTTATGCCATTGTTTTCTTAAGATAAATGCCCAGAATTGGACTTTGAAGTGTTTATATATATGCCATATGTATAATTATGAACTATTCATTATGAAATATTTAAGTTTTTAACATATAATTCTTCCCAAAGTGCCCTCCAAAGCTGTTTTTTAAGCCAATATACACTTCTGGCACAATTAATGAAAGCATCATCTCTACACCATCCCCAAACCTAGGCATTATTCGTTTCCTTTTTTTTTTTTTTTTTTTTTTTTTTCATTCTGGTTAGTGAACACACATCTCAGAACTGTGGTGAAGCAGCCTCCTACTTGGTTGGAACACTAAGGACTCTCTACCAGTTTGTGGGTCTTTGGTGGGTCCCCTTCAGGAAGTTCCAGGCACCTGTCATCTGTTGCAAATAGGGGTCTTCCACAGGTAACAATGGTGGTGTCCCTTGACCCCTCAGGAAGTGGGTCAGGAGTGATGGGCTGCCTAGGACAGGAACACTGAGAGTCCAAAAGACTCCAAAAGACTTTAATCCCTGCTGAAGACATCCTTCAATGAAGCTGCACCACTCCCCTGGTCACCTGTAATAGTCATATTGGGCGGACAGCCGCAAGTCCTGAAGTTAGATCCAGAGCTTAGGGGCGGGTGTGACCTTGAGTAGGTACAGACACAAAGAGGACCACCCGTTGGAAGCAGGCAGGGTGGAAGGGAGTTAATGCCAAGCTCCAAGAGGTCTAGAAGACTAAGACAGATTTCTGGGATGCCCCAGCGGGGACGAACAAAAAAGATCAGGAGAGACTTCCAGAAGAAAGACCGCACAAACATAAGATGTGCCCTGCTCAGGTGAGCCAGACTTGACCTCAAATGGAAATGAGCATCCTCAGAGGAGAGCCTTAGCGGGAGACTCAGTAGCCGGTGAAGGAGGCCATCCGTGGACACCAGGCATAGAAAAAGCCCCAGCCAGAATGGAGACATGCTTCCGGCTCCCGAACCCCCTCCCCCGCCCCCGCCAGGACCTATCTCTATAACCACAGTGGACAATTACAGGGAACCTACCCAAGCAGTCGCATGCTCAGCCGAGGTCCGCAAGCTGAACCAATGGGGCCGCCCAGAGGCAGCCGTGATGCAATGCTGCTCTCTGCTGTCCACTGCTGGAAATACAGGGCTTTGAGGTTCGTGAAGAAGAAAAGACTCATCCTGGGTACACTGGAACCTTGGTGTTAATGAAAATAACTTCACTAAGCTATAAATCCTGAGAACTACAACAGTGATGGGCAGCCACGATATTCCCACTGATGAAATAGTGGCAATTATAGCCATCGACTGTAGTTGAACTTAAGGTTCATTCGACAGGAAGGAACTCATGTCTGGTACTGTGAACGTTGCCAAGTAATCCACGGGTGGAGAAGTCATAGCCCTTAAAGGAGAATCTACTACTGCCTTTTCCCTAAATCAATATAGCGTTTAACTGTGTTCTAAATATCTATCCTTACACCCACGGGTAAGTGTAACATCTTTTTCAGCAGATGGGGGCTAGTATAGAGATCCACAACTAGTCAAACGGCAGAGAACAAGCAATGGTGGAGTACACTTGTACCATTTGTGTGGCTAGGGTACCATTCGTCACTGTGAATTACCTAAGATGAGCTGGGCACGTTGGCAGATGTCTGTAACCCAAGTACTCAGGAGGCTGAGGCAGAAGGATCATGAGTTCAAGGACAGCCCACAAACTAAAACTGTGTTGTTAACAATCTGAGCAATAGTGGAGAGGCTACCTTAAATGCCCTTCCCTGATAATGAGACTGATGACTACCTTATATGTCAGCTTGGAGCCCTCATCCAGTATCTGATGGAAACAGAAGCAGACACCCACAGCTAAACACTCAGTTGAACTCCTGGAATCCAGTTGCAGAGAGGGAGGAGTGATGAGCAAAGGGGTCAAGACCAGGCTGCAGAAACCCAGAGACAGCTGACCTGAACAAGGGGGAGCTCATGGAGCCCAGGCTGATAGCTAGGAAACCAGCATAGGACCGATTCAGACTCCCTGAACATGAGTCTCAGTTAGAGGACCTGGGAAGTCTATGGGACCTCTGACAGTGGAACCAGGATGTATCTATCACTCATGCATGAAAGGACTTCTGGACCCCATTCCCCATGGAGGGATACTCCCTTAGCCTAGAGACAGGAGGGGCCCCACCCCAAATGACTTGACAGATTTTGATGATCCCTCTAGGAAGGCATCACCCTCCCTGGGGAGTGTATGGGGAATGGGATGGGGGTTGAGGGGCTGAGAGGGAGAGGGAACTGGGATTAGTATGTAAAATAAGAAAAAAATTTAAAAAACTGTGTTGTGTTTGGCATCTGTGCTGCAGACTAGAAGTCAGAGACCTTGGCATGTGCTCAAAGGCTTTCATACCTTTGCACCCTCCCCCCAACCCAACAACTGTGGCCCTGGAACTCCAGGTTGGTGGGAAATTCGCAACTGAACTCACCATCGTGAAACAGATGAAAACCAAAGACCTGAAGGAATAGCATGAAAGCAGATGAAGAAGACAGCCTCAGCCACGGACAGACAGCTGATGTCTGCAACACCAACACACACAGAGGCAGGAGACAGTAGGGTACCAGCTTCAGTGAACCCAAAGAGCTCCAGATGGAGGGAAAATATCTTCCAAGAGTGAAGCAGAAATAAAGATTTTTTTCAGGTAAACAAAAGCTTGGAGAGTTCATTTAGAAGTAAATATTCACTAAAGGAAATGCTAAAGGGGATATTTCAAGCAGAAAGAATGTGATCCCAGATGAAGGGACCAAAGCACAACAGTACCATCTGTGCAGAGAGAAAAAGCTCAGAATTGAAAAGCAAGGTGATACTTTGGCTAGCAATATGCGGAGAATACTGATCAGCTGTAGAGGTTGGGAAATTGGGCATGCAAAGGTTTGTTGGGGAGAGAAATTAAAATAGGCTCTTGATATGTGTAGCCCAAGCTGGCCTCAAAGTTGAGACCATCCTATCCCTGTCTGTTGAGTATGGGCATAGACCACCTTGTCTGGCTAGTATTCAGATTCTAACTTGAAGGGAACTCAAGACAGATGCAGAGAATGGCAGAATAACTTCTGAGAGGGATAGTATGATAAAAAAAAATATACTGTATAGTTACGTCCAAGGAGTTGAGATAAAAACCTAGGCCAGACTGGCAAGTAGACAAACAAAATTAGTATTTTTGTTAAACACCAGTGTGTGATTAGGCCTGGAGAGATGGCTCAGTGGTTAAAAGTACTTACTAATCTTACAGAAGACCTAGGTTTAGATCCCAGGACTCACATGGTGGCTCACAACTGCCTCCAACTCCAATTTCAAGATGTCTGATGCCCTCTTCTGATCTTCACAGGCTTCTGCACACACATGGTACATATGCACACACTCAGATGCATACACACATATACATATAGCACACACATTTATTTAAAATCAATAAATCTAAAAAGATTTTAAAACACCACGGAATGAGCGATCATATGAAATATGAGAGAAGTAAATTTTTTGTTAAGTGACAAGCAACAGTGAATACTATGATTTCTTAAGACAACTACATGCTGCTTGCAAAGACAAAATCTCTAAGATAAAGATGGAGAGTGACTTGATCAAGGGGCCCTTTCTGCTTCCTGACTGCAGGCCACCTCAGACCCCCACTGCCAAGCCTCCGCCACCATGATAGACTATGATCCCCTCAAGCCCAACCTATAAATACTTCTTTCCATCTGGGGCTCCTTGTGAAGTTTTGTTCCCAAAGACAAGGTAAGTCACTAAAACAGAGGATGGGTACTGAGAAGCAGTGTCCTTCTGATGTCCTGGCTATGTGGCCCATGACCCTTAAAGGTGACTCACACCAGGAATGTACAAGAATCGGAAGTTTCAGGTTAGAAAACTCCTTAAGACACCAGAAGTAAGATGGGCTGTTTGGTGGGAGCTTGGAAGACAAGAACGCTGAAAAAAACTACACAAGCAAAGATCATGATGGGGGGGGGGGGCAAGACTTTATCGGGAACAGACTGGGTCCATCCGTGCTAATCTAGCTGCATTCTGCACATGCCCTGAGGACCTGAGCTGAATATTTTTAATTATGTGTATGTATTCACATCTGAGTGTGTGTCCATGCCTGCACAGGCCAGACATCTGGTCCTCTGAAGCTGAAATTAGCCACCTAACATGGGTCCTCTGCAAGAGCAGTCCATACTCTTAACTGCAGAATCCATCTCCCTAGCCCCAAATTCTAAAGCAATGGACTCATTTGTTGAAAAACTTTCAAAACAGAATAACAATCATGCTGTGATGTGGTTATTGTTTACTGTATTTACCCAGACTTACAATAAGAGGAAACAGAAAGGCATGAGAATATGCAGTTTGCTTAGACACTTGAGGGTTTAAGGAGACCATGGAATGTTATGTTTTTAAAGTGATGTGTTTACAAAACTCAAGTCCAAGTGGATCAAAGACCTCAATATAAAGCCAGATACACAAAGTCTGAGAGAAGAGAAGTGGGGAATAGCCTTGAACACATTGGCCCAGGAGATGACTTTCTAAACAGAGCACACATAGAGCAGGCACCAAACTGACAGTTAATAAATGGGACCTCGTGAAACTGACAAGCTTCTGTAAGGCAAAGGACACTGTCAAGAGGGCAAAATGACAGCCCACAGAAAGGGAAAAGGTCTTCACCAACGCCACATCTGATAGAGGATTAATATCCAAAATATATAAAGAACTCAAGAAACCAGATGTCAAAAACAAACAAAGAAAAAAAACTGATTTTAAAATGGAATACAGATCTAAGTAGAGAACACTCAACAGAGGAATCTCAAATGACTGAGAAGCACTTGAAGAAAGTGCTCAACATCCTTAGCCATCAGGGAAATGCAAATCTAAACAACTCTGAGAGTCCATCTTATCTCTGTCAGAATGACAAAGGTCAACAACACAAGTGACAACTGATGCCAGTGATGGTGTAGAGCAAGGGGAACACTCCTCCACTGCTGGTGGGAGTGCAAACTAGGAAATGATCGACCTCATGACCCATCTATACCATTCTTGGGCATATACCCAAAGATACTCCACCATACCATAAGGACACTTGCTCAGCTATGTTTATTGCAGCTTTATTCACAATAGCCAGAAACCAGAAACAACCTAGATGTCCCTCAACAGAAAAATGGATAAAGAAAATTTACACACTGGGGTATTACTCAGCTGTTTAAAAAAAAAAAATGGCAAGTGGCCAACCAATGACTGGCTTAAATTGAAGCCCACTCCACAAGAGGGATCCCCTACCCTACACTGGCTGGATGGCCAGGAACCAGAATCTGGATAGCCCAGAGACCTAGGATACAACCAAACATGACTGGCAAAAAAAAAAAATCAATAAAATTATTCCTAGTGATATTCTGCTATACTCATAGATCAGTGCTCAGTGCTCTACCCAGTTGTCATCAGAGAGGCTTCCTGAGGCAGCAGGCAGCAGATGGGAGCAGGTGCAGAAACCATTATACAGAGACATTATACAGAGAAAGAGTCTAAATTGGAGATCTCCTTTGGGTCCCTCCCCTCAAAGTTCAGGAAGCCTGGCAGCAGACGAGGAGGAAAGATTGTAAGAGTCAGAAGGGATGGAGGGCACCAGAAGGACATGATCTACTGGACCAACTAAGCAGGTCATATGGGCTCACAGAGACTCAAGCAGCAAGCTCAAGGCCTACATGGGTCTGTGCCAAGTCCTCTGAAAATACGTTATGGCTGTTAGCTTGGTGTTTTTGTGGGATTCCTAACAGTGGGAGCGGAGCGGTGCGTCTCTGACTCTTTTTCTTGCTCTTGGGAATTTTTTCCTCTGACTGGGTTGCCTTGTCCAGGACTTTCTCGTTGTCTAATTGTACCTTGTTTTGTACCATCTCTTGGAGGCCTGCTCTTGAAACAGACTGGGGGGGGGGGCGGTGAAAAGATTCCTGGCCTCAAGTGTTGGGGGCTAAACTGAAGGTGTGAACCTTTCTCTAAAGTGCTGATTTGTTTTTTGTTTTTTTGTTTTTTTTTCTCTTGTCAACAAAGCAGCAAGATCCCATTTGTCTTTTAAACACCTTCCTCTTAAGCAAAGAGCTTGAACCTGGGACAGCCCGAAGGTGGTGTATTCTAGAAGAGGGCAGGGTGGCAATGAGTGAGTATTTTTAGGGGTTAGACTTGGTAGCATTAATTCATCGGCTGCCCTGAGGGAGGCAGGGTGCTACCATGGAAAGATTGGGTGGGGGTCCAACCTATTCTCAGATACCTGTGAGAGGAGATGCAACCTGATTTGATTTCATGGGTAAGTCGGGGGCAGGGGGCTGCCCTCAGGGGAATTGTCAAGGGAAGTTACCAATGACAGATCTTACTCCAATGACTGAATGCTGTGGCCTGGTGACAGATGACCCTCTCTGCTGGTGCTGGACCTGGATAAAATGTCCCTGCCAGCCTCCATCCTGCCCGCAGATATTAAAGGCAGCTGCAGTGGGTGTGATGCTGGTGCACACACACAGGGGAGGCAGAGACAAGCGGATCTCTCTGAGTTTGAGGTCAGTCTGATTTACACATGAGTTCCAGGCCAGCCAAGACTACACAGGGAGACCTTATCTCAGCTGCAGATAAGTCTGTCAAATGTGTCTGTTTCCTGTTCCCGTTTGCTGTATACACACTCCAAGGGGACACCCCTGCCTGTTGCTGTCCCTGCAGCTGGCATTGTCGTTGAATCTCCACAGTTCAGGTTGCCCTCTTAGCTCCACCGCTAGATACGGCCACTTTGTACACACTTCCTCTTCTGTAAAATGGAAATACTAAAGAGCCATATGCCATAAGGATAGGACCCTCGCCCATCTTCAGCAATTCAGGAACTGATAAGGAAAAGCTGCAAGCCCTCAGCCGCGATTTGTTTCATAAAGTAGTTTTTGTTTGTTGTTTACTTTTTTAGGTGCTAGGCACTGGAGCTTGGGTGTGCTAGGAAAAACGCTCTACCGCTGAGCTACCGAGCCAGCTCTCAGATTTTTGAGACTGCCTTGTAACCCTGGTCAGTCTCCTCCTGCCCCCTTAGACGCCCTGTTCTCTTTTAGAGTAGCTCCCTTTTCTCCCGCCAGGTGGCGCTGTCGCACTGGCCGCAGAGACGCAACCCTGTGAGAGGGAGATGCTCCTTTCTGACAGGTGAAGTCAACTAAAATTCCCGGAACTTTGAGCCTGCATCAGCATTTCCTGCTTCCCTAGCGGTTCCAGCTGCAAGCGTTTAGACTTTTTGGACCAGGGAAGTCAGGAGAGAGACCGGCAAGAGCTAAGTCATGGGAAGAATAAAGGGGACGCTGTTTTAGAGGCCAGGCTCAGGAAGAGGAAGAAGCGATCGCCTTGCTATTAGAGCAAAATGCTAAGCGGATCCCAAGCTGTCGGAGAAAGGGTGAGGTCGGATGAAACGGCCAAGTCAGGGCCTGGGGTGCCTATTCGGATCCCTGCTGGCCTCGGCACGCTGGACACCAGGTGGAGAACACCAAATCCACACTGCAGAGGCGGCCAGCGAAATTGGGAGGTGAGCGAGTGTAGACAATTGCAACAGGTGCCTTAGGCAAGAGGCAGTTTAAAGTGGACGGAGGTTCAGTTTCATCCTTTTGCAGGGACTGAGCTTCATGAACGTGTTGGGATTCTGGGGAAGCTTAGAAGAGAGGGGAGGAGAGTCCTGGGAACAGGTCCCTGAGGACCAGAGGATACCCTGAGCAGGAAAGAGAAGAGGCTCCCAGTGGCCTTGTGCCCTCCTTATACTGTTGTGGAGTGCAGGAGTCAGTGAGTCAGATCCTCAAAGATGGGCATCACATGAGAGAGGAAAAATAAATGCATCAAAGGGACAGACTCCAGTGTCCGTGGACCCAGGTTGGGGGCAGGGGAAATGGCACGGAGAGGGCTACAGAAGGGGACAAGACCCACGCTAGTGAATCGGCAGGGAGTGAATGAGCCCGACCCACATCTCTTACTTCTCTCTCCAACAGACACTCATGGAACAGCATATCAAACCTGGTGTGGGAAAGGAACGCTAGATTTTTGTCTTAAAGCATCTTTACCTGGGGCTGGAGAGATGGGTTTGCAGTTAAAAGCAAGTGCACGCTCTTCCAGCAGACGCAGATTCAATTCCTAGCACCCACATGGCAGCTCACAACTGGCTCTAACGCCAGTTCCAGGGGATCTGACGCCCTCTTCTGGCCTCCATGGACATTGCTCACACATGGTACACAGACATACATGAAGGCAAAACACCGTCAAATAGAAATACACATAGCAAGAAAAAACAGAGTCTTTATTCGAGTTTTACAAGAGAAGAGGCTGGCTGCTAACTGACCTTTACTTAGCACCTGTGTCCATAAACTGCTGTTGTTGCCCTTACTAGATGTTGCTTTCAACATTTGTCATAAGTGACTTTCAACTTAGCTGTTTTCAGCACACACACGCTACACATACACCACACGAACACACATCCCACATGCATATAGAACCCACATACATGCATTCCCCACATACATGGACATCTCACATGCACAAACACCACACATGTGTATATACCCCACATATACACCACACACACATGCCATATGCACACATACAGGAACACACACCACACATACATGCACACACACCTGACAGGGTTAGGGACGTGAAAGGGTCATGGTGGAGTAGTAGGAGAACTGTTTAAAATCATAACTATAACTCTTTTTAGCTTGTAAAAAAAGTTGACTACATGGGGAATCCAAAGCATAACAAGATTGATTACTTTGTTTTCTGAAAGGCAAGTTAAATTTAAACAAGCTGAGAACACAGTATGTAAACAGACTGAGTACATAGCTTTAAATGATCTCAAAGCATATAATTAACTTGGTTACAAGCTCAGGTAAAAGTTCAATGTGTAAAGGTGAGTTACAAGAGGCATTTACCAGAAGTCATTTCTACACAGTTCCTGATATTTTCCTATTAAATACTTTACAGCTTTGCTTCCCATCTAGAAATCACTCTTTAATCCTTCTGAAAATGTCCTCAGAGCCACAGCTTCGGCCACACGATAAAGGCTTTGAGTCACAGCGTTACCCTCAAGTTTAGTTTTATGTACTCTCTGATGCCCATGGCAGTTTCTTTTGATGACTGTGTTAATTTGAAACGTGCATTTCAGTTTTCATTAACAGTTACGTGGTGCCTTGCTACCAACTCTTCTGGTGGGATTTGTTGACCCTTGGTTGACTAGTATATATGATGAATTTGGGGGTTTCATGTGAGCCATAAATCATATTTCTATTTTGTAAATCGTACTTAAATTTTTAATATGCTCACTTAGCAAAATTAAATTTTAAAATTTGTTCCTGCCACACTACAAAGACTTCAGAGAAACTTGACCTCAGCCCCCTCCGCCATCTCCCACACTTAGATGCTAGCATGTCCCCTTCACTTTACATTTCCCCGTCCATCGTTGACATTTGTATCACTGCTCTTATTGTTTGGACTCATCGGCACGATTACTCATTTCCTCCCATCTCCTTTTCTTCCAACTCACTTTTCCCTTCTGGACTTACCTGGCTTCTTTCTTAACTCTACACTTCTGTGTTCTCAGGGAGAACCTTGGAGCAAACTCTTGGTCAGCGTTCCTTTTGGGACAATATTTTCATTTTATCCTTACCCCTGAGAGGTGGATTAGGATGAAATTAGTCTGGATTGTTTCCAGGTTAAAACGTAGGCACCCTGAAGACACCGCTCTTTTCTATCTCTGCCTCCTCACTGTGTAGCCCAGGATGGCCTCTAACTCTGTTTGTTTGTTTGTTTGTTTGTGATAGGACCCCAAGTAACCAGGCTAACCTCAAACTTCTTGACCTTGAACTCCTGATCCTCTTGCCTTCCAGGGGCTGGGATTACAGGTGTGCACTATCACACCCCGTCTGGCCTCCAGCTTACGATTCTCCTGCCTCAGCTCAGGTGCTAAGACGACCAATGTGCACCACCTCCTTGGAATGTAGTCTTCTCTCTGCTCCAATCAAGTTGGCGCCCTCTGTGTATGGCCCTACCCTCACCCTCTCTAGCCCCCCTCACCCCCACTCACCCCCACTTACCCCCACCCCCTCCCATTCTGGTCATATTTCCATTTGTCTTTAACATTGTGAAGTTCGTCCCCATGCTCAGCACCATGGTTTGGGTACGGTTTGGTGTGTTTACCACAGGTCCACGTGTGAAGTCTACAAGCTTTGTGGTCCAGGGCCTGTGGAAAGCCATTAGGCCACCACAGAGGTACTGTCCTGAGAGGCTCCTGATGGTCACATGACTTGGTGTGCCATAGACAGTGAGTGGTCAGAAATGAAGGCTAAGTGCTAAGTTCCCCCTGCTTCCTGTCTCATTCATGCATGGCCACCACTGTGACACTGTCTGCCAGGAGGCCTTCTCCAGAACCTAGCAGAATGTAACTGCTATCTCTTGAGCCTCCAGAACAGTGAACTAATCAAATTCCTTCTCTTCACATATCACTCAGCTTTGGGTATTTTGTTATAGTTACACAAAATGGGCTAAGTCCAGAACTGAGTTTATCTTTGTAATCCCTGTACCAGGGAATATCCGCATATGAACCACTTTTAAAGATCACCTCTAGCCAGGGGGTGATGGCACCTACCTTTAAGCCCAGCACTCAGGAGGTAGAGGCAGCCAGAGTCTGTGAATTCGAGGCCAGCTTGGTCTATAGAGTGAGTCCCCAGGACAGTCTCCAAAGCTACACAGAGAAATCCTGTCTTGAAAAAACAAACAAAACAAAACAAACAAACAAAACAAAACAAAGATTGCCTTTTGACTATTACTTCCACTTTCTCATATTAAAATTTCAATACCTATTAGATTTTTTTCTATCTTGCTTTTGTTGATTTTATTCAAGTTCTTATTTTACAAATGTTCTCTTCTTTGTTTTGAGGAGGGCAGAGTGGGGCTCGAGATAGGGTCTCTCTCTGTAACCTTAGTTGTCCTAGAACTTGCTGTTTTGAACAAGCTGGCCTGAACACACAGAGCTCCCTCCCATGTGCTAGGATTACAGGTTTGAGCTACCACCCCAGCTTTAAAAATACTATGTTAGTCAACTATTTAATCAGATGTGGAAGTCCTAATTTCAATGGCGTGATATTTTAGTTTCACTATTTTTATCCTTTTGGTTTGTTTTCTAATATTCCTGGTTTTGTTTTTGTTTTTGAGAGGGTCTTACATACCCAAGGCTGGCCTCAAACTTGATATATAACCAAAAGGACCTTCTACTCCTGATCCATCTGCCTCCACCTCCTGGGTGCTAAGATTACAGGCATGGGCCACTCTGTTGGGTTTATTTGGTGCTATTTCGATGTAATTCCACCAGAGAAACGCAGACACTTTTAAAGCCAAGTAGGAAGTCTGTGTTGCCAGCTAGCAATTGTAGTAGTTGCCTCAAGCCCCACTATTTTTTGTCTTTCATATGCAGAAATTGTATCCTGGTTGGCATACTTCACTCAGAACAGTTAATGAGATGCAAAACTACCGAAGCCAAAAATCAGGGTTCCCAGATCCTGAAGCTATGGACTAGGTCTTTGATGGGTTGGGTCTGTTTCCACTTGGCTGACGCTGGGGTCTACCTCTAACATGGTGTCAGTTATGCTAAGGTCTCAGGTCCAATTGCGTTCCCCACTGGTTCAAGGGGCATGAGTGATGAACTCATTTTGGAGCCAGGGACTGTATTGTTCCCTCAATGCTAATAATTTAACAGAATTTGTTTTTTGTTTTATATAAGTAAATACACAATTGAGAAATCAGGGTCCTACAGTGAGGGCTAGGAGCAAAAGGATTAATGGCCCAACCATGGCTTTAAGTGGATGAACTCATTTTGGAGCCAGGGACTGTATTGTTCCCTCGATGCTAATAATTTAACAGAATTTGTTTTTTGTTTTATATAAGTAAATACACAATTGAGAAATCAGGGTCCTACAGTGAGGGCTAGGAGCAAAAGGATTAATGGCCCAACCATGGCTTTAAGTGGAGTAGTTAAGCAGGGAGACCAGAACGAGGATTGACACCAGTTAACAGATTTTTATGTGTCCCCTCAAGATTATTTTTGGCTAAGCCTTATCTAACTATCCCTGACTGGTGTGTCACAGAAGCAGCAAGTTTCTCCCAGTGTCATACAGGACCTTGCTTCATGAAGAGGTCCAGAGCTCTTCAACAACCTCTAAGGAGTACACCTGGGCTTCCAGATGGAAATAGAATGTTTGAGATGGCCTAGATTTACGTTTACTTGAGCACAGAGGTTTTTGAAGCTTTTAATCTCCCACAATTAGGGCTGAAGTCACAACTGTAGCAGAGCCCACAATGCCTGCCCCCACCAACATGGGGGATGAGACTAGAGATGGCTCCGGAAACACAGAGTCTAGATTTAGGTGTACCCTGCCCTTTTTTTCTATTATAGAGTATAGCTTGCATGGGGATGCAACTAGTAGGGTCTCCTTTATTGTGAATAGTTCAGAAGATGGACATTTGGATAAGCCAATAATGCAAGCAAACCAGCCCGTCTCTGGGACCTGGAAAAACACCTGAATGTCGTTCCTGGGGTTAACCTGCTCTGAATGGCTACAGGAATCTGCACAGGGAGACTCTCTAGATAACATCTGGGTGACATTAAGCAGACGCCCTTCCCTTGGAGGTCCCCTACGGTGAGCTTCGGTTGGTCTCATTTATAGCTGTTAGAGTTGGAAGTGAAGCTTGTTGATTGATTAGCTCCAGTCCCATCATGATCTGGGTGTTTAGGGTCCAGGCATAGCCATGTTAGGCCAAGAATGGTTCAGGAACTGATATGCTCCTTCCAGCATCCTGAACACCGACGGGTTGGCTTCTGCTGCCTCCTTGACTTTTATCCCCTTAGTTGTCAAAAGAATTCTTGGAAAAATTGGAGTTTAGGAGCTTTCTACTTTTAAGGGGCTCAAAATGGACAAGTTTGAACATATGGGCCTGATAACAGGGTGGGGGTGGTAATAAATACACTGTCTGGGTCTGGACCATACACGTGTAACTTGACTCTCCAAGTTTTGTCAATTTCCCAATGATGACCTTCCCTGCTGGGCCCTAAACTTTATAGATATGGGATTGCATTGCCTGAGACTAGCAAAGTTACAAATATATTGTGATGGTTGGTTTTCTCTCTAGGACTATGAAGGGGTCAGTGTGCCTCCAGGAGGGATCATTTTTTGCAACCTCACTGAGCACAATGGTATTGTCCCAGCTCTTGGCAGTTTGGCGAGGGGGGGGGAGGGAGGAGCTGTCAACACAGTAGATAGAGTATTAGGTAGAGAAGAGTTTCTTCAACAGCGAACCCACAATCCTCCCAGGAGCATTCTCCTTTGTGTCCTCTTTTATGTGTAGACTCTGGGTGCAATATTTTATAGAGCCCACCTGGAAGGTGGGTTGAGTCTCAGTGGATAGATTAGCTGTAAGTTTCCCAGTTTCTGTTGCTTTTGTTATACCCAGGGTCTCGGCTATGAGGTTTATGGGTCTTTTCTACCAGGAGACAAAGAAGGCAAAATAGGACAACCACAGTCATAGGAATCATGTTGTTCTCATCCTTAAAGGATCAGAAGGCCGGGTCATCATCTGTGTTTGTCCTTTGTAGCTCCTTTAACTGATCATGGTAGGTCCATGGGATGACCCTGCTGTGGGGGAGCTGAGGACACAGGGTATGAGCCTTTCCACGTTGGCTCCAAGATCCAGGTCAGGATTCTCTTTAACCACACAAGGTTGCCAGGCTGGCACTTGTGGGCAAGCTCAGACATTGGTAAGGGCGCAGTCTCCTGAATCATCCAATGAATAGCCCTCTGGGCTTGTTGCAGGGCCTGTAAAGACTTGAGAGAATGGCTAGCAATTTCCGCCTCATGAACATCTTTTAGCTTGGGGGTGCGGGCTCCCAAACATAATTTCAAATGGGGTGTAACCCTCTCAACGTGGGGTGTAACTGGCCCTTAAATGGGTAAATGGTAGGAGGTTGGCCCAGTGTTTGCTGGTCTTAAGGATACATTTAGTGAAATTTTTAAGATCTCATATATGTTTTTTTTATCTGTTCTGAGCTCTGCAATCTACAAGAATTATATAGTTTTCAACCAGTATTTAGGACCTTTGTCAGATTTGGAGAAATTGGCCAGGGCCTGGGCCATTGCCAGCCCTCTGGGAGAGGAGTCACTCAAACCTGGGAATTAATTCTTGGAGGACTTTCTTGATGACTCCTGAAGCTGCCTCTGTTATGATGGGCAAGGCTTCCATCCCTCCAGAGATGGTGTCTATGAAAACGAACAAATACCTATACCGGAGAACTATGGTTTTTATGCCTGTAAAGTCTACTTTTCAGGATGCCCTGGGGTGTTTTCTAGGGTGCAGATTCCTTTGGGGGCCTTTTCCCCCTTTGGGATTTACATATGTACAAGTGATGCATCTGGACACAATGTCTTTGACAAGACTGGGGGATGTGATATCTGGGCCTGAGTAACTCAGCCATTTTATCTGTCCTCAGGTGGGTTGTCTGGTAGAGTTTGGGGACCATTCATCTTCCGAGTGTAGCAACGAGTATAAATCTCCCATCTGGTAAGAACTGCCCCTTTGTGTCCTGCTTGACATCTTCCTTTTTGTCCATTGGTTTATTTCTGTGTGTGGTTTTGGCCAGGGTAACCAAGATCTGGAGGAGCCCCATGGCCCCAAAGCTGTCTTCTTGTTGGCCAAGTCAGTTGCCCTCTTCTCTTGAACCTCTGGGGAATCCCCCTTTGATGCCCTTAGCAATGGGAAATGGTTACCTCTTTTGGCAGCCATATGGCCCCTGTAGGGCCAGGATTTATGTTTTGCTTTTAATTTTCTTTTCAGCTGAGGTGAGGAGCCCCCTCTCCCTGTAGATGTCCCCATGGGCATGGATTGTGGTAAATGCACAGTGTTAGCTTTGCCCTTCCCCCAACAAAGCACCCCTGACTTAACACCAGGAGCTCAACCCTTCATGCTGACACTCCTAGGCTGAGGGACTGGGAATTAATTACCTTGTCCTGTCCAAGGTAACAACTATGGCCCCCCAATATACCCAACTCCATTTTCATCAGCGTACAGGACCTCTTCTGCTTCTTGTAGCTAGACATCTGTTAGATCGGGTCTGATGGGTTGGACCTCAGCAGTCACCTCAGGCAATCATGGAGAAGCTCTATTGGGTTATGTCTGACAGGAAGGTAGGTAGGTGCATGACTGAAGTTTTACAAAATCAGATATGGGGCTGGGCTAGAAATGTTTGATAATGGGTTATCTGAGTGTTGAACATCCACCTCTCCGTGGGGAATGGCAAAGGATGAGGATCCCTGCTTCCGCCAGCCTGTTAATGTGCTAAGCAATCCCTGCTTGGCTTTGGCTCACAGGATGCTGTTTGACCCACTTAGTAACTGGGTGACAGCAATCGCTCAGGGAGTGGCCAATCCTAGTGGGTTATTCTCAGCCAATCCTGCAGGTATCCTGACGCTTGGATGTCATTTTTCGGTACCGGACTTGGTTGGAGAAGGTATTCCTCCACAGGGGGAAAGCCACAGGAATTCTGGGTAAAGGCTGAGTAGGATTTGAAGATGGACAGTGTCCTCTCATAGGAAATGGTTGCCTATAGTTTTTGTAATAGGACTCTCCCAGTTAGGGGGACAGAAGCAGTCTGGCAGATTAAGAAGGAGGGGGATCACAGTACCTTGTCCCAAGTCCACCATCCAAGGAAACCATCCAGGAGCCCCATGGACGGCAATCTGGTGAGATGCACTGGTCTGAGGGGCTCTGTCATGACTCAGTGGACTACTCTCACTTAGATCAATGGTTTAACAAATTTTCTCTCTACTTTTAATGGACCCCCTGGGCTCCTGGGGGTTTGGTGGAATGGAGCCTTGACCCTGACATTTCTCATCTAAATGAAGGGTGGGTACCCCTTGTCCTGCTTCCAGTTTAGGCAATTCATTTTTCCAGTGTCCTTTATGCTTGGAATAGGTGCACCAGCCCTTCTCTGGTCCTTCTTTCCCAGCATCCCTGGCTTCGCCCTCTGAGATCTCTCTTAGAAGTCTCCCCTGAGCACTGCTGCTAATGCCCGGGCCAATCTTTTATTTTGTTCTTTACATAGTCACAATTATTATAAATGTTTGAGAAGTCTCCAATAATTATTCACACCCCCAAATTATTTTAACTTTTGACGTTTTCTTTTTTCTAATATCTAGGGCTAAGTGCATAACAAAAGCTTTAGTTGCTTGCTGGTTTTATGGTGTGTTTGGGTCTATAGGGCTGTGAGAGGACCCAGTAAGCATCACAGAGGCACTCCAGGAACCCAGTGGCTGAGTCTTGGGGCCTGAAGTAGAAGAAACCACACACACACACACACACACACACACACACACACACACACACACACACACACCGGCACAGCAGTGGGAACTATGTCCCCCTCCCCAGCTGTGCTGGGACATGAAGGAAAATGTCAGCTTCCTCCAGCAGGACAGAGGGAATGGGCAGAGAATGGGATTTCTCTAGGTGAACTGGCCAATCCAATGGATTTGGTCCCAGTGAGAGGACATGGGTCTTAAGTCAAGGGGGTGGGTCTTGCATCAGAGAAAACCACTGATCAATGTGAGGAAACTGGTCAGGGTGGCCACTGTCTCCAGTCACCACACCACAGATGCCTGGGAATCTGTCCCTGGGCCACCCAACCCCAAAGGAGACCAATCCAATTGGCAGGAGGTCTAGAGTTTCTCCAGAGAGGTGGGGACCATACCAGTCCTCCTGCACAAAATCTTCCTTGGAGTTTTAGTTTTGTTTTTTCCAAGACAGGGTTTCTCTGTATTGCTTTAGAGCTGGTCCTGGAACTAGTTCTGTAGACCAGGCTGGACCCAAACTCACAGAGATCCACCTGCCTCTGCCTCCCGAGTGCTGGATTAAAGGCGTGTGCCACCGGACGCCTGGCCTTCCTTGAAGTTTTTTAACATACACTTCTACGGTTTCTTGGGACTGCTCACTCCCTCGCCCATGGCAGCTCCTGATGCACCAGCCCGCCGCCATCATGGCTTGAAAGTCATCTTATAAGAAAGACGAATTAGTTTCCTTCCTGTTTATGATTAGGTCTGATTCTCAAGAATTGGGCTCTGCCCATCTGTAACCTTAAGTACAAATAGATCTGTACGGCCTGTGCCTTAGTTTGGAAACCACCTGTTGTTATGAATGCCTTATTATGACCACCTAGCAACTTTGTCTTTGTTTCACAAAAGGTCGTTATGACCAGCGTGTTATATTTATACTCTGTTTCTTTAACCTCCCATTTGGAAACCCTTGTCCCTGAGCTATAAAAACCTTATCCACATCCAATGCTGACCCCTTGAACCTTGTCTTAAAGGAGGCAGTCCACATACATGAATAAAAAAAAAGCTCACTTTAATTTGGCCACGATGATTTGGGTCTATGGTCTTTCTCCACAAACCTTTGGGATTAATATTCTTTTTCCTCCAACAAACAGAACTTGACAGAAAAACATACAGAGAGATGCACAGACAGGCAACAACAAACACAACCAGAGGTAGCCACTACACAGGCTTAAACCAGGGATCCAGTGACTTTTCATCTGTCACCATGGCCTTGGCTAGGTAGCAGCACGGGCTACTCAGATCGGTATGGCCCCAGTGACAGCGCGGCCCTCAGACACCAACATGATCCCGGCTGGCAGCCCACACCACAGACATCTCTGTATGGCCTTAAGTGGTAACACGGCCACGGACATCAACACAGACCCTGGCTGCAGTACAGACGCTGACCCAGACGCTGCATCACATGACCTCAGGTTGTAGCGCAGGCCACTCCCATCAGCCTGTTCCTCACCGCCACCTATCTCCAGCTTTGCTTCCCTCCACAGTATCTGAACTTCTTTTTACCTCTCCATACTCTCTAGTCCTGCTCATCATAGTGGCACCCAGTGTCGGGCCAGGCCTGTGGCCTCCGGCTGGCTGTCTGCCTTGATTTTAATCAGAAAAGAACATTAAGTTTTTATCACATGCATTTTCAGACAGGCCCCATAGAGATAATCATACCAAACTCTCTTAAATATAATTTCCTTCATTTCCCCCAAGGTACAAAGACTTCAATTATCACCTTAATTAAAATAAAGTGCCCTGGTCCCCACCACACTTCCTCTATTTTATTATCATCATTACAATTATCACCGTCTGACACTAATGAGAATTCTTAAGGTTTGTTTAGGTTTTTTTGTTTGCTTGTTTGTTTGTTTTTAACTACTGTGTCCTTGGTGACAAACGCATCCCCTTATATTTTATTTAGATTTCTTTTGCACCCTTCCCACAGGAGATTGGCCTACTGTCCTTGTTGCAACAACTCTTCTTAGGAGCCTAGAATAGTGGAAGGAAAAAGGCCGTGATCATGGACAGAACATGATCTCTAAAACCCAGAGCTCTGCTTGCAAATTATTTCAGCTTTTTTTTCCCTGTGAGGGTGAGTGTTAACTGTCAACGACAGAATCTAGAGTCTTCTGGGAGACGGACCTCTGGGAATGACTGTAGGGGACTGTGTTGTTTGCCTTAATTGGGGTGAGAACACCCATCCACTGTGGGTGGAAACGTGTTCTGGCTGGATCTCTACAGTAGAGAGAGGGAGCTAAGCAATATGTAAGCCTTTGTTGTACTCTGTTCCTGGACACCCTATGACCAGCTCCCTCAAGCTGATGCCACTATGACTTCCCCTCTGTGATAAACTATAACCTGAAACTGGAAGTCCAACAGATCCTGTCTCCCTCAACTCGCTTGTGTTAGGCATTTTTTTTTTTTAAGTTTTTTAATTTGTTTGTGTATATGCTATTGTAGTTTCGTGTCTGTACACCATGTGGGTGCAGTACCTGCAGAAGCCAGAAGAGGGCATCTGGTCCTTAGAACAAGTGTTACAGATGATTGCCAACCACCATGTGGGTGCTGGGGCAGGATCTGGGCACCCTGAAGGAGCATCGTGTACTCTTAAGCGCTGATCCATCCCTCCAGCCCCTTGTTAAGGCATCAGATCATAGTAACAAGAAAAGAAACTAAGACACTCACCCATTCCTCAAAGAGGAAACAGACTTCAGTAGGAAACCGTTTCAGAGGAGACCAAAAGTCTTCCTCCTCTCTCTGCAGGATGGTGTCTCTCCATGTAGTTGTTTATTTTTTTTGTTTGCTTGTTTGAGGGGGCATTGTTTGTTTGTTCTGTATAGTTCTTCGTTCACTTGAATTCTCTCCTTTCAGAAACATTTCAGGAGGTCAGGAGGCATCTGGATTTGTGTTTTTTATTGTTTTGCTTTGTGGGGGTGTTGTTTGTTTGTTTTTGTTTCTTTGAGACAGGGTTTCTTGTAGCTAACCCAGAACTCACTTTGTAGACCAGGCTGGCCTCGAACTCACAGACATTCCCCTGCCTCTCGAGTGCTGGAACTAAGGGCGTGCACCATCACTGCCCAGCTCCTGCGTGCTTTCTTTATTCCAACTTTACTGAAAGAATTGGGTTCCACACTCAGTGGAGAGTGTGGCTTTGCCAGTACCCTGTGTGCATTCTTTTTCTCGCCACATGCTCACTTCCTTTGCCAATTCCCCACCAAGTTCTGGTGTTCCGAGTGTTACCTCCTTCCTCATTGAGTTAAGAGCAGACTGTGTGTTTTTCTTCTCTTGCTGATCTTAAGAGATTGTGAGACTGAGGAGGGTTAATCTTGATCCTCCAGAAGCCAAGAATACTCCACAGCTTTATGGGAGCCGGCACTGCCCCTGGCATGGAGCATTGTCTGTGGGACTTGGTCTACCCAGGTGACACCATTACGTCAGCATGCGATTTGCTTCTGCTGCGGGCTGCTGCAGGAGCACCGCCTTAACAGAAATATAGGCCTTTCTGTTACTGTAATAAAACACCCGAGACGATCAACATGAAAAGAGGAAAGGTTTATTTTGAGAGGTTTCTGCCTGTGGCCAGCTGGTCCCATTGTTTTTGTCTCCAGGGTGCAGTGCCAGGGTGGGGTGAGATAGTATAAGAGGATGGGTGTGCATGATGGAGAAAGCTGGATGCACGTGCTGAAGGAAACTGCCCACCTCATGATCCTAGAAAGACTGGCTATACTCCTCTCAACTGTCTTAGAAGCCAGTCCTTCACCCCAGGCTCACCCCTCCCCTCAAAGCACAAACAATGAAACTTCTCTGATAGTAAACAATAATATCACTGGGTGGGGGGGGGGGAGAGATACTGGATTGCTCAGGCTAGGTACAGGTAGACTGTCTATACCAGGCAACAACTCTAGTCCCTTGTGATCTACTTTATACTGAGACACAATCCACCTAGACACCCAATTGTGTGTGCGTGTGTGTGTGTGTGTGTGTGTGTGTGTGTGCATGCGTGCGCTCACATGCGCGTGCGTGCGCACGCATAAGTGCCTGCTGCCTGCAGAGGTCAGAAAAGGGAGTAGGACCCCCTGGAACTGGAGTGATGGGTGACTATGAGCTGGGAACTGAATCCTGGTCCTCTGCAAGAACATCCAGTGCTCTTAACCACCCACCCATCTCTCCAGCCCCTGACTCATTGTCTGTGAAAGGCAACAGGGCAGCATTTGACTCTCTTGAAACAATGTGTGCCCTGCCTTTCCTCTCTGAACTGCTCCAGCAAGCCGGCCCATCATAGGTGAGAAGTGTTGATGTATGAACTTCATCTGGCTGGTTGAAAGGAAATCTCTAGAACAGCCCACCTTCATTACCAGAGGAATGTTTGAATGTAAGCACTGAGCATCGGCTCTGCTAATTTCTCTGCTGAGTGATGATGAGTGGTGGCTAGGCTGTGACACCCTGAACAATGGTGGGAGCTTTAAGAAACATTGAGGTGTAAGGTGGTGTGCCTAGAAGGGAATCTTGGGCCTTCCCTCCCTCTCTCCTTCCCTCCCTCTCTCTTTCTCTCTCTCTCTGTCTCTCTCTCCCTCCCTCTCTCTCTGACTCCCTCTCTCTCTCTCCTTATTTCTCTGGGACCATGAGGTGGGCAGTTTCCTCCATCGTGCACACCATCCTCTTATACTATCTCACCCCAGAGCCAAAAACAATGGGACCAGCTGATCACAGACAGAAACCTCTCAAAGTAAACCTTTTCTCTTTTCATCTTAGGTTGATCATCTTAGGTATTTTATTACAGTAACACAAAGCTAAGTCTCTCAAAAAAAAAAGAAAAGAAAAGAAAAAAGGAAGGAAGAAAGAAAAGCAGACAAATGAGCATGCTAGAGTGTCACTGAAAACCCTGAACTTAAAAGTCTGATCAAGCCAGATCCAGGGTCAGCGTGCAGGAAACCCAGAGCAAAGGCATAGTCGGACTGCACTGTAAAAATGCAGTCAATGAAATCCAGACTGGAAATCTCTACAGGTCACCTCCTTTTGCTGACACATGCTAAGAGAGAGGTGGAGAAGGAGCCCACAGACATCGCTAAGACAGTGACAAGACTGGCCTTGTAACGTCTATAAAGGCACATTTGGTAACAAAACTAAAGGACACAGGGGACAAGGCAATTTATTAGGAGGAGCAAGAGACGTACAGTTTCCCGGTGCTTACCAGAGTGCTCAGTTTGTAATTCAGCAACTTCTATACATGTGGTTTCGGGGATATTGGAGATTTAAATTTATTTTACTTTTTAGACAAAAAGTTCCAGGGGAGGGGCGTGCACCACAGCGCACAGCTTCTAGTAGTTGGTATTCTCCTTCTAGAGAAAGAACTCAGGTGGTCAGACTTGGTGAAAGCCGCCTACATCCATTGCACCATCTCGCAGATCCTTACATTGTGGAAATTGAATTTAAGCCTAGAACATCTAACTCAGACGGATGGTGGTGATGCATGCCTTTGATCGCAGCACTCAGGAGAGACAAGTGAATCTCCTGGAGTGTGAAGCCAAACCTGGTCTACAAAGCTAGTTCCAGGACAACTACACACACACACACACACACACACACACCACACACCACACAGAGAGAGAGAGAGAGAGAGAGAGAGAGAGAGAGAGAGAGAGAGAGAGAGAGAGACTTGAAGAATAAAATAAAAAATAACTCCTAGACCCAAAGCAAACTGAAGCAGGAAGACCCAGGGGCAATAACCTGGGAGGAGGCTGCCTGCAGCTTCTGACTGTGGGGAGGGCTGAGAAGCAGGGTCAGGTTGGAGACAGTGGGAGGTGAAACTAGGGTGGATGCACTTCCCTGGGCCCACACGGAGCATGGTGGATGTTCAACCCCTCTCCCCTTTGCTGCCCACTCACAAGGGTACTGAGGCCACCAGAGTCACAGGGCACCTTGGAACACTCAGCCCCAGTCCCGCGGATCACCTAGACACCTACTCCATCCGAGGACACTGCCTGTCTAGGCCCTGCCATCCACCTGGAGGAGCAGGAGAGGTGAAGACGTGGGAGCCATCCCTTAAGCGCCTGGAGGAGGGAGGAGGCTCCGAGTCCCGCGCCTAAGGGCTGGATCCGCGTGGGTCCCGCCACCCAGTCGTGGAAGATGCGCGGGACCCGGAGTCCAGTGGATGCAGCATCCAGGTGAGCTCAGAGCCCCAGGAAATCCGCAGCGCCAACGCCTCCCCTCCTTCAAGACCTCGGTCCCTCCTGGGTCCTTCTGTTCTAAGATAACTCTCACCGCAGAGAGGAGGCGCTGTGTGCGAACATAGCCCCCACCCCACCCCCACTTAAAAAAAAAAAAAAAAAAAGGTCTTAATAGAAACTAGCACTTGGCAAGGGCTCTAGAGAACACTTGAGGGACGGGCAGGGTGACATATCCCAAAAGCATCAGTCACAGGAGGAAACTAAAGGTTTTTCATTGTTTACCCTTTTTTTTTTTACCTTGAGTATCGTGATTGTATCTTCCGATTGAAAATGATATTTTGAACAAAAAAGTATTCCCAAATAAGCAGGCATTAATCATGCGGTAGGAGTAACGTAAGTCATGAAACATTTTGTAAGAGCTGATGTGTTCGGTACCCTGTCACAAAATAAAATTGATAAGACTTCCACTCAGGGAGTTTGGCAGAGTTGACAGTCGAGGGCACTCATTCCTAGTGTGGAGCACTCTTTCGCCAAGATGACAGGGTCATTGCACAAGGGAACTTACTAAAGCTGGGTGTACACGCACAAAGATTTGCGTAAGATAGGGCCTGGCTGCGGTCCATCTCAGATGGGGTGGGCAGGGCTCATGAAGCCTCTCCCCCGCCTCCCTCACCCCCACCCGAGGATTTATAGGCAGTTAATGGTTATTGGAGGAAGAAGGCATTTTTTTAGTGGTGAAGCCATTAATAAGATGCCCATGCGGCTGTAAATGAAGCCCCCACCTGCCTGTAAATAAGCCTCTACCCACATTCATGTAAACAATCCAAGTTAAACTGAGTAAACAAAAACAAAAACAAAAAATGGGGAGTGGGGAAGTCCTGAAGTAGAAGAGAAACTAGTTGGGAAGAGGAGGAGGATCAGGAATGGGATGGGGACACAAGAGAGTCCTGGGGGAGATAAATATGAAAGAAACCAGAGCTGGGTAGTGGTGGTGCACACCTTTAATCCCAGCACTTGGGAGGCAGAGGCAGGCGGATCTCTGAGTTCAAGGCCATAGAGGCCAGCCTGATCTACAGAGTGAGTTCCAGGATACCCAAGGCTACACAAAGAAACCCTGTCGAGAGAGAGAGAGAGAGAGAGACAGACAGACAGAGAGAGAGAGAGAGAGAGACAGACAGAGAGAGAGAGAAGAAAAATTGTAGGACTGAGGATGGAGTTCAGATTAGAATACTTACTCTGTGTGTGTGTGTTTGTGTGTGTGTGTGTGTGTGTGTATTAATATGCAGTAGGGGAACTGAACTGAGAGAGGCAGGAAAAAGATCCTGGATGGAAATTGCTGAGAATTGCAAGCACCTGCTAGAGCGTGCAGCCTTCTCAGAGAGAGCATCACTCATGGGCCAAGATGTACACTAAAATACCAAGGATGGAGAACATGGCTCGGCAGGTAAGAGCAGGGCTGCTCCTGCAGAGGACCTGCCTGAGTTCAGTTCAGTACCCACATGATGGTCACCATCCATAACTCCAGTTCCAGGAAATCTGAAGCTCTCTTCTGAGATCCTCCAACACCAGGCAAATACCTGATGCATATAGATACATACAGGCAAACATTCAAACACATAAAATAAAATCTGAGAATACCCCCAAAGCTCAGCAAAATGCTACTTCATTCCAGAAAGAATGGAAAAAATATAAAAAGCATATAAAAAAAGACAAAAATAAATATTATCATAAAATATAAACATATTAAAAAGTATTAAGTTCTGACAATGATGTGGCACCCCCAACATTATTGTGAATTGAGAGAGAAAAAGAGAGAGTTGGTTTATTCATTCTGGAAAACATATATTTAAACATAGGCTCAATTCTGTGAACTACAATCTAACTCCTATTTACCCAGGAGAAATAAGTGCTTATGTTCAGAAAAGATGGGTAGAAAGAATGTCAGTGACACGCTTATGCATAATAAATTCAAGCTGGAATCCACCTAAATATCACCAACCAGATGAATAAATTGTGATGTGACTATACAATTATAAAGAACAAAATCTTGATACAATGGGGATACATCTCCAGCATGTTTAGCAAAGGAAGTGAGATGCATACATGTTATGTGACTCTGTAGCGTCACATGGGCATGAGCAAGTTAATCTGTTGGGTAACGGAAGTCAGAACAGGAAGGAAATATCTTCCTGAGACAACACAGGAGAGAGAGCCTTGGAGAGTAGTATAAATGTTCTGGGATTTGGTCTGAACAGTAGCTGGAAAATTTGAATGGTAAACTTAAAATCTGTATTCTGCTACATTTAAGACATTCTGTGCCAGAGAAACCCCCAGGAATCCACAAGGATGACCCCAGCTAAGACTCCTCGCAATAGTGGAGAGGGTGCCTGAACTGGCCCTCTCCTGTAATCAGATTGGTGACTATCCTGATTGTCATCCTAGAGCCTTCATCCAGTAACTGATGGAAGCAGATGCAGAGATCCATAGCCAAGTACTGGGCCAAACTCAGGGAGTCCAATCAAAGAGAGGCAGGAGGGATTATATGGGCAAGGAGGATCAGTATCATGATAGGGAAACCCTCAGAAACAGCTGACCCAAGCTCATGGGAGCTCGTGGACTCTAGAATGACAGTTAGGGAGCCTGCATGGGACCCTCTGCATGGGTGACAGTTGTGTAGCTTGGTCTGTTTGTGTGGCCCTTAGCAATGGGACCAAGATCTGTCCCTGGCACATGAGCTGGTTTTTTGGAACCCTATGGTGGGATGCCTTGCTCAATATTGATGCAGGGTGACTCCCCATGGGAGGCCTTACCCTTTCAGAGGAGTGAGTGGAGAGAGGGGCAGAAAGGAGGGAGTGGGGAGGGAACAGGAGGAGAGGAGGGAGGGAAAACTGTGGTCGGTATGTAAAACAAATAAAAAATTTAAAATAAAAAAGACATTCTGCTAAATATGCTCAGGCAATTCTGCATCTGTGTAAGGATTCATGCATTACACTGGCCTGCCCCTGTCACCTGGCAGAATGCACTCAGGCGGTACCCTGGTCAGCCCAGGGTTCCAAGAGTACTAGTCTGCAGGCAGGTGTAAAGGACCCCTTTAAAAGTCAGACCCCGGCCCACTTATGCTCTCTTCCTCTCTCCCTCTCCTGCTTTCCGGTGGCCACCAGCTTCCCCCCTCGTTTTCTCTCCCCCTCTCTCCTCTTCTGTTCCTGCTGCCTCTATATCTCTTCCCTTCTCCCTCACTCCCCTTTCTAAATAAACTCCTCATTTAAGCTCTATCTCCCTCCAACTCGCCGCCTCTGTCACCCTCACCTGCTATGGAACCTGCTGTGCTCTCCCAGGTGGTCCCTTACCTTGGGACCCCACTCACTTGGGACTCTTGCTCGGGACCTCCCTGACTCCTTCTCCAGCTTTTATTCTTATAGCTGTAACGAAAGAACAACAATCTGACTGTTGGCATGCCTTGTACCCACTGAGACCAGAAGATGGTTCAGCTCTCTGGACTGGAGTTAAAGTTATAAGTTGCCACGTGGGTGCTGGCAGCTGAAACCCAGTCCTCTACAAGAGTAACAAACGCTTTTAACTGGTGAACTATCTCTCCAGCCTCGAGTATACAAAAATGAAGAGCTGGGGCTGGAAAAGTGGCTCAACAGTTGAGAGTGCATATTGCTTTTGCAGAGGGCCGGAATTCGGTTCCCAGTATCTGTCAGGGGAGAGCCAGGGATCCAACTCCCTTTTCTGGACTCCAGGGGCACTTGCAAGCATGTGCATGAACATACATACATACATACATACACACATACATATGACAATATATTATTTATGATTTATTAAAGCTTGCCTGAGGATTCAGAAAGCAAAGTCAGCCACAAGCCACAGAAGCCAGGCACACACAACTTTAATCCCAGCAGCCAGAAGCTAAGAAGTGGTGGTACACACCTTTAATCCTAGGATTCAGGATTAAGAGGTAGATGGATCTCTGTGAGTTCAAGGCCACCCAGATCTACACAAGATTGATCCAGTCCTTAAGAGAAACGGCTCACACAAAGATGATCTCAGCACCTGGAATCACATACCTTTAATCCCAGCATTAGAGAAATATGTAAGACAGGAGCAACGTCTCAGTACCAGGCATTCATTCTCCAGTGACATTGAGGGTAGGAAGAGATTCAGCCTCAGTATTCTCCAGCCACACTGAGGAGAGGCAGCAGGATCAGCTTGAGGTAGTGGTAAGAGCTAGTGACCAGCTAATTTGCTTTTCTAAATCTTCAGCTTGAAGTCTGAACCGCAATATCAGCCTCTGGGTCTTTTGCTTCTTGTGTTTTACACACACACACACACACAACACACACACACACGCATACACGCACACTCACGTGCATATGCATGTATGTACATACTGAAAACTATAAAAGTGATTTTTTTTTAAAATTGAAAAGCCCTAATATTCTCTTTCAACCAGGTTTCCCTTCCCAGCATGCCTTGAATAAGAATTCCAAAGTCCTTTATTATCTACCAGCTTAGTGGGACCCTTTTCCTATACCCAGACTGTGCGTAGGCAAGAAAGTCTTCAAGTGTTGGTCTCTGACATCTGTCATATCCCTCTGGGTTTGACAGTAGGAAGCCAGCACCAGCAGTAGGAAAAGTAGCAGCAAGCAGTGCCCTCTACAGTTGCCAAGCAGGCCTCACTGGTGGGATCCCTACATCTGTTACTGCTCAAGTTTGAAAGACTGGAATGGGATTCCTTAGCCCTTGGCAAAAGCAAGCATTGCAGGGTTCCTTGGCCTTTGACTGGCCACTGTTACAGCTCCTGGTCCTGGAAAGGCTGAGGCCCTTTGCCCTGTGGGTCTCCTTCTTCCTAGGATCCTTGGTGAACGAAACAGGGCAAGGAACAGGGTCTGGATGGCTGTGGATACAACAGAGATAACCCTCTGGGGTATGACTTCAGTGAGACAACCCAACTTTATTCTAGAGACTATGGAATATATAGGTTTGGGAATGGTAGGGTAGCCGGGGAGTCACCTACTTTGCATTAAACACTACATTCCTATCATAAAACTTCATATGCAGCAGCAGAGTCCTATAGCAAAGCTCCTAGCACAAGCCTTGGTTACCATTTGGTCAGCAGGGCAGAGCTTCTAGCAGGGAACTATGTCGAGGGTCATACTGGAGATAAAGCAGGCATTCAGGCCTGGAGACAGCTTTAAGATAAGGTCAGTCCTCAGGGGCCTAGGGACATTCTCCAGATAAGGGCAGGTAGAGAGCAGGGAGGGAGTATTTCTTGTTGCTGAGCTTTGAGAAGCTGTCAGGCCTTGGTAGACTGCAACCTCTTACCAGCAGGGCCTCCCAACACTGCCCTAAAGGTTTGAGAGTTCTCTGATACTCCAGTGGCCAGGGCCTACAGTTTCTCTTTTCCATCTACCTTTATTCAGCCTCTGTTCTGAATTCTCTCTCTGCAGCCCTGGTGTTCCTGCCCTAGCCAGTCTCTTAAACTGTTCAGCTATGAAGCAGTCGGCTGCCTTGCTTAACCTGACAAATCCTAAACAGTTTTCTGCTTCTCTGTCTGTCTCACTGACACTGCTGGCTTATTTCCTGTTACTGGCTCAGCCCACACTTCTACAAGTGGGTAAGAAAGGACCACTCAATAGAAGCCCTGTATTAGGCCTAAATTGCTAAGATAATCACCTGTTTATTTATACAGTCAAGAGAAGAGGTTGTTTTTCACCAATCACAACAAACTTCACAAGCAAATGAAGGTTACCTTCCTTGAGTACCAGTCTCAGCAGCGCCTCTGCTGGTCTACTAGGGGAAGTGTTTCACCGCTCCAGTAGGTTGGGGATGGTTGTGCAGCCACAAAAAGTTGGTATAAAGTGGATCAGTAGTGGCTGGGGCAGCATCTTCAGGGGTCAAAGCAATCAGCTGCAACTGTTGTATATTTTTTCAAGGGATCTGTGGAGAATTAAGGATCAGTCAGTGGTAGCCCAGGCCTTTAGTCCCAGCAATTGGGAGGTAGAGGCAGGTGGATCTCAGTGAGTTTCAGGCCAGCTTCATCTACAAAGTGAGTTCCAGGGCAGCCAGGACTGTTACACAGAGAAACTCTGTCTCAAAAAGAAAGAAAGGAAGAAAGGAGGAAGGGAGAAAGGAAGAGAAAGAAAGAAAGAAAGGAAGAAAAGAAAAGAAAAAAGGACCATCAGCTTTAGGGTAACTCAGCATGCTGTGTGACAGTTCTTTTGCTCTGGGACAGTCAAGGTAACAAGAGAGAAGAACCCAACAGCTGCCAATCAGGGAGCTAAGTTAACCCATTCTCCAATGTCTTTCTTTGCTTATTTACAGGAAAATAAACATCAGGAATGCTTAAAAAATAAACGTGAGGAAATGACCATTGGCGTGTGATTTGGGTAGGTTTTTCACAGTGCTTTAAGGATGCTTAGCACACAGAGGTGGGCCCACAGCTTATCAGCCTCACCTTTGCATTCTCACCCTGGGAAAGTCTCTCGAATCACAGTGAACAAACACAGCTTGAAATGACTCACACAATAAACAAGAAAGCAGCTGGCAGAGTCGGGAAGAATGGATTTAGTGGATGGGCTGGAGATAAGTAAAACAGAAAACCCGGCTGCCTCTTGAGTTTGTTTTGTTTATATGACGAATGCTTTTTGAATTTGTGCCATGTGCAAATGACCCTACAACCACACACTGACCCCCCCTTTTTATATTGACTCAGTTTCCTACTGCATTTGCCTCAACCCCTCCTCCTCTCCTAGGTGGACCTCTATGGACTCAGACATGTAGATTCAATCAATCATGTTGTCTGTAAATCCTTCTAGCTTGGCATCTGCTTGGCTCAGTTACAGCTGTGAAACAAAGCACATCAAAACTTGGTGGCTTACAAACGATTATCCTTTTGTCACTCATGATTCTGTGGGTCAGCAGTCTGTCCTTCATGTGAGATTGTCTAGATTGGCTCAACAAGGCCTGCTGGATCCAACAGACCTCACTCCCTGTGTGGGCCCCGTAAATGCCTGTTGTATACCAACTACACCTCAGCTTTCAGGTGAACAAGAAAAGGTGATTCTAACCGTGTGTGTGTGTGTGTGTGTGTTAGATGTGGGTATACATGTGTACGCATATGTGCATATGTGTACATGTATATGTGCCTGCCTGTGTGTGTATATGTGTATTGTGTGTACATGTATGTGTGTGTGCATGTGTGTACGTATCTGCATGTATTTTCACTGGAGATAAAACCCAGAGTTTGAGCCTGCCATGCACATGCTCTGGCACTCACTGAGTTATATCTGCAGCCAGGGCCCTCATTTGAACAGTGCCGGGTCATTAGGGTTGGTTTAGTACATTCTTTCTTTTTTCACTGAGTGCTTTTTCAGATAGTGGCTGCCTAGGCCCTTCAAGCAACTCATTTGCTAACAAGCTGCAGGGCTTTGCATCAACATCAGGGTCCTCTCTGTCTGCAAAAAGTCATCCTTAAGGAAGTGCATGGGTATTTTGTCCATTCTTTGTTCAGGGGGCTGAGCTGATATTTAAAAAAAAATAGTTTATTTTCTTTGTAGTAAGAAAAAAAGCAGGGAGTGTAGCTCAGAAGTACTGTATTCTTAGCACTGTGAGGTCCAGGGTTCCATCCCTGAAAGGAAGGGAGGGTAGAAGATGGGACAGAAGGGTAGGGGAAGATAGGTTAGAGGAGGGGCAGAGAGGTAAGGAGAGGGGAGGTGTACTTTACCTTGGGAAAACCAAGACAAGTAAATCAGTTGCTTTCCTTGACTCATTCCTCCCCCTATGCTAGCTTCTTCCTGGATTTTCTGTTTATCCTTCACCAGTCTAAGAATCCCATGCAAACATAGATGAAGCCAAACAGAAACAAAGGCCAAAGACTGCACACGTAGCCCACATCAGTCCCTGCATTGGCAGATTATTTTGGAAATATCCACAGTGCTTGGAGGGGCAATCCTGTGTGTCTTAGAGTTGGCAACTGCCAGACACAAGGAGCAAGCTTGGTTACAGCCTGGGCTTGGAGAACTAGGGAAGGGAGCAAAGCCTTCATTAGCTAGTGTCTGCTAGCTGTGACCCTTGACCTCTCCAAGCTTCCACTGCCACAGCTGCCAAAGAGGGACACACTTTCAATATTGGGCAGTATGGGAGTGGCATGGCTCTACCGTTAGGCAATGCCATCCCCCTCTTCAGCTGAACCGAGCTCCTGGGGCCTGCCCTCTCCTGGGGTTGCCCATGGGAGACTCAGCACACCTGTCGCTCACCTCAAGCCAGTTACATCACTGACTATCCATTTTTGCCAGGGGCACAAATAGCATCAGCATAAATGACATCATATTAACCTATTGTGTCAGAAAATCCAATGGGCTACATTACAAAGAGCTCCAAAGTCCACAAAGGCCCGTAGCAAACCTGTGTGTGCTTTCCCTCCATGTTGCCTTGCAAATTCCCCTAAGATGTAGCTTATTCACATGTTATGGACCCTCAACTGTAGACCTGGATCCCTAGAGCTGATACTCCAGCTCTTCTAGAAGAACCTAAAAATCAAGCCCTGAGACAGGAGGTGTTGCGTATCTGTAATTCCAGCACTTGGGATATTCAGGCTGAAGGAGCATGACTTTAAAGTCTGCTGGTCTCCATAATGAGTTCAAATGAGTTCAATACCACCTGGTATTGAAGGCTGTGCCAGGAACATGACAAGCTTATGTAATATTAGCAATCCACCTGAAACTACCCCTTGAAATGTGGTCCCCTTGAAACGTGGTCCAGGGATGAGAGGTAGTATCATGTAGTAGTGTCATTGGAAAATAGCGGGACTTCTGTTGTGTGCTTTGTTTGTCTCCATTCTAGTTTTTCTCCTGCATAGTTTCATTGTGTCATTCATAACAGCCAAAAATAAATGTCTTTACTATGAATCTGGGTATGCTATTTCTGTCTGGACATGCATCAGCTCATGCTTGCCATTCCAGCACCGTTCAGTGAGCCAAAGACTACATGCAGGATGTGGTTTGGCCAAGTTGTGTATATATAGCAAATGATCAGGGCAAGTGAGCTATTTTTATGAAAACTGCTTAAGTTTTCATCCCAGATGACAACAGTGTAAAATGGGAAGAGGCTGGAGAAGTAGGGTGCACCCCTGCAGAATTCAGTTTAGGCTGTAGCATTTTTGCAGGATGCCATGTAACTGTCTTCAATACTGACAACTGTAACCTCACAAGTTTATCTTTTATCACAGTTTAGTCACTGAATATCATCGGAAGCCTCACATGACCAGTCATGCAAAAGTTCATGCTCAAATAATTCAGAAACCTGTTCATGGTCTAAAGGTTCAACTTAGGATGTGGGTTCCATACCAAGGCCAGCCATCGCTGATGATAGTAAATGTCTAAACTAAGTTTCAGAGAGTTTTTTTAATTTCTCTCTCGTTGTTCATTTAGATGATGATGGTACAATCCTAGGATGGACCCCAGGGTCTCTCTCATGCATGTTAGGCAAACTTTCTATCCTTTTACTTCTTTTTAGTTTTGAGACAGAGTCTTAATAACTTGCCTAGGTTGGCCTTGAAAAATCACTCTATAGTACAAACAGGCTCTGAACTTGCCTCAGCCTATTGGGTAGCTGGGATTACAGCTTCATGTCACCAGACATGGTTATAAACTTCAGTTTTATGTGTGTCAAAGCAACATATGTGTCTGGAATGGTGGCACAAGCCTATAATGGACCCCAGCACCAAGAGACTAAGGTGGGAAGATCAAGAGTTTTAGGCTAGCCTGGACTAAATAGCAAGACTCTTCTTCAAAAAGCTTCAAAAAGCCAAAAAGCTTTACAATGGAAAGACAGGCATGAGGGTGCACATTTGTAATCCCAGCACTTGGGGAGTAGAGGAAGGAGAATCAAAAGTTCAAGATCAACCTCTGCTATATAGCAAGTTGGAAGCCAGTCTCAGCTACCTGAGACTCTCTGTCAAGAAAAGAAAGAAGGAAGAAAAGAAAAAGATTTTTACTGAAAAGAAAAGGCCCTCGGCAGAATCTACCCAGGTCTTCCAGCTATTTCTTCTCATGTTTCTAAACATTATGCTTACTCTGATTTTTCTAGGTTTTTCCACTGACTCTCTCCACCTTAGAAGATTATTTTAGTGAAACCATTGTTCAGTGTTCACATTTTCAGCTGTGTAAATATTACCCAGTAAGTCATATCGATTTTCTTGTGCAATTCTTTTTACCTGTAAGTTAATAATTGGCTTAATTTTCTAACAATCTCTAACTCTCATGAAGGTCAGCTTGACTTGCAAATTGCTTATCAGTCAGGAGTATACTCTCAGATTTCATTTTTCTTGACTACAAAATTCCTAGAGTGTTAATGCTTCAAAGCTTCCTTGGGGCTTCATTTTACGTATGTGTATGTACTATGCATATACATATGTATGTACGTATGCATGCCCTTCTGTATGCATTATGTATGTATGTATGTATGTATGCATATGTTTTATGTATGTATGCATGCATGCATGCATGCATGGCAGTGTTTCATCAGTTTGCCCGGTCTGACCCTGAATTCTTGATCCTCCAGAATCATTCTTCCAAGATCTGAGATTCTAGGCCTATATCATCACACCCAGTTCCCTAGAACTTTCAATGGTTTTTTTCCTTGCCAAGACTAATTGAAATTTGTTTTAGCATCTGCTCAAATAAAGAAAAGGCTATTTTAATCTACTCTTGTAGGATGTTGAGTATTGAACATGAACACCACCAGTTTCCTGCCTTGAGCAAACTCTGGATGGGGCAACCCATGGCACAAGAAGAAGAAATAATACTGTCAGAAGAGGATGGCTTGGGGTGCTGGAACCGTGATGGCTTGGGCAGCAGACAGTTAGATTTAATCCCGGTTTTTTTTCTGCCCCTGTGTGACTCTTACTGGACATGATGGGCTTGCCCAATCATGAATGCAAAGCTGGTAAGAGCAACCAGAAGAGGAGACTCTCTTGCAGCATCTGAGGAGCACACAGGACTCACTTCCAAGTAAGCATCTCCCCCAACACATGGTGCACAGGACCAGTGTGGAATGGAGAATTCACACTCTAATGGTATTAGAATGATCTAAATTGCTCAGGGCTTCTTAAACTTTCTCTGCTCTTGAGCTCTTTAAACCTGAGAAGTTATTTTTTATTACATGTATGTATGTATGTATTGTATATGTGCATGTGTGAGTAGGTAGCATGGCATGCATGTGGAGATCTGATAACAACTTGAGGGTATCAGTTCTCTGCCCCCATCTTATGGGTCAGGGACAGAACTCAGGTCATCAAGCTTTGCCACAGGCACTTTATCCACTGAGCCATCTCACTAGCCCTACACACTTGAGACTTAGTCTTATTTGATCTTGGATGCACAATGATCTAAAAGTAGATATACAAATCATTTGCTGGTAATAGCTCATAGCTTTTCTTTTAATTCCATGGTACATGTATAATTCTACCACTTAGTAAAGACAAAAGGGAAAATGTGTATGCGAATGATGTGCATATGCTGATTTATCTTTTCATAAAGAACTAACACTGGAGGATGCAGAGCATCTATAGACTCCAATTCTTTTTAACAATAATCTGTGCTGATGTCACTTTAGATAAATACATAGTTAAAATGGCAGAAGTGTGTCCACAGCCATTTCATAAATTATTGGAAATTCTATCCTAATCACAAACCAAACTTCACTGAATAATTTGTGTGGAGGGTCAGAAAACACCTTTTACTAGTCAATTTTCTGCTTCCATCTTTACTTGGGTTCCAAAAATCAAACTTGGGTTATTAAACTAGCCATCTAGCTAGTCTCCCATTGGGAAAAAAATTAATGAAACTCAAATCAGCCACTCAAGCACTAAGGAGTTGTTTTGTTGTTTGTTTGAGACAGGATCTCCTATAACCCAGACCAACAATGCCTGTGAGCTTCTGATTCTCCTACTTTTACCTCCCAAGTGCTAGCTAGCTAGAATTATAGGTGTATATTACCATACCCAGTTCTATGTGGTGCTGGGATTGAACCCAGGCCATTCTTACTAGGCAAACACTCTCCCAACTCAGCCACACACCCCAGTACTCAAAATGCAAGCATTCTAACATATTACAGTCTAATTTATCCTAATTTATAATGATGTGCTGAAAATGATGGAAAACAGTAAAAGTATATTTTTATGTGTTTAAATTATTGTTTCAGTAGGAGCAGAGAACATTATATAAAACACACACTGCAATTCATATCTGCCACCCCCACCCTCACCCCCAAAACAGGGTTTCTCTGTGTAGCTTTGTAGACCAGGTTGTCCTCGAACTCACAGACTTACAGAGATCTGTCTGCCTCTACTTCCCGTGCTGGGACTAAAGGTGTATGCCACCATGGCCCCTGCAATTCATATCTTACAATAGACTCCAATATGAGCTGAGGTGTTTCACACAAGTTTTGTTTTGTTTGTGGGGTTGTTTTGGGGTTTTTTTTGTTTGTTTGTTTGTTTTTGGCATTGCATGCATGAAGCATGGCCTATGCAAAGTATAAATGTTTTATATTCAGAACCAAGACTGCAGAAAAGTCTACAGATAGGAAGAGACACTGGCTAGTCAGAAACACCTGACTTTGACATAGGATGGCAGTAATTAGCAGGAGCCAGTAACCCAGGGAAAACTGCCCTTGGAAGAACATGTCCTCCCCTTCCTGGTAGGACAACACCCTACCTCTCTCTAATGTTTGGTCCTAGTAGAAGAGATGGGAAGGCTATGGTATAAGCACAGTGAGGAATGTGACAACCTGTCAGGGGAAATCCCCTATTTATTCCCTTCTGTGTGTGCATGATAGATAGGCATACATATGCTTAAAATTATGGAATTGTATAACAAAAACTGGAGCAGATCATTGAAAGCTATATAACAAACCATCACTGGTAAAAACCCACCCAGTTCTGATCCTGATCAGCTCCACTCCCAACCTAAACTTCTAAGAACCCCCTTAAGGGATGTTAGCAGTCTTTTAAAGGGCATAGCTTCTTCCTCCATAAACACCAGAATTCAACCCCGAGGTCCTGCTGGCAACTAGCAATCTCAAGCAACATGCCCTATTCATCCTTCCTGGGTGTTTATTATGGCAGAAAGAGCACCAGGCATATTGTCAGGCACTTGGTGTTGGATTTAACAGTTGAGTTCAAGTCGGGCATTTATTCTCTGGGATATTTAGGTATGTAAGTTTACATTGTTTCTTCTAGTATGAGAGCTGAACTGAAATTTCAATGTGTCAAACATTCTACCGGGCTGATTGACTGATCAGACTGTCCATGATTGTGGAGAATTACAGTGTTATAGGTTGGAGCCAAATTATCTAGGTAAATTCTTGTGCAATGGAAGACCCTGGCTTCCACAAGCCCAAATGGTAAGAATGTCATATCACCTGAGACCTGTAGCAAAGACTTCCTCCATCTTGCTGTACCTGCCTCCCTGATGTTTCCACCGAAATATTTTAACATGTATTGAGAGCCAACAAGATGGCTCAGGGAGTAAAGGTGCTTGCTGCTTAAACCTTGCAACTGACATTTGATCCCCTGACCCAACATAAAGAAGTCACATGTAGTGATACTCATCTGTAGCCCTTTGCTCCTGTGAGATGGGAGGCAGAAACAGAGGAATCCTAGGCCATCAGGTCAAAAGCCCAGTATAGAAAAACAACTGGAAAGAGACAAGATGAAGTGGCCTTATGTTCTAATTTTGAAGTCAATTTTTGTTAGATATTAGAGCATTTTCTTACAATATCTTTATATATATGTATACACACACACACACACACACACACACACACACACACACACACGTATATGTAATTACAACTGTCCCCTGATGGTCAGGTGCATTTCTTGGGGTTAACAAATAGATGAATCCTATTTAATCCAATCTAGCAGTCTATCTTTTGATATTAACTCTTTACTGTTTAGTATTTTATACCTCATTTGCTTAACTATTGGTTTTGCATTTTTTTTTTTTTTTTTTTTTTTTTTTTTACTTTTTAAAGTTTATTTTATTTTTTCTTTTGGTTTTTCATGACAGGGTTTCTCTGTATTGCTTTGGAGTCTTTCCTGGGAACTTGCTCTATAGAGCAGGCTAGCCTCAAAATCACAGAGATCCGCCTACCTGTGCCTCATGAGTGCTGGGATTAAAGGTGTGTGCCACCAATGACCAGTTTGTTTTCCTGTAGCCTCAGTTTATCTGTCTGAAGGATTACTTCAAGTATCTTCTGTAGTGTTGGCTTAGTAGTCACGAATTCCTTTAGCTTACTTTTATCATGAAAAGCTCTTTTCTTCTTCAGTTATGATAGTTTTGCTGGGTATGGCAGTGTGGGTTGACAGTTACGTGCTCTAGAGCTTGAAGTCTATCATTCCAAGACCATTCCAAGGCTTTCAAAATTTCTGTTGTGAGATTAGGTGTTATTCTCATGGACCTATCTTTACATTTGACTTGAAGCTACCCTTAAGCTTTCAAAACTTTGGGTATTTAATGATATGAGAGGACCGTTTTATAAATGCTTCCAGTACCTGGATGGGCATCTTTTTTTGACTTGGGGGGAAAAAAAAAACCTTCAATTAAATTATATTATTGAAAATGTTTTCCATGCCTTCGGCACAATATTCTCATTTTTCTCAGTACAGGATGTTTAGAATTAGTCTTTCTATAGTGCACCATATAACATGACTTCTGTTCCCAGCACTCAGGTGACTTTCTCAGACTTAAGTGATTTCCATTTCCAGTAATTTTTCATCTTTCCAGCTCTACATTGACATCTTTCATAACTCCTATCAATTTATCAGTCAGCCAACTGTCTTCTCAATTATTTGTGTACCTTCTTTTGACTTCATTGGATATACTTATAATTCTTTGTCTAGGATTTCTTCTCTCACTGGATGCTATTTCCACAGCCTAGTAACTTTTGGGTCATGATGTCTTGGTTTTTCATGTTTGCTTTTGCCTTTATACATCCACACACTCTTTATTTTTTGACAGGGTCTCATGCAACCATCTTACTACACCTGACTCTTCTGCCTCCACATCCCAAGTGTTGTGATTACATACGCTTATCATGAATCCTGGCCTCACCCTGTCAGTTTTCTAAATTTCTCAATTAATTTTGAAATTTAAAGCTAATTGGTATCTTTGTAACATTCTATTCTTTTGAATATCCATAGGCTCTGTAATGTTTCATCTTTCATTCCTGATATTGGTAGTTTTTCTTGCTTAGTCCTAAGGGCTTAACTTAAATAAAAAAAAAAAAAACTCAGAGTCTGCTGTCAGTGGGTTAAAGCTGAAGATTCAGAAAAGCAGTGGCCAGCCACTATAGTTATTACCTCTCCCAATGCTCAGACCAAATGGGCAATCCTGTCCTCAGACTGCCTCCTTGGACTGACTGTCCAGACAGCATTTAACTCCTGTCTCCTCCCGCCTTATATTCCTCTCTCTACCAAGCCATATCATTCTGGTTTCCACCTACCTAGTGCTACATAGGATTAAAGGTATGTGATCCCAAGTGCTGGGATCACCTTTGCGTGAGCTGCTTCTCTTTTAGACTGGATCAATTCCATGTAGCTCAGGGTAGCCTTGAACTCAGAGAGATCTGTCTGCCTCTGTCTCCCAAGTGGTAGGATTAAAGGTATCACCACTGTCTGGCTTCTAAGGCTAACTAGTGTGGCTAGCTCTGCATTCCGATCTTTAAGCAAGATTTGTTAGATCATAAATAAAATATCACCACACTTTTGGATTTTCAATTTTATCTTTTTATTTTCTACTTTTATTTACCTGTTCATTCAGTTTTTTGAGACAGGGTTTCTCTGTTGCTTTGGACCCTGTCCTGGAACTCACTCTGTAGACAAGGCTGACCTCGATCAAACTCAGAGATCTACCTGCCAAATGCTGGGATTACATCACCAATAACCATCCTCTGAATATTCTTTCTTAAAACTTACTTTGGGTTTTAATTCTTGTATCTTTTTCATTTCAGGTTTGTATTACAATTTTTATTCGCAAGACATTTTCTTACTATGGTTTTTCAGAGTCCTAATATTTAATATCTGAATACTGGTTACAAGTTTTTTGACTTCTGATTTATAGGTACATCCTCCTTAAGATTTCAGTCATCTGGAATACATCACAACCTGTTTTATGAGCTCTCTGATTACCTTGGTGAAATTTTCATGTGCAATAGAATATCATGTATTGTTGCATGAATATTACACTAAGGTAATTTATCTGCTCAGACTTTCTGTAGCTTGTATTTAATTACATACTTATTGAGACATGTTATTATCCAAGCAGGTCTTTTAACTTCCAGGCTTAGATGACTTTCCTGACCTAGCCTGAGTAGCTAGGAATATAGGTGTGTCTCATGGCAACCAGTTTACATTTAAAAACAAACAAGCAAACAAAACTCCGAAAATCTGGCTGAAGAGATGGCTCAGAGGTTAAGAGCTCCGCCTGCTCGTTCTGAGGTCCTGAGTTCAATTCTCAGCAACCACTTTGATATCCTCTTCTGGAGTGTAGGCATATCTGCATTAGTTGCTGAAAGTTGCATTAAAATTTGAAACTATGCTTGTGACTTTATCTAAATAAATGTTTTCATTAACATATACTTATAAAAGTTACATAATATCAGAAGTACATTTTTTTCTCGTTAGGTACCATGCCTATTAAAATATGCTCTTGGAGAAATAGCCGTAAAGTATCTTACATCAATATTGCATTAACATTTGCATGGTGTATCTTTTTTTTTTTTTTTTAATCCATGCTGTATTTAAATTCAATCTCTCGGTTGTTCATTTTCACCAGCTCTACCTTTAAGTAGAGCTTTTGGTCTGCCTACAATTAACAATAATACTACATTTAGTGGATATCATTGGCATATTCCTCTTGCAGAGAACTGTTTTCTTTTTCTTTGTTCTTGTATTTCTTGTTTTTCATTTACTTGTGAACTAGAGAACTTCCATGAGCCAATTCACTTCTTCCATCAAGTGTGTCCTGGAGATTGAACTTGTGTTGTAGGCATGGAGACAAGCACCTTCACCATTGTCATCTCATGGTCCTGTTTAATATTTCTTGCTAGTTGTTTGTTACTGTTTTTCCTTCTCTGCTTTCCATGTTCCATGTTGATTACACTAGAAAATCCAATTGTATCTGCAGGGTTTTGTGCTGGATTCTCTAAGGATTAAGACATGCAGCTTCACCACAGCCTACTTAGTATTCCAAGTCAACAAATCCTTCAACAGTAAAGCTTCATTTAGTATCTCTTTGTTCAATCTCACAATCTCTGCTTTTATCTGGGTGTTTAGTCTGTCTATATTTAATGCAATTATCAGTCCCACTGGATGTTGTGAACATCTTTGTAATATGATTTATTCAGCAGGCAAATTCTGCAGGGTGTAGTTTCCTTAAAGCAGCAGGTGGCATTTTGAGTATTCAAACTGGACATACAGTTTCAAGACAGAGAAATAAGAGGTTTGACCAAAACACTCAAGAGAATTTATTCAAATTCTACATTCAAAGACAATCTACATGAAGTTACTTAGCTATATATCCATCACAAAGCCCACCAACAGTGAGTTGTTCAAACCTCTTTGGATCATCCTAATTAAAAAAACAAAAAAACCTCAAACATTTTTGGGAGCCCTAAAATGTGTTTGATTTCCCTCTGTTTTATGTCACTGAGAAGAGATTAACAAAAAAAAAAAAAAAAAAAAAAAAAAAAAAAAGTGTAGAAATAATAATTTGGAGAACCTGGTATTAAAAGCCCAAACCACCTACTCCAGTGATGTGAGGCACCAGCATCACAGGTGTCCTTAATAGACACAGTACTCACTCAATTTCATTTTCAGAACATTTTTACTGACAGTGAAAATAGTTTAAAAAAAAAAAGCCACTTCCTAAGTATTAAATTTAGAACATTATAGTAATGTTTCACATACAATTAACCTTCACAACCATGAGGTAGGTACTATCTCCCACTTTTCAATTAAGGAAACCGAATAAATGAATAGTTTCAAGAAATTGCTCAAAGTCAACAGCAAGGATCAGAACTGGGAATAATCCCATGTGTTGATTTAGGTCTTTCCAAGTCCAGAACCTTCGTAGACCAATTTTATGGGGGAGAACAGATGGGAAATCCTGAAATCTTTTGTGACTAAAACAAAAGGGGAAAAGTTGAAGAATCTACTTGTGAAAATCTTAAAGGCTGACAAGGAAAATTTAAAAAGCTAAAGAATGGTTATAAAATCTCAAAGGGAAAGAAATTTGCAGTCATGTACAAAAAGCAAAAAGATTTAAATCAACATATAGTGAGTATGCTAAGGATTTAACTATAAGCTCAAAACCCACCCACCCTAACCAACCCAAAAGTACCAAGTATTTACATCCATTCAGACCAGCATGAGAAGTACAAAATAAGTATCTAAGAAAAGCCCAGCACTTATGCTCAACAGTGTTGGCCTTATCAAGTTTCTGTGACTTCTTTCTCCAAAACAGGTTAATAGACTTATGTTAAAGACAACATGTGTATTTAAAGTAGCAATTTTATTTGAGTTAAAATTATTTACAAAAACCCAAAGACATACTTCATGAAACTGGTACAAACTATTTTTTTCCTGCCGTTGGCTTTTGCTCCAAAGATCACAGCTGAGAAATACTGTATAAAATAAAAATAGGATTGGATTCAGAAAAGTATCCTACTGTTCTAATATCCAATTGGTAGTATTTACAGAAATATTTACAATGGAAAAAAGGTTACTTTAAAACTTTAGTTAATTTGCAAGTCAGCCTCAAGTACCCTAAAATGAGAGTTCTCCGAGGGAGGGTTAAAGAAAGACACACAAATGCACTGCAGGTGGTCAGGTGGTATCCTCCTCACAACCCACCCCACCAGGAACCTGCATGTCTATCAGTGCTTGACAATTAGTTATTATTTTTAAAACAAAACAAAACAAAAAACTGTTAAACACTGAGGTAAATCAATTATCAAATGATTACCAGTGTAACAGAAAAAATGTAATTCGCCCTGATTGATCTCATCCAACTGTTTACTGTTCCTTACCATCTGCCACAATCAAAAATCTGCTCCCCAAACCCAATGATTAATAAATATCAATGTACTTTAACATAATTAAAATATATCTAAGTAAATTTGTGGACATCATTTACCAGTATGCTTTTAAAAAAGTTTGCTAAATTAGTTTGGTACTCAGGGCAAATACAATCTCAATCTTTCCGACATTACACTGGCATACTGTGTTCTTAGAAGGTGATGGGTAGGGATTTAGGTGGGTAGAAGGAAGAAAACAATTTGCCTAGAGTCAGTTACTTCCTTATAGATTTCCCAACAATCTGCATTATCAAAAATAGGAAGACAATAGAAGGCAGCCACTGCATTTAAAAAACATTACAGCTGGCACTGATACAAGAGCCCCGGTTTGTTACTTTATACAAGGAAATAACAAAGTCTAAAATGAGTCAAAATTAGACTTTTAGCTATTTTCCCCAATACACACCAAACTAATATTTTTATGGCTTCAAGTTTTACAAATCCAATGAAGAAACATGATGTAACTATCTGAAAGGTAATTAAAAGTTTAATGAAACATCTCTGGAAAGCCTGTCCTCAGGCCAATCAATAAAAAAAAGGGGAAAAAAAATAACCAGTGGTCTGAACAAAAGAAACAAAACATAACCTATGAAATGAAAGCTATAAACCATGATCTGTGTGTTCCACAACTGTTTTCTAAACAACTGCTCTATGAACAAAGAATCTGAATAAAAAAAGGGTCTTCTCTACACCAGCAATTTTAAGGCTTTGCGCTTATGCAATTGATCCTGTCACTCTATAGAAGAATATACACGCTATCTGGAAAAAATGAATTCCACATTGGTGTTTTAGCTTCCTTATATTTACTGTACTGAACATTAGAAAATATATCTAGAGAACTTCCCTCAAAACGTAACAATGTTTCAAGAGCCTCTCTAGCATTAAGTGTAAACTACCCTGGGTTTGTCTATTTTTGCTTAATCCTTTAGCAGGGCACATTATCTTATATAATATAATATTCCCTCAAACTGCTATTTGTTTTCTTGTGCCTATAGCTATGACACGTTATGGTATGATATTGAATATGGTCATGGTCTCAGAAGTGAAAAATAGTTCGACACCCAAACCTAATCAAGATAAAAAAATATACTATTAATCCCTTGTGTCTTTGGATTCCATCTAATTTTAAATATAGACAGTAGTTCAGGGAACAACAACAAAAAAAAATTCACAAAATTATTAAAAGCTTTATTTACGATTGGAATCATTCAACAAAAAGCAAAAGCAAATGAGCCTGAAAAAGGAACTAAGCTGTTGTCTAGAATGTCCTCAGAACATTCAATACCTCAGTAGCTAAGCTGCCTTTGCACCTGACTGGCATGACAACAGTGGCTCAACATACACAGCAGTTGCACTAACAGCAGCATAAATTTTCCCCCTTTAAACCTTGCCTAAAATAAAGCAAGGAAACAAGGAGAGGGTATAGACTCTGCCAAGTAAGTGTATTTAAATACTGCATGGGATTGTTAACAGCCTGAACCTTTTCCCTCATTTTTGATAGCTGCAGATTGATGTAGTAACTGTCATTTAGCAAATGCAGAATGCATGATGAAGAAATCAGGTGGTCATAAAAATCCAAACACGAATGATACTGATGAAAGTTCTTGGTATATCTTCAAGGACTTCTTTCATGACTTTTCTTTGTCTAAAGATAGCTCCAGCATTACCAAGCACCTGAAGCAAAGGTAAAGCAGCTAGCAATGTTCCAAATATTCAATCACTCTAGAGATAGACTTCTGGCCTGTTGTTCCAACAGCACACTGAAAGGGGAAGGAATGAAATGGTTAACAGTTAACAAAAAGTTTAAAGAAATATATTAAAATCAAAGTTTACCTTCTAAAAATGATACTTAAAGACACAGAGTACACTGATATTTTATCACTGCCTTTATAAAACAGCATTTCACCACAATAATTTTGTTTGTGAGTAATACCATCTTACAGGCTAGAAGCTCAGTTAAAATAAAAGGAAAACGCAGATGCATAGGTATTCTCTATTTTCTGGCTACCACGGGGTGAGGTATTCTCTATTTTCTGGCTACCATGGGGTGATTCTTCCACTCCACCCCACTATCCTTGCCACAATGGATTAAAACTTGTGGAACTATATAAATCAGAATGCATCTTTTTATAAGCTGCTTATATTAGGTATTTTGCCACACTGAGGAAGAGTCTAACACTGGCCATTTTTTGTTTCATGATCAGTGTACTACATTTAAAATTAATAACACATACATCAGCGAGGCCCCATGATATACATCCATTAATTACAGCACTTGAAAGGCTGAAACAGCAGCTGCTGGTCTGGGCTGCAGCTTAAGATTTTGTCTGGAAAATAATAATAAAAAAAATACACAAACTGCAATATGCAATAAAAGTTACTTACGGTAAGATTCATGAAGCTTAAGAATTTTTTAAGCATCTCGGTCATTATGGAGAAATCTCCTTCTGGAAGGTATTCCCTCACTGTAGTTACATTGATCTGAAGAAACAGATTAAAAACAGTCAGTAAGAAAAGGATATTATAACTTACCTAAAGTTGTTGACCAGAACTCCTGGGTTACTCGCATTCCACAGTCACTTAACGATGTTCAGGCACATTCAGGTCCATTCCCCAATCTTTACCACCCTACCCACAGAAAGAAAGGGTAAAAGGCAAAGCTAGCAAAAGTTACAAAGAAGTATCTGTGAATATTTGGAAATGAAATGAGAAGGGTCTGAAATAAACTTGTTAAATTTGTAGACAGACTATACTCACACAGCTGCTTATAAAACAGAAAGATTAAAGAAAATTCTCAATGCTACAGCTAAATCTTTTTTTTATATTTATTTATTTATTTATTATGTATACAGTATTCTATCTGAATGTATCCCTATAGGTCAGAAGAGGGGAGCAGATCTTATTACAGATGGTTGTGAGCCACCATGTGGTTGCTGGGAATTGAACTCAGGACCTCTGGAACAGTAGTCAATGCTCTTAACCTCTGAGCCACCTCTCTAGCTCCGCTACAGCTAAAATGCTTAATTTCACTGCACAGTGGTGGTGCATGCCTTTACTCCCAGCACTCTGGAGGCAGAGACAGGCAGTTCCCTGAGTTCCAGGCCGGCCAGCCTAGTCTTCAAAGAAAGTTCCAGGACAGTCTCCAAACATACAGAGAAATCCTGTCTCGAAAAACCAAAAAGTTTGAACACTAGGCCAAATAGTAAATAGTTTATAATCAATATAAGCCTCTGTGTGTTTATTTGGGACTGAAGAGCTGCAGGACTGGGAAGAACAGAAACTGTTATCTACACATAAACATACATGTGGACTGTGCTAGTTAGTTTTCTGTCAGCTTTCAACAAATTAGAATCATTTTGGAAGAGAACAGACACTGAGGAGCTGCTTCCATCAGGCTGACCGTAGACAAGTCTATGAGGTCTTTTCTTGACAGATACCTGATGGGGCAGGACCAAACCCAGCATGGGCAATACCACCCCTAGGCAGGTGAGGTGGTCTTGAGTTACATAAGAAAGGAAACTGAAAAAGCCAGTAAGCAGAATTTCTTTATGGCTTCTGCTGACTTCCCTTCAAAGAGGACTATAAGCTGTAAGATGAAATAAACTCTTTCATCCCCAAGCTCTTTTGGTCATGGTGTTTTTTACAATACAAAGAAAAGTATACTACAGGAGAAACATCCATCCACATACATTTTTTTTTTAAATAAAAAAGCCTGCTAAAATAGTCATGTGCTTAAAAAAAAAAAAGCCTCCATAATGGTGGATAAAATAATGGCTGTGGTAAGACTGAAGGACTGCTCAATAAAAAATACACCTCTATAATAAAGAATAAATAGCTCCCATAATGTGGATGAAAGTCCTTCCTTAGTTCAAATCTTTCTTTACCACACACACAATAGAACTAAACATTTATAGTGGCTGTGTTAAGGACAGTTATAACATTTATAATATAAGGAATAATATAGCCCAGACTATTTGAGAAACTTAATAGGTATCCCAAGAGGGGATGCTGGGTTTGGTAACTAAAGAAACAGGTATAACAGTAGGGTTTTGTTTGTTTGTTTGTTTTGTTTTGGGAGGGTTTTTTTCAAGATAGGATTTCTCTGTCTGTGGCTTTAGAACCTATCCTGAACTAGCTCTTGTAAACCAGGCTGGTCTTGGAACTCAGAGATCCGCCTGCCTCTGCCTCAAGTGCTGGGATTAAAGGCATGCTCCATTAATGTCTACCAACAGTGGGTTTTTAAAGTAGTAAGTGAATCTATCATTCCATTGCTGTTGACAAGTCAAAGACAGAAAAGTTATAGGATTAGTAAGAGCTCCGAATCTACATCTTGTGGCACTGTGCAAGAGTCAAAGAATGGAAAGGGGCAAGGACCTACAAGAGCAGTGGGAATCGACCACCGCAAAGGACCAGTGCAAACTGGTAGAGTGGGCAACAGAAAATGAGACCAGACTTTGTTGAGCTTCCTAAACATGGGGGCTACAGATACATGTACAGTTCTTATTGCACATGACTACATGTTTGCTTCATCTCTTCTATCTCCACAATGGAAAAAAACCAATTTACTTTATATTTGTGGTAGCATCTAGTTTTCTTATAAGGATCACCAAGACAACATATTCACCACATGTGTAGTTCTAAGAATCCACAATGTTGTTCACAAATTCAGAATCTTCTGATTTAGGGACAAGAAAGCTACTGACATCCATAATGATGGTGGCATATCAGACTAACAGACCTTCAAGATCTATTACTCAATACAGTTATACAAATCTGTCCTAATGTATTATCATGGCAATTGGAAAGGAAATTGAAGTCACTACTGAGCTTTCACTTTATGTGCCACATATTTCAAAGGGAACACTCACTGTGATTCCAAGATCACCTTCACATGGTACTTTTACTGTTTATTTTTCCAAGGCAACAGACCAATAACTATAACTTCCACTTCTGTGTGACAGCATAATTGTACAGATATTGTATTTCTCATAAGTGGTTCCTGATTAATTTAGTCCACTAATAGTAATTCCATTTTCCTAGCCTGAAATTGGTTCAGAGGGAAGCACATGGCCCACTGCTCAGCCAGATAAGAAACCCAAGAATGCTGTCTTAAAAAGAAAATGAAGAGGAGATCCTGTTAGGCATTATTTGACCCTAGGCAAGCTCACCTTATAGCCATGACAAGTGCTTTTTATACACTTAAAAATATTTTATTTTGATCATTTTTAATTACGTGTAGGAATGTATGTGTACATGTGGGTTTGTGCATGGAGTGCAGGTACTTGAGGAGGACAGAGGCACTGGATATCTTGGAGCTGGACTTACAGATAATTGAGAGAATGAGACAGCTGGGTGGTGGTGGCACACACCTTTAAATCCCAGCACTTGGGAGGCAGTGGCAGGAGATCTCTGTGAGTTTGAGGCCAGCCTGGTCTACAGAGGGAGTTTCAGGGCAGGCTCCAAAGCCACAGAGAAACCCTGTCTTGTAAAAAAAAAAAAAAAAAAACAAAAAAAAAAAAAACAAAAAAGAAAAGAGACCTGACATGGGTACCAGGATCTAAACTTCTAGTCCTCTACAATCTTAACAACTGAGCCATCTCTCCAGCCCATGATGAATGTTTTTAACCAAGGAAAGGACAAAAAAACATGTGCAGGAAAAGTTACCCCTCCTGAGTCACTAAAATAGGGCAATTTTGACTTGACCAACTGAGCACAGGTTTTGTACTAGCTCTTTTACTTCAACTACAAGTATCAACAGGGCCTCACTCATCCACACCAAGAACTTCCTTATTATTCTTAATTTAAAATGCATCTTGACAAGTTCAACTTTTTATTTTTCAAAACAGGGTTTCTTTGTAGCTTTGGAGGCTGTCTTTGCAACTTGCTCTGTAGACCAGGATGGACCCAAACTCACAGAGATGCGGCTGCCTCTGCCTCCTGAAGGTAATGGTATAAAGCTGTTGTACAATAATCTTTCAAAGATACATAAAACATATCTGAACTATTTACTTACGGGACTTTCCTGGCAGAGACATCCAAGAAGCAGGGCTGTGTAGGAGGCCACGATGCAATCCTCCATGTGTTTGCCAGCATGTTGAAGGGCTAAGAACAGTTAAACAACGAGTTTTAATAGTGTTCCAACTGATACAAACTGTAATTTCAATAGTTCTGTTATCACCTTAAAAGCTACTAAATGAATGCACAAACAACTCGGTATTCCAAACTGTAAAAACTAACTCAAAATGAATATAAGAGCTAAACTGTGACATACTTAAAGATTGGTTTTAAAAGAACACTACTAACAAAATGCAAGTACAGTCATTTATTTGGTAAGATATTCAGAATACATAAAGAATTCTTTGAATTTAATGACAAAACAAATAACCAGATTAAAAAATTAGCAAGAGACCTGGAATACATTATTTCTTCAAACACAAAAAAGGCTGAGTGCACACCTTTAATCCCAGCACTCAAGAGGCAGAGGAAGGCAGATCACTGTGAGTTTGAAACCAGCCGGGTCTACAAGAGCTAGTTCCAGGACAGCCTCCAAAAACCACAGAGAAACCCTGTCTCGAAAAACCAAAAAAAAAAAAAAAAAGCAAAAACAACAAAGAAAAAGACAAAAAGATGTTCCGTATTTTTTTTTTTAGAGACCTGCAAATGAAAGAAAAACTTTCCATCAACCAAAATGACTAAGCAAAAAAAAAAAAAAAAAAAAAAAAAAAAAAACACCTTGAAGGTATGAATAACCTGGAACCATCATGTTGCTGATGATTGGTGATACCCTACTAGAAAACAATATTACTGTACTAATTATAAAGTAGAAAGAGCCTGAATTCTCATCAATAGACGGATAGTAGTTAAAAAGTAGTAAGACCATGCAATGAAAAACTGTTCTAACAAATGCCCCCAAAATGCATCTAATTAAAATAAGTCCTTAAAAAAAATTTTTTTTTTATATGAAATGCCTGAAACAGGTAAATCATTCAGAAGAGTAAGTAGATCAACTGTTGCCAGTAGTTGGGGGAGGAGGAAATGGAGAAGCTGACTGGCTGACTGCCAGTTTTGTAGTTGTTTTATTTATTTATTTTTTTTTGGTTTTTCGAGACAGGGCTTCTCTGTCTTTAGAAAACATGTTCACAGAAACATATACTTCTGTGAATATACTAATTCACTGCATTACTCAGTTTAAAAGAGTAATTTACAGTGTATGAATTATATCTCAATAAGCAATTATTTTTTTTAAAATAACTATGATTAATTATAATATACACTATACTATCAAAGCTTCTCTGGATTAAACCACAGGCCTCCAAATAAGACTGACAAACCTTCGTAGCTAAGTTTCTTAGGAGTAAAATTTTCTTAAGAGTATCAGAATTTAGGGGAGGAGTGACCTAACAGAAAGAGAAGAGACTCAGCATCAGACTCCTAAGTGGAAAATGTTGACCATAATAATTTCAAAACCTTAGCTGGGTGGTGGTGGTACATGCTTTTAACCCTGGCACTCAGAAGGCAGAGGCAGGTGGATCTGTGAGGCCGTCCTGACCTACACAGTGAGTTCAAGGACAGTCAGGGTTACACAGAGAAACCCTGTCTGGAAAAACAAAATGAAAAAAAAAAAAAAAAAAAAAAAAAAACAAAAAACACCTTAGGGATATAGTTACAAATAGCTATTTTGCAGAATTTGTATATAAAACAAATATCATAATTTTTAGAAATAGTAAATAGTAAATAAATAAATCATTAGTAAAAATAATGCCTCTAGCTAGGTATGTATTCCTCTTCTTTACCTAGTAAACCTGAGAATTACTACTGTAAAAACAAAATACTCCAGTTTAAGGTGTGGCTAAAAAAGAAATCTGAGAAATTCATCCCCTCATGTTTTCCAATTCACGTTCCTTTGGCCTTGGCCTATCAAGTGCTGGAATTATAGATGTGCACTATCATGCCCAGAACAGCTGCTACTCTTTACAAAGCAAAGGAAGGGAATAACCAAGAAAGAAAGAGACCTCCCAAAGACACACCATGCTCACTGATAGGAACAAAGCTTAACTAGATAAACTATAAAGACATTGTTAAATTATAACAATACATGAATCAAAATGTTTTGAAGAAAAAATATATTCCTACTGTGAATATGCTACTACTCAAGATAAACATGCCTTTATTGAGGTCAAGTTCTTCATCCTCCTCCTCCTTCTTATGCTTCTCCTCTGTACCATCCGTCTTTTCAGTTGACACCCATTGTATTTCTCCACTTGTTTCTTGCCACTCTCCACTCTTATCATGCTGAGTGGTGGGAGCATCTTTGATTAACTCATCTGTTTTACTTTCTGCCAACTGAGCTGCTCGCTCTCGTTCAAGAAATAGCTGATAAAAATTGTTTTTGAAAATTGTTAAAAAGACATCAACAAGTTAGTGAATCCTAAGGTCAAGCACTAAACACATATGAGCAACACTAAGTAATTTCAAATGACCTTATTTATAATCACACCACACACACCAATTGTAATAAAAGAAGTAGGAGGGACACAGAAGGCATTAGAGGAAGGAGAGAACAGAAATTCTAAAAGAAAAATAAATAAAAATATTTTGATCAAGTACCAATATGAATATTCTAATATTTTGCTTTAAATAAGAATATTGGATATTTTTAGCTGGGCCATGTTGGCACACACCTTGAATCCCAGTACTCAGAAGAAAAAGTCAGGTGGCTCTCTGTGAGTTCGAGGCCAGCCTGGTCTACAAGAGCTAGTTCCAGGACAGCCTCCAAAGCCACAAAGAAACCCTGTCTCGAAAACCACAACAAAACAAAATTAAAAAAATAAATAAATAAAATAAACCAAAAAATATTGGGTTTTTTTAAAAAAGCTTGTCCTACATTTTACCAATGCTGCTGAGATTTAAGTAACAGTCTATGTACTGTATGAAAGTCTCCATAAACTGTCCTTACTCCATATAATACTACCAACAAAATTAATGGGGGGGGGGGCGCAACCATTTTTAATAAAATTAAAAAAAAAACAAAAACAAAAAACACCAACAACAAAAAAAATCAACAAACTATACATATTGGTTAAATAATAGCTACTAAAATATAGTAGGTAAAAGCAACATGACTTCTGATGGGAGATGTCATTCTGTAAATATGTTTCTCTTACTGGTTAATGAATAAAGCACTGTTGGCCAATAGGAAAGCAAGAGGCGGGACTAGGAGACAAGGATTCGAGGAAGTTGTAGGGAGGAGTGAGCATGTGAAGACTGCAGAGAACAGTGGTCCGGGCCACTCTCTGTTAAGATGAGACCAGGTGGAAATACTTAGATTAATAGAAATGGGTTAATACTTAAGACAGAGCTAGCAGATAAGAAACTAGTAACAGGCCAACAGCATTATATCAAATACAATGTCTCAGTATGTTATTGGGGGCTGGCGCTGCTGTGGTTCCAGGCCAACAGGAAAAACCTACACGCAACAGACTTCTTTAAAAGAAATTAAAGATATAAACAATTTATAAATATAAAAGGTCCCAGGAGGAACTAGGTCTTAACATTATTTGCATTTTTATCATTGGAAGTACATCAGGAAGACTATTAATAGAGATTCCTATTTATTATGTATTCCACACAGCCAAGGGACCCCACCAAATTCCTTGCCTTTTATTGTGTATAAGATAATAACCTAGAAAAAAACAAAAGAACAGTTCTCAAAACCAGGCTAAGAATCTCAGAGGTCCTAGGGATCATGCCAGGGAATCTGGAAGGTGAAGACTGAAGGAGTAAGCTGACTCTTATTTTCTAAATGAACAGCAGCCCCTGCAGAATTTACATAATATGCAATTATGTGACTGCTTCTCACCTGTACTAATGCCTGAACAGCATGAACTTGTCCAGTCATCCTTAAATTCTGACCTCCTTCTCCACTAGAGAAGGAGGAATCAAAAGAACAGGATGTTTCCATGTTGACAAGGCAGTGCCGATTCCGGGCACTATATTCCACCAGATTTATCAGTAGACCCAATCCCTATATAAAAAAGACAATTATCAGAAACAAGAATCTTTTTTTTTTTTTTTTTTTTTTTTTTTTTTTTTTTTTTTTGGCTTTTTGAGACAGGGTTTCTCTGTATAGCTTTGGAGCCTTTCCTGGGACTCACTCTGTAGACCAGGCTGGACTTGAACCCATAGAGATCCACCTGCCTCTGCATCCCAAATGCTGGGATTAAAGGCGTGTGTCACTGCCAGCCAGCCACAAATTAGAACTTAATATAGGTAACTTTTATTATCAAGTAAAATGTTAAGTAGCAATTTTTTTCCATCTGCAAACCTGTTAAAAGTTACTGTGCAGGACACACCACTCTTTCCAAAGAAAGACTTCTAGGTGGGCAGCAAAGGGACTGTTTTGTTGCTTTCTACAGTCCAAGCTGGCCTTAACTCTTACTCTACAATATAAAGTGCTAGGATTATGAATACAAGACACACAACTCAGTTATTAACCATCACTTTCAGATTTTACCTCTACTTTTATGAAGGAAGTTGTGTTAAGACAGAAAAATATCCATTAAAACAACCCAGGATATTTATTATGCATACACTATGAAGAAGAGGGCACCATATCTCATCATAAGTGGATGGTTGTGAGTTATCATATGGTGCTGGAAATTGAACTCAACCTATGGAAGAGCAGCCAGTGCTCTTAACCTTTGAACCACCTCTCCAGCTCAACCCAGAGTATACTAAACAACTGACTCTTAAATCAAAACTAAAACAAAGTTTGATCATCTAAAGATAAGATAAATACCAAATGGCCACTTGGACTCACCAGCACTCGAATATCAAACCTCTGCTCCTGAGGTAGGTACTTTGGAACCTGAAGGACACAATTCATCGCTGTGCCTATGAGTCCATCTTGTTCTCCTGTCTTTGTACTGCCCCACTCTAAAAGAATGGAAACAAAAATATTCCCAATGACACTAATAAGCACATTTAAAATTATTTTCTTTTGTTGCTTTTGTTTTCTTTCCCCAAGTCCTGTTTTCACTATGTAACCCTGCCTGACCTAGTAGCTGCTATGTAGCCCAAGCTGGCCTCAACTTCATGGCAACTCCTCTTGCCTCAGCCTCCCCAAGTGCTAGGATTATAGGTATGCCCACCATACCCACATACTAAAGTAAATTTTCATTTTAAATTGCCTAACTATTCCTTTACTAAAATATGTGGTTTTGATATTTTAAGGCTTATTTGCTAAGCAGTTCTAAAAGAGTCAATTCCTAAAAGCAGCTTATGACTATAAGTCAATTACATAATAGAATATTATAAATCATTACATCAAAAACAGAATAGCTTATTCCCATGTGTATATTTTTCAATAAGAAAACATTACTTACCATTATCATTAGTTAAATTGAGCAATACCCCAATGATAGCCCTCATGCAGTCCTCAACTGCTTTGCCCACATGGTTAGTTACATTCTGGTAAGGCTGAGGTTTACTGTCTGCTATGCATATGCTGTTCTCAGCGCGGTTATACTGCTGAATCAGTTCTTCACAATGCTGTAATGCTCTTAAGAGAAAATAAAATGTATACTATTATGGTATAATAAAAGTTATTCAGTAAGTTTCTATTTACCATGGCTTAAAAACAGTCAGGGTTTTTTGCTTTATGGTTTCCCTATTTTGGAAGTTACAATGTTTAATGTCTAATAATATACCACATGTGTGCAATAATCTCACTAGTTGTTAAATTTTGATAAGCATGATCATCATTAAATTTTCTCCCTAAAGGAATTTCTAAGTCCATTCCACGCTGAGCGTGGTGGTTCAATTCTATATTCCCCACTACATAGGAGGCTGAGGCAGAAGGATTCCTTTAGCCCAGGAGTTCACTAGTTGGGACAAAAAAAAAACAAAAAAAAAAAAAACGCAAGATCCCATCTCAAATCAAACAACTACCAAAACAACCAAATAAATCTCACAAAACAAGCAACTGTTACTGTTACTCTCAAACAGAAAACATATCACAACACAACCCTCAACTCTCCCCCACCCACCCACCCACATACACACACACAAGCCTTTATTTAAAACACAAGTGACAGGCCTGTTTCAGTTTTACTTGACAATAAGGAGAATCATTATTTTAAAATATAGATCATTCAAATTAACAAGTTTTCTAGCAATTATACCCAATCATTTCCCAAGACTTGACACACATTAACAAGGTCATAGAATATGTATACAGGTCTATTTCTGAAGCCTAGCTATTTTTTTTTTTTTTTTTTTTTTTTTTTACTTGTTATTACTATGTGTGGGGAAACAAAGGTACCACATCACCCATGTGGGGGTCGGAACATAAGTTTGTGGAGTTGATGTGCTCCTTCCATCTTTACATGGATTCTAGGCATTAAACAAAAGTCAAATTAATGCTGCCAAATACCTTTACCTGCTGAGTCATCGCTTCAGCCCCCAAGGCATCTTTAAACCATCAAATCTTAATGGTTTGATGGCCCCCCAAGTCTGACCCGAGAAAGCTGACTTTGTCAATTTATTTTTCATGAATTGCCTATAACACAAAACCCTTAAAGAAAAATGTAGCATATTTAATCTATTCCTAGCTTCTTTTTAATGCATAGAGGAAATTCTAGTAAGATTCTTAATATTCTATAATTCTTTGGTTGACAGAATTTCCCTGTTTTATTAGTAACTAAACTATCTGTCCTAAATATAACTAAGTATCTATGATGGTTTTCTTGAAAAGCTCCAGGTGAGTACTATTTCCCAAATATTCAATTCTGATTTTTATTATCACTTCTAAAAACATTTCAATCAGAAAATCCTATGCAAGAGATAGGGATTAAGAAATATAAAAAAGAACGAACTTCTAAAATCAGAATAATATACTTTGTGTTAATTTAAAATACAGGGACTAGGACTCATAGTGTACTTGCCTGGTATATGAGAAAGCATAGGTTCAATCCCTACTGCTATCACAAGCACAACTACCACCCATCAAATAAAATGGAACCAGAAACAGATTTGCCTTTCAAGAAAACTCCTTGGTAAGGAAGATTGCATGCATTAAGGCTAACAATGTCCTATAAAATTCATAAAAGCAACACAAAACAGGAAATGGAGATGATACAACATTTGGATTTGCTTCAAAATAGCATACAAAAAAGGATGAGATTATAGACAGAGGGGAAAAAAAAAAGATTTTCCCAGATGGTATTCAAGCTAAGTAATATTAGTTTATCACACCTTTCTGTCTACATTTCTCTAAGTTTGAAATTCTCCAAATATGAGGTTAAAACACAGATAAGCTGGACCAATCACACTGAAACATTTGCTCCCTTCATAAGGAAATGTACAAAGACAATAAAGGGTCATATAGAATTGCAGTTTAAGATTAGTTTTTCTAAATGGATTTGGTTATTAAAAAAAAAAAAAAAAAAAAAAAAAAAAAGATTAGTTTTGCAAAGCAAAGAACCAGAGTTAAATCCCAGTGGCATAATGCTAGTAAGATAAAGGTCAGAGAACTAGGGCAGAGATAGCAAAAACCAGGACAGTGATACCAAGAAGTCATCACTGTAATAAGACAGAACCAGAATGGAGACACAAGAGCACTGAGGTGATAGCATTAGCCTAATTGTTATGAAGGCTAGACAAGGAGAGAAGACCTGGGAAAAGGAGATCTGAGTAATGGGCAGAATCCACTTCGAACATCCCCCAAGACAGCGCCCCTTACCAGCAGGAAGTAGTTTGGAAAGAACGACGCCCAAATTCCCAAATATTGTGTATAAATGTTTGTTTTCATTTAATTGGACTTTGTTATATAAAATTAAATAAAAAATACTCTATATGCATAAAAAAAAGTTATTTCTCCCTGAATAAACATCTATTCGGCCTAAAAAAAAAAAAAAAAAGAATCCACTTCGAACAAAGGAACTAATGAATGTATTTACCATTCAATATATGCTAAGCAATGTTCTACTAGGCCTTACAAATAGAAGAACTCAACTCAACTCATTATATATATTGTACATACACCTTAAAATATGTTAACAAATACTTGTTATCCATACATGTATTATATACATTGTAAAAATGTTTCCATGATATAGGTTAAGATATATTTACCCAATTGTGAAAACTACCCTAGCAGCTAGGCACAATTCTTACCATTCGCATAAAGAACTTGCAATAGCAAAATGACTTGTCCAGGGCTATAGCTAACATGAAGAAACTGCAATTCTAACAAAACCTCCTAACGTTTGCTCTACAAAGTACTTATTCACAAAACTCACAAACAACTAATTTTAAGAAGGAACAGAATTCAATTTTATTTCCTTTGTTTAAATAATGAGAGAGTTTACAAAAACTTACTTAGCTGATGAAATAATGAGTTGTGAATCCTTATAGGCTATTAAGTAGCTTTGATTCTCTGGATTATGCACTGTTACCTAAAAGGAAAGGATATAAAATGACTGTGACAATCCATAATTTTCATTTATATAAATAATATATAAATATATAAATATATTATTTATATAATATACATTTATAAATATAAAATATAAATAATATATAAATATAAATATCTGATGCCTTAAATACACAAAGTTAAAATAGATCTTGCCATCTAAGAATACAACTTCATAAATTGTAACCCACAGAGATGTAACTAAGCGTGGGGCTACAAAATTGGCAGCATATAAAATTTTACAATGTACCAACAGCCAAAAATTAATGAAAAGTCAAATGCAGAATGAATCCAAAGAGTTTCTAGAAATGCTCACCCATAGCTCATTTCATTAATTCACTTGGTTCTAATACAACATGCGCATTTTGCATCATGCCTGTTGTTATGACACACACCAACAAATGTTTCTCAAACAGCTAAGAAACAAGTCTGTTTTCTGTTATATGCTACAAATTACAATATACACAAATGTTTCTGGTCTTTGATATAGTAATTTGCTTAAATATAACAAAAAATTTTAATGGTTTAAAAGTGTTATCAAATTAGTATACCTCTGAATTGTATATTTCTTACAATAACTGACTTTAAACCTTGCTATTTAATAGCTGGGCATGGTAATACACAACTTTAATCCCAGAACTCAGGAGGCAGAGGCAGGAGGAGGATCTCTGTGAGTCTGAAGCCAGCCTAAAACAAAGCAAGTTCTAGGGCACTCAGGATTACATAGAGACCCTGTCTCCCAAAAAAAAAAAAAACACCACCAACAACAAAAACCACCAAAATGCTGTTTAAGATTCTGCCTTGGCATTAATTTTAAAACCTTTTGCACTATGTACCTATACTGTTAATGTATTGAGGGTCACATTAAAATTTACTAGGCAAAAACAGGCGCTGAGTGGCAAAATTTTGAAATCACAATTCAGGAACTACCTCTACAACCTTAAGAGCAAACTACAAGGGCAATATTTAAAATAAAATGACCACCCAGAATGTTGCACACATCATTAATTTCAGCACTCAGGAGGCTTATCTGTGAGTTCATGGCCATCCTGATCTACACAGTAACCATCCAGGTCAGCTAAAGTTACATAATGAGATCCAAACTAAAAACTACAGCACCCTAGAAAAGGAACAATTTCAATTTATGTATGCCAAAAGATTCTATGTTTTTAAAAGTATCTAGCCAATCCACTTAATCAGCAATTAAACATCCTAAAACTCACTACACTACACTAAATTAGGTTAAGTCATTCACAACCATCAAAGAACAAAATATACTTACTGCTGCCTAATAGTATTATTTTCTGAAGTCAAAGAGTTTTAGGCTGTGCTTATTATCTGACTCAAAAGCTAAATAAGCAAAGCATATTAACAAAAAAAAAAAAAAAAAAAAAAAAAATGGCTGTGTCTGCTATTTTCTATGAACAAATTAGTATTTTTACCAGAAATAGAATTCTGCATTAAGAAAACTATAAAGTAGGGGTACATATAAACAAATCTGTATGCTCCCTTCATTTGAAGCAGTAATACACAAATAGAGGCTTTTTTGTTTTGAGACAGATTTTTATTATGTAGCTCATACTGTCCTTTAATTTATAGTCTTTCCTCCTTAGTCTCCCAATTTTTAGGATCACAGTGTATATTACCATGTCTAGTAACACAACACATTCTTAAAATGGTAAGACGCTCACTTACTGACAATTGGTCGTGAAATGAACCCTTGCAAACTTTTAATTCAGAGCAACAAAGGTAAAACTCCCAAGATATATAAAACATGATGTGGTTATAAGCATATATAATCACAATTAGAAATAATTCCATACTTACACTCTCTAAAACTCGCAAACATCTCTCTGCTCCCCATAAAGAGGCTACTAGTTTCTCTTCATCCTCATCTCTACTTAAATGATCCACACACTCTTTTACTAGGCAAAAAGAAATAGACAAAAGTTAGTATATAAAACTTCAATAATTATTCCTTAGCTAATATCAAAAGTCACACACACATATGCTACAAATATACTGGAATGTGAACATCATTTTTTACTTGATATTAAGTGCACTGGTTTAAATGAGAATAACTCCCATTCACTCAAATATTTGGATGCTTCTTCAATAATGGTTTAGCAAGGATTAGAGGGTTTGGGCTTGTCAAAACAGGCCTGTACTAGGACTGGGCTTTGAGGTTTCAAACAACTCAGGCCATCCCAGTTAATTCCACTCTCCCTCCTCTTCTCTATTATTCAGTGGTTATGTGTCAAGAAGTAAATTCTAGCTACTGCTACTGCTCCTGCACCATGTCTGCCTGCCTCTATGTTCAACCCTGTCACGACGGTCATGAACTCACCCTCTGAAACTGTAAGTCCTCAATAACTGCCCCCCTTCTTCTGTAAATTGCCTGGTCACGGTGTCTCCATTTTGTTGTTTCACAAGACTGGGTTTCTCTAATGCAGCCCTGGCTGTCCTAGAACTGGCTCTGTAGACCAAGTTAGTCTTAAACTCAGAGATCCACCTGCCTCTGCCTCCCAAGTTTTGGGACTAAATGTGTGTGTTTGTGTGTGTGTGTTATATACAGACCTTTATCTACAATATGATCCAGACCACCCAGAAGCCGAAGCTCTTCTTTAAACCAATCTCCTGCTCGTTTGGAAGTGAGGGACAGCAATGTCTCCATAGCTAAATGACCAGTCTAAAAGTCAGAAACACCATTAATGAATACTGAGGTGTAGAATTTTTTTCAAAAAACAGGGTTTCTTCTCTGTGTAACCCTGGGTGTCCTAGAACTCACAGAGATTTGCCTGCCTCTGCCATCCAAGTGCTGGGATTAAAGGCATCTGCCATCACTGCCTGGCTAGAATAATTCTGAAGCATTAATTTTAGGAAATTTTTTTTATTAAAATGTAGTAAGTCAAAAAAAAAGAACAGTAAATGCATAGGTGAATTAACTTCAAATTTTATCAGAATAGTCTATACTGAAGAAACTGTGCCACAACTATATGACCTGCTTTTATGGAAAAACATTTATTATAATGGCAGCATAGAGGCTCACATGTGGCATTACTGAATCAAATCACATATTCTTTACTATACATAAATACATTGGATTAACCTACCAAAGATACATTTCAAGGAGTCAAGTGTGGGAATGTCAGTGGCCCTAAGTGTTCCAATTCAATGGGCATTAATTTAAACAACCTGAAGGTACAAAGTGGTAACAACAGCTTTGGTTTATTTTTTTTTCTGAATATAGTAAACATAAACATTTTCCCGTATATTCATCAGTGAACCATGTTTTTTTTTTTTTCCCCCTTCAAGTTTTCTGCTAATTTTCCTACAAAGTTGTCTTATACTATGAGTTAAACTTTATAAAACAGGATTATTTAGCAGCTAGAAAATTACTTGTAGTCGATTTTGAAGATCCCTCATAGAACGCCTCACCCTGTCTGGGGAACAGAAAGGGGATGACATGGGGATTGGGAGGGGGACAGGAGAGGATGATTGACATGTAAAACAAGCTTGTTTCAAATTTAAATAAAAAAAAATTATAAAAAATTTTTGTAGTCACAACATATATCCAAAACCACCACTAATGGTACACAAATAAGAACCACATTTTCAACTAGGTTAGCATTTTTCTTTATGAATCTTTTTTTTTTTTTTTTAAGCCTAAAGCCACTTCCCAACAGAGTAATCTAATCTAGTTCTTGTTCCTAAGAGAAGAAATAATCAGCAGGGCTGGAGGCAGTGATAGAGCTATTGTTTAGGCTAACCCCTTGCACAGTAACAATGAATTTTAAAAAAAAAAGAGTGGGGAGAATAATTAGCAAAGACTAGAAGACTTTTCTGTCCCACCCGCAACCCCAACCTGAACATACAAAAGGAAACTTTTTACCACACATCTGTCAGCCTCTGCCTCCCGAGTGCTAGGATTAAAGGCAGGCGTGAGCCACCAAGGCCTGGCTACAAAATTACAGTATTTTACCAAAGAGAATCTTAGTATTACCAATTTAGAAGGATCTAAGTTCTTTGGAAACAAAATTTTTGCCAGAGCAAATACAGAATTAGAACCCAATACAACAAAACCATTGAATTGGGTTCATTTCTCATTCTAGGTCCTACAAGGAGTAATTTAATGACCAAATTACAAGAGTCTTAATAGTAAACTGAGGCCTAATGCTACAATCTTGAAGAAGAGTTTAAAAACTTTGTGTTAGTAAAAACTCTATACTTTAGGCTATATTTATATCATAAGCTACCATTCAAAAATAGCCTATTATTTTAAGCATTTTATTTGAAAACTAAAATAATCCAAATAATCCTCTAAAGCAAACTTACTAATAAGACTATTCTGTTAACTGTTAGCATCCATTGTTTAAAACTATTACTACTGTTATTTTCATGTTATTATCAACAGAACAAATATATTTAAAAGAAGTTAAAATAGTTTTTAATTTTTATTATATTTTATTGAGACAGGGTTTCTCTGTGTACTCCTAGCTGCCCTGGAACCTGCTTTGTAAGCAACACTGACTTTGAACTCAAGAGATCTACCTGCCTCTGCCACCAGAGTGCTAGGGTTAAAAGTGCAAACTACCATACCTGGCTATAAATTTTATTATTAAAAAAACAAAATCAAAAAACTTAAAACAGTCAGGCAGTGGTGGTGCACGCCTTTAATCCCAGCACTTAGGAGGCAAAGAGAGATGAATCTCTGTGAGTCTGAGGTCAACCTGCTCTACAGAGGGATTTCCAGACTAGCCAGGGCTGCAGTTACACATAGAAACCATCTCTCAAAACAAAATAAACAACTTTAACATACACAAAAACATCACACAAAAAAATTAAACCAGACCCAAACAATTAATATAACAAACAAAAGCAATGTGTGCAACTATTACTTAAACAAAGCAACTTTTAGTCTACTGTACAACTGAAAAACCATATTAAAGAACAGCTGACTCTGAGCTGAAAGAGAAAACAAAGGCAACCTAACATGGTCCTGTGCTCTGGTTTCAACTGTGTAAGTAAATTACTTAACACACTGTCAGCATTTCCCATGCTGACATTTACTTATCCTAACAAATTTAACAAAACAAGTAAACTTCATGAACCAAAAAAAATCATTTAATAGCAAATTATTTCAAACTAAAATGTTGAATATAAGTAACAAAAGAGATACATTTATTTAATTATTCAGCAAATAAAAATTATAAGTTCAATTTGTATGGCATTAAAAATTACATTTTTCTTTATGAATAAAACCCCACATTTATATACATACAGACTGCATTTTTATTCATTCACCTTTCCTGGAGATCTAGACTAGGTTTATTTCTTAGCTATCATCAACAGTACAGCAATACACAGACATGCAAGTATTTCTGTGGTTGGCTGAGAGTGGTAACTGAGTTATGGACCAGGAGAATATTGGAAAAGGTATCCCAATAAAACCAAAGGATGAGAGAAAATCCCATAATGAAATCTATACTTTGAATGTAAATTTAATAATTATTTTTAAAAATTAGATGTAAAAATGTTGAGTGAATGACAATTATTAGTTTTAAATGTAGTATTACACTGCTCCACTTCTAAAACACAGATTGGTGATTTTCCAGTTCTACAAAGTACAGACCACATTTGCATTTTGAACCTGACCTGTATTTGAAGCTGGCTGGCTTTCCTCCCATTTGCTATCTTTTTCAGGGCCCATGAATCCCTTAGTAAGTCTAATATAATTAAACACAGTGACAGCCTTTAGTTACTGTGATTATAAATTTTGTGGCAAATGTTGCAGTCCTCTCAACTAAGCAGGCAATAGGGAAAAAAAAAAAAGTTTTATCTTACAAAATCAAGTTATACAATAGTAGTATTTTCTCCTCAAAACCATGGGACAATTATCTTACGGTTTATAACCATTAAACTATCATCATCCATTGGGGAATTATGCTCAGAATAAAGTTAAACACTGATCATAATCCTACAATGAATAAGAACATTGCTCCAAAAGGGTAGTGACTAGGAATTTCCCTTTTTAGCTTCCCAACCAAGATAGTCAAGCAAATACTTGATTAAAAATCCTTTACAAAGCCTCCAAATTCTGATTTCTAAAATAGAGAAAATAAAAATCCCAGATGCTAATTAACAGCTTAACTGCAGAGGAAGGAAGAGAAAGAAAAAGATTAAACAAAATCTAACAAGAAAAAACAGTTACTTACTAGCAAAACCAAAACCTAGAAAGGTTCAAATACAGATGAGCCATTTTAGTGATTTCGGAACTATGTTTGCTAATGTTATCTCAACTTGACACAACCTCAATTGAGAAAATGCCGTCTTAAGTTCTGGCTGTAGAGCATTTTCTTAATTAGTGACTGGTGGGGGAGGGGCCAGCCCATTGTGGTGGTCCTTGGCTCTGTAAGAAAGCAGGCTGAGGAAGCCATTAGGAGTAAGCCAATAAACAGCACCCCTCCATGGCCTCTGCATCAGATCCTGCTTCCAGGTTCCTTCTCTGACTTGCCTCAGTGATAGACTGTGACCTTGGAGTATAAGCTGAAATAAACGCTTTCCTCCCCAAGTTGCTTTGGTCATGATGTTTCATCTCAGCAATAGTAACCCAAATTAAAACAGGAAGTGATGTTCAGAGATAAACCTTAATAGAAAACTTTGTCAACAAAGACTGTGAACAAGGCTAATAAAAGTTAAATGATTTGTCAAAAGCCACATAGCCTCTGTGACTACTAATCGGACTTTTTGAGCATATTCTTCATTTGTCATAGAAGAAAACAACCCACCGTTATATTTTCTAGATCAAGATGCTTATTGTGCACAGTTTCACACAGTCTTCGAATTTTTTCTTTGATCTTGTTCATGTCTTTTTCATTCAGTAGCTTAGCTGAAGAAGCATCTTGTTCCAATTCCAAGAGTCGAATCATGAGATCTAGGCTGGCCCTATCAAGATCCATGTTCAAACGATCTCTACTCAATATGTACATGAGAGCAGCTGTACAGAGGGACAGATTCTTCAACAGATCCCAAAAGAGAAACATTCATGAAAGCAATTACTAACAACTTTAGAAAACAAAGACATTACTGACATTTCTAAATTAAAATGCCTAAAATCTCTATTGCTGGTTTTGTTGGAGACCCTAAAAATGCTTGATTCACTGTTCTTCCAAAATATCCCAAGAAAATATATCTATTTGATAAATAGATATAGATAAATAGATAAATCAATTGATAAATTGTTGTTTTGTTTTCCTCTAGCCAAGCAGTGATGTACATCTTTAATCTCAGCCAGTACTCGGGAGGAAGAGGCAAATGGATCTCTGTGAGGTCAAGGCCAGCATGGCCTACAGATCAAGATCTAGGATAACTAGGATGACTATGACACAGAGAATCCCTATCTGGGAAAAGGGGGGGAATGTTTTTTTCCTCTCTAAAGAATGTTCAACAATTTACTTTTAATGTTGTTTGCAACATAAGGATATGCCAATTTTTGGTTCAAAAAACAAATGTGTTATAATTTGTATCAACACACATTATTTTCCTCTGTTGAATACAGACAACTGAGTTTACATTAGCATACAGGAGACTGAAATATATTTAACTAGGGGGCTAAAGAGATGATTCAGCAGTTAAGAGCATGCACCAGTCACTCTCCCAGGGTACTGGAGCTCTTTTCCCAGGACCCATATGGTAGCTCACTACTGTCTGTAACTCTAGTTCTAGGGGATCCAACGCCATCTTCTAGCCTCTGCAAGCACCAGGCATACACCTGGTGCATAGACATACAAGCAAGGAAAACATTTACAAACTAATAAAATATTTTTAAAGGAAACAAATCTAACTGTATTAGTTCCTTTTTAAAATGTTTTACTTGAGCATTTTTTTTTTAAAGACAGTTTTATTATGTAGTCCTAGTGGACCTGGAACTCACTATGGAGAGAGACCCTGCTAGCCTGGAGATTCACTTGCCTTTGCCTCCTGAGTGCAGGGGACAAACTCTGGCACCGCTGGGCCTGACAATTCTTTTGTCAGTTTGTTGGGCTTTTGGTTTTGTTTCTTGAGACACGATCTCCCTAAGTAGCCCTGGAACTCACTATGTAGACCAGGTAGATCAGGGTAGCCTTGAACACATAGGGTTAAAGCCTGATTCTGCCTCCCAAGTGCTAGGATTAAAGGCATGCACCAGTCTTGTTTTATTTTGATAGTATCTCGCATAACTCAGGCTGGCCCTGAACTCATAGAGTTGAGGATAACCTTGAACTTTTGGTCCTCCTGTCTTGTCTTTCCTTCCTTAGATGCCAAGATTACAGACCTGCATAATACCTGGTTTAGCCAGTGATAGGGGTCAGACACTGTGCTGCTAAGCACCACACTAGCAACTGAGCTACATTCCTGGTCCCTAGTAACTTTTTAATAAAGTATTAACAAAACGTGTTCTTAAAATACTCAAGGTGGTATGTTTTAGATTAATGCTAGCACAATCAGCGTTTGGTAGACAAATGCCCTAAGAATGGATGGAAACCAAACTCAGATCCTTTACTGCTGAACCATCTCTTCAGTCCCCTTGATTAAATGTTTAGAAAGCATTTTTGGAAATTAGATGCCACAATAAAGACCTGAGGGACTTAATAAGAAAACAATGTCTTAAGTCTATAACTAACGGGGGACTGAAGTAAATTATGTATTTCTCTTTCTGTCCTTGTTATTCTATGTCTAGTACAAACTGGGTATAAAGGAATGCTCACACACTTTAAATATATTACTTTTCATTTTAATAGAATCAGTATTAATTTTGTGTCACTTAATTTGTATTTATAAAGTAATTTCCTTTCATACAAGGCCACCTCCACATATCTCTGCTAAGTTTGGTAATCACTGATTTTTCCTAATAACATTGGAGCTAATTTGGTTAGATAACTTTTACTATTTATTTCTTTTCACAATGCAGTTAATTTTCAAATCAACAATAAATCAAATATTTTAAACCAATGGCCATATTTTAAAACCCTTTTTTATACCATTAATATCAAACAATATTAAAAGGTTCTTCTGAATAATGGAGATTTTTTTTATAGTACAAAGTATTCAGTATAGTATGTTAACTGAGAAACGAGTAAGATAACTTTTCTTGTTTCCAAAAAACGCAATTTATGAAGCAAAAACATATGGCTACCATCTCTACTTATTAATGAAAGTATTCTCTGATATGGTCTAAGGCTATAATTTTTCAGTAATACTTCTCAACTACAGAAACTTAAAAATACCTGATGGTGCTGGGAATCATCCAAGGTTTTAAAGACCATTGCAACCATCCCATGTGCTCTCAGGTGCATTCGAAAACTGGGCATGGCACATTTAGTAGCCAAGCTAATAACACTAGAAGGAAAAAGACTATGTTAGAACGGCTAAAAATTTCTAGGGCATTGGCTACAGTTTGCATAATTCCAAACAAGCAAATGAGAAGGAAGCAGAAGACTCAAAGTACAGGCAACACAGAATATAAAAACTATGGACAAATCAACATTTTAAAACATGTACCAAGGCTTAGAGTGTGACTGGACACACTACATTTATAAAAACGAATAGCATGATATCCGTAGTGTATTCCTCAAATCATTACAACCATTAAAGTTATTTAAATTCCAGCTATCTATCATAATACTGCTATTTATGAAAATTAGAAGTGGTTATATTTGATTGGATATACAACAGACCATAGACAATGCAACCAAGTCAAGGTAATCAATCTATTACTTATTACTGTATATAAAAGATGACCCATGTCTCTACTCAAATCTATCACTTGATGCTAAAATTGAGGTTTAAAAAAAAAAAACTCAGAGTCTTAGCATATTATTTATTTATTTATTTATTTATTTATTTATTTATTTATTTAGCAGCTGGAAACTGAGTCCTATACTATTAAAAAAGGGGAACACTTGACACATCACTGATTATCAATACATAAAATTTTAAATGTCTAGCTTTATTAATAAGTTTAAAGGCATTTAGTTGAAAATATTAGCATGCACACATTATAAAGAGTATAAAATTAAGGTCTTACCTAAGGCAACGTGTGTTTAGAGGCTGAGTACTCTTTAAGCCACTTAACAAGTATTCAATGTCATCAGTGAACTCTTGATTTTCACCAAATTCCACCACATCATTGAAGTGCTTCACATGCTGAACAACAGTATATAACTGCCAAGAAAAAAATAAGCCCGCCTCTTTTATAACTATGAACTAGCACATCTAAATCTATAGGTTTTGTATTTAATAAAAAGCCTATACAATCATTCATTAGATGGAAAACAAAAAATGTTTTTAAATCACCAGTACTAATAGGACAAGATACGTTTGTGGTTCAAAACTGTGGCTATCAGTGTAGTGATATTTGTTTAAGACAAAAGGCTAAATGTTACACATAGAAATCTATCCACGTGCAGTAAAACTGTATATGGCCGCTTACTTCTTTGTCTTCTTTTCTGCATTTCAGTGCAGTAACTATATCTTGGTAGGGCTGAGTAGGTATTGTCACAGTTTTTATCACTTTGAGTGGTGGTGCAGGAGCCTTAAAAACTCCATCATCTTTTTGATTTGGTTCCTTTGAAGACAGCCTCACCTATTAATAAAGGTATTAAATTAGTTGTTCTAAGTAAATATTTTAAAAGGTAACATCTTGTCTATGTGACAAATTTAGCTTTTAAAAAGTAAATCAAGTTTTGTTGTTGTTGTTTTTTGTTGTTGTTTTTTAAGGGAGAAGAGGGAGGCTGTTGAAAGTCCTAAGAGATAATTTAAATTCCATGCACTACTAAGACTTAAATGTTTTACACACAAAAGAACCACTTGAGAAATACTTCTAGCTTTTTTAAACTTCTAATTTCATATCATTTGTTTGCTTCCAGGACTGTTGGAAGAAAATAAAGAACCACAATTGCATGCATAAGTAGCATTGATAAGCAGTTAGACAGGGTTTCAGAAAAACTACAGCAAAAGAATCATAAAAGCATAGGAAACTAAAAGCAATATAGAACAAATGTACTAAGTTGTAACAAGAACAAAGAAAGCATGTATCAGCATCACAAGAAATCAGTAGCAACATCCTAATAATTAAGGGAAAAAATCCTATACCTATACCATGCTTTAGAAACAGTACTATTTTTGGAACTGAGGATGAACATTTGTCTATGCATGAGGCTCTGACTTCAAATTCTATACCCAAATTTTGTTAATGTTATAAGAACTCATTTCTTTGGTAGCTCCAGATGACTGAGGCTTCGCTATTAAGATAGGAATCCTTTTGTTGAAAATACATCTTTTAAGGAGTGAGGGGGTCCTCAATATGTAGCATGAGCATGTAGGCTCATTTGAGATGAGTCCCCTGGTTGCCTTGTGGGTATGTCACCATGCCTAGGCAAAAATATTTTAACAAAAATTTGTTTTCAAAAATATTAATGGAATGCAGCTTCATCTCTACAAAAAGTCACTTATAAAGATATACAAAGGTAAATAAATATTCAGACAAAACACTCTAACACATAATTATTTTTAAAAATTCACGTATTGTAGAATATAACTTTGGGGAAGGAGTGAGCCTGTGTTTTACTATGTAGCCCTCACTGGCAATAAACTGGTGGTGATTCTTCTACCTCAGCCTTCCAAGGGCTGGGATCACATGTATGGACTGTCACGCCTAGCTTATTTTAAGTTCTGAGGATCAACAGGATGGAGAGAATGCTCAGCTGGTAAGGTGCCTGCCATGCAAGTATGAAGACCATGTATATACTTAATAAATATAAAAATAACTGAGCAGAGAAGCAAAATAACAGTTTGGGGTAAAGATCAATTGATCCTTGAAGCTTACTAGTTTAGCTAAACTAGCCAAATTCAATGAGGCCCTTTCTCAAAAAATTAGGCCAGACAGTGGCAGCACCCACCTTTTGCACTTGGGAGGTAGAGGCAAATAGATCTCTGTGAGTTTGAGGCCAGCCTGGTCTACAGAGAGGGTTCCAGGACAGCCAGGGCTACACAGAGAAACCATGTCTCGAAAAACTAAAACAAAAAACAAAACAAAAGGGCAGAGAGGGCCAGTGAGATTGTTTAGCAGGTAAGAGTGCTTGCCAAGCAAGCATGAACAACCTGCTTGAGTCCCAGAACCCACATGACAGAAAACAAGAAAGTACTTCTAAAAGTTGTCAACTATTATTGAGTGCTCACAAACCTATACACATTCCTACACAAATACATACGTAATACCACACACACAAAGAATCAATACTAATACTTCATGTAAGAAATAATTTTTCTTAAACCCTAAACACTATAAATTCATAAAACATGAATCATTGTTGAATGCTTTGGTTTGGCTTTTTTGGTGTTTTGTTTTGAAATAGGATCTCAGTATGAAGCCCAAGTTGGCCTTGAACTCAAACAAAGTTTTAATTTGTAAGGCTTTTCAATTATAACCTTGAGAGAACAAAACTTAAGACAGTGACTATCTATCTAGATTAACTTGTAAATTATTTTAAGAGAGAAAAATAAAAAGGTTTACTTACTGTGACATTCTGAGGTTTTACTACTGGTGGTCCAGGCAGTTCTTCTGAGTCTGGATGGTTCCAATGCCTGGCATTATATACAGCTTTTGTAGGTGACTAGTGAAATGAGAAAAAGATAACTGCTTCCATCTCACTTCATATCCCTTACAAAAAGGTGTCATTTATAAGGTATAACTGAAATGCATAAACTTACATCTTAGAGCAAAAAGCCAGTCTATGTCAGACATAATCACTTTGGTATTTAGCACAGAATTGGCAACTGCTCTTCTGTGCTAACCAGAAAAAGAAAGCACTTTAAACTGTTAGCAAGCACATATATGATTTATATAGTGGCTGTCTAAGAGGAACATAAAGAACAGGGAGCTAGCTTATGTTTCGTCTACTCTGGGCATGTGTGACCCAGAAAACCCGATTTGAGTTCATAAATTATTTAGATATAATGAATCACTTAATGCTAACCTCTTTCCTAAAAGTTGTCCATGACCTCCTCATACACACCTTCCTATGTATGTGCCTACATTCTCACATATTCACACACAGAAAAGATAGGTAAGTAAATGTTTTAAAGTTTAGTATTTAATACATTTAATTCAACATGCTCATTAGCAAAATTTTATTTTTCATACTAGTCGTGATTCATAATTTTCTACAATAGGAATCAAGCAGTTTGAGACAGACAGAAAGAAATTCCATACTCATTTAAGTGAAACCACTGGAGCAAAATATATACCATAACAATGAAAATTGTCTAAGTTTTATAAAAGTAGCTGTATATTACTTCACAAAACATAATAGTCTATTCAGTGTAAGTCTGTTCAATGTACTAACTATGAATTCTGTAGCAAAAATATATAAACATAATGAATGTTCATAAAGACAGATATAAACTGTCTTGAATACAGGCTACTGTGCTGCTAAATTTATTTAAAATGAGAAAAATCTCTCAGTTTTAACATTCTGAATTTCAGAACCTAACATTAAATTTTCATAAAAGGAATAAAATTTTTATTTTCAAAGGAAACTGGTTAAACAAAGAATGAAAGATAGAACATTCCATTTTACCTTCAAAGAAAACTGAATATTGTAATTTTAAACCTCAAATCTCTGATCTGACTCATGATTCCATTTATGGCTGCAAACTACCTTAGTGCTACACACAAAATAAAGAGTATTTGTACAAAACCTACTTCAAGAATGGCCAAATATTCCTGTTCTCATTACTCTTATGAACTTGACTTGCATTAATTAATGATTCATTGTTATATCTAAATTATAAACTCATGCAATGACTTGATCACATTTTCAGAGTGAATTTAACATAAATTCTAAAAGCTAGCTCTCTGTTCATGTTCATCTTAGATAATGACTATACAAGCTGTGTGCCTGTTAATTATTAAATACTTGATTTGAACAACCTTTGGTACCTCAAGTACACTCAAGGCCCAGGTTATGATTACAAGCTTTTGGTATAATCTGTGTCCTGATTTAGAAGTGTAGCTGGCCTAGCATGCACAAGGCCCCTCATTCTAACTCCATCATTGTAATAAAGTCAGAGCCAGAAAAACATGTTTCAAAAGTGCCAGGACTCATAACAATGGTTCTGCTTCATCTTGACTTAAGGTCAGAGAGTTCAAAGCCACTACTAATCTGTCAAGGTTAAACAACAGGATATTTATTTAGCCTAAGGTATGGCTATTGTCAATCTTGATGTGGCAACTGGATACTTGGTTTAGAGCATGGTTACTTGATATTCTGGGTATTGAGAAGGTAATTATGCTTGTTTGTTCTTTGTGTGTGTTCTTTGTGTGTAAAGAAGTCTTTTGTCTTTCTCCCCTTTTTGGTTTGGGTATATTAAAATGTTGGAAGAATAACTTGAGGAGTTCAGTATTTACTGGCATGCCCTCCTGACTATTTTCTCAATTCACACTTTCCCTCTAGGGTACAAACTGGGAAAGTCAGGTGGATCTGACTAAAGCCCTCCAAAACCAGGGTAACTACACAAAATGCAAACATTTGTAAACATATTTTATGAGTATTGGTCGGGTACCACAATTTTGAGTTGTAATCAGTTGTGAGCCTCCATGTGGGTGCTAGGAATTGAACCCAGGTCCTATGAGGATCAGTCAGTATTCTTAACCAGGCCCCCATTCTATTTCTTTTAAGAATGAACTGACTCAAGGTAATAAATAATCTTACAGGTAAGAAAAAGGCTAATTCCCCAAAGAACAATACAGGGCAATGAAAGATTCTTAACTAAAACACTGTAAGAGTAGGCAAAACACAAATTACTAAGTTAAGTACTAAATATTCCTGATAGCTATTCAATGCTATTAGAGAGAGGAAGGGAGGGAAGGATGGAGGGAGGGAGGATGGGAGGATGGGAGGGAGGGAGGGAGGGAGGGAAAGGTTCATCTAACAGATAGGGACTTAGATCATCAAAAGAAAAGCTGGCATTGAGATATTCTCTAATAAGAGTTACGAGAAACTGGGCTGTGGTGGTGCATGCCAGAACAGTCTGTACCTCCAATTCGAAGAGATCCAATACCTTCTTACAGCCTCAATGGGAACTAGGCATGCACACAGCACACAGATAGATATACATGCAAGCAAAACCACCATAAACATAAAATGGAAATTTTTTAAAACTAGTTTTAAGCAGGGCATTGGTGGCGCATGCCTTTAGTCCAAGCACTCAGGAGGCAGAGGCAGGCAAATCTCTTTTGAGTTCCAGGTCAGTCTAGTCTACAGAGCTGGTTCTAGGACAGGCTCCAAAACAATTCAGAGGAACCCTGTCTCAAAAAACAACAACAACAAAAAAGGTTTAAAGGAAGTAATTTAAATATAAGCACTCACTCAGCATATGAAAGAATGCAACTAAAGTAAAAAAGGGCAATCTAAATAAAGCCAAGTTCTTACATTATTACTACTCTGAAGAATTATGAGCCTATACTAAGTGACTTCCAAGAGATATTACTAACCAAGATAAGCAAAGTACAAACAAATCTCTTATAAGGCAGGCATGGTGATACCCTCTTTAATTCTAGCACTCTAAGGCAGAGACAGGCAGATCTCTAGAAGTTACAAATGAGTATCACCTGGATAGCAAGCTCCAGGGCAACCATGGCCACCTAGTAAGACCTTAACCAAAATACCACCAACAAAAAGCACTTATGAGTAGGGTGTGGTGACAAGGGTCTATAATGTTAGCTCTCAAGAGACTGAGACTGAGAAGTTAAGTCCGTCTAGGAGACAGTGAGTAAGACCCTTTCTTTAAAAAAAAATTAAAAGAAATTTACTTTTCATTAAGAAGCTTAGTAAGAAAGCATCTGGCTATTTTTATAAAAAGGAAAATAGGAAATAAAGTGAGGTCCCTACAAGTGTTAAAAAGTAGAATAGATCTCAAATGGAGTAACCCTTAACTGAATTTACTTTTTTTCTTTTTTAATAGATTTTACTTTTGGAAAAATAATAATGTTGTGCACAGCATTCACTAAAAATGGAGTGTGAAAAAAACTAAAACTTAAAGCAAACCAGAATCTAGAAACCTACTCATATTTCAAATAAAAGAGGAAAAATATACCAACTGACCAGACAGAACCTCAAGTAATATGTGAAAATAGCATTTGACTTTATACCTTTGCTCTGATTGGGCAAAGCTAAGTGTATGCCTTTTTTTAAAAAAAAAATTCTAAATAACTTGTGTCTGTGTACAGTGCACATGCCTGGGTGTACAAGCCTGTAGAGATCACAAACCAATGTCAGGTGTCTTCTTCAACTGCTCCATGTTACTTTTGAGACAGGATCTTTCATTGAACCTGAAGCTCACCAACTGACTAGGACTGGATGGCAACTGAATTCCAGGGATCCACCCAACTCCTAACTCCACAGTGCTAGGGTTACAGGCACTACCATGCATGGTTTTTGTTTTTTAACATGGGTCAAAGCTTGATCCTTATAGTTGCCCGGAAAGTACTTAACCATTGAGCTATCACCTCAGTTCCAAATCCCGAGTATCTTAATAGCTTTAATTTGATGAAATAAGTAAATACATTTTTTAGAACTGTTAGAAGATTGCTCATGCTAGATGCTTTGCTTTACAAGATGCTAATGCTCACTGACAACGAAAGGAATAAAAAAATTGTGGTGATGGATTGATACTTAAGATTATCTGTGTGAACTCAAGACATTTATAAATCTACATGCATGCCTGTTATATATGTGACTGTATACAAGCATGTTTCCTATTTCTGTTAAAGGGGCCAAAGTTAATGAGAGCATACTAGTTGCACAAAACTTACAGTCTCTAGGGGCATCGCAAACTAATTTCCAATACCAGAGCTTAGCAGATAGTACAAGATGAACCTGTGTTATTCAGAAAGTGAGGAATTTCTCCAGAATAACAGAGACATGTAGTGGGGACCAAATAGTCAGTATCTGGTACCTAGAAGCAGTAAGAGGGCCATTGAACTAGAGTCACAGGTGGCTTTGAGCTTCTATATGGGTGCTGCAAAACAAACCCAGGTCTTCTGAAAGAGTAGCCAGTGTTCTTAAAAAAAAGCCCCTTGACAAAAGAAAACTAAGAGTAATAGTATTTTAGTAGCATTTTAAATAAAACATTTTTAAAAAAGGGGATTATATAGACAAAATATTTTAACTTTTCCTAAGTATTTTTATTTCATTACTTATACAGATCAACAATTAAGAAAACCCACTTTGATATTCAATACTATTTCTACAAAAGAAAGAAAATGCTTTAAAAAACATTTAAAATTCCAGCTTGGAAAAACACTGTAGCAAGTGTTAAAAAGAGAATCTTTATATCCTCTGGAATCCCCAATCAGCAAGCACTGAAGATCATACACTGAATAAAGAGACAAGGAAGGCAATTGAACTGGCTTTTCTTCCACACCCAGAGTCAACCAGAACCCACTTGATAACTCTTATTAAACTACTCTACACTCTCAATCTACCAACTGTAAACAGACAGCCATGACTTTTAGCTTTTGTTTTCTGTTTTGTTTTTTGAGACAGGGTTTCTCTGTGTAGCGCTGGCTGTCCTGAAAGTCACCCTGTAGACTGGCTGGCCTTGGACTTATAACTCTGCCTCCTGAGTGCTGGGATTAAAGACATATACCATCACACCTGGATGGCTTTTAACTTCATATTCTTCTAGCATTCCCAATCATCATACTAATTCAGAATGTCTTTCCTTCAGACTTCATTTGCATTAACATCTCAGGTTTCTAGTTTTTAGAAAACATCGCCATCTAGATGTCTAAATCCTAAAATGGTAGGTAAATCCTTAAATACAGGACAAAAGCAACACTTCTGGGAAAGTGAGTTGTAACTGCTAAAACAAGCACTATGTAGAGGAACATTTGTTCCTGGGTGAGATGTGGGAGTACTTGTCCTTTAAAATCTCTTCAGTTACAAGACTCTGTTTTTTAAATTGAGAACTTATGTAAACTAATTCAGGAAACAAAAAAGAATTTATAAAATATAAAGCTATATGACTAAAATGGCAGGCTCATAAAACTGCAATTTTCTAATACAAATTACTATGTATGTAATGATGGTTTATAATGAAAAGTAATTTTAATCCAATTGCCCAGAAGCTTATTATCTAGTGTCATATTGAATAACAGAAGGAAAAAAAAAATTTTAAGTCCAAAATGTTCCTTAGAAAGTCAGACAAAAGATAGGGCCAGATGGGCCCAGTATTAAACTACAGAGACAGTGACTAGTAGTCGTAGAAATATTTTAAAATTGAAACCACACAGATCTTACACTAATTTCAAAGATCCAGAAGCAGTCTTAATTGTAAAATGAACATGGCCAACATTCTTAAGAAAAATGCAACCTTCCAAGCTCTGAAGGTGATTCTGGCTGATAATAAAACCACTGTAGAAGACAGGAGTAAATAGGAGTTGGATTTAAAATAGGCAGAGCAAGGGAAGAAATTACCTCTGTAAATCAGGGAGATAGGGAAATACTAGCCAGAAACCAGAAACTGGTTAACATTTCATGAACAAAAAGTACCAGAATTTCCAAATGATCAACCACTAAGATCTAATCACGACTACTTAAATACAGTTTATGTTCAAGTCCAATTGCTAAAGACCCTTTATTTTCCTAACTAACAAATAACTCTTCTTAGTTTGTTTTGTTTTTATTTAGCATGTGTATGACTGTTTTGCATCCATGTATGTATCTGTACCACATGCATGTCTGGAGCCTGCAGAGAGTCAGAAGAGGATGTCAGATGCTGGAATAATGGTGTAAACCACCATATGGGTGCTGGGGATCAAACCTAGGTCCTCTGGAAGAGCAAGAATGCTCTTAACCACAAAGCCAATTCTCAAGCCCAGTAAATGACTTTTTAAAGCCATTATTTTCTTCACCCTCCTCATTTTTCTGTTGCATGTAATCTGCCAGCCAGCCCTCAATCCTAGTAACAACTCCTGCTACACTCCTGGTAAGGCAAAAACTGTACAGATAACATACTTGATAAAGCTAATACAGGGCTGAAGAAGGTGGGTTAGCAGTTGAGAATACTTGCAAAGGACTTGGGCTTGGTTCCCAACAATCATATGGTGGCTGACAGCCATCTGTAACTACAATACCAGGGAATCTAACATACTCTTCTGACCTTGGACAACCAGACACAAAAACAGGTGCATATACATACATGCAGGCATACTTTCAAACATAAAATAAACACCTAAATATATTTCTTTTTTTTTTTCTTAATTAATGTTTCTAATATAAGAAGGTAGAGAAAAGCAAAGTCTTGGCTACCCTGTGTCTGTGTTACTAAGGTGAAAAGATGACTTACGTGATCAAGAAACTGTTGACAAATATTAGGACCAAATAAAGCGTACTAAAGATAATGCCAACCAGATTTCTCACTATAGACAAAAAGAAGTAAAATACAAAAGCATAAAGGGCAAAATAAACCTGGTATTGGATCAGAAGTGAGAGTATCAGGGTGCTCTAGGTTCTACAAAACTAGGTATGTAATCATATGTAAAAATATAGCATGAGGTGTGTGTGTGTTGTGTATATAGTAGTACGCCTGGCATGTGCAAGGCCCTATGTATGAGGTATTGGGTTTAAGTGCACAGTCTTATCAACAAAAAGAGTGTATATTTTTTACATGTGTCATGCTCTGTGTATTTAACGGGGCTTTGAAGCAATGAGAACACAGTATCTCCTCTAGTGCTCTAACCAAAAACAAGGCAACTAAATTGAATCAGAGGAAACACTAGACAATGCAATTTGAGACTATTCTGCAACTGCTGAGACCATTTCCTAAGTCACTCACATCCTCTTCTCTTTTATGGTATCTGGAAGATAATCTAAGTAAAAATTGCTTGGAGCATTTAGTTTTCTATGAATCCTAAAATTCAGTTTATATAAATCATACAAAAGAAAGAAGTATTTACTTAAGTCTCTTCATAAAATAAAATGCTAGAACTATTAATGTTACAAAGCTTTACCCACATTACTTTTTTTTTGCCCCCAAGACAGGTTACTCTGTGTAACAACCCTGGCTACCCTGGCACTTGCTTTGTAGACCTGCCTCTGCCTCTAGAGTGCTGAGATAAAGGTGTGTGCCACCACAGCCTGGTTCACATTACATCTTTCAAGTGTGTTCAATCCCATAGCTTTTTAATTTAAAAAAAAAAAAAAAAAAAAAACAGCATTAATTTCCTTAATTTTCCTAACTCTGTAGTATCATGCCCATCAATACAGCAGCAAATAGGTCTGCTGTCGAGTTGTTTTCCATGACCTGATTTACTTTGGGCCAGATCCCAAAATCAGGTCAAGTGCATGTACACTATTAACTTTTTAAATTGTGTGAACAGCAAAGCAAAATCTCTCAATATTAAGTTTAAAACTAAATTAAAACACTGAACACAGGGCTTCAGGTATAGCTCAGTGGTAGAGTACTTGCCTAGGATGTATAAGGCCTTGGGTTAGATCACTAACATTGCAAAAATCAAAACACTGACAAATATTAAAAACAAATAAGCAAAGAAAAAATTATCAAGGAATTGTTTTCTTTTTTCTGAGAGTTTTAATTATATAACTCTGACTGGCCTATACCTCTTTGCAGACCAGCTGGCCTTAAGCTAACAGAAATCCATCTGCCTGCCTCTGCTACAATTAAAGGCCTGTGGCACCTTGCCTAGCTTTTTAAAAAAATTAGACAGTTTCCTATCTCAGCCTCCTGAGTGCTAGTTATTACAGGTGTGTGTCACCATGCCCAGCCTCTGACCAGTCACCCTCAATAAAATGCTAACATGAATTTTTGATTGAGCATAATGAAATATGTCATCTTAGAAAGATTTGCATAATTCAGGTGACTAGTATTTTTCAAATAGCCCATGTATAAGGTTATAAAGCACACGTGGTTAAAACACCTGTTCAAAATGTTGAGGGGAAACAAAAAGTTCTAATTTAATGGTATGAAATGCTTACAGATGTGGGTTAATCATCAAGAACCTCACATTTAAGTTTCTGGTATAGCACACCAAATATATTTTTAAAAAGTCATTTGAAAAGGCTATCTAAAATACAATCATATAGTATGTTTATGTTAAATTCCCCCAGTGCTGTAATTAAAGTCATGAGCCATAGAACGAAGTATTCAAAAGCTTGCCTTTGCAGAGATTTACAAAAATAAAGATAAAACAATGTTATTCTTTCTTCGATATTTTTGGTTTTAAATAATTGGTTTACTATTTTAGCACAATTATACATTTGGATGTTTTTTTGTTTTTTTTTGTTTTGTTTTGTTTTGTTTTGTTTTGTTTTTTTGTTTTTGGGTTTGTTTCGAGGCAGTGTTTCTCTGTGTAGTTTTGGAGGCTGTCCTGGAACTCGCTCTGTAGACCAGGCTGGCCTCGAACTCACAGAGATCTGCCTGCCTCGCCTCCTGAGTGCTGGGATTAAAGGTGTGTGCCACCAACTCCTGGCTGGAATTTGTTTTTTATTTCTAACCTGACTTTTTTTTTTTTTTTTTTTTAACCCATTTGTATTTTTAAACCATTTGTATTTGAGACAGGTCTTGCTATGTGACCCACACTGGCCTGAAACTACACACATACATATGAGCAAAATTAAAGGGACTAGCAAGATTTTTACATACGTTTCTGTGCATGCATGTATGTGTTAACAATAGTAGGTAAGGAAGTCAAAATGTTGAAAAGGAGGAGAGGGAAAGGGGGAGGTAGAAATAATGTCAACACAGTACTTATTTATATATGGAATCCTCTCCCCCAAAATAAATGAAAGATTTATAAAAAAAAAAATCTATAAAAAGTGATTGGGATCTCCCTTGCCTATTGGTAAATATTGCTCTGAAAACTAACATACTTCACAAACACATCCATAAACAATTTAAGTGCATCTACAACTACTGTGAAGAAAGTCAGTGGGCTTTTACAAAAAGTAGAAAAAAAATAGAACCATAAAAAAATCTATTTATAATCTAGCTAAAAAAATTAATTCAACTGGCAAGAACAAAAGGTGCTGACAACTTTTATCTGCAATTTACAAGAACAACACACAGCAGCCTTTTTAAAGGTAAGAAATATTCTCAATACCTGTGCAGGGTTGTATTAAACTACATGCTGCAATGCCTAAAAGTGAAGGCAGGCCACAATCACCACCTTACAGTATACAGAAAATGTCACTCAAAATAAATCAAAACCTACATGAAACTACAAAACCTTAAGCGAAAAACAGCTTTTTAAACCTACACTGAATTTGGCAATGAATTCATTAAAACCACAGACACCAAAAGGTAAATTCCCTCAAAAAATTTAAAAATTGGCAAGAAGGGGGACAACATGAACTGAAAAAATATTTGCAAATTATATATCTTACATGGGATTCCTTTTTAATTAAATTTTATAACTTTATTTTCAAAAATTGTAAATTAAAAAAAAAAAGCAAACACCTAACACAGGCTCAAAGATTAACTCAATGAACTTCTCTTCTTTATAGAATAGATTAAAAATTCAGTCCTTCTTCACCCCATAGCAATTGTTCTTTCTTACATAGTATACTGTGCTCACATGTACATTTGTGTGTGTGTGTGTGTGTTAGTTAAATATATATATTTAGCTAGACTTCAAATATAAGGTCAAGATTACATGACCTCAGCTAATATTACACATTCTAATCAAAGTCCATTTTCCTGCAAACTTTTGTTAAATTTTTCTTTATAATTTTTTGAGAAATCTACTAACTCCAACAATAAACAATAATTTTAAAACAATAAACAATTAATTTTTAAAAAGGTCAAAAGACTCAATTAGATATTTCACAAAGTACACATAATGGAGCTAGGGAGAAAGCTCAGTCAGTAAGGCACTCGCCATACAAGAATGGCCAATTCAGCTCAGTTCCAGCTGTAACCCCACACTGGAAAGGTAGAGAAAGGAGGATTCCTGGGCCTTGCTGGCCAGTAGAAGTCTAGCTGAATCTGTGAGCTCCAGGTTGAGTGAGATACTGTCTCAAAAAAAATAAGGTAAGGAACAACAGAGAAGATAACTAATATGACCTTCTGGCATCCACAGGTACCTGCAGACAGACGGATATGAAAACACACACATACACAATATGTACACATACAAATGACTAGTAAGTATATGAAAATTCAGTAGTCATTATACAAACAAATATCAAAGCGTAACTACTCCATACCTATTATGGTAGCTTTATTAAAAAAAAAAAACAAAAAACAAAAAACAAAAAACCAGGCTCTCACTATCCTTGGCTGGCCTTCAACTCAGAAATTTGCCAGCCCCTACCTCTCAGGCTAGGGTTAAAGGCAAGCAGCAGCACACCTAGCCTACAGTAGCTTTTGTCTAATAGTAAATGTTGGCAAGGATATGAGAGAAATTAATAAGAAGCCTCAGCTCAGAACCAGCTTCTCGATTATAAGTTTGAACAACCAATATTCTATAGCACGGAAGTGATTTTTAATGCTATATATATCTATATAGATATACATTAACTTTTCTTAAAAATTTTAAAAAAAAATTTTTTTTACAGATACACCAGAAACATTGCCACGATGTCTTTTGATAACTTCCCAATAAAAAATTAAGGGCTGAGCCATGGTGGTTTGAAGGAAAATGGACCCCCAAAACAGTGGCACTATTAGGAGGTGCCACCCCTTACAGAGTTTTTGTGTGTAACACTGTCTGTCTTGTAACTCCTCTTATGCTAGAGCATTGACTTCAAGAGATCCAACTGCCTCTGCCTGTGCCTCCTGAGTGCTCGGATTAAAGGCCTGCACCACCACTACCTGGCTTTAGGTGGTATGGCTTTATTGGAGTAAGTATGGCCTGGCTGGAGGAAGTGTCACTGTGTGGGTGGGCTTTGAAGTCTCATACATGTTCAAACTACGAAGTGTCTCAGATCACTTCCTGTCTCCTGTGCAAGATGTGGAACTCTCAGCTACCTCTCCAGCACCATTTTCTGCCTGTACAATGCCATGACCCACCATGATAATAATGAACTGAACCTCTGAACTGTAAGCTAGCACCAATTAAATGCTGTCATGGTGTCTCTTCACAGCAATAGAAACCCCAAATAAGACTTGAGCCCTCTAATGATAAATACATAATAAAATAATCACTAATAATAGTGCTTTACTTACCCGTTTGGGGCCACTAAAAATCTTTCTGGTATTTTCCTTGGATTTATCTCCTTGTTTATTTATGGGCTTCTTCACGCTCTCAGGCACACCAGGCAAGTCCTCTGTAAAATCCAAGTTTTCTGAAACGGTAATCAAAACTAGCTAGCTTTCCAGTAATTCAAATTATCAGAAAAGACCACTTTTTAAACATAGTATTTGGGGATAGGGTGGGAAATGAAAGATTAAGAGCAGCAATGGCTGACTTAATACTCTAAACCTCACCCCTCTACTTCAAAACCTGGCTGTTACACAAATGTTCTAGTTTTATCTTGTTAACAGAAAAAAAAAATTTTTTTTCGCTTTTACTGAGAATGGGTCTTTGTAGCTAGTACCCAGGGTGGCCTGGAATTCACTAAATATCCCTAATTGGCTCAAACTCATGGCAGTCCCTCTGTTTCAGCCACCCAAATACTAAAATTAGTCATGTATCACTATCTCCGGCTTAAATTTTTTTTTCCAAAAAATAAAATTTGAACGTCATAGATCATGTAACTACCAGATACATACAAATGCTACAAATAGAATTTATATCAAACTCATATAAATATCAAATGATATCCAAGTTTTGCATTTTTCTAGATTTTAAATTCATGAAATCATGTTGCCTTGAAAGAATACTTGTTGGAAGCCAGCTAGGCAGAGCTGATATCGCAGAGCCAGAATCCAAACCCAGGTGGTCTGGTGTCAACGCTGCATACTTCCAGTACCCACTGCATGCATTTGTGCTAGCTGGGGATATAGAGTCCTTTGATACAAGACAAGTAACTTGGTGTGGCTCTCAAAAGTCAAAAACACTGTAACTATGTAAGAAGCTGCTGGCTTCTACAAAGATAATCACTATTTTAAAAATTTTAGATTAATATTATGCATATGAGTATTTTGCCTGCATATGTTTATGTGAGCCACATCCCTGCCTCGGAGCCTACAGAAATAAAAAGGCATCAGATCCCCTGGAACTAAAATTATGAATAGGAATGGTTGTAAACCACAACACGGGTGCTGGGAATTGAAACCAAGCCCTCTACAAGAACAAGCACACTTAACTGTTGAGCCATCTCTCCAGCCCCATAAAGAACTAAAAAATGCAAAATCTCTAGAGTATGATAGCATGGGCCTATAATCTCAGGACTTGGGAGGCTGAGTCAGGAAGAAAACAACAAAGTTCTTTGGCAGTCCAATGCAATTCAATGACATAAAATTACTAAGGGATTACATTACTTCCTAAATGGTTATAAACATTTTCTTCTAACATAGAAGGAAAGACATTTTCTTACCTCGACTTTTAAAAATAATCACTAGTTCACACATTATCAAGACTCAATTGCAACTTGGTGTTTCTCATCCAAAGGGTCTCTAGCTTTCAAATGTTCAATGCCCACTTCGTTTCTCAAAGTGAGTCTATTTTTCATATTTCAGCATTAAAACTCTATTACAACAATATGTAAAAACACATTTTAAATCACAGATGAGAAGAACAACTTACTATACAAATGAGCCTAAAAGTCAAATAAACTGCAACAGGACAAGGGTGCAGGTACTGCACAGCATTATGGCCAGATCTCAAGTGTCTATCTACAGAGGCTGCTGCAAACTGCAATCTTACAGAAGAGACAGATGACAACACTGGATAAATGTTAACTATACTCTTTTAGGGGCATGAAGAGGCTCTCTAAGTTCCTGCTTTAATTCCAGTTTAAAACCAAGGATGAATCTCATCAGGGCTAAGAGTGTAACTCAGTCACAGAACATGTTTCTGTACAAATCAACCCCAAAACCAAAAATAGTTCATTCTAATCATGCAAACTATTTTTAGGTCCAAAAAAGCTAAGCAGTAGGTAGTGTCAAGTATGATATACTCTATTTGAGAATCTAAATTCACAAATACTATGAAAATTCTAATTCACCACAATTACAAATGTTTACAACTATAGCAGGACAAAAACTTTTTAGACAATTAAACCAATATAGAAAAGCTGTATCTGGTTGAAAAGACCCTTTATTCCAGTAGCTTTCACAAATTCTTCCTCATATAACAGTGAATCTTCTACACATCGCCCTTGTCAAGGTAAGGCTTAATTATAGCTGAGCTACCTATTTTATTTGTATCTAACTCCTAACACAATCTTATCATTGAGCCTACAATCTTAAGAACAATTTTTCATTATTAAAAGAAAATACTTACCTAGTATTTTTCAGTCTTTTGTTTTGTTTTGTTTTTCCCAAACAGGATTTTTCTGTGTAGTCCTGGTTGTCCTGAAACTTACTATGTAGACCAGGCTGGCCTCAAACTCAGAGATCCACCTACCCAGCATACTTTTTGATCTTACGAAACCACAATTTAAAAGGGTTTGAGAATATTCAAAAAACAATTTTTTTTTAAATTTGTGCTACTTTCAAAATGTTTAATTAATTTTAGTATTTCCCTCATTAAAACCATCTGTTATCAGTACAGTTCTAAATGTCCAAAATCCTTATGTCTCCATTGCATTTGGATTTTCAAAGCTAAAATAGGATGTTTGGTATCTCTGTCCCAAAGACTCAATAGTTTAAAATTCTCACATAAATTCATAGGTGCTGGCCTAAGGTTGTATTTCAGTAGGAAAACTTGCTTATTATGTGTGAGGCCTGGGTTTGGAATCCAATCTGAAACCAAATACCTTAAATGCTAGTCACAGAGTTAAAGCATGTAAGTCTTTCATAATTTAAGACCTAAAAAATTTACATGTAAAATACTACACCTTTGTATAAGGCAATAGATGGGTTCTAAATAGATGCTTCTACTAATATTATAACAAACTAAGAGATGTCTCAGTGGTTTGCTGCTCTCCCAAAGGATCTGAGCTGTTTTCAGCACCCAGGTCAGATAGCTTACAACTATAATTCCAGCTCTAGGGGACCTACTGTCTCTGGCCTCAGAGGGTACCTGCATTCACACACACATACTCACATACAGGCACACATACCTACATATTACTAAAAATAAATCTCATATATATAAAACAAAGTATCTAGGAAAGAGTCTCGCCTTTGATTAATCAAAACCTGAAAAACAAGTCATATATTAAGTATATTATATTTTATATATACTTCTTGTAATTCTTACCTGCATTATTAGTACTAGGCTGACTATCCTGGGAATTATTGCTGCTTTCAGGGGGAGGCTGCAGGGAAGGTGATGGAGCTGTTTTAGTTCTCTTTTTGTTTGTCTTTCTTTCCACTTGACAGTCATCATCATCATCATCTTCACTTTCACTGAGATCGTCAAAGCCAAAATATTTAATTTTGTAATTAGAACTTCCAGAACCCCCTTCATCACCTCCTGTCTCATCATGATCTTCAAAACCAAAAAATTCAAGTTTAACATCCTTTTTGGATTTAGTATTACTAGGTCGAAATCTAGTAGTGGTCTTGGAGGTTGCAATATCTGCCTTTTTCCTGAGCCGGCCAGCCTCTCCTAAATCTGCAGGAGTGGATGCCGTGAACTCATCCATACTCCGTTCCATTGTATCCTGGATGGTCACATTACAAACTGACAAGCAGGATGGATGTAAAACAGTGTAATCTCTAGTCCGTCCAACTGTTCCTCTAAAACTGGTCCCACAAGTTGCACCACCTTTCTTTGCCTGATTCAGGCCATCTTTACTTGAGTCACTGTTTGCTTTGGCTAAGGCCTGACTGGTGCCATCCATTAGCTTATCGAAATTTAATGCTCCCTGTGAGGATTTCGCTTTATTGGCCCTACAGTACGTCCTACAGTTGCTTGGCCTAAGAACACTTTGTATAATATCTTCTTCAATGGCTTCATTTAGATTTTCCAATCGGTTTTTTAAATCCTCATCCTTCATCTCCAAAAGAGAATCACTATCCAAACTCAGAATACAGTCTTCTGATCTGATATCTTCAAAATCATTATCCCACTCATATAAACCAGTTCTTACAGGTCCTTTGACTGGACAACTTTCAGATGGAGACTCTGATCTCTTCCCAGACTGGGAGTTCCAAGTATCATTTGTTTCCTTAATTTCATCAGCTTTATATTCAGAAGCTACTGTGGTTTCTGTGTTGGGTTTCTTAGTACTATCTTCAGCATTTTTGTGAAAATGGTGACTATTTTTTTCATGTTCTTCACTGAAATTCTCCACTTTATCTATAAAAATAAAAAACATGTCAGGTCAAAAACATGAAATGTCATCAGTATGCAAATTAACAAATAACAGGGCTCTCTGAATAATCTTGTGAATAGCTGCAATAATTTCAAATTTATAAAAAAAAAAGTTTACACATTTGATACTTGCTCTCCTACTCAGTATGTACAGCTGCATGTCTTCCAGTAACCTGTCCCTGAACATCCAAGGCTCTTAAAACTGCTGTGCTGAACTCAGAAGAAATTAGGCATTAAGAAACTGAACCAAGTGAGGATGACATTTAAGCTTTCAAGTAACTATGTTTAACTTAAAAAATATTTAGTAGAACTAAACTCAGTAACAATGAATGAAAGCCTTTCAGAGACATTTGTACTTACCCGCAACAGGACTGAATATATGGTATATTAGTTTTGCTTAGAAACCTGATTGCAGGAAGCATCTCTACATTTCTATATTTCTTCTAATCCTAAAAAGCCACACAACATCATGTAATTTTTAACAATGGCTCTGGTATCTATGTGGTTATATTAACTATTCATATCAACCAGCATTGCAAGCTTAACATGATTTTTTTTTAAAGATTTACTTATTTTGTGTATGAGTGCTTTATCAGCATGTATGCCTACATGCCAGAAGAGGGTATCAGATCCCACTATAGATGGTTCAGTCACCATATGCTTGCTGGGAATTGAACTCAGGACTTCTGGAAGAGTAGCCAGTGCTCTTAACCACTGAACCATCTCTCCAGCCCTTAATATGACTATTTTATGTATGGGGAATTAATTTTTGTTGCCTTAAATTTTTAATCATCAGAAGCAAATAATTTCACCTTCCAGTTAAGAGATGGCAATATTACCCAAACTAATTATCATGCTTCCCTGAGCACTTATTCATGGGTAAATGCTAGCAAATATTACTTTATGCCAAACAATAAAATTGCCTCAGGAAAAATAAATCTACATTTAAGAAAAGCTATTTACAATCTTTTGTTTTGTTTTGTTTTGCTTCAACAGGGTCTTAATGTGTGGTAACTATGGCTGTCCTGGAACTCAGGACATAAGCCAGGCTGTCCTCAAACTCACAGAAATCTACCTGCCTCTGCCTCCCAAACAAGTGCTGGGATTACAGGCATGCACCCGCTTATTTACAAATCTTAATAAACACACTTTCAAAAAGTCAAAAGGAATGCTTTATATGGATGAAGTCACTATATAATTTTGATCCACATAATGAGATTAAACATAATTTAACTGTCACAGGCCTGTAATCCCAGCAAGAATTCCAAGTTCATGTCACACCTGGGAAACTTACGACACTGTAAGTAAAAAGAGGAAGTGTACTGATTTGACTCAGTGATAGAGTACCTGCCTAACATCCATGAGGCCAACAATCAATCACTTAGCTAAGATTTGCATTTGTTTACCTTTAGGAGACATCTAATATATAAAAAAAGGTACCTGTTTTATTTTTACATACTTTCCTCACTAGGGGCAATGAATTAGTTTTCTTAAGTGCCAGAAATACCACCAGTAATTCTAAAAAACAAGTTAAAAACCAAAAGTTGATACCTAAGACTTTGGGAGGGTAGTTGTAAATGAAATCAAGTCTAAAAGTAAACCTGTTTCTATAAATAAAAAGAGCACTGGTAACTGAGTCTAGGAATAACACCAAGGTCAAGCTGGTTCTTTAGATCTCCTACAAGAGTCCTATCTTCTAGAGTATCCTGAGAGCTTCAACTTCCTCCTGTGTTCAGCAGAGAACCACTTGGCTTATTTACTTCAGAATATCCAAATAATTAGTAGTAATAGGATGTTTCTGTTAGTAAATCTCTAAGATGTAACTAAGTTAAAATACCTCTTTTAATTGATTTGTGTATGTGTGGGTACACACGTGCCATGATTCAGTGAACCATCTCTCCAGCCCTCATCTCATTTTTATAACTGTATAGTATTCAACCACAAACACTTTGTGGGGGTGTTTAAGGGTGCTGTATTATGTTTTGGTTTTGATTTTGAGACAGGCTCTTACCACGTAGCACTGGCTGGCCTAGAACTTGCTACTATGTAGGTCAGATCAGACTGGCCTCAAAAATCACACAGATCCACCTGCCTCTGCTAGGATTAAAGACATGTACTACCACACTCAGTTTGTTTTTGTTTTTGAAAAAGGCTCTCCCCTTTGAATCCCAAGATGGCCTCAAACTAGTGATCTAGCATGCACTACCTGGCTTCTACTATCTTATTATCTTAAAAATGAAGACTTTCTGCTTTAGGTGTAAGCGTCCTTTGACTTAAAGACAGATAAGAAAATATAAAAAAAATAAAGGGTTTGTTTGTTTGTTTGTTTGTTTTGTTTTCTGAGGCAGGGTTTCTCTATAGCTTTGGACCTTGAACTCAGAGATACATAGGTCTCTGCTTCCCAAGTGCTGGGATTAATGGTGTTCTCCACCATTGCCCTGGTGTGTTTTATTAGTTTTTAAAAGATTACTATTTTAAGTTTATTGCCTTCATTTTTCCTATACTCAAGACTGTGTTGTGTGCCTTTTATGTTGATTTAAAAAGTAACTACTGCTAGCCTATCCTTGTAAATTTGTAAGAAGGAAGAGTGATAAGGAGTTCTGTAAGGAAATAGTTTCAGTATTCAAAAAGGAACTAGTATTTAGTACCAGTTAGCAGCAAACAATCCACATACTATAGCAAAAGCAACAGTGAAGTATTATTCTAGTACATGATTTTAACTTCTAAAACATTATATAGTAGGCAAAAGCTAATTTAACCAGAGTTCTACATTTAAAAAAAAAAAAAAAACCTGCCAAGTTCTCCACAGCAGTATTTTAGCACATAAAATGTGTCCCATCATTTAACTTCTCAACAACAAAATCTTAACTTGTTTTTGAAAGGTTACCAACCATCGTATCCAAACCTGCAGATTGCAACTGGCCTCCCATGTCAAAACCAGCTTCCTAACAGATAAACTCATTTGTAGACTACCAAGTACCAAATGGGGGGGGGGGGGAAGAGATGCTGGCTAGTTGCTGTTTTGTTTGGTTTTTTTTTTTTAATTCTCTCATATAATACATCTCCACAGTAGCTCCCTTCCCCTATTCCTCCCAGCCACCCCCCCAGAAAAAAGAAGGCCTCCCAGGGACATCAACTGAACATAGCACAATAAGATACAATAAGACCAAGCACAAACCCTAAAGAAGGGATCCCAAAAGCAGGCAAGAGAATCAGAGACACCCAAATCCCAATGTCAGGGGTACCCCCAAAACACTAAGCCAACAGCTGTAACATAAAGGCAAAGGGACTAACACAAACACATGCAAGCTCCACAATTCCAGCTTCACTCTGTGAGCCCCCATGAGTCCTAATTAGTTGAATCCATGTGTTGTGCCCTCCCAGTATCCTCAACCTCTCTGGCTCCCCAATACCTCCTCCACCTTCTTCCATAGGGTTCCCTGAACTCCAAGGGGAGGAACCCAATGGAGATCTCCAACCTGGGTTTTCTCTCTGGTTGACTACTTTTATGTCAACTTGATACAAGCTAAAGTCATCTGAAAGGAAGGAACCTTAATTGAGAAAATAATTCCCTAAGATTGGGCTGTAAGACCGAACATTTCTTAATTGGTGACTGATATGGGAGAGTCCAGCCTGATAGTCCTGGGTTCTATAAGAAAGCAGGCTGAGCAAGCCTAAGGAGCTTATTAGCTAATAAGCAGCATTTCTCTATGGCCTCTATCTCCAGGTTCTTGCCCTAACTTCCTGATGAACTGAGATTGAAAGTATAATTGAAACAAATCCTTTCCTTCCCAAGTTGCTCAAGGTCATGATGTTTCAACATAGCATGAAAACTGAAACAAGAAAGATGTGCCCACTTATAAACACAGCACCCCAGACACTGAAGCTGGAAGACAGAAAATTTTAGGCCAGTTTGAACTGGTAAGATAAAAAGAAAGAAATAAAGATGAATTTTCACAGAAAGGCTAGGTACTACTGTTTTTATAAATAATTTAAATATATAACAAACACAGCAACAGTCACTTATTGAATAAATGCCTTTAAGCAAATCACCTTAAGGACAATTTCTCCTAAGAAAATGAATTAAACCTGCCTCAAAGTGAAGATAAATGGATAAAAGATTTTTTTTTTTTTTTTTTTTTGTTTTTGTTTTTTTTTTGTTTCTCAAAACAGTGTTTTTCTATTCCTGGCTGTCCTAGAACTCCGCTCTACTCTTCTCTATAGATCAGACTGGCCTCAAACTCAGAGATCTGTCTGCCTCTACCTCCTAAGTGGTGGGATTAAAGGCCATGTGCCGCCTTTACAGCAAGACAGTATTTTTTTTTAAGCTTATTTATTTTTATTACATATAGTGTTCTGTTTGCATATACACCTGCATGCCAGAAAAGGACACCAGACTCATTATAGATGGTTGTGAGTTACCACATGGTTAATGGGAATTGAACTCAGGACCTCTGGAGGCAGTCATATCTTAAGGATAATGTATACATCACAAATTACTACAGCTATTAAAAACTATGTCCTCGGTAATTACCTTTCATATACAAGTATGATCCCAAGGAGTAAACCTAGGGCCTTGTGAATACTGAGCAGATGTTCTATCAGTGAACTACATCCCTCTTTTACCTTTTAATAAAATTCTTAGCAGAATATTAAACTGTAAGTTCATCAATTCTCTCTCTATCCTATATAGCAGAGTTTCATGCAAGGAATACAAAACCACAATCTAGGATCTGCTATTCTTGGAAGCTGAAGAATGAAGACTGTGTGTGTAGAATTCTTCCAGTATATGGCAGCTCTGGAGTAATGTATAACCAGTGACTGGAACCATTTTGACATCATTGTTTGCTCTGAGCATTATCAATACCCTTATTTTATATTTTGAGATAAGATTCCATGTAGCTCAGATTGGCCTTTAGCTCCTGAAGGTCTTGCCCAAAAGTAAGAGAATTACAGTTCCCCAGCCCAGATTATCTTTTACTTTTTCAACTCCAAGCCTTTCATTTAACCAATCATATTGCATAAAAAGTTCCACTGGCCAGCAAGTTTAGAGGAAAATTAGTATTCAGTAAAATATAACATTTTAGGGCTTGTGCCCTTTTATAATTACGTAAAAAACAGAAAAACCTAAAGAAAGCAGAATTTTTAGCTGAGATAATTTTTGCTAAAGTCATTAGTTTTAGGGGCAGTTAATTTAGTGTAGAGAGTCCATTTCTGACATCTTTTTTCAAGTAGTTTCTCCCTTTAACATAACTCTTTTTTAATCTATGGGAAGTTATTTAAAATAAGTTCCCAAAACCTAGCATAGTAAAATTAGTCAAAATCAAATGCAAGGAAACAAATAGCACCATAACAGCAACAACAAAAAACCCACATAGGCCCCAATCATCTACATCAGATATTGTATTTAATGTCTTTTCATTTTTCAGCATCTCAGATTGCCACTAGAATGATAAAGTAATGCTTAGTATTCATAAGAACCTGGGTTCAATTCCCAGACCTGTCCCACAAATAAAGCAGCAAGCAGCCTTAAATAGAAGACACAGGCCAGCAAGATAGCTCAGTGGTTAAGAGAACTTGTTGCCAAGCCTGAAGACTTAAGTTTGATCCCTTGGACCTACATGGTAGAAAGAGAACTTGCCACAAGTTATCCTTTGACCTCCACGTATGAACAAGTATACACAGATACACAAGTACACACACAACTTTTAAATCCTTTTGCCTTTTCAAAAGGTCAGTTAAATGACATCACGTGTGAGGGCACAAGCCTACTAATACCAGGATTGTGAATTCAAAGCCAGCATGTTACATAGACTGCATCAACTCACATCCTCAAGAAAGACTAAATGATAACATTTTCTTGAAGAATTCTTAATGTTGGGGGGGGGGAGATGAAATTCTTAAAAATTGAAGTAAGAAACTGGCTGTAGTAGCCTACAACTTTATCCCAGCACTCATAAGGCAGACAGAACAGACAGATATCTGTGAGTTCGAGGCCAACCTGGTCTAAAGCAAATTCCAGGATAGCCAGAGAAACTGTGTCTTGGAAAAAAAATAGCGTAAAAATAAGAGTATCAGTATTCATTAACCTGTAGCTCTATAAAAGAACAGATTGTAAATGTAAGTGATTTAATGTTTAAGTAAAGTAAAATTCCTCAATAAAATTTAAAAATTAGCAGAGGGGTTTCATGGTTATGTAAATTTTATAAAATTATAATTTAAAACATGTACATATACAGGAGGTAGGAGGTGATTCTAGGAAGTTGCCAAAAACTTTAAAAAAAAAAAAATTAGCATGCCTTTGATCCCAGCAGTCTGGAGAATCTGTGAGTTCCAGGACAGCCAGGGATACACAGAGAAGCCTTGCATCAAACTAACCCCTCCCCCCCCAAAAAAAGGTGAAAAAAGAATAAGGGAATAAACTACACACACACACACACCAATGTATATACAAACTGGGACTTCAATTTTTCCCCCAGGTAATTAATCCCATAATGCGTACTAAAACACAAGGGTGTGTTGTAGGGGGAGGGGAAAATCAAGAATATACTCTGTATACGGGGCCTGCAAAATGACCCAGCAGGTAAAATCATGTGTTGCCAAGCCTGACAACCTGAGTTTGGCCCCCAAAAACCATGTGGCAGCAAAAGAAAATCAACTCCCACTAAGTTGTTCTGACTTTATACACAACTGTTATGGCACATGTATCTACACACATAAATAAGTGGGTTTTCTTTTAAAGAACTAAATACAGAAGAGATACGTAATATAAAGCAGAATTTTAAAAAACATTTCATTCCAGAATGGACATGACTTTGCTCAGATTTAAAATTCACTATCCATAGTCATCTACATAAAATAGAGATTAAGTATGACAATGTTATTGTATAAAGTATAAAGAATTAATGAAAGGTGAAAAGTCCGTTATAGAGAAAAAGGCTAATTTTCTGCATTTGAAAAGAGCTTGTGTAGGGCATGGAGGGACATGTCCAGCTCTCTAAATACTTAGGTAGGAGGACTGGCTGAACAACAAAATCAGACCTTATCTCAAAAAATAAAGTCAAAACAGACAAGCAAAAAAGAACATTCAAAGGAGATGAAGATGCAAAGTGTACAACTATTAAAGTATAGCAATCTGTATGCTTCAAACAGTGAAGAATTTCATTTTTGTTGCTTTTTGTTATTGCCATTGAGATGAGATCTTGCTTTCACAACCACAACTGGCCTAGAGTTCATTAAGGGCTCTAGAATGGCTTCCAACTCTGCTCCTCTCACCTCAGCTTCCCCAGCACTGGGAATTACAGACATATGCCACTCTACACACCTGAGGAGGATTTCTTAAAAATACAAAAAGCACTACCTGTAAGAAAAACAAATTTACATTTATCAAGACTTTATCTGGGCTGGGAACACAGCTCAATAATAGAGCTTTGCTTATTGAATCCTTGGTTCAAATTCGAGCACTGCCAAACACCAAAGGAAAAGAAGTCTGGCAAGGAACGACCCACCTGTATGGAATCCCAGCACTTGAAAGGTGGAGGCAGAAGATTTCTTCAAATTAACTACATAAAACTTAATGTTAGCTTAAGCTACAGGAGACCCTGTCTCTAAACAAATCATACATCAGAAGAAAATAGTTGCTGGGCACAGTGGCACTCAAACAGTTGAAAAGGTAAAGGCAGGAAGATTGGGAGTTTATGGTCATCCCTGGCTACATATTGAACTCCAAAGCATTCTTGGCTACATGAGACCCTGTCCCTTAAACCATAAAATAAGTTAAGTAAATAGATTAAACAGAATCAGATAAAAAGATGAACAAGGCATGAGGGGGAAAATATACAACACCTTCGAGGGAGTGGTCAGTTATCTGGAAGATTTTAATGATGACTCTTTTGCTACAAGTAATCAACCTTTGGCCTCCCTCACCCTCCTTAAGAGGTTTTGGGTAGTGGTACCTCTTTAAGTTTCAAACCTCTAAGTCCGGTTTCATCTACCTAGTGAACAAACACTATTCATCCAAAAGCTCCCTTAAAACTGTCAACCATGAGCTCATTACAAGATGACACTAGTTAAATACATACTTCAGAATTTAAGTGCAGTGTATATACCTAAAAAGCTACAATTAACTGTCACTCTAGGGAGAACTGTGGTAGCTGGCCAAGTAAGGGACTAAGCAAGATTCTACCAATACCATTATAAACCAAGTGCAAGTAAAAATGTACAAAAGATACTACAGATTTCAATCTCAACATAAAAAATAAGCAGCTATTTCACTCCTTTCACCTAGGTACAAAGTTTGACACAGTAGGAGGATGACACCAGTTTGGGAGAGGGAGGGTATATACTATTAGGAGGGAATCTGGCATCAATTTACATTTAGTGTATATATACCCAGGGCTAGAGAAATGGTGCAGTATTAAGAGCACTCAGGTGGCTCACAAGCACCTGTAACTTCAGCTCTAGGGGATCAATGCTTTTTGCGTCCTCAGCACCTGCACTAGCATGCACATACCCAAATATAGGCACACATACCTACACATAGTTTAAAACAATAATAAATCTTTACAATGCATGTGCCCTTTCAAAACTTTTAAAAACAGTTCCCACAACTATACTAACAGGTAAGGTGGTGCTCAAAGTCTTACACAGAAAGATGTTCAACTTAACATTTACTTACAACAAAAAACCAGAAGCTGAAAAGGCAGCTTAAGTACACATACATAATGGGGAGGTGTGAGGCTACTAAAAGAACAAGATGATTCCTACAAACACCGATCAATATAAATCTTTAAAAAAGTTACCCCTTAGGGCTGGAGAGATGGCTCAGAGGTTAAGAGCACTGGCTGCTCTTCCAGAGGTCCTGAGTTCAATTCCCAGCAACCACATGGTGGCTCACAACCATCTATAATGAGATCTGGTGCGCTCTTCTGGCCTGAGGGCATACATGCAGACAGAATACTGTGTATATGATAAATAAATCTTAAAAAAAAAAGTTGCCCCTTAAATGTACTAGAGGCATAGTACATGCACATATACCCCAATATTTCATATCTCACATTCCATGTATTTGCTGTTTTGAAACAAAAGCTCAGTGTAACCAAGGCTGGAACTATGTAACCTGGACTACTTTCAAATAAGAGATTACCCTGCCTTGCTGTCCTAAATACTGGGATTATAATCATGCTACTACACTCAGCAAGTATGTTTGAGTTTTTAGGGTCACATACAGTATATAAACTGGTTAGGGGAAAGGCAAATTGGGTTACTGCTCAATGATAGAATGCATGTTCACACACTCAAAGTCTTGGGTTCTAGCACCCAAAAAGTATCCCTGGAATCTAATTCAGTGAAGGAAAGCAACTTTTTCAATGTCAAGAGAGCACTGTGGCATATCTAATATCACAGCACTTAGGCTGATCAGCAAGAGCTTGTGTAACAATGAGAAGCAAAAGAAACACCAGCACCAGCATCACTGCTACTACTTAGGCCCACTACACAAGACAGCAAAAGTTAAATCAACTCTCTATCATTCCCCCCATCATCAAAACAGCCCTTATCCTTAAGTTTACATGGGATTCCATCCCTAAGGAGCTGCTGCCCCCAGGAAGACAACGGAATTACATTAAAGCTGAGCTTCTTCATGTGTACATACCCTAAACAGAAGGATACAGTTCCTCTTAAAGTAGGCCTCTTCTACGTGGCTCAGGTAACTCCTAATCCATTTGGGTCAAGGTGAGGATAGCTTCACTGTCAAGAACCAAGGTTGGGGCCCCACCCCTACGATTTTCATACATCCCTCCTATAGTTTTAAAATAACCCCTCTTCACATTACCTAATTTGAGCATGGCATCTGTTTCCAGCTGTCCTAGTTCTTCTCTTGAAAACATGTGAATTTTCTCAATCCTCAGGCCACTACAACCACTCTGTGAAACCCTCATTTAGTTAACTTTTTTATCAGCAATCCAATTCAATCAACTGAGTCTTTCATGCAACCTTCTGCAGCACATTATTTGCTACATTCCCTTCAGTAGCTCTGGCTGTTTCATATTAGCTTTCTTTCTTTTTTAGTTTCTTCCTTTTTCTCTCCACCCTTTAGGTATAGGAATTTCTTCACAGTTCAATTCAAATACTTAATGACTTCATGTAATTCTGCATATCCAAATATTTACATACTTAATCACACATTTACTATCTCTAAAGGTTACTTATTCAATCCTGTATCTACCTCTCAAAACCCAATATAACCAGGTATGGTGACTTATGCCTTTAAAATGACTCTAACTAAGTTCTAAGGGTAGAGAATGTATGTGGGGAAAAATGTTCTGTGAAGTACTATAAAAATATATCTTGGGTCTGGAGAGATGGCTCACTCAGAGGGATTAAGAGCACTGGCTGCTCTTCTACAGGATCCCAGGTTCAATCCCCAGTACCCCTATGGTAGCTCACAACTATCTATAACTCCAGTTCCAGGGGACCCAAGACCCATGGCAAAATGCCAATGTGTATAAAATAAAAATAAATTTTAAAAATCTGTGTCTCAAAATTTATATATTGTTGAGTTTTTGTACATTGAGTTTTTGTACACAACACAAAAAAATATAGATATTTACTACCTACACTAAGGTCCACTTTACTCAATAATATTAAATACTCTTGCCATATTTTTGTCAGAAAATTATTTAAACAGAAACAAAAGGGAATTTGCAACTTGCTTCAACATCAAAATAAAACTAATCTTGTGACAGCTGTTGTAATTCTAAGACCATATTAATCATTATTAAGTTCATTCCTTCCAGAATACAACAATATCATATGAAAAGAAAACTTTGAACGTTTAACCGCTATTCCACTTAACTCAAGTTATCCAAGAACTTGTTCTGTAGACCAGGCTGGCCTCAAACTCAAGAGATATACCTACCTTTGCCTCCAGAGTGCTGGGGTTAAAGGTGTGTGCCATCACCCAGCTGTTATCTAACTTCTGAATGGTGCTTTATCCTTTATATAATGGGAATTCAGTCAGTTTTAAAAGGTTATAGCTGATATGTAAAAGGCTTAGCTCAAAACTGGAACTGAAAAAAAAATAATTTCTTATCTACTTTTCTTGGAACTTGAGATAAAAAAATAAAATAAAAAAAAAAAAACACATTCACTATATAAAGGCAAATAACTTCCCAATACTGATTAAGTTAGAATTGTCTAACAATCCTCATAATTTATTCTTTATCCAATAAATATACAACAATATCATCTCAGATTAAGTTTCTAGCCTACTTTTTTAAAGAGCTATTTTATTTTTAAATATGTTCATGTGTGTAGATGCCTGTGTGTCCATATATGCACAAGAGCAAGTGGTCTTAGTGGTCAATTTTAGACTCCCTAGAACTGTAGTCACTGGTGGGTGATGGGAACTACTCAGGTCTTCTCCAAGAGCCATAGGCATTCTTAACCAATGAGCCACCTCTCCACCACCACCCCTCACCCTCCCCACCCGGTTTGTAGCCCACTTTAAACTGACAAGAGTAGAACTACGCATTTCCCTTTCTGAAAATCACCTTTGGTTCTAAAATCAAAGCTCATAATGTCCTAATAATACCCCTTAACAAGCTCACACACTCAATACAGCTTTAAACAAATGGGAAAAATTTATTGGCTATGAAACCAGCCATGCAAATTAAGAGCCTATGCTATAGTTATCTCAATATTTGGCAGAATATGTAGACTATCCCAGCTGGCTGGCATGGAAAATGTGCCAAACAGAAATTAAGTCTCTGCATACTTTTTTTTTTTTTTTTCAAGAGTCCAGACTAACAAAGAGGGAAGATGGAAGTAACCCCACATGAAAAGCAAAAGCAACCATTTTTAAAAGTTGGAGGTGGGGCAGGAAAGGGGACTGGAGAGATGGCTCAGTGGTTAAGAGCACTAGCTTCTCTTCCAAAGGATCCGGGTTAAATCCCCAGGATCTACATGGCAATTTACAACTGTCTATAATTCCAGTTCTAGGAGATCCAACACTCTCACACAGACATACATACAGATTTAAAGTGGAAGGAGAGAACCCACTCCACAGAGTTGTCTTCTGATTTCTACAAGTACACCATATCATGTGATGCACACACAGGAGGGAGGGAGGAGGAAGGGGAGGGAGGAATGGGAAAAAGTCCTGAGATTAGAGAGATGGGGTCCACAGGACCCAACTGACCAACTCTAGTCCCAGGGGATCCAACACCCTATTCTGGCACCTACAGATACTGCGCCACATGGAACATAGGTTGCACACATACAGGTCAAACACCTACACATACAAAAAACATTTTTTTCTTTGTTTTGAAGTTTTTTTGTTGTTTTTGTTTGTCTTGAAACAGGGTTTCTTTGTATAGCCCTCGATGTCCTGGCTCTGTAGGCCAGGCTAGCCTCAAAATCAGAGATCTGCCTGACTGCCTCCAGTCTAAAGACGTGAGCCACCTCTTTTAATGCACAGTCATGGATTTCAAACTTTGAAGACTACTGGACAGGTATTGGTAGAGAGCTTGCCCAGCCTGTAAAAGGCCATGGATTCAATCTCCAACACCAAATAAACCAGGTATAATATCAAATGCCTAGAATCCTTGCACTCAGGAAGTGGAGGCTGGGGGATTCGATGTTCAAGGTCATCTTTGTCCACATAGTGAGCTCACAACCAGCCTAGGATACACAAGATGAAGTCTCAACAAAAGCCCCACCGGGTGAGGTGAGATGGGTTAGCTGGTAAAAATGCTTGTTATACAAGCCTGACAGTGACTTCATTTGCTGGAACCCATGGTTAAGAAAACAGAACAACCAAAATATTGTCTGATCTTCACATTCCAAGCATGTATATGCACACAAATATACACAATAAGTTTCTTTAATTAAAAAAAGGGAGAGGGGTCTGGAGAGGTGGCTCATTGGTTAAGAGTGAATACTACTCCCCCAGAGGACCTGACTTCAATTCCCAGTATCCATGTCAGATAACTCTGTAACTCAAGCTCCAATGGAACCAATGCCTCGGGCACCTGCACTCATATGCACGTAACAAACACACATATACACACATATTAAAGAGAAATCTTTTTCTCTTGAGAAAAGGTTTCACTGCGTAGCCCTGACTGTCCTAAAACTCACTCTGTAGATAAACCAGGCTGGCCTCAATATCTGAGATCCTCCTGCCTGAGATTAAAGGAAAGTGCCACCACTGCCCAGCTTAAAGATAAATCTTAAACTGGACATGGAGGTGCATGCCTTTAAGTCCAACATCCAGAAGGCAGGGGCCATCCTTGGTCTAGACAGTGAGTTCTAGGACAGCTAATGCTACATATTGAGTCAAAGGTCAAGTAAAATATTAATAGACTACTATAAAAAGATGAACTCTTAGCTCCTGCTCAAAGTCATTTTAGTGTCACACCTGTCTCAGAATTGACTAGTTTTAAAAGCCAAATAAAACCAGAATGTTTTGTTTATAAAATTTGTAAATGAAAACAGAACTACTGAATTTATTTGAAAATACACACACAATGGAAGGCAGGAAGAATAGTATGTAGGTAAAATGACCCCCAATTTCCCATACATTGATGTAAGGTGTGTTTAGTGGTAGATGGCTGCCTAGCTTTGCCCTAGGTTCACGGGGGTGAAAAGATGCCTTGCCATATACCAACTATTGAATATCCAAAGTTCTTTCACTAACCTGTAACTGGAAATTTTGTGATGTCTTCTTTTCAATTAAAGATAGGATAACTGAGTTCTTAGGCACAGTCTGTAATTCTTTCTGCTCTTTTCCTTATCTATTGGGTATCTGTTTACCCAATGGCAACCATTTATGTTTTTAAAAATTATTAATTAGCCAGACAGTAGTGCTTCAAGCCTTTAATTCCAGCACTGAGGAGGCACAGGCAGGCCAATCTCTGTGATTTCGAGGCCAGCCTGGTCTACAGAGCAAGTTCCAGGACAGCCTCTAAAACTACAGAAACATCCTGTCTCGAAAAAACCTATATACATATTTACTCATTTTTATTTATGTGTATGAGAATGTGCACATGTGTGGGGGCACACAAGCCATGGTGTATAGAGGCCAGAAGACATCTTGCAGGATTCGGTTCCTCTCCTCTCCTTCTATGTGGCTCCCAGAGATCAAACTCAGGTTTTTAGGCTTCACCCACTAAGCTATCTCACTAGACCAACCATTCTGTTTTATCATGACTTCATCTTGAATTTCCTCTCCAAATTAACCATTATTTTCAAAAGTACTACTCATGAAAAAGCATTTAAGACAAAGAATATCATAAAAACCTTAATCACATAGTTTTTTAGTTTTCTACAAAAAGATGTACTTAACATATTCTATTAGAAAAAAATACTAAAACTGTAAGTGTGGATAAGCTTTTCTTTCTCATTGGTGTGAAATAATTCCACAGCAGAAATTAAGTGTGACTGAACAGCAATCTCTGTGGAAAATACTATGGAGCTTAAATCTTCACACTTTGAACAAGTTATTGACAAAATGTTTACTAGTTTTCTGAGTGAAAAGGCACTGACAAATGACAAGTAGATGCAAAAACCAGGAAATCCTAAAAGTTTAGACAAAGAGACAATGAAAAGAAAATATATAAAGCTCAAAACCAACTTATAAATATATGACTGCTATGTGGTTTGAAAAAAAAACTGATTTACACATGTAGGATAGATTAAGAATACTACAAAAACTAAAAACACTTCCTCAAAGTTTGCTTCCTACCCAATAGTTATTGTCAAGAGGATGCAGCTTTAAAAAGTCAATGAAAAAGAGAAAATTCAATGTTATATTCACTTCCCACTAAGTATGCCTTTATAACAAAAGAAACAATGTTTTTTTTTTTCTTGGATACCTGTTTACCTGTATTTTAGTATGTATTTTCTCCTCAAAATTCACTTTAATGGAATGTGAATTCAGGGTCAATCCAAATACTGGCACCAGAACTACATCATAGCTACATTAGAGCAGGAAACTATCTCAATCCATAAAAAATTGTACTCTTTATTTTCTAGCAACTTGCAACAGCAACTTGGACACATGTAAAGACACATCATCAAAGGGACATAAGCAATTAATTACCTCCTACAAATAAATGATTCTATCCCCCTTACTAAACACTTATCTTTTTCTCAACCCTCTGCCACCAAGGCCTCTTCCTGCCAATGGTGTCCCAATGGTGTTCCAAGCCACTATCCTTGGTTCTCCATGACATCTTTAACAACTTGCCATCTCTACTCTTCCTTCTCCACACAACCTGCCTCATATGTAAAACAACTATCAGAAATCTCCTAGAAATGACAGTAAGAATACTATGAAATTCAATGTGAACAGTATGGCAGAGCCCAGGCCAAAGCTGAACAAATAGTAAGCTCAACAACCTCTGAACAATCAAGTCTCATTCAATGGTTAAGAGCACTGGCTGCTCTTGAAGAGGACTTGGCTTCAATTTCTAGCACCCACATGGTGGCTCCCAACTTCTGAACTCCAGGCCTATGGAGGGGATCAGATGCCCTCCTTCTGACATTGGTGAGCAACACAAATGCATGTGATATGCATACATACATGCAGGCAAAACTATATAAAACACTAAATTTAAAAAAAATAATTTTTTTAAAACTCTCATTCCAATTTTGCAACTAGCTTATCTTAGAAAAAATTTAGAGGCTGACCTGGAAACAGTTTTAGGCTGCTTTTGTAATTTTTTTAAAAGAAAATCTAAGCTTAAGAACAATGCTTCAGGAGAAATAAGAACAAAGCAACAACCAAATGAGTATTAACCCAGAGATCAAGGAAATGACAACATCTGGCTCACCAAAGGTGAGAAAATGTGGAAAAACTGGTAAGCATTTCTAGCATAACTATGCAAGCCACCCTCCATTATACCACTTGATGTGCCTTACATAAGTCTACAACAAATTCCTTGTAGATCACAGTACTAGGCTTTCTATTCATTTCCTTTCAAAATATGAGATCTATGTGGCCATGTCTAAAATTTGTCAAAACAGTAGAGACCTGAAGACAATTTTTAACTGTAATAGCCATCCTTCACCTATTGTTGACAGGATGCCTGCACAATTCAAACCATATCCAAACTTTCTCCAGATCTTACTCATTCTGTTAACTCCATCTATATCACTGAGTCTCCAACATCTCACATACAACTGATGTAACATTGGCCCAAATACCTTAAGCTAATCTCAGTTTACATAACACTCCATATCTCTACTCAGTATTTTCTGAACTATTTTTAGAGAAAACTCTAGTTAATACTCAATGTAAATTACCCATCTTGTCGTTATCAGTAGCCAACCAATCTACAGTAATATAAAATACTGCCTAACAAATACAAGTTATGAAAACTGTTCCCAAAATATACCAAGTAACAAGAAGTTGTCTGAATTAAAAATTCAACTGGATTGAAGTTTTAAAATCTTTATAAGGGGGCTGGAGAGATGGTTCAGTAGCTAAGAGCACTGGCTGCTCTTCCAGACTCGGATTCAATTCCCAGCACCAACTGCTCCTCTTCTAACCTCTGAGGACACCAGGCATGCACAGTACATACATACATTCAGGCAAAACATCCATACATATAAAAGTAAATATATTAAAAAAAAACTTATCAACAGCCACCTACTAATCATAAATGGAGGGGAAAAACAAGTTACACACTAACATGGACACACATACACCTTTTAAGGTGCCAGTGAGATGTTCCAGCAGGGGTGGGATCTCTGGATCCCATGTAAATGTGCAAAGAAAGACACAACTATACAAAGTTGTCCTCTAATTTCCAAACACATACATACACACACAAATAATAAATGAAAATTTCACATCACATAAATGGTTTTACAAAAAGCTCTCATAGCTTATTATAAAGAACATCAAAACTTACCTGAAGTTATTAATTTTGCACAACTACTTTTATTTGTATTGTCTTCTGAGATTCGATTTGTGTTCTTTTCTTTCCCAATCAAAGTATCCTCCGTAAGTAAGCATCTATCAGAAGCAAAACTGTCTTCACCCACCACATGACTAAATTTGCTATTAGCTTCAAGTACAGAAGTGACTTCTTCCAGCTGAGCAGCTTCACTAGATTCTGAGTAAGATGAACCCTTACCCTGAGCTAAATTTTTTGAAGAAACAGGTAAAGACTCATCATCACTATCAAAACCAAAAGGATCTCCAGTATCTTCTTCTTCTACTTTAGGTTTCTTCGGAATTTCTTGGATATCTGGTTTGAAATTAGGCCTCTTCTGCCCTAATTTAGCCATAAACGTGGTCTCTCCCCATTTTGTACTAAGAGTAGTCCGTTTGTTGGAAAAAACTTCATCAAATTTTGAACTGCCATTTCCTCCTTTCCTACTGTAAGTTTTTCCAAATCTGGATGTCATTTTGACACCTGTTTCATATTCCCTGTGGAAAGAAATTTAAGAAAATATAATCACCAATCTTGTAACAAGTTTTGGGCATTCTATAAAAATAGGACTTTTTTTTTTTTTAACCCTAGGACTTCTTATATAGTTGTCAACATTCAGCATACACACTTTTAGACTAGTTTAAATAAATGAGTTGAAGAGCCTTGTTCTCCATCCTATACTTCCTAACATCAGGTTTGGTGGTGTTTTGGTTTGTTTTACAATAACTGCATACTCATATGAAACTTACTACTAACCAACTTACAATGCAGTACCCACAAATAAATATAGCTTAAGACATTTCTCAGTTCCAAATGAACTATTCTCATTTACAATTTAACCAGAAAAAAAAAGAGTAAATACCCAAATGCAAAATCTTAACCAGACTATATTAAATTTTCCATGATCTAAACGATGTCAGTTGACTAAATTTAGTTCTTTGAAATTTTACTGTTCTTTATATAAAGTATACAAAGTGTCAGGAAAACTGTTATTTTCTCATATACTACAACTTGTAGCTTCTACATAACCTGAAAGATTGTGATTTTTGAACTAAAGTAATTTGAATTGACTTTAAAAAACATTCCTGCAGTGGTCATCTCCCTAAATTCAAGAAATCATTCCTCTAATCTTCCTCATCTCAATTGAGCAATGCTCATTTATTAAGTGATGTTTTTTTCTGAAGTCGAAGAACTCCATTTTACAAAGGTACGTGATTTATTATTATAAAAATAGAAATAAGCCACGTGGTGGCACATCCCTTTAATCCCAGCTCTTGGGAGGCAGGCAAATCTCTAAATTTGAGACTAGCCTGATCTACAATGTGAGTTACAAGTTAGCCAGGGCTACACAGAGGGATCCTGTCTCAAAAAAGCCAAAATAAATAAACAAAATGAGTAAAAATAAAAATAGAAATACATAGCCTTTATTTTCCTCTTCAATTTACAAACAACCCAATCTACCTAATTCACCTAAAAATATACTGGAAAAACATTTCCAAGGGAAGTTAAATATTCAAATATTTAAAAACTACAAGTTACAGTACTTTTATAGCAATCAATCCTTATCCATTTCATACAAACTTAATGCATCACTATCCAATTCAGCAAATATTCAGTAGAGGACTCATTCCCCAACTAATATTTGAAAGGAAACCAATTCTGATTGGACAAAATAATAATTTAATCATCATTCATATCTGTGCTAAGAGGAAATTTAGCTTTCCTCAGAGTTTCCATTTTGTAGTTTTGAACGCTGATAAGCTTTATTGTCTTTCTTGTTAAGTAAGCCTATTAAACAAAACAAAGTGTAATAATTGGACAGCTACCAAAGACAAGAAAATAAAGTCTTTTAAGTTGTGATCTGCAGACCTACATTTCTATATATTCCAACAAAGCCAGAATGTTTTGGACACACATAAAGGGCAATCACCTAAAAATGCTGACTAAAGGCCAAACCAAAAATCTAGACTTAATCTCCTTTATGCCAACATCTGAAAAATTATCCGTAAAAAAGTTCAAATGAATACTTGATATTGAGTCAAGTGATAAGACAATTCTATTTTTTTAAGAGATTGTGTCTCATAAGTGCACAACTGATGTATCAATAACATCACTAAATACTGATGAAATAACATAAGTGACTTTAAATATTAATGGGAAAATTGCAGATGAAACAAATGTTGTCGAGTTATCATCTACTGAATCCAGTAGATATGAATACAAGAGAGTTCATTGTATGGCTGTTTTTATTGTTTTCCATAACGTCCGTTTAAAAAAAAAAAAGTCAGGACTACTGCAATGGCACTTTCTAAGCACAGCCTACGTACAAATTCAAAAGTAGACATATATATTTGACATGACATTTTACATACATTTCAGGCACACTGCCTTGGTTCAGGCTTCAAACTTCACCACCAGTCCTAACTAAAAAGGAAAGGAGGGTTCACAACTAAGTGGTTGTCGATCTTTGGGCCTTTGGCTCAACCCAAAGCCCAGCCGACTTTTGAGGGAAGTGCACGGGGATTTAAATTAGGGAAGGGGAGTCCTCACGCTTACACTGCACAGAAACTTAGCCTCTTCCAAGCCCCCAAGGTACATTAGGGGCTTCAATTAAGAGAGGAACGTGGAAGGGGCAAACGGGCGCAAGCAGAAATTCTCACCTGGGGCTGCGAGTAGCGCCTGGAGGCTGGAGCAGAGACACCCTTCGGGCTGGACGCTCAGGCAACTTTTCTGCTCCCAACCCCCACCGCCCAGGAAAGGGATGTCGCTTCGGAAGCCCCGGAAGCTTCTGGCCACCGAGTCCCCGAAGCAAGGCCTCGGTGACGGCTAAAGGCGGAGGGAAACTCCGGGGCAGAGAATTCAGGGCTGAAACCAACCGGACCGGGTTTGGAAGAGAGAAGTCAATCAGCTAAGCCGCCCGCAGAAGAACTCAAAACAGGAAAATAAAGAGGTGGGGAGGGAAGGAGCCCTTCAGATCTCTCGGTGCCTAACTTCCTCAGAAGCCAGGTGAGCAACCAGACTCGCACCGCCCCTGCCTCCTCCACCCACCCCGGCTCGCTCCGGGCCTAGGCAGCCGCCCGAGACCTCACTTACCCTCGGCGCCTGGCGGGTGCTCTGGCCTCGGGCCGCCTCCGCCTCTCCCGCTCCCAACGGCCCACGGGCGGGCGCGGGAGCCCCGCGCGGGAGAACAGTGCCGCCCGGTGCTCCGAGAGAGGCGAGGGGCTCTGCTGCCGTCACAGCCCGCCGCTCCGCTTCGGTAAATAGGAAGCCCGGTCGAGAGGGGGGGGGGAGGAGCGGCGGCTCCGCAACTTCCCTCCCCACCTCGGGCGCGCCGGCCGGGCAGTGCCTAGGCCTCCCTGGCGGCCGCCGCCGGTGCCGAGCCTGCTACGTGCCCCCACTGGGCCGCCGCCGCCTTCTGCGCCGCCGCCTCCGCCGGTGAATGGTCAGCGCTGGAGTTTGAACAGGGCCCTGAACCATCTCAACGCCATTTGCGCTCCCGGCCCCCACCTCCTTCCTCCAACAGCCGCTCGCTCCGTCACTCCGCTTCCCACAGGCCCCGCGCGGCCGCCTGACCCCGCAGCCAATCGGACGGGCGCTTACTCAAATCGCCGCGCAGGCGCCGCGCCCCGCACGCGCCGGCTACCACCATTGGTCGGGCCGCGAAGCCCGACGGGAGTTGTAGTTCTCTTCTGCGAGGTCCGGGTGTCTAAAGCCGGGTTCCGGAGACGAGGAACGGACGGCCTGAGTTCTGGCTGCGGGCCTGCTGGACCACACCGTCTCGGGAGCCAGTTCTAGTTCCTGGCCACGCGACGGGACGCAGGTGCGACGCGGAAAGGCACGGGGCACAGTGCAGGCAGCTGTGTCAATCGCTTCCCCTCCAGGGACCCTCGGGTGTCTGGGGACAGTGGCTTGTGCAGCTGCGCCGAGCCTGCTGGGCCACCGCCCGGACCTTGGAGGCGGGGAGCTTGGTTGGGGCCGCCCTTGGCCTGGTCTGACGGAGCGAGCGGGCCAACGCAGGTAACGAGGACCGAAACCAGGAGGACTCCGGTGCCGGTCTCCTCACGGCCGCGATCCGCTTCAGCCCGGCCCTTCATCCCCCACCCCCACCCTCACCCCCGTCAGTCCCCACTCCGGGGACTGGCTCCTGTCCCCCACCTGTTAGCAGTGACCTGCCCCCTCCAGAGTATTGTATGTTACTAAGGAATTATCGTCATCTTTATTGAATGTGCTTTAAATAAAATGGCATGCTGACGTGTTGACAGGTAAAATGATCCGCTGTATTTATTTTGGTTTAGACCACACCTGTGAAAACTGGAAAAGAGGGGAATAAATAAACTGAGGATATTCTTCGTTGTTGGAACTCCAGTGTTCATAATAAAGTTGTTCTTTTGTTTGGTTGGGTTTTTTCTTTTGGCGGGGGGGTCATTTGTTGTTTTTAACTAACCAGTTGGAGCAGGAAGGTAGTGGATGATGGACGGAAGTAGTATTTGAAATTTTCCTTTCTACAGAGACGTTTTTCCGTGTCAGTGTATTACCTAACTGAGAAATTTGGAGAGGTTTTACTTTAAGCCTTCAATGGGAAAAATAGCTTTCTAAAGACAAGCACAGTCAGGACAGGTGTGTGCATGAGTCTTCAGAGTGTTTGGTGGTCAGTTAATGGAGACTCACCTGAGAAATTAGAAAACTACTCAATGCTTTTAATGAGAAGACCACCTCTTCTGCCAGATTTACTTTAAAGTACCCTCACGTTTCAAGCCCCCAGTCCAGTACAGTCAGGAAAATCCTTTTTTTTTTTTTTTTTTTTCTCTCCAATTTATTTAACTTCGTTTTCTGTGCATTGGTGTGAAGGCGTCAGATCCCCTATGGGTGCTGGGATTTCTGGAATTTGAACCTGGGTCCTCTGCTGGAAGACCAGTCATTGCTCTTAACCACTGAATCATCTCTCCAGCCCCCTTGCTTTTGTTTTTGCCCCCCCCCCCACGGAAGGAAAATTCTAAAGAGAAAAAGTTTCAGACTGTGGGTATAAACAGTAGAGTGCTTCTCCAACATGGCCTTGAATAAACTCCTAGCACTCTCTTCTGCCACCCCTGGAGTGGGGGGGGGGGACAAAACAAACTTAACCCCTCCCCAGGAGGAATTTAAGGTGGGTTTTAAACACACTTAAATTGTTTCCCTTTTGATGCAAAGTCTTGTAATTTACATTCTTGTGTTTACAATTGCCTTAATACTGTGTATTTATTTCTTTTCTCATAATGGTTTCAAAGTAAGCCACCTGTTCCTTAACTTGCCCTAAGGAACCTGTTAGAGAGTAGAGAGTCTTTCACTGTGTGTGTGTGTGTGTGTGTGTGTGTGTGTGTGTGTGTGTGTGTGTGCGCGCGCGCGCTCGAATAACTTTTTTGGGTCAATTTCATTTTTTTTTTTAATCAGCAGCTTGGGATCTTGTTTTATCATTTGTTTGAAGATGACTGGCAGTAGTGCAGACTGCATTTAGTTTAATTATTTAGATGACATGGTGGTGGGTGCTAATTAAAGGGTAATTATCATCAGAGGCAAAAGGTAAGATCAAAAAGCCAAAAGAGGTAGCAAGAGGCAATTGTAAGATCTTCCTGGAGGAGTTTCTGAGACCAAGGGAATACCCTAGCCTAGCCCTGCTGGTATTGGGCATTTGGCAGGCTTTGATGCTAACTGGAGCTAAAGTGGGAAGGTTAGTTATTTAAAGAAATAGTCTTTGGCACTCTTTCATGGGGTTTTGTGTGTCCTTGAATTAAATGATGGAACGTAATTGTGAATTCCTGCAATTGAAAGAGTGATCCATAATATCTAGGCATAACCCTTGACCTTGTTAGGAAGGGATAACGCCTGTCCTAACCCATTCCAGGCATCAGAATCTGCCTCTTAGTGGGATTCCCCCAGGCAGTTGGTTCACACATCAAAGTTTGACAAGCACTGGTTTATAATATAGCCACAACATTTGACAATATAATCCACGGAGTTTGGGTGAGGAAGGAAAGAGCAAGGTTGTGTACCTATAATTCCAATCCTGAGGCCCAGGCCAGTCCGGACAGAGACACTGAAGGGAAAATGGGGATTGGTATATAGCTTGGTGATAGAGCACTTCCTTTCATATTGCAAGCCCTGGGTTCTATTCTCAGCACAAAAGAGTAGAAAAACTGTCCTGGAACTCACTTTGTAGACCAGGCTGGACTCAAACTCAGAGATCTGTTTGCCTCTGCCTCCCGAGTGCTGGGGTTAAAAGCATGTGCCCAGCAGTTGTAAATGATTTGTAAGATGAAATAGTGAGCCTGGCTCTGTGGAGGTTAGACACGCTAATACACAGCTGTAATGTGCTAGGGCTCACTTACCTTACTAGATCCTGCTTCATGACGATTACAGATTGTGCCACCTCCAGGGCTTTCTTGAGAGTTGAGACTCTTCTGGCCTGAAGACTGTACCACCACAACCTTAACCCTTTACCTCTTTAATTCTGTGGAAGGCAGGTGCTTTACAGGGGCCCTTGCCATGGTCCTGCCATACCAGGGATAATACAGGCCAGAAGCTTTCATTGAATTTGCTTGGTTGCTGACATACTTCTTGATTCCTTTGGCTGGTTGCTTTTGAGACAGGGTCACACAGAATTCAGTACGGCCCTGAACTCTTGGATCTTCTGCCTCCACTCCCAAGTTCTGGAATTGCAGATGTGTACTGCTATATCCTACTAATGTTTGTCTCAGAGACAGACATTTTCACCCCCTCAGTCCTCACCCCTGATGCCATGTGGTACTCACCTGACCAAAAAAGTAGCATCTAATGCTCAGTCTCCCCTCATGTAAGGGTTTCCCACCACTGTTATAGTTATGTAACAAAGCAGAACCCTGGGTTCAAACCTAGTCTGTGCCCTCTGATGCTACAGGCTGCCCTTCTTTGTGCTCTCTAGGGAAGGCAAGACCCCACTACCTGGAATGGGCTTATATTCTCTCCTGTAAAGAAAACTAGCAGGCCACATTTCTTGTACTGTTCTAGCCCAGGCATGGGAGTAGCAGAACTAGGTTTACAAAATAGTCCCTCAGTTCTTTTTCTGGAAAAAGTGTCATAAAACATAACTTAAAGAGTCCAGTTCAAACAGTCGGGAGGCACAGGCAGGTAGATCTCTGTGAGTTCGAGGCCAGCCTGGTCAACAAATAGAGTTCCAGTGCAACAAGAGCTGATACATTAGAGAAACCCTGTTTTGAAAACCAAAACCAAACAAAACCAAACAAAAGAGTATAGTACCTTGAAACCAGAAGCAGCCACATGAGCAGCATTTTTTCCTTTGTAGTAGGATATGGGGAACAAATTATAGATTGTGCATTTGCATATTGTAGTGGTTAGGTTACAACGCACTACAAGATGCTTTACCCTGCCCTTACCTGTTGACCAAACAGCTCCTCTTTCCAGCCTCCATCCCACTCTGCTGTTCCTCCTTCTCCCTCCCGCCCCCTACTTCTGGCTCCTCGCAGATGCCTGGCTGTTTCCATCTGTTTCCTTTAGCTGTTCAATGACTGTCTCCCAGAGAGAGGTGAGAGAGTTGCTTGGGATTGATTCAAGGTCCAACAAATGCTAGGCATGTTCTCTATCATTGAGCTTGGATCCCCAACCCTGACTAGCCTGTTTTAAGCTGTTGTTTACTTCCACTCTCAAATACTCACTGCCCCATTTTATTTTATTTTTCAAGGATGTATCTCTCCCCATCTAACATATCCTATTTTTGAAATATTTATCTTGCATATTTTTCTTCTTTAGGAAGAGAGGGCAGGAAATCTTAGTTTGGCTCTTGTTTTGCAAATCTTGTTTCTGCTCTATCCCTGTAGAAGAGTGCATACACATAATAGATACTCCTTAAATAGCGGGTGACTAAAGCTACTCCATGTTTCCTTCCTTCGTGTAGGAGTGTACCTTGAAAGGAAAGTGACCAGACACTAACAGTAGTTTCAGATTTCCTAGTGGCTCCATAAATTGTTAAGGCTCCTCCATGGACAGGAGACTGGGCTGTCTGGAGTTACCTTTGTCCTTGTGGTTTTTCACTGAGGACTGAGAAGATGAATACTGTCATAATTCCAATTACCTTGTTTTCCAAGATAATTGGAAGAGGTTCTCTGGAGACAGTGATGTCCCGTGGGGAGTAAACTCCCCTCTAGGTAGTTAGGAGACAAAGCAAGGGGAGTTGCCTGGGCTGTGTTGTCTAACAAGGGTTGGTACCTGGCACCCTCTAAGAGGTTTTGATTTCTGGCTTTTGTCTCTGGAAAGTCTTTCCCTGGGCTCCTCACCACTAAAGCTGCATGATACCTTGTCAAAAAGTCTAGATGCTTCCCCATCACTAAGATGAAACCCTCCCTATCATTGCCCAAAGCCCCTGCATGATGGGCCCCTGACTACTGCCAAGCCTACCTTCTGTGTGCTGTGACACCAGCTCTTGCCTCAGGCCTTTGTGCTGGCTGGAACCTGTGTAGCTCTTCCAGACGTGTATAAGACTCGCTCCTTCAACTCTTCTAGCCCCCCCCCCCACCTTCCACCAACATTCTGTAATTCCTTTCCTGTTGTTTTTCTCCATAGTTGTCATTGTGTTTTTCTTACATATTAACTTAGTATGTTTTCTCCCACTACAACATAAACCGTATGAAGGGACACACACAGTGCCACACACACAGAAAATGGGCTGTAAATATTAGATGCTAGCATCTAATCACTTTAAATTCTGTTAGGCTTCTATAGCTTGACTAATTTTTTGTTTGTTTGTGTTTTGTTTTGCCCATCTGGGCAATCAATAATTGCAAAGGACACGTTAAAATCTTTGGCTTAGAATTTTTTTCAAACCATTCTGTTAATTCCAGTTTTGCTTTTATTTTCTGAGGTTATCTTGTTGGACACATAGAAGTTTGGCATTTTCTTGTGTGTGAGGTACTAGAGCTCCAGCCTTTTGTATGCCAGGCAAGCACTCCACCACTGAGCTGACATACCCAGCCCTGGTTTAGGATTGGCACAGCTAAGGGAGTTGTAAGGTTTTTATATAATTGAAACAATAACAAATATCGTCCCATTTGTCGCAGTGTGACTCTACAGTTCCTCTGAGAGTTGAGGTGGGCCCTGTAAGTTCCCTTAGTCAAAAGAAAGGGGCAGAAGGGACGCATTTCACACTGGAGGCTTCAGAAACCTAAAGCTTTCACACTGTGGATCTGCTGCCTCTGCCCAGAGAACAGGTCCAGGCTTGCTTGTTAGATGGTGAGAAGCCACATGGAAAAGAGCTGATGTCATCTTCTTCCAATCAACAGACAGCAGGCCCCAGAGCTGACCTACAGAGCCACTGGTCTGACCTGCAGCTATCCCAGTACATGCGGGAGCCCACCTGGGACCAGGAGCTGCCCCACTGACCTGTACTCTCAGGAGCAATAATGACTATTTGTGCTAAGCTGAATCTTGGAGTGGCTTGTTACCTAGCATTATTGCGATCCAGCAGTAATTTCCCTATATTTAATTTGAAGTCTCTGCATCCACAGGGCTTTCTGGATTACTCAGCAGTCTCAAGCAGCCTTCAGATCTCTGTGGTAGTATTCACATGTTCTTTTCTTTTTTAATTTATTTTTATGTTCATTGGTGTTTTGCCAGCCTGTGTGAAGGTGTCAAAGGCTCTAAAACTGTGGTTACAGACAGGTAACATGAGCTGCCATGTAGGTGCTGGAAATTGAACCCTGGTCTTCTGGAAGAGCAGCCAGTTCTCTTAATTGCTGAGCCTTCTCTCTAGCCTGCCATATTCTTTTCTTAATAAAGCTTTCCAAAAGTATTTGCTTGCTTTTTTCTTCCCCATCTCCCACACTAGAATATCACTATATGAGTAGAGATTCCTGTCCATTTTGATCTCTGCCATGACCTTAGCACCCAGCACAAAGCTGCATCCTCATTGTCCACTGTGGCAGCCACAAACTATATCTACTGAGTATGAGACATATGTCTAATCTAGTCTACCCTGAGGTTTGTTAGATTTCAAGGGCTTGGTTGAAAAATGACATATAATTGTGTAAATTTGCTCCCAGATTAAATGTTAAAATGATATTTTAAGGTGGGCAGTGGTGGTGCACGCCTTTAATCCCATCATCATTCAGGAGGCAGACACGGGTAGATCTCTGTGAGTTGGAGGCCAGCCTGGTCTACAGAGTGAGTTCCAGAACAGCCCGAGCTACACAGAAAAACCCAGTCTCAAAAAGCAAAATGAGATACTTTATGCATTGGGAAAAATAGAGTATGTTGTTAAAGTTAATTTCATATTTATTCATTTATTTGGGTTTTTTGAGGTATGCTGTCATCAATCTGAGGCAGCCTGGGCTATATAGAAAAGCTCTGGCTATATAGGAAATCTATGAAAAGATAGAGCAGAATCACAAATGCAACCAGCTAAGTGTAAGAACCAGTCTAAAGGCTGAGTGGTTTATGAATCTATCAGTATGATGTGTGGAAAAGGCAAAACTACAGAGACAGAATTTTTCAAAAGTCAGGAGCTGGAAGTTAGAGCAGAGGCAGGTGAGTGTATGTTACCTAGGAGACTGAGGAGGGTAACATTTTTCTATAGTGCTGTAACAGGTATAAGGTATCAAAACTGAAGGACTCTGTGCCACACAGAGTGACTCTAGTGTTCGCTATATATTTAGTTAATATTGCTTCATTAAAAACAAGCATCCCACACTGGTATATTAATAATAGGAGTGTTTGGGATGGGATTCGGAGAGGGAGGTTTCTGGGGACTCCATACTATGTGCTTAATTTTTCTGTGAGTCTAAAACTGCTGTCATTGGGGACATCAGAGATTCAGAGAAATGACCCCAAATGATAAGCTCTATAGATAAAATCTAGTCAAAGATCTTTAATTAGTAAAGCACATCAGTGTTACTGAGGTGGCTGAGCAGGTAAAAGTGCCTGCTGCCAAGTCTTTCCGCCTGAGTTCAATACCTGGATCCCTCACAGTTGTCCTCCAACCTCCACATGTGTCCTGGTACATAAATAAATCAATGTAATAATAGTAATAATAATAAAAGTTGTTTTCATGGGGCCAGAGACCAGGCTCAATAGTAAGAGCACAGATTGCACTTCATATTGCACTTGCGAAGTTCAGTTCCCAGCATCCATGTTGGGTGGCTCACAAGCATCTGTAACTCCAGCTCCTGGGAATCCAAGGTATCTGACCTTTGCTGGCACCTGCACTCAGACATGCACTCATGTACACACACACACACACACACACACACACACACACACACACACTTAAAAAATAATAAGCATAAACATTTCTTGAAATCCCATTGATTTCCTAGAAAAGTGGTCATCCTAGCTGGGGGTAATGGGGTAAAAGAAGATTGGATCCCAGTTGATACTTAATTAGATAAAATAAGCCTTGTAGTCACACATTGGTGGTATACACCTCTAGTCCCAGTACTTGGGAGGCAGAGGAAGGTTGATCTCTTCAAGTTAAAGGCCAGCCTGGTCTACAGAATGAGTTCTAGAACAGTCAAGACTGCATAGAGAAACCCTGTCTCAAAAAATAGCAACAACAACAACAACAAAAATTAGCCTTGTGCTGTGAAAAACAATGGGTAGCCATTGCTTACAGTAATTTTTTATAGAAAGAACTAGAAGAGAGAAGATTGAAATTTCCCAGCATAGGTAAATGTTAAATATTTGAGGAGTGTTGGCATTAGTTACTTTGGTTTGATCATTAGATATTTCATACATGTATCAAATTATCACCCTGTGCTCTATAAATTTGTCAGATTATTGTGTCAAAAGGTAAAACAAATCTGTGAATAAATATATAACCTTCCTATCTTCTCATGTTATTGATGATCATTGACCCAAAAAGAATGGAAAAATTGTGAATGGAAAAAATAATAATAAAGTAAAACAAACTCTTCTGAAAAAAAGCCTTTTTTTTTTTTTTCCTTTTGCCTCAAGAGGGTCCTGCTATATAGCCCTGACTGCCTTCAATTTTGCACTAATCCTTCTGATTCTGCTGGGATTACAGGTGTGTGCCTCCAGCAGGACTAAAAATAGCTTAGTTTAAAAAAAAAAAATTCACCCTTCCTTAGCCCCCAGAATGATACTTGAAAGTCATACATTTGATAAATCACTTCCCTCTGCTTCCAAAACTTTAATGACTTTTGGCTGTGCCCAGGAAGAACTCCATATGGTTGCTTGTTACCGTAAACACCTTCATTTCCCCGCACCAGCCTCCAGACTGTAAGTAGAACTCAGGTATCAAGACTTCATGCTTGGATTCCTACAGTCCTCCCTGCCTGGAACATCATTCTCCCTCTGCATTTACGACGATGCCTTTTCCTAAATCACAGAGCCTACTGTATGGGAATCAATCATCCTGGAGTCTTGCTCCCATATGGTCTCTATTTTAAAACCCAAGCACATGGCATTACAGTCACGTATGGCTCTTTCTAGAAAGAGCCTGGGAAAATGGATATGATAGATTATGTATACACATAAATCTTGGAAATGTTGAAGAAGGGATTAATAAACGAGGTAACAGTATCAGAAACAGCACAAGGCAACTGAATACCTCCATCCAAGCTCTGGTTGGGTTCCCCACAGCTGCTAATGGCCTGGGGCAAGATTCCAGCAGTGAGGGTGCATTTGCTGACTCCAGACAGAGGCCTCTGGGGTTCCACCCACTCAGGAAGCAAATCTGCCTCTGCCTGCTGCCCACCTAAGCTAGGAGGCCAGGACCTGACAGTTTGGCAGTGGCAGAGACATCACAGTTTCCCCCAAGCCACAGTGGAACTTGAGAGCCTGTGAGGAGGCCAGCCACTTTTCTTGCATTGTTCTGACAGAGAAGACCCCTGCTTGTTGAGTTCTCTGTACCAATCACAGTTCAATCCCAGCATCTCATCATCATCCCATTTCACTAAGGAGAGACCTAAAGAACACTGCACAGGGTAACTGACTTTCCCAAGGCCACCCAGCAAGCTAACAACTAGGCAATAGAGCCCAAGTTTTAAACCATATCTGTCTCCAGAGGTCAGAAGCACGAAGTCTGTTGTCCCAAGCCCTGTAGTTTAAGCCAGGAGAAGGAACCCATCCTTCTGTTTACCCGTTCCAAGCTGCAGGCTTGGGTTTGCACAGAGAAACAAAGATCAGGATTGAGACTTTACCTGTTTGTTTAAACAAAGAGGTCAGAGCCTGGCCAAACCCTGGATCCACGTGGTGGAAGGAGATAACCAACTAGCACAAGTTGTCCTCTGACCTCCACACACACACACACAGTAAAGATTGAAGAGGTCAAGTTCAGTCTGCCTTGGAGGTCAGCTTATCTGTAACAAGGATAGGGAAACAATCTACAGCATGTTTCTCAACCCGTGGGTCACGACCCTTTGGTGAACAAACAACCTCTCTTCAAGTGTGTCACATATCAGACATACAGCATATCAGTTATTTACATTATGATCATAACAGTGGCAAAAGTTGCAGTTCTGAAGTAGCAATGAAAGTAATTATATGTTGGGGGGGGTCACAGCAGCATGAGGAACTGTATTAAAGGGCAGAAACATTAGGAAGGTTGAGAACCACTGCCCTACAAAGCCAGGCTTTTGAGTTAGAGGCCATAGCCCTTTGTCTTCGTCAGAAGTGAATACAGCCGCCCCACCTGTCTTATTGAGACCCCCAACAGCGCCCAGACAAATGAGTGCCACTGGCTTCCCACCCTTGCCAGTTCTTACAGGCTTATGAATATCCCAGTTTCGGGTTTCTTCCAGTGAGCAACTCCAGGCTTTGAGTACAAAAAAAAAAAAAAAAAAAAAAAAAAACCTCTATAGGTCCCCATTCCACTGTGTGTACCCCCCCCCCCCAGCTCAAGCTGCCCTATGAAGTTCCTGGGCCTCAGCGCCGCTCCCGGGAGAGTGGAAAAGAATTCCACCCTTTCTATTACTTACTTCATCGTGTATGGGGGTTGGCTGCCCAAGGTGAAAAATGATCACACCTCTGTTGGGTTTTTCCAGCTTGAGGCAAAAACTTTTGGAAGATTATGGTGTGCTTTTGCTTGGAGAACTGAGTGAATTAGAAAACACAGAAGTCGGGGGATTGTGGGGAACCTGGAAACGCTCAAGAGCCAGGGTGAAGCCTGGTCCTATGCAGCCCTCTCCAGCACCCAGAGATTCAGGTCCCTTGGCAATCCATCTGCGAAATTCCCATCCCATACCCAACCAGGAAGTCTGCCCCAATTTACTCTCATCCCATGAGGCAAGTGAGGAACAAGTGTTAGGCCGCTTATAGAAAGAACCAGACACGGCTTTAGTCTTCTCCTACAGAGTTAATCTCTTTGAAAGGCTTGGGACAGGGCCTGGCAGAGTGTCAGCGCCGCCAAGGTGTTCGCGGATACTGTTACCATCACTAACAGCTGGGCTGGGCAAAGGAATCCGACTTGATAATTTTTGGCAATAACTCGACAAACTATCGAATGTGGACAAAGAAACACATGCCAAAACTGGAAAGAGAGAGAGGAGGGGAGGGAAGAGAGAGAGAGACAGACAGACAGAGAGAGAGAGAGAGAGAGAGAGAGAGAGAGAGAGAGGATGCCTCTGTGTCACTTTTCTGTTCTCCAAGGCACTGTGGCTTCAACCCAGCTCAGGGCTGGGAGGCGGGACCCCGCCTATCAGCACCTAGAATAGACCGGCTACCTGGGCGGGACTTGAATTTGGATCACCCCATCCACCCTAGGCCGGCGACCTGCTTTCTATCCTGCTGCGCATAGGCGGGAGACCAAACGGCCGCCTGTCTCGGTCGGGGCGGTGGCAGAGACTGGTGCAAATAAGGGTCAGTGGACTCGGAAAACTTCAACTTTTAAATCAGTGCACAAAGGAGACATTAAAGTGAGTGGCCTAGGTTATGGGCTCTGCAATAATTTAACCTCGTTTGTCTGCAACACCTGCCTAGCTTCTTTAGGTCAACAAATGTTTACCGCTTCCTGTCCAAGGCAAAGGCGGTGTGTTCTTTAATCTCACCAAGGCTTTAGCCTGCCTTCTAGAAGAAGCACCCGGTCCGGGAGAAGAGAGATGATTAAAAATATTAGCATTTCAAATGAATGCACACCAGGATGCCAGGGTGGGCGGGGTGGGAGCCGGGTGCTTGGTTGCTTCTCTCCGGGGAATCAGCTTTGCACAAGGGGACGACTAACCTAGAATTTACAAGAGAAATATGTCAGGAAGGGCTTCCTTTGTAGTGCCGATGACCTCAAGGACACTTCCTGGTCAGATCAGAGGCCTAGCTGCTTTGCTGGGCTGTCCTGGCCCTGGCCAGAGCTGCGAAAGTGGAGAGTCGTGAGCAAAGGCAGGCGCGTCGATCTAGTATTCCGTCTTTGCCAACCAGTTAGGGTCCTGAGCCGCCAGAGTCCAGCAAGCTGTGGCAAGATTAGCCCCTCCAGCCCCACCTGGACTTTGATCGCCTGATCTGAGACCTTTGAGGGCTTAGCAGAGGTGGGAATCGCTCCACTTGGGGGGAAATGGGCGTCAGCTCAGCCCTGCGGCGAGCGGTAGGTGGTGGCCTCTGTGCTCCCAATGAAGCTGACCCACCCAGCTGGCCCCTTGCCCTTGAGCCAGTGGTCTCTACCTCCTCTCTTTCAATGATCCCGGAAAACACTCAAGTGCAAAGTTATGGTAATCGCTGTTACATAGTAGGACCCGGGCTTCTCCGAGTTTGCATTTTCTTGGGGGCAATATCCAGTGCTTCCGGTTGGCTCCAGAGCCCAAGATAATTTAATTGAATGGATGAACATTTTCATTCAGGGCCTTCCCCCAGCCGAACTCAGGCTATGCACCCCTTTATTTGTTTGTATTTAGTTTCTTCCACAAAGCCCTGGATAGTGTGCAAAAAAAAAAAAAAAAAAAAAAAAAGTGGGGTGTCATGCTAGGTGGTAAAGACAATTATAACAGATCTCTCCACAAGGGCTTTTGGAGCACAAATGAGTTAAGGGCCTGACTTATGGCAGAGTTGATAAACTACAAGGTCTGAACCCAGGCACCTCTCTGTATTATCTAGGGCAGCCAGAAGCCAAAGTGGTTCTCTGACAATCCCAACCTTAAGCAAACATGCGTGGCTCTATTAACTCTCTGTGTCTGGAAAAATGTTCAGAGCCTTCCAATTCTACACTGTTTTAGACTCCACCAAGAACTCTATCCAGGCCCAGTTTAAAAGGGGCTGGCTCACGGAACGGACGACTTCCTGGCCTATTCTTCTTGCTACTGTGAAGTTGGCCTCTTGGCTGTCCCTTAGCAAGCACTACCTAGGCTGTCCGGATGCATTTTACAGTAGAAGTGAGCTTGTGCACAGGAGTGATCCTTTACTTTATCTTTGATGGAAAGAAAGAATTAACTTACAAAATACTCCCAGGTAGGCACCCTTTGCTCCAAACAAATTTGAAAAATTTAAGTCATAAACCGGGGTACTTTTCAAATATGTTGGTGGGTACATCAAGTAGACAGGTAACAACAAACTCGAGAAATCTCTGCATCAGTTTTCGAAGTTATCTGATAATATTCTTAATCTGAGGGTTATTGGAAGCTAATAGTCTGTTAAGACATTCCCCAGAGTTTCAACTTGAGAGTCACAGGGATGTTTGGTCACACACCAGGGTAAGCAAAGAAAGCCCAAAAAAACTCAATTCCAGATCTCCAACATTCCAACTCTCCATGATCTTGGAAGTCCTAATCAGTCAGTCTTGAAGTATTGTTAACAAAAGCATGGCTTCCCCTCATCTCCCCCATGCCCAGAATCTTCAGTTCATAGCTGCTCCACAGCAACTGAGTGACACTCTCAGCTGGCTGCAAGGGTGTGTGTATTTGAGCATTTAACCTATTGTTTCATCAGTTTCTACCTGACCCAACCTGCTAGTCAGTCTGGTAGTCAGTGTGACCACCTCCAAAGAACAGGAAGAAAAGGACGAGAGGGTTTGCCAGGTGTTCTGGTGATGGAGTCTTGCAATGTAGCTCAGGTTTGCCTTGAGCTTGGCAATCTTCCTGCTCAGCCTCCTGAGCCAAATGCAGACATTACAGGTGTGAGCCTCCATAGCCTGATTATGGGTTTGTATAATTGTCTCTGGTGCTGGGAATCAAATCCAGGGCTTTACACATGCCTGGCATCACTCTACCATTGAGCAACATGTCCAGTCCCCATTAATTTTACCAAAGTTTAAATGTTTTATTCAGCTCTGGATCTTAGTTTTTCATACTAAGGGTATTGCTAACTCTTCTCCTGGTTGTAACAAAACTCCTGACAAAAGCCATTTGAAGAACGAAGAGTTTATTCTGAGTCAAAGTTTCAGAGGGCACAGATCATGACAGGGAAGCTCAGGTAGAATAGTTCCATGGGTGGGAATAGTTATCAGGACCAGGAAGCTACACCAGAAACAGACAGGGTTATAACCCTTTACCATCCAGCCCCAGTAATCCATCCCTGCCAACCAGGTGCCACCTCTCAAAAGGCCTACAACCTACCTAAACATTTCTACTAACCCGGAACCAGTAGTTAAAATATATAAACCTTGGGCCAGGTGGTGGTGGTGCATACCTTTAACCCCAGCACTATCGAGGCAGAAGCAGGTGGATCGATGTGAGTTAGAGGCCAGCCTGGTCTACAGAGCAAATTCCAGGACAACTAGGGATATGCAGAGCAATAATAATCCTGTCCCAAAAAAAGCAAACAAAACAAAACATGAATCTTTGGGGGATGTTTCAGTTTCAAAGCACAGTGTGCAGTAAATGGGCAAACTATTACTAGGACATTGATGGCAGGCCTGGCATGAAATAGATTAAATAAACCTGAAGCATCTGAAGGTACTAGAAAACAAGGCACCATTTAGACAAAACAAAAGAGAAACAACAGCAATGGAGGCATGTCAAAAAAAAAAAAAAAAAAAAAAAAAAAAAAGACACAGAAATCCACCATAAAAGATCTCCCAAGAGTCAGAGCTAGGTCAGTCTGAACAACACAATAAAGCACTATTGACTAAAAGTTAACACCCAAGAGTACATACTGATATCAAGAAATGACTGAACAATAAATGGGAAATTAAAGACAAATTTCCCATGCTGAAGAATTCCAAATAATTGACATAGAAAATCCCCCCCCCCCCCCGCCACCCAATAGAGTGTCCTTAGTGACGACATCCTTCTGAGACTACACATAGTAAGCACAGCAATGAAACCCTGTGCTCACACTCAGGCCAGGTGATGACAGGATGAAAGTCACACTGAGAGCTATATACCCTTGATGTCATGTGATGAAAAAGGGGGCTTATCTCAGTGATCCTTTTCCTAAGAATCCACAGGCCCTTCCTACCCATGGAAAAAAGTGAATTTCAACAGAGGAGCATTCAGCAGAATACCTACCCTTTTTGATGACCACAGCAATTTTAAGTACTCCTTAAGATTGCTGTGGTCATCAAAACAAGGCAAGTCAGAGAAACTAAGAGGAGCCTAAAGTGATATAGGACTTCTTCTCTCACTACCATGGGCAGACATTGACAAAAACAAAAAAAAAACAAGGTTTGTTTATTTGGGGTTGCCATCTGAGGGTACAGCCCGCTGCAGCAGAGAAGGCGTGGTGGCAGGAACACAGGTAGTTGGTGCCACTGTGTTTGCAGTAAGAGATCAAAGAAGGCTGTCTGCTGGCAGTCAGCTCATTCTCCCCTCTTTCCTTCCTATTGACTCCAGATCCTCAGTCCACAAAATGGTTCACTCCCATTCAAAGTAGGGCTTCCTAACTCAGTTAACATTCCTCAAGAAACACCTGCACAGACAATACCCAAAGGTGTGTCTTCCAGGTAATTTAACCCAGTCGATATGAGGAGGAAGATTAATGATCACAGGAGGTGTAGTGACTAGTGTAAAATGCTATCCTGGAGATGGATGGGGCACACCTATAATCTCAGCCCATAAGAGGCTTTGAGGCAGAGATATTCCAAGTTTGAATTTAAAGTCAACCTGGGCCATGTAGTGAGTTTAGGCCAGCCTTGGTTACATAGTGAAACCACGGCTGAAATGAAAAATCCAAACCTAATCAAACCACAACAAAAAAGAAAGAAAGGAAGGAGGAAGGAAGGAAGGAAGGAAGGAAGGAAGGAAGGAAGGAAGGAAGGAGGCAGAGAGATGATATCCTGGATGGGATCCTGCAACAGAAAAAAGAGAGTAAGTAAAAATTAAGGAACTCTGAAGTACTGACACTGTATCATCATTGTGTGTGTGTGTGTGAGAGAGAGAGAGAGAGAGAGAGAGAGAGAGAGAGAGCAGATGATCTTGTTCAGCTGACTATAGCCATGGGGAGAAAGGACCCAGGACTCCCATCTCGCCATATTTCAAAGAAACAATTCATCTAGATTTTCATGTGACATCTGGTTTTAAAGTGCTACCAACTAATTCTAACTTCTTTGAAATGTTGATCTGTCTGTCTAAAACACTACACATGCAGCTTACTATATAAAATACATATCTATATAAAATACATATCTGGGCCATATCTAGAATGAGTTATTCTAATCTGATTTACTCAAGGCCAGGATAATCTTGGTTTATATATATCTGTATATATATATATATATATATATATATATATATGTGTGTGTGTGTGTGTGTTTTATGTAATACATGTTTATATATGTAATTGGTACTCTAAAATATATACGAATACATGAAAAAGACAATACAGTTAGGAACACAACACAAATTAAAAGTTGATGGCCTTTGAGCTGGGGAGGAAAGCTGTGATGGAACAGGAAAACTGATTTTTGTTCAGGGCTTTGGGGTGGGGAATTAGCGCTAGCTGGATGTCTGCACTCCATGGATCAAGGAGCTATTGTGAGAATTTGCCCAGTGGCTAAAAATAGCTCTTTAAGAGCAGGGGGACTAGCTACAGGACAAATTTGGGTAATGTTTCACTTAGCTTAGGTAGAACTATACAAATAACCCCAGATTTCAGTGGCTTGTAACAGTCAGGGTTTCTTTCTTTTATCTCTCCTGGGTGATTTCAGAACTTCTCGGGGAGAGGGAGGGTTTACCCAGGCAGACTAAGCAAATCTATCTAGATGTTGCTGGGTAAATAGGCAAGGCAAAGTATCTTGACTCTTAAAATTCCTACCCCAAATTGATGTGGATCATGCATACATTGCACTGCCCAAAATAAGTAACTCCTAAAGGGAAGGGACAAGCCCTCCCTTCACAGGATAGTAACATAGTATAGCCCAATTGGCCTTCTGGTTTCTGATTGTTGGCCTATGTCCTGGATGAACGTCACTAAAGCAGGCATGACAAAGTGGGTCAGTATCAAGCTAAACTATCATTTATTGCCTGAGTACCATGCCTGTTTCCTAATGATAGATCAAAGAAAATGATAGATCAAAGAAAAGTGAGCAGATTTATTACTTAGAACTCAGTATCCAACAATCTCAGCTAAAATGACCTTCTTTCTCCAATGCACACTACTCTGGGATAGGCCTGTGTGCCTATGGACATTTTATAGCAAATTAACTGAGCCCAGATATTTACTGGTGCTCTTCATGTAAATAACAAATGAAGAAAGAACAAAGCTGGATGTAGTAATGTGAACCTGAAATCCCAGCACCTAGAGACTTGAGACAGGAAAGTTGTGAGTTCAAGGACAGTCTGCATTGCATAATAGAACCCCACCTCAGAGAGAGAGACACAGAGAGAGGGATAGAGGGAAAGAGGAAGGGAGAGAGAAACTTGAGCGATTACTATTCTCGTATCCCATAAGTAGCATCATTATGCACAGAAGGAAGTTCATTTTTATTACTATGAGTGTCTTAGGCTATTAGGGCTTAATTCTATCATGAAGCATAAGTTTGTTTGTATTTTCTATGAAGAATCAACCCATACCAGAGTCAGGAAATGAACATCAATGTCTAATCCTCAAACACCATTCAACTTTTGGCAAATGTCCAATGAGCCCTTTATTGAAAGAGGATCTAGCTCAGAATAGCATATTGCATTTAGTTTTCAGGGTGTGTGTGTGTGTGTGTGTGTGTGTGTGCGTGCGTGCGTGCGTGCGCGCACGCGCGCACGCATGCATGTATGGAGTTTAGAGGAAAACGTTAGGTGTCAGGCCTTACCTTTCACTTTGCTTGAGATGGGGCCCCCTCTGGCTCTGGATCTCTCACTCTCTATTTACTCATTTCATGTGTATGCATGAATGCCTTTTGTGAGTTTATGTATACCAAGTGTGCAGGTTTCCCTCATGGAGGCAAGAAGGAGTATTGAAACTAGAGTTTCACATAGCCCGGGCTGACCTCAAACTTACTATATAGTTGAGGATGCCCTTGAACCTCTGATACTCCTTTCTCTACTTCCTAAGTATTAGGATTGCAGGGGTGCACCACTTTCCCTGGTTTATTTGGTGCTGGGGATCAAATCCAGGGCTTTATGAATGCTATACAATTTCCCTACCCACTGAGCCACATGCCCAGCCAGCCCTTCACAATTTATTCTGGCTGACTCAAATTGCCTCAGATTTGGCAAATGGAAGTACGTACCTTCATGCTGGCACATAAGGTGGGTTTCTTTCCTTTCTTCCAGTAAGTAGAGTCTCATCACACTGGCTCCAAGCACTCAAACTTAAGCAGTCCTCCAGCTTCAGTGACCCAAGTCACTGGGATTACAGGCACACCTTTGTGCCTGTCTCAAAAAGTCCTTAGGATGCATCCTTTACATTGTTAGAGAAAGCACTTGCCTTCCTAATGCAAAGAGATATTTGGGGGCTCCTATTATATATTCCCAGCTCCAACCCAGGAACCCATCATTCCTCTAAGTAGCTTTTGTTCTTTGGGGGGAAATGTTGTTGTGGGTGATAAGTATACTCAAGCCAGCACTCACTGTTATTAGGATTCTGCTCTTCTCAGACCCTCTTAGTGAACTGCAATAGTCAATAGCTTACAACACCCAGAGTATGCTGGAAAACGTGCGCGCATACATGCACACATACACACACACACCTGAATCTTTCTATTTCCATATCTTATTAACCACGAGTTTACACCCCTATCACAGGAATTGTTAAATTTCTCCTTTTGAATATTCATCTCACTCTTCTGGTGAGATGGTTCGAAACCTGGCTTCAGTTCTTCTTGTTGTTGTTTGAATATCTTTTTATGTGTTCTGGAGATTGAACCCAGGCTCCTACCATACCATGCTAAGCATCCATTCTACCACTCAGCTAGGTCTCCAGCTCTCAGTTTGTTTGTTTTATTGTGATGTGTGTGTGTCCACTATGGGGGTAGTGCTTGTGTGTACATATGCCTGTGTCTGTGCATGTAGAAGACAGGAGGTATTGTCATCCCATAGGAGCCTCCATCTCCTTTTTTAGACAGGGTCTCTTCTTGACCTGAAGCTCATTTGCCAAATAGACTAGCCTGGCTGGCAGCAAGTCCAGAGACATTCCTGTTGCTATTTCTCTAATACTGACATTACTAACCATGCCTGGCTTTTTCCCGCTTTAAGAGTAGATTCTGGAGGTTGAATTCAGGTCCTCATTCTTTCAAGGCAAGCACATTACTAATTAAGCTCTTACCAACTACCCTACCCAAATTATTCTTAATATGTCTACTCATAAGTTCAGTCCCCTGTATATAATCCACCATCCAGCACTGCTGTCACTCTGGTGAGAGCTTAGATGTCCTCATCAAATACAGTTGAGATCCAGATCCCATGTCAGCCTGTCTGTCCCACATGGATGCTTTCCTCATTAGCCTTGGGCTCCGAATGCGCATAAGTAGGCCACCTCTCCACTTGATGCACTCTGCATTGGTCTTGAAATAGTTCACAAATTCAAAGATAGTTCTCCCTTCAAAAGATGCAATCTAATCCCGCTCCCCCTATTCACCCTGGGCTGGATTTAGTGACTCGCTTCCAATGAATAAAATATGATGGAAATGATGCTATCTGAACTTCTAGCTAGATTGCAAAGGAGATAACCTCTTCTTGGCTCACCCTCTGGGATCACTCACTCCAGGAGTTACCACTCACGGTGCTATGAGAACACTCAGCTATCTTTTGAAGACCATGGGTGGAGAAGTCCATGTTAGAAGAAGTCAGCTTGCTAGGTCCAGATTCCCAGGTATGAGTGAAAAAAATAATAATAATAACAAAGAAAGAGTCACCTTGGAAGCTGATCTACAACCTGAATCATTACTTCAGGTAACTGCAGTCCTCAAGGCCTAGGCATTGTAGAACAGAACAAGCCATTCATGCAAGGCCATCTCAATTTTCTTTTCTTTTTTTAACATATAATTTTTAAAAGATTTATTTAATTTTTGATTATACGTGTGTCTGTCTATATGTGGAAATGTTCTCACCTGATGTGTCATCCCTGTAGTTCCCTTTTCTGAATTTTGATTCACAGACATGTGAGATACTAAAAGATTACTTATTGGTAAACTTTGAGACTAACCGGGTGAGTTTGCTTTGGTGGTTGCTCAGCACAGTAATGGAGCAAAAAGATTTCCTTCCTGACTGGCTTTCACGGCTGGGGTAGTTCCAAAGAGGCAGGAGTTAACCCTAGCCACTAAAAGTCAATATATAATAAAAGTCATAAATATCAAAATATTTAACAAAAATTCAAAAGAAAAAAAAAGATTATTGTAAGTGGGACAGTGCTGATGCACACCTTTAATTCCAGCACTCAGGAGGCAGAGGCAGGAGGATCTCTGTGAGTTTGAGGTGAGCCTGACCTACAGAGCAAGTTCCAGGACAGCTAGAGCTGTTACACAGAGAAACCCTGTCTTGAAAAAAAGAAACAAAACAACAACAAAGATAACTAAAAGATTATAGTTTGAACCTGTTACATTTTCAGATAATAAAGTGAAATAATGAGCATACTTTCACTTTGTCACTCAATTTATTAGTTTCTCGGTGTTTCCCAAAGATTGGTATATGGAGACTTAACACAGTGAAACAGGTTGGAAAGTAGAGGCTTCTGGGAAGTGTTTAGGTTGTGCATCTCCTCCCTCTCGAGAGAATTAAGGCAACTTAACAAAAGCATTTGGGGAGTGGGTTCCTTATCTCCATGCCATGTGAGGGCTCAGGAAGGGGCCCCTCCCGATGCTATCACCTTCATCTCGTACTTTCTGGAATTCAGAAACATGAGAAACACATTTCTATACTTAACCTCTGCCTCAGCAGAATAGACTAGGCCAGACTTCACTTGCCTACTTCTTTGAACAATACCCATCTAGCCCTTCCCCGCTCTGTTCACCCTAAGCCAGGTCACAATCTATGTAGATGCCCTTCTCATTCAGCTCTCCCAGGCAGGATGCCCTACTAACCTAAATGCTCCTTTTAGCCCAGCCAGCCTTCAGTATTCCACCCCATGCCTCACTGTCCCCTCCCTCTGGTCACACAAGCCTTCTTTTCTCTGTTCTAGCTGACACCTACCTTCAAGATTTGCATGGAAAAAGAAGAGATAAGAGAGAAAGAGGTACACATGGCAGCAGTAAATGAAAACAGAAAAAGAAAAAGAATGTACGGCTCTTGCTTATCCCACTCATCCCTGAAGCCATCCAGGGAAGTTCAGAGCAAAGCCATCATCCACATGCTGGAATTGCTCATCCCTAAAGCTGTTTTCTTGTGACAGTCACCTTGTCTCCCAGAACTTTCCCTCAGGCGACACATTAAAGGCAGTTGCAAGCAATGGTAAAGTTGCTTCTTTCATTGCCACTTGCTAAAATTTGCAAGCTTCCATACCAAAATAATTATCAAGTTAGTCATATATTGGCGCATAGCAAATTTCCTACCCCTTGGGGACTTGGAGGAATACATACTTTGTTATCTCCCAGTATGGGTGGTTTGCGAATGTGAGAACAGTTTGTGTCATCCATGCCAGGCTCTTTTAGAAGGTGACAGTCAGGGTATCAACTGTGACAGTAATCGCAGCATCTGAGCACTTGCCTGGGGGACTGGCCATATTCAAGCAGGGTGCTTGACACAATTCACCTGCTGATGAAGTATTGGTCAACAATCACTGTCAGGGCTGTGGAGCAAGTGCAACACTCCTCCATTAATGGTGAGAGTGCAAACTTGTACAGCCACTAAGAAAATAAATGAATATGGCCGTCCCTTAGCAAACTAGGAATCAATCTGCCTCAAGACCCAGTTATACTGCTCTTGGGCATATACCCAATGGGCATCCCATCCTACCAGGAGGACACTCTTGCTCAACCATGTTCATTGCAACTTTATTCATAATAGCCAAAAAGTACAAACAACCTAGAAACTAGATGTCCCTCCACAGAAGAATGTATAAACAAAATGTGGTACATTTACACAATGCAGTATTACTCAGCTCTTAAAAAAAAAAATGACATCATGAAATTCACAAGCAAATGAATGGAATTAGGGGGGGAAATCATCCTGAGTGAGGTAACCCAAACCCTGAATGACAAGCATGGTATGTATTCACCTACAAGTGGACATTAGCTATGATTGGTAGACCCAGAGATATTATCTAGGGGGAATACATGGATATCTCTGGGAAGGGAAAATAAAATAGAGGAGACTCGGGTGGCAGGGGACAGAAGCATGAGTGATCAGGTTAGGGGGAAGGGACCAAGGGAGACAGTGCAGGGAATTGGGGGGCATTTGAAGAGTGGTGTGGAAACCTGGTACAGTGGAAATTTTCTGGAATCTATGAAAGTGATGGTAACAAGGACTCCTAGTAATGGAAGTTATAGAGATTCAACTAGCCACCTCTTGTAGCCAGGCAAGGCCTCAGTGGCATGTCTAGGTTGCATTCAGTTGAATTGTTAGCTAAGGAGGCCCCATGAAAATCCCCCAAACAACTGGGACTGATGCTAAAACAAAGGGTTGCTCTCTGCAAATTGACATCAGGGCCCCATTGCCAAGAACAACACCCACACAATTCATGGAACAAGGAGAAGGTGAGCTGGTGCTTATATGGTACATGGAGCCTTCACCCCTATGCCTTACGTGTAGTGTCTTTGTTGCAGGAAGATACTTTACAATCAAAAGAGAAATTTGGACACCAACCCAGCCACAAAACCTTTGACCTACAATCTGTCCTGTTTGCAAAATATGCTAGGAACTTGTGGGACTTAAGTCTAATTTGACTTAAGGCCCACTCCACAAGAAGGAATCCATACATGACACCGCTTGAGTAACTAAGAACCAGAGATTAGGTAGCCCAAGGGATGGGGGCAGCTGGGCTATGGTGGTACTCGCCTTTAATTTCAGCACTTGGGAGGCAGATCTCTGAGTTGGAGACCAGTCTGATCTGCAGAGTGAGTTCCAGGACAACCAGGGCTACACAGAGAAACTCTGTCTTGAAAAACAACATAAAACAAACAACAACAACAACAACAAAAAACAAAAACAAAGAGATGATTCCTAATGATATTCTACTATACTCATACATGAGTGCCTTATCCAGTCATCATCAGAGAGGCTTCCTCCAGCAGCAGATGGGAACAGATGCAGAGACCACAACCTGACATAAGGACAGAGAGTCTAATTTGGAGGTCTCCATCAAATCCCTTCCCTCAAAGCTCAGGGAATCCCATGGAAGAGGAAGCAGAAAGCCTGTAAGAGCCAGAGAGGATGGAGGACATCAGGCTCTCTGAATCAGCTAAGCAAGGCACATAAGTACTCACAGAGACTGAAGCGGCAAGCACAGGGTCTACATGGGTCTACACGAGGACCTCTGTGTGTATGTTAGCACTATTATCTTAGTATTTTTTATGGGACTCCTGACTACGAGAATGAGTGGGTCTCTGGCTCTTGTGCCTGCTCTTAGGACTCTTCCTCCTGTTGATTTGCTGTGCCCAACTTCGATATGAAAGTTTTTGCTCCATCTAAAATTTTTCTTGTCATATTTGCCTGTTATCTCTTAGAAGGCTGTTGTTTTCTAATGAGAGACAGAAAGGGAGTGGATGGGGATGGGGGAGGAGAAGTAGGGAGGCCCTGAGAGGAGTGGAGGGAGGGAAACTACAACCAGGATATGTTGTATGGGAAAAGAATATTTATTTATTTGGTTTTTCGAGACAGGGTTTCTCTGTATTGCTTTGGAGCCTGTCCTGGAACTAGCTCTGTAGACCAGGTTGGCCCACGAACTCAGAGATCTGCCTGCCTCCGCCTCTGCCTCCCAATACTCTATTTTTAATAAAAACTCATAATCACTCCCAGTCCCTTGAAATCTGGGACATTTCCGTGTGCCACCTTGTTTCGTCAATGTGTACAAACAGCCAGGAGTGATGGCTCAGGGTTATAATCCCAGCACGTGAGTAGTGGAGGCGGTAGAATCAGTTCAAGGCCAACCTGAGCGATATGAGACCCCATCTCAAAAAGGGGGGGGGGAGAGAAACAAGATTATACAAACATAGAAAGCAAAAGAGGAAGACAAAAGTCACAGTATTTTGTAACCTGACCTGGAAGTGATATTTTGTCACTTCTGTCCTATTCAGTAGCTGTTAGAAGCCAGTCACCAGGTCCACGTTACAGAACATGAAGACCAAGAGGCAGAGATCTTAAGAGCACACAACGAAAGCTACCCACCACATTACTCTCCACCCTCCCTGGACAAGCTGATTTCTCCATCAGTACTGCTGTTATATTCAAAATTCTTGATTGCAAAATTGAAGACTAGTTCTGGTTAATGCAATACAATATGGTCTATAACATAAGGCTTGGAGTTCTAAAAGTTCTTTTTTAAGATTTGTTTTTGTAACTGGGTAGTAATGGCACAAGCCTTTAATCCCAGCACTCGGGAGACAGATGCAGGCAGATCTCTGTGAGTTTGAAACCATCCTGGTCTACAGAGTGAGTTCTAGGACAGCTAGGGCTATATACATGGAGGAAACTTGTCTCAAAACAACAACAACAACAACAAAAAAGTTTTTGTTATTTTTATTTGTGTGTATGAGTGTGTGTAGGTGCACCACATGTATGTAGGAAGCCGGTAGATAGTGTCAGATGAAGCTGAAGTTACAGGAGTCTGTAGCTGCCTGGCATGGGTGCTGGGAACCAAACCCTCTGGAAGGACAGTAAATGTTTTTAACCACTGAACCATTTCTTAAACACCCTGAAAGTTCTAAATACTTCTTTAAAAGTTCTTGACATTCTCAAAACAGCCACTAAGTATATATATGAATGCTTTGAATGAGTGAACCAGTGGATAAATGCATAAATTAATGAACTAGATCTCTAGTCAGTTATCTGGTAGCATATTCAGTTTTAGAAACCTTTAAATGCTGGAGCACATTGATATGAAGTTGGTTTTAAAAAAAAAAAAGGACATTAGGGGCTAGAGAGATGGCTCAGTGGTTAAGAGCATTGACTGCTCTCTCAGAGGCCCTGAGTCCAATTCCCAGCAACCACATGGTGGTTCACAACCATATATAATGAGATCTGATACCCTCTTCTGGTGTGCAAGCATACTTGCAGGCAGAATACTGTATACATAATAAATAAGATAAATCTGGAAAAAAAAGTCTTGGCTTTAAAAAAAAAAAAAAAAAAGGACATTAGGGATAGGGAGACAGCAAAGATAATAAAATACTTACCTTGCAAGCATGAGGTCCCAACTTTGATCCCCAAACCCATGTTTTTTGTTTATTTGGTTGGTTGATTGTTTTAAACCAAACAAAAAAGCTAGGCATATTGGCATATTTTTGATCCCAAGCTGGGGAAAGAGAGATAGGCAGATAATTCTGGTCTTGCTGGCCAGCCAGCCTAATTGACAAGCTCTATGCCAGAGAGACCTTGTCTCAACAAACATACAAGAACTAGGCGACTCCTGGGGAACAACACATGAAGTTGTCCTCTGCCCTTCACATGCTCATGCAAACATGTGCGCGCATGCATGCACACACCCCAATTATCATCTGCATGCACCCACATAAACAGGGTGTTAATCAACTGAAGATTTAAAAACGATTTTTTTTTTTTTTTTTGAGACAGGGTTTCTCTGTGGTTTTAGAGGCTGTCCTGGAACTAGCTCTTGTAGACCAGGCTAGTCTCAAACTCACAGAGATCGGCCTGCCTCTGCCTCCCAAATGCTGGGATCAAAGGTGTGTGCCACCAACGCCTGGCAAAGATGAAATTTTTTAAAAAGAGAATCAGAGAAGAAAAGTTTCCTAGAAGGCACTGGACACACTGAATACAAGTACTGGCTCTGCCAATCCTATAAAGTTGAGAACTCGTCAAGTTTAATACTGTGCAAACATCAGTGCAAAGCTTGGTAACTTCTGAGAAGAGCAACCTCGTTATTCTTTGTTCCTGAAGATGATTGAGCTCTGCTTGGCAGTTCTTGTTGGAATCTCCTAGGCAGCTGTCAAACCCCCTAAGGCTCACTCTGCAGCTGGATCCACAGCCAGAGATTCAGCTGAGCCCATGTGGCCACCACATGACAGTTACATTCCATGAATCAGTTTCCCAGGAGGGGAAGAATCGAGCAGAAGCAGTTCCAACTTTAGGACTCAGTCTCAGGAATCTCACTGCAGCACACTCCTCTGCATTTGGCTAGGAACAAATTATAAGGAACAGCCTGTGTGCAAGAAAGTGGGAGCTAAATCTCCCCCCACCCCCCGGTCTCTCTGTCTAGTCTCTGTCTCTCCAATTTAGTCTAGGACAGGCAATCCTCCTCTGTCAGTCTCCCAAGTGCTAAAATTATAGATGTACATCACCGTACCAGGCTTGGATGCCACTCCTTGTAGGTGGAATCCTCGAGAATATATGGGCACGTTTCATTGTTTTTTTGTTTTTTGTTTTTTTTTTTTTTTTACCATCACAGTAGTGTTGATTTGGTTGTTTTATGCAAGCAAAGTCTTCTGGGCAAATGCAATGGCAGCTGTAAACGGGCAGACTTTGTTTTATTGCACTTGGCAAATATCGTGGTATTTACAAATTGAAGATTGTGGCAACTGTGTATTGAGCAAGTCTATGATGCCATTTTCCCAACAGGTCAAGTGATTAAGACATTTTTTTTCCCCCACAAGTAATACACTGTAGTATAATGTAAACAAAACTTTTAGGAGCATTAGGAAAGCAAAAAGAGCCATGTAACTAGGCTTATTCATTTTAATCCAGTGCTGTGGGGGTCAAACCCACCATATATCTGAAATATGCATAAAGAGGAGGACACACACCAACTCTTGAAGAGCCAGGCATGAGAATGGCCTCTGGGCATGGTGTGGTCCAAGGCCTGAAACAGAAAGGCTTATTTCGTAAACCACAGGCTGGATGTCTCCCAAATGCTCAACTCACTGGCTGCCTTGGGAGACTCCTCCTCAGATGGTGCTGTCTGACCTAACAGATGCAGGGAGGGAATTAAATGTGGACAGAGCTGTTTCCAAGCCTGGTTATACCACCTACCAATACTTAAGCTTGGATGAGTTACTCCCTATCTCTTGAGGGATCCTATCTGTCAGGGACTTGGCAGAGAACAGATGACACACTCGATGGGGTAATTTGAGGAGAGTGTAATGTGTAATAAAGGTACTATTCACAAAGGTGAAGGGAAGGTGTAGAATAACCACCAGGGAGAACGCAGGGCTGTGCATCTCAGAACTAAGGACAAAAGCACTGCCGTCTCCCCTGGGCCCATGGGAGCCAAAAAGAAGAGTGGCTTTCAGAGCCTGGAGACAGAGAGGCTGTGTGAGGACCCACCGTGTGGTGACAGAACATCCCGGTGGTGCTCACAGCAGTTGGGTGAGGGAAGTCTGCAGGGACAGCTTTGGAGCTCACACTGTTTTCCACCTGTCACCTCATTCTAAGGCTCCCTCATTGGCAAGACTCCAGGGAAGGTCACAGAGGGAGCGTTCTGAAGCTGTTTCAATAACTCAGCCTCCAGGGTAGCAGGGAATGAAGGCCAATCCATCTAGGAGCAGAGAAGACACTCTCAAAAGATTATATAGCACACACACACTCACACACATATACTCGCTTTCGTGCATCCTCGCACACACACACCTACACACAAGTGCACACACTTGTGTAAGGTTCATAAAAAAAAAACTGCTTGGCTCAGAGTAAACCTTCGTAAACTTTAGTAAACTCAATAAACCTTAGTTCTAACTCCTTTCTTAAAATGATGCAAAGGGAAGGAAAAACAAATGCTTCCAAAACAGATCATTTAACCAACAGGATACAGGCCAGGCAGTGGTAGCACATGCCTTTAATCCCCCCAGTACTTGCAAAGCAGAGGCAGACGGATCTCTGTGAGTTTGAGGCCAGCCTGGTCTACAGAGCTAGTACCAGGACAGCCAAGGCTACCCAGAAAAACCCTCTCTCAAAACAAACAAACAAACAAAAACAAACAGAAATGCTACAAAAACTTGGGTTCAATTTGCAGCAGAGGAGAAAAAATATCCACATGTTCTGTCTGTTTTGTTTTGTCTTTGAAATACAGTCTTCCTGTGTAGCCTTGGCTGGCCTGAAATTAGATAGGTAGACCAGGCCGGCCTATGCCTCCCAAGTGGTACAATTAAAAGCATGGACCACCACATACAGTATAGCTTGAGTTTATGCAAATGCCTTTTAGGGAACCTGTCATCTACCTACAGGAGAGAAGAAGAAAGTCAAACACCGACAGTTTTATGGTGCTAGAGACTGAATCCCCGAACAGCACATTGTCTTCTCCAGCCCTGGGTTCAAACCCAGGGCCTTGCACATGTGAGACAGGTGTTATACCACTAAGTGATAGCCCAGCTATGAGGCACCTGCTTTTAAAGACTGATTTTTTTTTTTTTTAAGATTTGGTTGTATTATCTTTTAAATTATGTGTATCTGTGTAGGACTATATCTACATAAGTACAGGTGCCTGCAGAGGCCAAAGGTGTTGAATAGCCATGGAGTTTGAGTTGGTTGTGAGACACCTGACATGGGTGCTGGGAATTGAACTTGGCTCCTCTGGAAGAACGTACATGCTCTTAACCACTGAGCCACCTCTCCTGCCCGAGGACACCGGCTTTTAATTACCCTTTCTTGTAACTCATCTCTGAAAATATAGGAGAAACTAAAATCTGGTTCTGTTACCCTCTCACAAGACAAACATCAAATGTATGAGGGATTTTTGCTACACACCAAATAGAAATCAGTTCTGGGGCAAGTAAGCTGTCTCAGCTGGTAAAGGCACTGTAAACATGATGACCCGAATTCTTTCCACACAACCCATGTGTGCTGATATGTTTGTTTTTTCTTTCTTTCTTGTTTTTTTTTTTTTTCTTTTTCTTTTTCTTTTTTCTTTTTTTTTTTGAGACAGAGTTCCTTTGGCTGTCTTGGAACTTGTAGACCAGGCTAGCCTCCAACTCCACCTGCTTCTTCCTCCAAAATTCTGGGATTAAAGGAGTGCCCCACCAATTGCCCAGCTTTTTTGGTCTTACTTTTGGTTTGGTTTGGTTGTTTTTTTTTTTTTTTTTTTTTCCAGAGCTGAGGACTGAACCCAGAGCTTTAAGAAATCTAACACACAGCTAAATCTTGAGTAGGTTAATCAAAGTGATAACTCCCACCATAAATATAGGTGGAACCATTCCATGGTCTTGGGTCCTGGACTGCACAAAAAAGAAAACTAGCTAAGCACAACAGTCCTTACTTTCTGATTGCTGTCTGTGGCTGTGACATGACCAGCCATTACCTCCAGCTCCAGGCACCATGACCTCTCCACTTTGATGGAGTATGCAAGCCAAAAAAAGCCCAAATAGCTTTTGCTAGGATAGATATATTGTTTGATTTATTAAAGCCATTGGAGCTCAAAATAGCAAAGCCAGACATACTAGTTAGCTATTAGGTAGTGGTGGTACATACCTTTAATCCCACACTTGGGAGGCAGAGGTAGACAGATCTCTGTTAGTTCAAGGCCACAGCGAGCTACATGAATATATTCAGTCCTAAAGAGAAACAGCTCACACAAAGATGATCTCAGTACTTGGGATCACACCCCCAGGACTCATGAGAGGTATTTAAGACCAGAACAGGGTCTCAGAGCTGGCATTCATTCTCCAGCCACATTAAGGATAGGAAGGCATAGATTCTACAGCCATGCTGAGGAGAGGCAGCAGTCTGAAGCTTGATGAGAGCCAACAGCCTGAGGTAGAGGTAAAAGCTACTGGCTTGGCTGCTTTGCTTCTCTGATCTTCAGCTTGAGCCCCAGTATCTGTACTGGGTCTTTTTATTACTTATGTTACACCCATGTAAAGGTGGAAGGTAAGAGTGAAATAAATACACAGAGAACACTGCATTTGTGCCAACACATACATCATACATAAATGCGCACGAGCACACACACACACACACACACACACACACACACACACACACACACACACACACGATACAGTTTAAAATCTTCCATGGACACCAGCTGAGTTTCTGTCCCTCATTCAGTTTAATTCAGCCATAGCTTGTGAGTCAAGTCTCTAAGCCTGTCCTCAAACTTCAAAAGGCAAGAACAAGTCCTAACCCCAGAACTTCTGACTGATTGTCCATAAAACAGGGTTCCCAGGAGCCATTCCTTGGGTTTGATTAATTTGCTAGAGCAGGTAACAGAAGGCAGAGAAACACATTTACTGTCAATCATAAAGAATGTTACAAAGGAAACAGATGAAGCTGTGCATGGAGTGAGGTGGGGGTGGGAAGCTTGCAAACCCTCTCCAGGTGCCCCACCCTCCAAGGATCACCACCCGAAGTCTCTGAAGCCGTCCTTTAGATTTGCTATGGAAGCATCATTGCACAGACACCATTTGTTAAATCACTGGCCACTGGCAATCGATTTAACCTTCAGTCCCTCCCCTTCTGGAGACTGCTGGCATAGAGCTTTGAAAAACCCCAACCTGCTAATCCTGCCTTGGTTTCTGGTAACCAATATCCATTCAGAAGCTAGATTTCCTAGGGGCTGTGGACCAGAGTAAATTCATTAGCATACAAAATGCTGCCTGGTACTTCCTAGTTTCTCTGTGTAGCTTTGGAGCCCATGCTGGAACTAGCTCTTTAGACTAGGCTGGCCTCGAACTCGTAGAGATCGGCCTGCCTCTGCCTCCCAAGTACTGAGGTTTATGCACCACCAATGCCTGGCTCCATCTGAGGAATTGGAAGAAATTTCAGAAATACTAAGACATTCTGACTGATAGAAATGAGAACTGATATTTGACTGTCACCCATCAGCCAACCTCAAGTGTGGGCTTCACTTTTGTCCTTTCCTTTGGGTATTAGAAATATAAAGGCACAAATGGACTTTTTATGAAGAAAGTCATCTACAATCTTATATCCCAAAACAGCCACTTTTGGAGGGGGATGTTTTATGATTTATTTATTTATTTATTTATTTTGTTTGTTTGTTTGTTTGTTTTTTGAGACAGGGTTTCTCTGTGTAGCCCTGGATGTCCTGGAACTCACTCTGTAGACCAGGCTGGTCTCAAACTCACAGAGCTCTCCCTGTCTCTGCCTCCCAGAGTGCTGAGATTAAACGCATGTGCAACCACTGCCTGCTGGCTGGTTTGCTCATTTTACAGGGTGGCAGCTTAGATTCCTATAGCAACAGATGAGTTAACGAGAGAAAACTATACTTCGTTTGTTTTATGGGTTATGATTTTATGTGACAAGGTAGCCTTCAGATTGAGGACTCAAAGACTATGTACTTGAAGCTGGATCTGGCTCTTAGTTCCTCCATGTCCTGTAGAACAGTAGCTGCGCCTTGCCCTGAGTGACTTTACTTTGTAAAAGAGCAATTTGCCTCATTTTAAGCACAAATGATAAGGCAGAATGACTTCACATCTTGCATATGTAAGTGGTACAGCACAGACCATGGTACAAACTGATAGGTAACTTATCCACACAAATAAAATCTTCTGACCTATGAACTTACCAAATTCACTCAAGAAGACATGGACACACGGTGGTATCAAAATTGTGTCAGAAAACCAGCCCATGGACTTATAAAATAATGCAGTCCTCACCTGGACTGTAGGAGGAGACAGAGACATCACACTGGGGCACGGTAGCCCCCAACAATCTGTCATCTGACCATTCATGCTTGCATCTTGAGATCTGTGCTTCTGACTCTGTAGCACACACACACACACACACACACACACACACAGAGTGGGGTTCAGTTCAGCAAGATCTCCCTGCTTGGCCATTTGTCCAGACCCTGCCCAGCCAGTTTGAATCTCTCTACCCATTTAGGGCTTGAAACCAGTTCTATGTCTCAAAACAGTTCTGAGAGAGGGCTCACCAGCACCTCATCTACCTGCGGTGACTCCCTTTGCATCTATTTCTAATTTCTGCTCTTCCCCTCAATAAGGCATCTTTGAACCTTGTTGCCATTTTAACCTGTTCACCAATCACCATTATGTGTATCTATTAGTATATGGCATGTACTCTATTAATATATGGCATGTAATGTGCAAACTGGAGTTAATGCTGGTGATGAAAAAGTGGAACAAAAGAAATGGTGATTGCCAATGGCCATGTCCAGCAAATGAACTTGGTTAGAGTTAATGACATTGTTATGGTTTGTGAATTAAGTAAATTCTGACACTGTGACACCATGACACAAATGTATCTACTTATGCACTCACTGCAAACACCCAAGGTGAACTATCCACTTTTATGCATAGGCTTGGTGGTGTAGGGACAGCAGAGTAGAAATATGACTGAGCAACAACAACAAAAGATATACCCTCATTGTAATAGAGTTTGGGGAAGGAGTGGGAATCCAGCAAGGCCTGTCTGTTCAGATTCTCCTGGCCTTTTTGTGCAGCTCTTTCTTCTTTCTTCTGCCTATGGGGCAAGAGCCTTTCAGGAATGGAGTGTGTGTGCGTGCCTGGAGGTGGGGGGGGGGGGTTGTCTCATGATCTACTATCAAACAAAGTGGGTCAGACAATGTCTTTATGACAAGCTTTAATACAGACAGGTTGGGGGGAAGTTAAAATAATATTTTTAGGTTTCATGGTTGGCTTTGACTTCTGATTTCTATGCCCTGCCTTGAGGAAATAGTATTTTAGTTTCAGTGGCTGGCCTCAGGGAGAGCCAGAATAAGGGATGAAAGAGAGGAGGACAGCAGAAGGTCAGAGAGAAGGACTTTGTTCCTTAGGGTGCTCTCAAGGACCGAACTTTGGAGAACCATTTTCTAAACCATGACAGTTCAAGAAAGACTGCAGAATTACCTGTCTTTATTCACTGCCTAACACGCATTGAGGAAACAGCCATCGTTTATTAGGAAAGTCACTATTTTATATTTATTCTATTTTGTTTGTGTTGTCTTATTAACACACACACAGGACTCTAGCTTCTGCCTGTGAGAGCATTCAGCATTTGCTTCCCTTTTCCCTCTCCCCTTATCTTTCCTTGTTCATCCCTCCCATCCACTTTTATGCCCCTTCTCCTCACACGGCTCTCTTTACATATTCATATCTTTTCTGTTTTTGCTTTTCCAGACAGTAGCTTTGGATGCTGTCTGTCCTGTAACTCACTCTGTAGACCAGGCTGGGCTCAAACTCACAGAGATCTGCCTGCCTCTGCCTACTGAGTGCTGGGACTAAAAGTGTGTGCCACCATACCTGGGCTACACCTGAATTTGTTATCAATTGTTTTCTTAACAGCCACATGGCTAGGGTGAGATTGTTTTTGTTGTTGTTGGTGGTGATGGTGGTGTTTGGTTCTTTTTGTTGTTTTGTTTTGTTTTTCTGAGACAGGGTTTCTCTGTGTAGCCCTGACTGTCCTGGAACTTATTGTGTGGACAAGCCTGGCCTAGAACTCAACAAAGATCTGCCTGCCTTTGCCTCCTGAGTGTTGGGATTAAAGGCATGCACTAAAATGCCTGGCTTAGAACAACTGTTTCTTCTCCTCCTCCTTCTCCTCCTCCTTCTCCTCCTCCTACTCTTTCTCCTCCTTAATTGTATTTTGTTGTTGTTGTTTTTGCTTTTATTTCCCTCATGGTTAGCACTATTGAACACTTTTACATGTATTTATTGGGTTCCTATTTTTTCTTTGAGAATGTTTGTCATATTCATTTGCCTATCTATTCATTGAATAATATGAGTTTCTTGATGCCTGGGTTTTAAAATTTTTAGCTCTTTATGAATTATAGGTATTAATGCTCTATCAGATGTAAAATTGGCAAAGATATTTTTCCACTCCACAGTTCATTTTTTCACTCAGTTGATTGCTGCCTGTGTACAGGAGCTTTAAAATTTCATGAGGTCCTATTTGCCAGTTGTTGAAGTGGTTCAGAGATGTGTATTTCTTGAGGGAGAGAACACAATTAGACAATCCTCAGGAAAAAAAATCGTGGCACTCAAACACCAAAGATCACCTATCCAAACCTCACTCTACAGTGTTGGAGAAAGATTGTCCTTTGTTAAATTTGCTGGGGCCTGTTGGGAATGGGGTGGGCAAGGTGTAGGAAGCTTAGAGTGAGAGGGGTGTGTGGTCATCCCTTACCTCGTGAAGTTCCAAATCATTTTGTGATTAAACCACAGTGAGATACTGCTTCATACCCATTCAAAAAGCTGTCGTGAAAAATCATAAGTTCTGGGGAAGATATGGAGAAATTGGAGCCTTGAACACTGAGGGTGGGAGTATAAAACGGTGAGCTCCTGTGGAAAGTGGTTGCTTAAAATGTTAAACAGAGGTTTACCATATGATTAGAAATCTCCCTTCTGAGCAGGGCGCTGGTGACAGAGCACACCTTTAGTCCCAGCACACGGGAGGCAGAGGCAGGCAGATCTCTGTGAGTTCGAAGCCAGGCTGGTCTACAGAGCGAGTTCTAGGACAGCCTCCAAAGCCACTAAGAAACCCTGTCTCGAAAAACCAAAAAAAAAAAAAAAAAAAAAAAAAAAAAAAAAAAAAAAAAAACTCCCTTTGGATATTCACATAAAACAAATGTTTGTACAGACAAGCTCATAGCAGCATTATTCATAATAGCTGGAGAGTGGAAGTAATGCAAGTTCCACTGATAGATAAATGGGAAACGAAGCACAGTATGAGCATGCGCACTTACTGTAATGAATGAGAGTCTGAGCCAGATGCTGCTGTACACATCTGTCACTGTCACGCCAGCATTCAGAAGGCAGAGGCAGGAGGCTCGCAGATTTGAGGACACACTAGACTACATAGCCAGATATTTACTCAGGGGGATCAAAAGAATAATATTCACATTATGTATATTTCAACACAATAAACATATAAATCCATATCTTAAAAGCATAATTTTAAGCCCTATCATTGTAGCTTTAGTGGAGTTTCTAGGGAGGGGAATTAAAAGTATGCGGGTTTTCTTTTGTTTTGGGTTTTTTGTTGTTGTTTTGAGACAGGGTTTCTCTGTAGCTTTGGAGGTTGTCTTGGATCTTGCTCAGTAGACCAGGCTGGCCTCAAACTCACAGGAAAACCCCTGTCTCTGCCCCATGAGTGGAGTGATGTTATTAAAGGCATGCGCCACCACTGCCCAGCCAGCTTATATGTATGTGTTTAATTCACCTTTATCTGTTCAATGACTATGTGTTAGGTGAATGAACCAATGTGCTCAATGTTCAAAAAAAGAAAAAGCTATGATTTACACTTCCACCCTTGAAACCATTTTTGCTGTCTTTCAAATCTCTTCCATTGCTGGGAAGAACTTGACCTTGATGTTTCAAAGAGGAATGTAGATTTGGAACCAGAGGCCAGAAAAGCAGTTGACCAGTACGCAGGGCTTAATGAGCCATCAGCGCACAGTAGGAGCTTGGAAGACAGTCATGCTGAGAGTCATGGGGACTGTGGAGGTCTAGCTCCAGAGGCTTCAGAGGGAAATAGCCTTAGCAACTGACTAGAAACCTTTCTTGCGATATTTGCGTCAAGAATGTGGCTGCTTGCCACAAGTCTTAATTTGTCTCAGGCTAAATTTCAAAATAATGGTCCAATTTCTTTAGTAGAGATGATTTCAAGACAGCCTAATACTGACTCTCTGGTCAGGTGGCGATTAGTGGTGACTCTTATGCAGATCTACAATGAAAGAGAAAAGGGAAATGCGAAATCAGCAGTTTGAAAAGAAAAGGAGTTCTGCTGGAGTCAACACTTGTTCTGAAAGTGATAAGGAGTTTAAGGAGAGGCCTGGTCCCCCATGGGATAAAAGGAGGGACCCACCCAGCTAAGCCTCCAACTTGGGAAAGGAAAAGGCCTAAGGAATTTTCTGCTACTAAAAACAAAAACAGAAAACTGTGGCAAAAGCGACTCAAGGGGGCCAGGCTCCACCCAAGCAGGCCGCTGAACTTGGTGATGTCATCCACACATGGCTCTAGCTTTGGGAGTCATGAAGGACACAAGAATAAAGGGGCTGTGGGAGTTTCCTGTCATCGGTACAGAGAGCTAATGAGGCGGAGTGTAGCTGGGGAGGCCTTGCACGGTGACCCTAAGAGGCCACAGTTTGAAAGCTTCACAGCGAAGCCTAGATTGTACCGAAGATCCCAAGAGGTGCCAGAACCACGGGATATCTGATAAGATGGCTGTACAGGAAAGGGAAACATCCTGAAAGAAAGGTGTGTCATTCAGGTAGCAAAGCTGGAAAGCAGGGGTCATCAAAAGAAAAGAGCCCTTTGACACCAGGCATGGAGATAGAGGACCTGGGGTTTGCCCTGTTGGGTTTCAGCCTTCTTTTAGTTTACCCGCTATACTTCCATTTTCCTCTTTAGAACAGTGATTCATATTCTGTGCCATTGTATGTTTGAAGTGTTACGATATTACACGAGGGGGGACCTTGGTGGATCCCGCGGGGGGGGGGGGAATCCCACGGCAAGCGAGAAACGAACACACCAGGCAGACAGAGCTTAAGTGAGGAGTTTTATTAGAAAGGGAAGGGAGAAGGGGAGAGGAGAGAGAGGGACAGGAAAAGTCACTGCCCTTCAAGGGAACAGAGAGCAGAAGTGGGAGGAGCTTTTCTCCTAAAGGACCCTTTGTATCTGCATGCAGACTAGGAGTATGTAGTGATTTAGCAGCCATAGAACACAGGGCTCGCCAGGGTACTGCCTGAATGCACGCTGCCAGGTGACAGGGGGCAGACCAGCATAATGCCTGAATCCTTACAAGAAGTACGTAATTTTATGTTTGATTTTCCAAGGGGCTGCAACTTAAAGATTGCCTTGAGTCTCAGAAAAGACTTAGACTTTTAAACATTCTTTTTTTTTTCTCTCTCTCTCTCTGTAGGTTTGGAGACTGTCCAGGAACTGTCTTTGAAGATTAAGCTGGCCTTGAACTCACAGAGATCCGCCTGTCTCTGCTGGGATTAAAGGCATGCGCCACCAACACCCGGCAAAACTTTCTTGATAGTGAAAGACTATACAAGCTTTGTTTGTTTGTTTATTTGTTTGTTTATATTTATTTTTGAGACAGGGTTTCTCTGCGAAAGAGTCCTGGCTGTCCTGGAACTCACTCTGTAGACCAGGCTGGCCTGGAACCCAGAGATTTGTCTGCCTCTGCCCCCCCACCCCAACCCCCAGTTCTGAGATTAAAGTCATGTGTCACCACCGCCTGGCCTATTGCAGGCTTTTGATATTGGATTCAATGTATTTTGAATTATGATATGCCCACAAGCCTATGGGAGCTAGGGAATGGAGTTCGTGGTTTGAATGAGAATGTCCCCCAGAGGTTCATATGCTTCAATGTTTGGTCCCAGTTGGTGGAACTGTTTGAGAAGAATTAAGAGATGTGGTCTCTCTGGAGGAAGTGTGTCGCAGAGGAAGGACTTTGAGGATTCGGACACTTCCCATTATCCCCAGGGCGCTCTCTGCTTCCTGTTCGTGGATCAGGACGTGTGCTCTCAGCCGCTGCTCATTGCCATGCCTGCCTCTCAGCTGCCATGCTCCTAGCCTTGGTGGTGAAGGCTCTCATCCCTCTGGAATTGTAAGCCCCTAATAAACCCTTTGCCTTCGTCGTGGTGTTTTATCACAGCAATGTGAAAGTACTAATACAATAAAAGAGCTTCCTTCTTCCTTTGTTGGTCCCTCAGTACTAGATATTGAAACTGGAGCTTTGTGCATGCTAGGTAATACCTGATGTTGTAGCTCTAGTCCTTGTACGTTTTTCTGAGTGTTTGTCTTCTAGCTTGTCCAGTTCATGCTTGAACTTGCAATCTTTTTGCCTTAGTCTCCCAAGTAGCTGGGATTACAGGTCTGTACCACCGGGCTCTATCTCTTACTCAAATTTTAAAACATACATATATAGTTTTATTTTGCCTGCATGGTGCTCTTGGAGGATGTCAGATCCCCTGGAGCTGGAGTTAAGAATGGATGCTCCCTCTGCAAATGCGGCCACTGTAGCTAAGTGCTCAGCCATTTCTCCAGCACCCCCCATCCCCATTTTTAAGTACTTTCATCTAGTATATCGGCAAACCATGGCTTAATTAACCAATCACCAATAGGTAGACATTTTAGGAGAAATTATCTTATATGCCTGTCAGTAGTGGCACACACCTTTAATCCCAGTACCCAAGAGACAGAGGCAGGGGGATCTCTGGGTCTGCAAAGTGAATTCTAGGACAGCCAGGGCTGGAGAAACGCTGTCTCAAAAAACTAAAAAAAAAAAAATAACAGTTACAGTAAATACATTTTATCTTATAATAAGTAAGCTATAATAAATATGGTAATGTAGTACATTTTACATTGAGTAAAAAGATTCAAATTTAATTTAAAAGTACTTCATTTTGCCCAAAAGCAAGAATACTTTGATTTCTTTGGATATTGCCAAATTCTTCTCTGTGGGGTGGTACTGTTTTGCACCTGGGCAAACTGTTTGAGCATGCTGCTTTCCCACAGCTCTCAGGGTGTGTCATCAGGTTTTTGAATTTTTGCCAATCTGATAGGTAAGGCCTGTGATCCCAGTGTAGCTTAGATATGCATTTCTCCTATTAGGAGTGAAACTGAATATTTTCTTAAATTCAAGAGCAATTTGTGGGAGCTGGACAGAGGGCTCAACAGTTAAGAGCCTGGGCTGCTCTTCAAGAGGACCTGGGTTCAATTCCCAGTACCCACATGGTAGCTCATAACCACCTGTAATCCCAGGTCCAGGAAATCTGGTACTTTCTTCTGGCCTCTGTGGATACCAGGCACACATGTGGTGGCAGACATACATGCAGACAAACACTCATACACATAAAAAAAAAAAAGTCTTAGCTGGTGGTAGTTTCTCACACCTTTAATTACAGCACTCGGGGAGCAGAGGCAGGTGGATCTCAGTGAGGTCGAGGCCAGCCTGTCTGCGAGTTCCAGGACAGCTTTACACAGAGAAACCCTGTCTCAAAAATAAATAAATAAATAAATAAATAAATAAATAAATAAATAAAATAAATCATCTTTTTGAGACAGGATTTCTCTGTGTAGCCCTGGCTGTCCTGGGACTTGCTCTCTGGGCCAGGTTGGACTTCAACTCACAGAGGTCCATCTATACCTGCCTCCCAAATGCTGGGATTAAAGGTGTGCACCACCACCCCAGCAATACATCATCTTTTTAAAAAAAGAACAATTTGTGTGCTGCTGCTTCTGAGAACTATGTGCCTATTGGTCTTAGACTTCCTGATTTCTAGATGTTTCTCTGTTGTTAGAGATCCAAGTGCTGGGGTTAAAGGTATACATCACTATACCTGGCTTAAATTATAAATTTCAGCTTGCTTGTCATATGATTTGCATACAATAAAACACATTTTTGTAAGGTACAGTTTCATGCATATAAACTTCGAATGGTTTAAACATGTGGGTCATGATCCCTTTGGGAGTCAAATAACCTTTACACAGGGGTTGCATATCAGATATTTGCATCATGATTCATAACAGTAGCAAAATTATGATTATGAATAGGAACAAAAATATGCTTGGGGAGTCACCACAACATAAGAAACTGTATTAAAGGGCTGCAGCATTAGGAAGTTTGAAAACCCCTGGTTTAAAGAAACACAAACTCAAGTGTAACAAGCTGTGCCCTTAAAATGGAGAATATTTTGTCACTGTGGTGGTTTGAAATGGCACCCATGGGCTCATCTATTTAAATGCTTGGTTCCAAGTGGGTAGAACTGTTTAAGAACTAGGAAGCCTGGTCTTGTTGAAGGAGGCTTTGAAGCTTTAAAAGCCCATGCCATTGCCAGTTAGTTCTCTTTGACTCCTGGTTGTTGTCTCAAGGTGTGAGTTCTCAGCTACTGTCCCAGTGCCATGCCTGCCTACAGGGTGCTGTGCCTCCTGCCATGATGAAAAGTAAAGAATATGTTTAATTTAATACGCACAGCATAAACGATCTGTCAAATGGTTTTCTAGTTGGCTTGAGTATTTTAGATACAGGAGAATTCGGATGTGTCTCCATGCTCACAGTTACTAGTATTTATGTTTGGTTGCTTTTGTCTTGTTTTAAATACAAGATCTCACTATGTACCCCAGCCTGGCCTCAAATACACAATACTCCTACTTTGGCACCCCACACGATGGGATTGCAGGCCTGTTCTACCATAATCACTGTAATCCATTTTAAAGCAACAAGTCAAGACTGCCAAGATGCTGCTTGGCTTTCCAAGCTTGTCCAAAGCCCTAGGTTCAGTCTCCAGCACCTCATAAGCTGGGATTGGTGGGGCACACCTGTAATCCCAGCCCTGGGGAGATGGGTGCAGTCCCTCCTCCTCAAGCTCTTGCAATCTTTAATCTTGCAATCTATTTTTCCTCTCTATTGATTTACCGATTCCAGACAATTCCTATGAATGGAACAGTAATTTATAGCTAGATTTTTTTCACTTAGTCTACTGTGCTTTCCTCTGGCTGAGGATGAAACCCAGCACTTTACAAGTACTAGGCAAGTATTTCACCTTTAAACTATATTACCTACCACCCAGTAAAATGCTTGATATTATCTATGATGTAGCACAATCAATATTTCATCTCTTTTTTATTATTGAAAAATATTCTATGTATCCTCATCAAGCTTATTCATACACATTCAAGGTATCCTTTTCCTTTGTGTATTATGAATAAAGCTATTGATATTCATGTGCACATTTTTATATGAATATATGCTTTCCTTTCTTTCTTTCTTTTTGTGGTACTGAGTACAGAACTAGAGCCTTACATGTGCTAAGCAAGCATTATATACTAACATATCCCCAGCACATGGACTTCAATACTCTTGGATAAGTATTTAGTGAAATTTCTGGGTAAAGTAATAACTTTATACTTATATAAGTATGTATTATGCATATGAATGTTATATTTAATTTTTGAGACACTTCAGAACTAATTTTGCACAGAAGTTATACAATTTTATATTCCAGCCAGTAGGATGGGTAAAGTGGCCCATACCTTTAATCCCAGCACTTGGGAGGCAGAGGCAGGCAGATCTCAGTGAGTTTAAGGATAGCCTGGTCTACAGAGCCAAAACTACTCAAAGAAACACTGTCTCAAAAAACAAACAAACAAACACAAACACAAAAAGGAGATGATAGTCCAACTTTTTTTTTTGTTGTTGACATTTTCTATTTTTTGTTTTTAAAAATTACATAAAGCTGGGTGATGTGGCACACACATCTAATCCCAACTCTAAGGAAATAGAGATTGGGTCACGAGACTCTTGAGTTCTAGACCAGACTAGGTTCCAGAGCAAAACCATACCTCAAAGAAGCAAAAGCCTACAGCCATTCGGTAGTGTGAAGAATGTCTCATTGTGGGTTATTTTGGTTTTTGTTTGTTTGTTTGTTTGTTGTTCCTAGTTTTTTAAGACAGGGCCTCCTTTTGCAGCATAGGCTGGCCTTAAACTCCCATCCTCCGACCTCAGTTTCTCAAGGGCTGTGCTACCTTTCCCAGCTCTTTATGGTTCTGATTTTTCATTTCCTTAATCATGTTGCATATTTTGTCATTTGCTTATGTGTGATTTGGTTTTGGAGAAATTTCTGTTTAAGCCTCCTGCCTATTTTTAATTTTTTTGTCTTCTTATTGTTAGGGTGTAAGAGTGCTTCATAAATCCTAGAAATTAACAGTGTTTAACATGTGATTTGTGGCTATCTTTTCCCATTCTGTGGGCTGCTTTTTTATGGATGTAATGTTGCCTTTGAGCACTTTGGGGTCTGATTTAGTTTTTTGCTTCTTTTTCTTTTTTTCATTTTGTTGTTGTTGTCATTAAGTCATCCTGGCCTACCCCAAAGTGAGGAAGATTTCATTCCATGTTTTCTTCTAGAAGTTTCATACTTCCAGCTCTTATGCTTAGAAAAATAATCTAGTTGGAACCCATTTTTCTGTAGGGCATATGATTAAATATCCAACCTCATTCTCCTGCATGTGGGTGTCCAATTCTCCCCAATACCTGTTGTTTAAAGACTATTCTAGGGAGCTGGAGAGATGGCTCAGAGGTTAAGAGCACTGGCTGCTCTTCTAGAGGTCTTGAGTTCAATTCCCAGCAACCACATGGTGGCTTACAACCATCTATAAGGAGATTTGATGGCCTCTTCTGGCATGCAGACACATGTAGGCAGAATACTATATTCATAAGAAATAACCTTTAAAAAAAAAAGACTGTTCTATTCCATTGAAATGTGCTAACATTTAAAAAAGGGTATTTTGTTTTATGTAAACAAGTGTTTTGCCTACATGTATATATGTGTACCACAAACACACCTTGTGTTCATACTTGTGAGCTACCATGTAGGTGCTGGGAAGTGAACTCAGGTCCTTCCTCCATAAAGAGCAGCAAGTACTCTTAACTGCTAAGCCATCTCTCTAGCCACTATCTTGTCATAGTGTCAGCATCAACTGATTATAAAAGTGAGAGCTTAGTCTTGGACTTTCAAGTCATTCTTGATCTATGTATATTCTTTTCAAAAATTAGTTAATTGTTTTGGAAAATACATTTATTTATTTATTTGTTTGGGTACATGTGTTTTTGTATGTATGTCAGAGGACAACATGTGAGAGTCAGTCTTCTCCTGCCATCATAAGGATCCATGGGATGAAGCTCAGACCATAAGGCTTGAAGGAAAGAACCATCATGGAGCCATCTATCCAGCTCTCTTTCTCTAACTCTCTTTTTGAATATTTAGCTCTTCCTTTTTGTTTTAAGAGATCATCTACATTTTATTTCTATTATCTGTTTACTTATTTACTTATTGTCCTAGCATAGTCCTGTTAAGTTTAGTGGGAAAATTAAAGTCAAAGCAATATCCAGGCAAGCTGGAAGTGGCTGTTTGTCAAACAGAGAGAAGACACCAGAACAGCAAGTCTATAAAGTCCCAAGCTCAAATATATCTGTAATGGTTCCATGCAGTGACGACATGAAGCCCACACCCATTCCTGTCTGTGTGTGGGTCTGCGGTCTTCCTGTCCTGCCGACATGCTTTGGCTCACAAGTCTTCCACAGCTCCTGGTTCTGCTATAATGGCCTTTCATGAGCTCTGCATCTTGAGTGACTTCTACCTCTTGACAAGGTAGAATTTGGGTCCGTCCTACTGGTTTTCAGAATTTTGTCGTTCTATCCCTTTATCAGGATGTTCTTTGTCATCGTGTTCCTCAGACTTTGACTCTTGGGAGACTTATCTTTGGACTCATGTGTTCTTGCCTGTTTGAAGCTGTTGCTTATCAAGAAGCCGGCTTTTACTTTGCTATCTGAGAACCCAGAAGTCTCCAGTGTATTCTCTTCCTGGGTCAGCCCTGGCTTTGCTGAGGCTCCCAGCCCCTGGGTTTTCTTTCTTTCAACCTTGACATTGAGTTTGAATAATAATGTTTTCTGACTGTAAAAGAAACAGATGCATCTAATGTTCTTTTTTTTCTTCTTTTTTCTACCCAGAAATATCTTCTCTAAGATTAGTATATCAGTGGCCATCAAGGTCTAGGGTCCCTGCCACTAAGTTGGGGCCTCTATTTGCCACACTCAAAATTATTTTTTTTTTTTTTTTTTTTTTTTTTTTTGTATTTGTGTATATGTTTGCCTGTGTGTGAGAGCACATGAGTGCAGGTATCTGAGATCTGACCAAACAGGGCATCAGATCCTCTAGAGTGGTATATGTCACTATGAGTTAGCTTATGTGGGTACTGGGAACTGGAATGAGCATTCTTTTTTGCTTGCTTGTTTGTTTGTTTGTTTTTGAAACAGGGTTTCTCTGTGTAGTCTTGGCTGTCCTGGAACTCATAGAGATTCCTGAGTGCTGGGATTAAAGTCATGCACCACCACCACCTGGTTCAGTAAACATTCTTAACCCTTGAGCCATCTCTCCAGCTCCAGAATTTTCTTTTATAATAAATTTAAATGGTGTCTACCTACTAGATAAAAAATATTATTTAGTAATTCCCTCTCAGACTTTAATAATACTATATTCATTGTATTTGGGATTGTTTAGAGTTCACATAAAGAAACCCAGGTTAATCTAGTCCAAGATAAAGTCTAATTAGCCTCTGGACATGCAGCATTCCAATCTTCTCCATATCACTGCAATTCTAATCAGTCTATCCATCTTTGCAGACCTTGTTTACTTCCAGGAATTCTCAGTCACAGCGCCTTACAATTCACTTGGGGTTTTTTATGTTTTTTGTTTGTTTGTTATTATTGTGGTTTAGATTTTTTTTTATGTGTATGAGTGTTTTGCCTGCATGCATGTTTATGCACCACATGCATTTCTAATTCTGTTTTTTGTTGTTGTTTTGTTTTTTAAAGTAGGGTTTCTCTGTAGCGTTGGAGCCTGTTCTAGAACTCACAGAGATCTGCCTGCCTCTGCCTCCCAAATGCTGGGATTAAAGGCTTGCACCATCACCACAGCCAGCATATGTCTAATTCTTGAGAAGGTCAGGAAGAGGGTATCAGATGCTCTGGAACAGAATTACAGAGGGTTATGAGCCACCATGTGGGTACCGGGATTTATCCCAGTTCCTTTGCAAAAGCAGCAAGTGCTCTTAATCTCTGAGAAGTCTCTCCAGTCTCACTACTTTTAATATCTGTTGCATGTGCCGATTTGTCTCTCTTTTTTGTTGTTGTCGTTTTGTTTTTTAGAGATAGGGTTTCTCCTAGAATTCACTCTGTAGACCAGGCTGTCCAGGAACTAGAGACCTGTCTCTGTCTCCTGAGTGCTGGGATTAAGGCTCATTTTTTGTTTGTTTGCTTGATTTTATGTAGCTTTAGAGCCTGACCTGCAACTCACGCTGTAGGCCAGGCTGGCCTCGAACTCATACAGATTCACCTGTCTCTACCTGCTGAGTGCTAGAATTTAAGGCAAGTGCCACCATTGCCTGGCCCGGCTCCCTGTAGTACTTTTAATATTGTGAAAATTTGTTTATGATGTATGTCGTAGGGCAGTACACTTTTATATTAGCAAAAACTTGTTCCTAATCCAATGTTACAGTTTTTAATTATAAGAACATCATTATAATAATGTTTATTAATAAAAGGTATTAAAATTGGAGGATCTTGGTATTTGTTATATTTTAAAATCAGATTTGAGGGTTTACTTATTTCTGTTTTTATATTCTTCATCTTTTTTTCCTTTTCTTTCTTTTTTTTAAACAAATTTATTTTATGTGCATTGGTGTAAAGGTGTCAGATCCCCTGGAACTGGAGTTACAGATAGTTGTGAGCTACCATGTAGGTGCTGGGTATTGAACCTGGTCCTCTGGAAGAGCAGCCAGTGCTCTTATCCACTGAGCCATCTCTCCAGCCCCTTTCTTTTTCCTTTTCAAAAGTGTATATATTCATGTGGTACTGGGTTACATAAGGCCATTTTCATACAAATATATAACATGCTTTGAGTGGATTCACCATATCCCTCACTCTCCCTTTCCTCCTAACCCCATTTATTAGTCCCCTGGGTCCCCTAGAGTCTAGGGCCTAGATAGTTTTGTTTCTACTTTCATGCCATATGTATACATATGATTTTATGTATCTATATAGAATCTGAAAGCCAGAAATGGGAGAAAACGTACTGTATTTTGTTCTGAGGGTAGTTTGATTCAATTAACAAGATTATCTCTATTTTACAGTGGCATATGAATTTCAATTATATTAAGATAGCACTGTTTTCAAGGTTTCTCTGTTCTTACTAATTTTATTTCTACTTGTATTGATTACTGAACAAGGCTTGTTCATTTCCAGCTATAATGTAGAGTTGTCAATTTTTTTCTTAGCTTTCTCAATTTGATAATATTTTTGGAGCTCTGTTCTTTAGAATGTGGAGGTTTAGAATTTTCATGTTTCTTTGGAAGGTTGACACCTTTATCGTGATATAATATTCTTCATCTAATCCTACGGTATTTCTTGTTTTAGGTTGTTTAACTATTATAGCTGTTGTAGCTTCCTAATGATTGCTTGCATAGTATATATTTTTATACTCTTTTTCTTGAAACCCATCTATATTTTTACTTTTAAATATAATTTTTCTGACTTGAGTGGTAGATAATTTGACTAACATGTACAGGCCTTGGTTTTACCCCAACAATCAAAAATTAGTGTTTCTTATATAATAACACATGGCTTGATATTGCTTTGTTAATCAATCTGATATTCTCTGCCTCCAATGGCAATGTTTAGACCATTTACATTCATTGTAATAATTGCAATGGTTGAATTTAAATCTACTAACTACACTACTATTTGTTTTCTATTTTACCATCTGTTCTTTTTTTTTTTTTCTGACTTTGAATTACTTTTTGTTTTCTAGTTTTTGTTTTTTGTGATTTTTCAAGTCAGGGTTTTTCTTTGTAACCTTGGCTGTCCTGGAACTCTGTAGACCAGAGCTGGCCTCAAACTCAGAGAGCCACCTGCCTGTCTTCCAAGTGCTGGGATTAAAGGTGTATACCACCACCACCTAGCATTATGTGCCATTTTTTCTCTCTGTAGATCAAAGTTACTATCTAGGTTCATTTTATTCTGTTTGAATCATTTCTTGCTGTATCAGCCAACTCAAAACAAATTTATTCAGTGGTCCTCTATATGCCTGAAAAATTGTTCTTACTTTAATTTATAAATGATATTAGACATAGATCCCAGGTGGACAAAATTTTAGACTTTTAACCTGTCAAGAATGGTGGTGAGCTAGCACTTTGGAGGCAGAGACAGGCAGAGTTCAGTGAGTTCGAGGCCAGCCTGATCTACATAGCGAGTTCCAGGACAGCCAGGACTGTTACACAGAGAAATCCTGTCTTCAAAATCAAAAACAATAACCAAATGAAACAAATCAAAGAATGGTGGTGAATGTCTGAATCTGTAATCCTGTAATTGTACAGCTTTGGAGGTTGAAGCAGGAAACCCATGAGTTTGAGTTTGAAGCCATCCAGGACTACAGAATGTGATCACATCCCAAGAAAAATGAAGATAAAAAAGAAGGCAGAGGGAGGAGAGGGAGCTCCCTGATGTGGTCTTGCAGAGTTTCTGACAGGAAGAAGTCTTGGCTCTTCTTATCTTGTTCCTTCTTCTCCAGATAATTTTTAATACTTTCTTTTCATCACATGTTGGCTTTTTAGAAATTTTGTTACTAGTGTGTCTTGCTGGTGGTGGTACATAAATCGCTTGCTTCATCTTTCTGGAGGTTCTTAGGTCTATAGCCATGTAGTTTTCATCACTTGTGGGATTTTCTTTTCCTTGAGAGAAGGTCTTTTATGTAAGTATGGAAGCTAAGTCTGATTTCCACATCTCAATTTTCCTGCCTCTGCCTCCCCAGTGCTAGAATTAGAGGCAAATGCCTCCACATTTGGCTTGAAAACAGTCTTTAAAAAAATAATTTGTTTTTATTTCATGTGCATTCATGTTTTGCCTGTATGCCTGTCTGTGTGAAGGTGTCAGATCTCCTAAACCTGGAGTTATAGACAAGTGTGAGTTGGACATGTGTGCTGGGAATTGAACCCAGGTTCTCTGGAAAAACAACCAGTGCTCTTAACTGCTGAGCCATCTCTCCAGCCCCTTGAAAACACTTTTTGAGCCATTATTTCTTTAATTTTTTTTTTTTATGTTGTATGTTTCTCATAGATTTGGATTTCCAATGATGAACAGACTAGGTTATTGGATAGTGTCTCAGAGGTCACTGGAAACTGTTCACTGTCTCCAGCTTTATAAATTTGTATTTATTTTATTTATATTTCATTTAAAATACTTGAGTGTAGCTATAAAATTGCTTTAGTAGTGCTGGATTTATTGACCCATCATCTGGCTGGTCCAGTTGCTTTACCCAGAGAGAAATGATGTGAAGGTGGCCAAGCCTGGAAGCGCAGGCCTATAAGCCCAACTACTTTGGAGACTGAGGCTGGAGGATTTGTGGGTTCAAGGCCTGTTTGTGCTATAGAATGAGTTGCAAGGCCAGCCTGGGTGACTTAGCAGGAACTTGTCCTTAAATAAAACACAAAATATTCTAGGGAAAAGAATGCTTTGCCTGGTATGTGTGAGACCTTAGTTTGATCCTCAGAACCACAAAGAAAGAAAGAAGAAAAGAAAGGAAGGAAACAAACAGAGAAAAGAAAGCATGTGAAGAAACTCTTAGCGCTGGTTCTTGGAGACTTTTAGAGGCAGCAAACAGCTGGGAGCAGTGGTTGATAGTGCCCTCTAGTGTTTCTCGAATCCTTAGTCCTACTTAAACAAGTTTTACAGCCTCCGAGTAGGTGTAGACTGTTGGATTCTTCAGCCCTTGATAGAGTGCCTTCCCCTTTGTCTACATCAGTGGTCCTCACCCTCTCTAACACTGCGACCCTCTAATACAGTTCCTCATGTTGTGGTGACCTCAGCCATACAATTATTTCGTTGCTTCTGCATAATTGTCAATTTGCTACTGCTATGAATCATAATGCAAATATCTTATATGCGACCCCTGTGAGGGTGGAGGTCCACATGTTGAGAGCCACTGGTTGCATGTTGTAGGGAAAGCATTGCCGCTTTGACAGTGGCTAGTGATAGAAGCTGGGAGTCTGACTGGCCGTGGTGGTGCAAGCCTTTAATTCCAGCGCTCTGGAGGCAGAGGCAGGTGGATCTCTGTGAGTTCGAGGCCAGCCTGGTCAACAGAGTGAGTTCCAAGACAGCCTCCAAAGCTACAGAGAACCCTGTCTCAGAAAAGGAGGAGGAGAAGTTGGGAGTCTGGGGTGCCGAAGGCCTTAAGGCCACAGCTGCTGCTTGCTTCCACTACAGTTGCTGCTGATATGTGACCTCTGCCACTGATGTTGCCACCACTTCCCCATGAGCCTTTACTCAAGGCTCTGCTTCTGCTGCTGTCAAGGCTGCCAGTAACCCCCTGGCTCTGCTGATGTTGCAGCTCAGCCTGGCAGCTGTCAGTCACTGCCTCTTCCCTCACAGCTTCTTCTTCATGGCAGTGGCTCTGCTCACTCTGCTAAAAGCAGGCAAGAAAAGTCTCCTTCTTGAGAGAAGCTTCTCTTTCTTTAAATTTATTTATTTTTGTTTTATGTGCATTGGTGATTTGCCATGGGTCTCAGGTCCTCTGGAGCTGGAGCTACAGACAGTTGTGAGCTGCCGTGTGGGTGCTGGGAATTGAACCTAGGTCCATCTGAAAGAGTTATCAGTGCTCTTAACTGCTGAGCCATCTCTCCAGCCCCCAAGAGAAGCCTCTTATTGGGCTTCATGTTGCAACACCAGAGGCTGCAGTGTAGGAGAGAGTCTCCTGGCCAGCTAACCAACGGAGCTGAACAGCCTGCTTGTGTAGACTGAAGATTTGTGCTTGTGCCCATCACAGGGGCCTTTCATGCGGATGGGTTGGCATTTTCCCTTGTGCACCAGTCACAAGGATCATGATGAGAATGGTTACAGGGAAAGACCATCATTAGCTGCTTAAAATAGTTGTGGCTGGGACCGCACCCTTGGGAGTGGAAACACTCAGCTGTGGTTATCATGCAGCGTCTCCAAGATGGCCACCAGTGTTGAACACAGCTGGTGCTGGTAGAATGTTGTTTACCTGGCTGTTTGACTAACAGTCCTTTACTCAGAGTAGCCAGGACAGAAAGGGGGAGATCATAACTGCCCCACCCCATACACCTTTGCTTATTTAAAAAACAAAACAAAACACCAAAAACAAAACTAGAAGTTTTTAGAATAAGAACTTATTATTTTAATAGCTGCTTACATTTTTATGGTTTGTGTATATAAGAGGGTGTGTGATACCATGTGGGTCCCGGGGAATCAAACTTTCATCCCCAGGCTTGGCGGCAAGCATCTTTACCTGGGGAGTTATCTCGTCAGAGTCCCTTAATAGATATTTAATAAAACGACTCTTTTAACAACGTTCAGCTCTTGCCCTGCCCGCATGGGAGCAAAAATTGGTTTTATTCATCTGTCTCATTTCTATTGTCTGTTTTTATTATTAGTGTGTGTGTCTTTCCATGTGTACTAACAAAGTGGCTCAAGAAGGGCCTATATAGGACCTCATAAAATGAAAAGCCTTCTGCACACTAAAGAAACAATGGGGTGAAGAGGAGTTCCACAGGATGGGAGAGAATCTTTGTCAGCTATACATCTGACAAAGGGTTAATATCCAACATATACAAAGTTTAGAACTCAAAACACAAAGAGTCAACAAAACCCAAAATTGAAAAATAGGCCTGGGACCTGAACAGAATGTTCTCAAAAGAAGGAATAAAGCTGGGTGGTGGTGCATGCCTTTAATCCCAGCACTTGGAAGGCAGAGGCAGGCAGATCTCTGTGAGTTCAAGGCTAGCCTGGTTTACACAGCGAGTGCCAAGTTAGGCTCCAAAGCTACACAGAGAAATCCTGTCTCAACTTTGAGATTTCATCTTACCCCAGTCAGAATGGGAAAAAAGAGAACCTTTAGTCACAGTTGGTGGGATTACTAACTGGTCTAGCCATCCTGGAAAGCAGTGTGTGTGGATAACCTTCAAAAAGCTGAAAATAAAACCTACCATGTGACCCAGCTATCCCATCCCTTGGCATATACCCAAAGGACTCCACATCATACTCTGTACATACTTGCTCAGCCACATTCATTGCTTCTCTATACCTGGTAACTAGGGAATGGAAACAATCTGAATGGCCCTCAACTGACAATGGATAATGAAAATGTGGTACATGCACACTACAGAATACTATCAAGCTGTTAAAAATGAATCATAAAATTGTTGCGTAAATGAATAAAATTAGAGAAGATTATGTTGAGTGAAGTAGCCTAGTCTGAAGGCGGGGTTTAAATGAGTCCACCAGACCCAAGATAAAGGATAAACAGATAATTATTAGGGAAGCATTTACACAGATAAGAATAAATAACCGCCTTGGCCTTACTGCTCCAGAAGATGCAGTCTCTGCCCTTCCAATGCTCTCCACAACCCAAGAGAGCACGAACCAGCCCCTTCTCTACCTTATAATGGGTCATGTCTGCACCTGAAACCATGCCCAAAGGGTGTGGCCACCACTACAAGTTCACTGGCAAGACAAGATGCCACCACACTAGTCCCAGAAGGGCAAAGATCAAATGTTCTGTCTCTACAAACTCCAAGTCTTCAGCTCCCACCTATCAACACAGACAATTCTCTCTTGCAACCGATGGAGACCATTACAGAAAACCACAACCAATCAAGCTGAGGAGAGAAAGTGATCGTGTGGTACCCAGTTCCAACTGATCTGTTTACAACACATGGAAGATTGAAAGGGTCAGAGAAACAAAATGTCTGCTGTGGGATTATGTCTCCCAGAAATGTCAAGGGAGACTACACTCACAAAGTCTCAATAAAATGACTGCCTGGACAAGGACAACACCAGTAGTCATGGTATCATGGAAGGGAGACATCTCATGGGGCCCTTCCCACAGGCCACTCTGGAATACTGAGAGCAAGAGAAGTAGTGTCTCCCAAGAAGAAGCACCCAAACTGATTACCCAGTACCAATAGTAACATCATATGGACGGGGCAGTTTGTATCTACATATTTAAGAATGTATACATGGCAAGGGCTGAAGGGAAGAAAGGAAAAAGGGAAAACTATATTTTAATTTCAATTTTTATTTTAAAGAAAAGCCTATAATCTGGGCATAGTGTGGCCATTTTATTAGGTCAAAGTCACCCAGGGCTCCTAGTGAAAGCCCCAAGTGATTGATTAGAGTTGTCTATTCTGTTGGTTACAACCCAGATGTTATTACTTCATGGTTGCATTGTCAGCCAAGACTCTCAGAAATACCTCTGGCGATTTCAGGAATTCTTCCTCCAAGCTGCTCTAGTTTGACCTCTGTTGCTGTAATTTAAAAAGATAAAACATCAAACCCACAAACTTAACCAAAAGCAACTTAGGGGAGGAAGGGGTTGCTCTGGTTTACACCTCACAGTCGGTCATTGCGGAAGGTTTGCCCAGGAACTTAAACAGGAACTCAAAGCAGAAAGCGTGGAAGAAAGCTGTGTGCGGCTGGCTTGTTCTCCAGTTCTCTCAAGCTTCTGTTCAGCTAGCTTCCTCATACTGCCCAGGACCACCTGCCCAGGGAGTGGACCAGCCCACAGTGGAAATTTGAAACTCTGATTGACTGGAGTTGGCTTATGTGCATGTTCGTTACCAGGGCATCATTTTCTAGCTTAGACCTGGGGTCATCTTTTGGATGTCTTCACCCATCTTTGGGTCGGTTCCTTCCTTCTTTTAGTGCCACGGGGGAGACTTTCTCATGATCTTTGTTTATTTAAGGGTCTAGCAGCGTAGCCCAGGTTAGCCTCAAACTCAGAGTCTTCCTCCTGCTTCTGAAGTGGTGGGATTACAGATGTGAGCTACAGGCTTCTTTCTCACTGTGTTCCGTCAATATCATAGTTTCAGTTTGCTGCAGAAAATTTCACCTACTATTCAGAAAGTCGTTTGCAATCTCTGTGTGTGTGTGTGTGCTACTGCACATTGTGGTGGTCAGACAACTTTTTGGTAATCAGTTCTTTGCCTTCTTTTTGAAGCAGAGTCTTACTCAGCTGCTGCACTATCTATGTGAAACTATTAGTCAGTTTTCCTATTTCCACCTTTCATTTATCTGTAGGAGTACTGGGATTATAGGTAGGATACACATTAATGTTATATTATTGTTGTTATTACTGTTATTGTTATTTTAATAATCATTGTTTGTGGTGGTTTGAAAGAAAGAGGCCCCGGATGGCAGCAGCACTATTGAGAGGTGTGGCCTTGTTGGAGGAAGTGTGTCTCTGTGGGGGTGGGCTTTGAGGTCTCTTTTGCTCAAGCTTCCCTCAGTGTGACAGTCAGTTAACTTCCTGTTGCCTGCAGGATGTCCCACTGTCACCTCCAGCACCATGTCTGCCTGCACGCTGTCAGGATGATAATGGACTGAACCTCTGACACTGTAATGTCTTCTTTATAAGAGTTGCCATGGTCATGGTGTCTATTCTCAGCAATAAAAACCTTAACTAAGACATTATTATTATTATTATCATTTAATGTGAGTTCTGAGACTCAAACCCAGGTCCTCAGCTTGTATAAACAAGTGCTTTTACCCAGAGCCATCTCACTAGTTTTATAATCAAGTTTTGTATCCCTCATCTTATTTAAAATATCAGCTAAATTCACCATCCTATGTCATTAAAGATATCAATTGCTTTTCCTCTTGGGAAGTCTTATAGCAATGCTGTTCCCACTGAGAAAGAAAGTGACCTATTATCATAAAGTTAAATGGAAAGTTCGTCTGAAGCTTGAAAACTGAGACTTGGATTAATGGCTCCATTGTAGACAGAGCAGTGGGAACAGAGCTTCCTGACTTCACTGCACAGTCAGGGGCCCTCAATCTCTGCTCCATAATATGTTCAGGTATCTGCGCATAAAACTAAAGCACACCATCTGGTTTGAGGCAATTTCTCCTTATTAACTTGGAGGCTAATTACATACAATTTGCCTGCACAGGGGTTATACGTAAAAGCTTGTGTCAAGTGCATGCCCTGATTGTTATATCCCTCTTAAATTTCCCCCTTTCAATTTTTCGCTTTCTTTCTTTCTTTTTTATTTCCTTTGGTTTTTTAAAGACAGGTTTTCGTCTGTTAGCCCTGACTAGCTGTCCTGGAAATTGCTCTGTAGACCTGGCTAGCCTCGAACTTCGCCAGGTTCTGCCTCCCAAGTACTGGGATTAAAGGTGTGCACCACCAATGCCCAGCTCAATTTTTCATTTTTTTTCCTTCTTTATTTTTTAAAATTATTTTTTCTTATTTTACGTATTGATCCCAGTTCCCTCTCCCTCCTTCACTCCCTTCTATGACCCCTGTGCGCGCGCGCGCACACACACACACACACACACACACACACACACACAGACACTCACACACACTGGACTACATGGTTGAGCATTTTTGGAGGATCCAGTCTCAAACCTCAGCCACTCAAGGAAAATTGCCCCAGGTTCACCGTGGACTACACAGTGAGACCCTGTCTCCAACAAAACAAGAAAACAACAAAATGCAAAAGCTTAGTCTGTCCATCTCCATTTGGGTTTTGATTTTCCAAAATGACTTTAGTTAAAACATTTGAATATTAGTTTCAATTCCAGGGCAATTAATTTCCAAAGAGAGTGTGTGAAAACATGGACTTTACAAACTTTTATTCATTTACTTTTTTTTTTCTGAGACAGGAACTTGTTATATACTCCTGTCTGGCCTAGTGTTGTACTGCTGCGTCGTAGACCAGGGTGGCCTCAAACTTTCAATAATCCTCCTACCTCAGCCCCTAGGGTGTTATCTTAGAAGCTCATGCCTCTGTGCCCCAATGAAAATATAGACTTTGTCCTTGAATGAAAAGAAAAGAAAAGAAAAGAAAAGAAAAGAAAAGAAAGGAAGGAAGGCAGGAAGGAAGGAAAAGAGGAAAAGAAACATGGCTGGTCCTAGGTGTAGTGGAGGAGTAAGTTTATTGTAGATATATGGGAGAGCATAGGCAGAGTCAGGAACACCCAGGAAAGTCCATGACCCCGAGCTGGGCCGTGTGGGGAGAGGGAAGGGGAGGGGAGAGTGGGGAGAGGTGGGAGAGTGGAACCAGGTTCAGCAGCCAGGAGGCCCAAAAGTACAAAAGGGCAGGTAACCAAACTGTCTGGATTGTATAAGGACCCTCTTGGCTGGTGAGGTCAGGGTAGGGAGTGGGGTGTGCTAGCCAGGGGGTCCCTGTAACCAGTAGGAACTGATGGTGCCCGGGGCAACCTAGCAACCAGTTCTGCTTTGATGTGTCAAATAGCCACCTCAGCCATTTGACCGAGGGTTGAATCCTAGCATCCCTATCTGAGGGTATTTAGTGAAAATGTATGTACTAGGTATTAAACCGTCTGTACTACAAAGCTGGGCACTCACATTTACTGTGGAAGATGACTGAAGGGCTTCCAAGGACCACTGAAGTTAGCAGAAGAGACTTCCATCCCACACTATCCCCACCTCCTACAACTCACTAGGAAGGACATTTTCTACACATGACGTCACTGAGCCCTGAGAACTCCCGGGCCAGGGTCAAGTGCAGGCTGGAAACCTGACCCTTGATGTCCAGCTCCAGGAAGGCACTGCAAAGACAGGAGGCCACTTGTATTCCCTTCCCAGGGGTAAAGGGAGCTAATTGGACACTTAATGTTATTCAGAATGTTCTAGAAACCAGGAGCTTAGATATGTGCTGTAAAGGGAACAAACAGCTCCCCAGGGAGGTATGATGAGACCCCCTACACATTGTGGCTTACCTTATACACCTGTGTCAGGAAGCTGGCAGAGGCCACCAGCCCTCAGCTACCCAGAGTCCCCCCTCCTAGGAACTCTACAGACCTTCCCCGGAGCTCACTTCTGATCCTGCTCCCAAGACACCTGTTCTAAGTGCTCCGGTGGAAGGCCCCACCAGAGACACGCTGTCCTTGAAGCTGTGGATTACAGCCGAATCAGATGCTGTGGGTTACGGCCGAATCAGATGCTGTGGGTTACGGCCGAATCAGATGCTGGCCCCCTCCCCTGGGGCCTTCAGTTGGAGCCTGTCGCTCCTTGTACTTCTGCTGAAGCAAGTAATTATGTCTATTATTGGAGCAAGTAATTTGTTATCTAAGCATTTGTTCCACTGTGGGCTCCCGGAGGGAGAGCGGGAACTATTTCGTGTGTGTGTGTGTGTGTGTGTGTGTGTGTGTGTGTGTGTGTGTGTGTTTAAATTTTAGCTTCAAAATATTTATTTTATTTTTAATTTTATTTTTGGTTGTGAGCCTAGCCTTTAATGGCTGAGCCATCTCTCCAGTCCACATTTTTTATTTTTAAAATGTGTTTAATTGAAATAGAATTAAATCACCACCTCTCCCTCCTTTCTTCCCTTCCTCCAATCCTCCCCATGACTCCCCACTCAGAAGCTGATAGCCTCTTTTTTCTTTCTTTCTTTCTTTCTTTCTTTCTTTCTTTCTTTCTTTCTTTCTTTCTTTCTTTCTTTTCTTTCTTTTTTTTTTTTTAAAGGTTTTCGAGATAGGGTTTCTTTGGAGCCTGTCCTGGAACTAGCTCTATACTTGAACTCACAGAGATACACCTGCCTCTGCCTCCTCAGTGCCGGGACTAAAGGTGTGAACCACCACCTCCCAACTCTCTTTTTCTTTTGTTGTATTTGCTACATACAATTACTGTTTCTTGTGCCTGTCTGTAACTCTAGCTCTGAAGCAGCTGTTAAGAGCGCCAAAGGGAGGAGCGAAGTCCCTCTATGCAACTCCTCCGGTTTGAGTTCCCCTTCCCAAGGTGCTGCACTGCCACCTAGTGGCTGGTTGTAGTGAGACAGCCTATGCAGGCAGTATTTCTATTAAAAGCAGGATTCACCTGGGGACACCCCGATCCCACACCCACACCCACACCCCACACGCATGCCCAGCCAAGGCCAACGTGACTATGAAGTGGCAGAGAGATGGACTTGGTGTCTTTGGCGGTTTGGATGTGTAGTGAGCTGCCATGAAATACTCCCTGGCCTCCATTTCCCTTTGTAGTCTGTCAAAATCAACTTCTGAGGCTCAGGGTGTAACTTAGTCAGGAGAGTGCTTGCCTAATATTCACAAATGCCTGGATTTGATCCCCAGCACTGCATAAAATCAAATTTTGGCGTGGTGGAGCATGCCTAGAATCTCAGCCCGAGCTCCGGGGTAAATACAACAGGGAAAAGAAGTCTCCTCAACATTTGAGGTGTTGGGTCCACTTCCCCAGAGAGGGAGCCTGGGATCTACTTTTGAAGGCTATCTTCCTGTGGTAGAATGGGGTAAATCCATCCCAGTGAATTTGGAGGCAAATCTGAACCTGAACCTGCCCTCCAACAGGGACACTCAAAACATCTAAACAGGATGCAGCAGGAGCCAGCAGGGAAGAAAAACAGTTATTATCTGTTAACCGGTTTCTTGAAGCCTTCTTTCTGGAAGCTGGTAGATCCCTCTCTCCTGGATTTGCCAGTTTGCTTCTGAAGACTCTGGGCTTGTATGCAGGAGTCACGGCCATCAGCACAACTGTCCCTTCGACAGATTGCCTCCTCTCTTTGTGTTGTATGTCCTGTCTTACCAGTGACTTGAACCTCCCCCAGATTCCATTCCTTTTGCTTACCCCCTGTATAATGTTTTGGGGTGTGTGTTGTGCATATGTGTCATGGTGTGGAGGTCAGAGTACAACTTTGGGGAGTCAGTTCTCTCCACTGTGTGGGTCCCATCCAGAGAAGAGCTTTGGCAAGATCACGTGTGTGTTGCCTGGAGAAGCCTTGGAGGTGGAAGGGACTTTCTATGTCTCTTTCCTACCACTGCAGCCCACGCAGGCTGCATTTTTCAGAGCTGTGCACAGTCCTCCCTGGGTGAACTGAGGTCCTGGGCAAACTCTCCAGGGCCCACCACTTGACCACGAAGCAGATGGGTCCAGCTAAGACATGATGTCCCCAAGGCTGGGAGCTGTGTGGCAGGGAAAGGAGCCTCATGTACACCAGGCAGATACTGTGATACTGCCAACTGCCAGCAGTCCGAATCCTCAGAGGAATTCGTGATTTCTGCACTCCTATGTTGACTTAGCTGAGGTGTGCAGGAATGCTGCTTACTGCCTTGTTCTTTGTAGCTCTGCCCAACTTGATTTCTTATATCACCCAGGACAATAGGTTGTCCCCTCTCCCCTACATCAATCAACACACACACACACACACACACACACACACACACACACCAAAAAACAAAACAAAAACAAGCAAACAAAACAACAACAACAAAAAAAAAAAAACAACAAAAAAAAAAAAAAAAAAAAAAAAAAACCAAGGGGTCTCCCAGGTAGTCTCAATCAATTAATCACCCACAGAGCAGCACTGGACAAGTCTCCCTTCCTGTCTTCTCAGCATCTGTCTCCTCTTTGGTCCCTGATTGATGACTAGCCTGTGACTCCCAGCTCCATCCATCGGTCTCAGAAGATTGCTTGTCGCCCTCCTTATCCCGACTCACTGGCCTGCACATTGTGTAGAAGGCAGAGCTAACAGCAAAAGTCCCTGGAGGAGGGCCAGTGGGATGACTCAGCAGGCAAAGGTGCTGGCTGCCCTACCAAACCTCTAGTCCGCATGGGACTGGAATGGGGACTTAATGCTTCCACGTGCCTGTGCACAGGGCAAGATCCCAGGCCTCAGGCGATGTGGAAGTACCTGTAAGCATGCACACACTCGGAGGTAAACGGGGGCCTGCCCCCACTGAGACAGAAGCAAACATGGGGTTCAGGTTCCCACCGTCTTGCAGCACTGTCTACAGCCCGCCCCTTTCCCAGGAATGTGCCGGTGAAGGCCACACCAAAGAGTTGGGCACCTCCTCTGCCAATGCCAGGAACTCTTCTCTTTTCTGCTGGGTGTTGCCTAGGCTTCTTTAGCGGGTGGCTGTAGAAGGGAGATTCAGTCTGGTTGAGCATCCCTTGCCCATTCTATTCCCAGTGGACATGGTTGTGAGGTTCCACTTAGAGCTGCTACACACTCAGAAGGAACTTGAGTGGGAATTAAGGACCTTTCTGGAATGTAGGGTGATAGACCACCTGCATCTATCATTGTTGCTATCTCTCAGTTCAGAAATGCACCAGGAGCCCTAGTGCATGCCTACACTCAGGATCTGAATCAGGTAGGACTCCTGGAGTTTAAGGCCAAGTGCTACACAGAGACTTTGTCTCAAGAAATTTAGAAATACCAGCACATTAAAGACATATTCAAGCTGGGCGTTGGTGGCACACACCTTTAATCCCAGCACTTGAGAGAGGCAGAGGCAGAGGCAGAGGCAGGTGGATCTCTGTGAGTTCCAGGCCAGCTTGGTCTACAGAGCTAGTTCCATGACAGGCTCCAAAACAATACAGGGAAACCCTATCTCAAAAAATAAATAAATAAATAAATAAATAAATAAATAAATAAAAAAGACATTCAAAACTATTCGGGTTTGCATGATTCTTCTAAGGAGTCAGGAACTTGTGTCAATTTGCCCCAGATAGGTCACCAACAAAAAGTCAAAGAACATTGTCCCCAAATCCAACTTGTTGAGCAAACAGGTTAATTGCAGTTTGTGAGCTGACATTCTTAGAAGGGAGAAAGGTAACATCTACGTTAAAGATTTATAGAACTGATTAGAACTTTGTGATTTGGAGAGTTGGAATGTTGCAGATGCAGGGTCAAATTTCTTGGGCTACTTCGGTGCCCTTAGTAGACATTCATTTCACCTTTGCATCTTTGAGACTGTCACATGAAGCTTTCTTGAAAAATATTAACGGGTTGGAGAGATGGCTCAGAGGTTAAGAGTGCTGACTGCTCTTGCAGAGGTCCTGAATTCAATTCCCAGCAACCATATGGTGGCTCACAGCCATCTGTAATAAGATTTGGTGCCCTCTTCTGGTGTGCAGGCAAACATGCAGATAGAACACTGTATACATAATAAATAAATCTTTAAAAAAATAAATCTTTTTTTTTTTAAAGATTTATTTATTTATTGTGTATACAGTATTTTGTATGCATGTATGTCTGCATTCCAGCAGAGGGCACCAGATCTCATTACAGATGGTTGTGAGCCACCATGTGGTTGCTGGGAATTGAACTCAGGACCTCTGAAAGAACAGTCATTGCTCTTAACCTCTGAGCCATCGCTCCAGCCCCTAAAAAAATAAATCTTAAAAAACAGTATTAGCTTTATGGATCTCTAGTTTCTATTAACCCCCATGCTAACAGTGTCATCAGATGGCACCTGGCACCTATAGCAGAATTTTTTCCCTGCTTTGTGCCTACTTCCTCACCAATGAATACAAAGCCTGGATTTACAATTTCCTTTCCCCTATAACCATGAAAATTTCATGAAACTGTTACATATTGTGCTTGTTTATTTGTTTGTGGTTTGCTTTTGGTTTGGCTTTGTTTTTTTTTGTTGTTGTTGTTGTTTTGGTTTGGTTTTTTTTATTTTGGTTTTCGTTGTTGTTGTTGTTTTTATTTTTATTTTTCTGAGATAGGGTTTTTCTGTGTAGTCTTGGCTGTCCTGGAACTTGCTCTGTAGATAAGGCTGGTCTTGAACTCACAGCACTCTGCCTCCCGAGTGCTGGGATTAAAGGTGTGTGCCGCAACCATCTGGTAGCTTTTATATTTTTGAAAACTTTGTTAATGGCTGATTGAATTAATTGTCTTATTTATTTATTTATTTGGTTGTTTATTTTTTGGTGGTACATATTATGTAAGAAACAAAATTAAATGGTTCATCTTCAAGACAAAGGTGCTTTAAATTAACTTGGTCCAGTTACAGATGGAAAACACTGGGCCCCTTCTGGTGTCTGCTAGTGTAGCTGCCCCAACTCCAGCTAGGAGGTTAGAGTAGAGAGTTGTAAACAGCCACATTTGCCTTGGGACCTGCTTGACAAATCTCATGCAGGACATAGAAGAGACAAACCCATGCATAGTCTTTGCTGAGAAACAGACAACCGTGAGTGGCAGATGACATGTAAGTATGTGCCCTGTAAATGCTCAGCTCTTGTGGAAAAGGAGGAAGGCACTCAGGGTTGTAAAAACTGTTTTGTGTGCTCACCCACCACACCTGAGGTTTATCTGCGATTGCTCCAGGCTCTTTGAGGTCCTCAAATAAACTGCCTCTCTTCCTCCATGCTCTGAGTCTTCAGCATTCCTTAGTAGAAAGTGGGGTCTCATTCTTCACACATCAAGCATAGTATTAGCTAGGGTAACCTAACTCTGTTCCTGGGGCCGTTGTCACTCAGTTAGGGCTCCAGGATGAACTCCTATTCCCTCTGAGGTGAGCGCAGTGATGCTGACAGGTTACTTATTGGCGACAGGGCGGTATTTGCATGAGTGTGGGGGACCCAAAGACAGCTGTATCTTGGAAGGAACATTTTTACCCCATCTTGGGTGGGACCTTATAGGAGTTGCATTGTGGCACCTAAATTCAATTAACTCCCCACTTCCTGTGTACTCTGGCACCTCCCAAGATCATGAACAGCTGGGAGGCAGGAAGGAATAATGGTTAGCATATCAAGTGAGTGCCCTTCGACCCTCCTTCTGCTGACCCAGATATCCCTGTATTATTCTGTTTATTTCATTGCCATGACTACCAGGTCAGGACCTCAATGGCTGATGGTCACACTGAGCTGGAAGGCTATCGCTTTAACATTCACAGAGTTAAATATTAGGCACTGTATCAGTTTCCTGATAGGGGAAAGGTGGCTAGCTCATGTGTGTGATTTGGAGAGATTTTGAGAAAGAGACTGCAAAAAGCAAGGGCTGGGGTTAAGGCAGCCAGCAGAGCCTTGTGCAGAGCCTTGCTTCACTGATGGGGCAGGTATGGGAGCATCTCAGCTAGTCACGGAGAGAAAGAAGCAGTGGCAACTGACCGAAGGACACAGCTAGGCAGAGAGAGAGAGAGAGAGAGAGAGAGAGAGAGAGAGAGAGAGAGAGATTGAGATTCTCCATCCTTGCTCCCCACTCCCACCCATCTCTTGTGGTCCTTCCCACTGACCAAACTCATTAGGAGCCCACTGATGCAATCTATAGTGTCCCCAGAAGCAAATGAAAATGATTTATACAGATGAGTGGCTGAAATAAATAGCGTACTTATCTATTATTTAATATATTATTTCTTTACCCCTAAAGAATTATGGTCACATCTGTGGGATCTATGGCTTCTCCCCAAAATGAGTTCTTTTGCTCCAGGGTCCCTGAAGTCAGATTCCAAGAATACTGAACTTGGAAATGAATGTATACTTGGAAATGAGCCCACTTACCAGGTGTACACACACAACAGGATGGCCCCGGTCATACTGTTTTAAGTGATCTTTGGATTCATTGTAACTCAAGGTTCAGCCCCTGCACCTCTTTCTTTCCCAGTTGTGTGGTAAGCCACTCCTGTAACTGACCTGAAGCTAGTATTGTTCATATGTGTGTCTGCTACCAGGGGCTTTAAGGCCAGAGACTCAGTACCCCCCCAACACTCCTCCTTGAGCCCTCAGTATCTAATGTCTCATTCCCACTAGGGAATCTAGGATTCCTGAAGAATCTCTTGAGGTAAGAGCAGAGGGAGCATAATTGGCCTTGAGAGAGGAAAGGAAATTTTAGGATAGATTACATTTCTCAGAGCTTAATTCAGCAAGAACAGGTAGTGACTCATGCAGCTGTTGGAAGAAGAGTAGACTCAGAGACCAGGATCTACAGCAGGGTCAGCAGTGTGCAGTCCACAACTCACAGACTGCTTTATTCAAATATGACCCATTGGTTGGTTGTCTGTGATTGGCTGCAGTTGTGACTGGCTGCCTGTGATTGGCCAGAGTTGTGACTGGCTGCCTGTGATTGGCCAGAGTTGTGATTGGTTGACAGTTACTTATCACACTGTCAACTGGAATCCCAAAATACTAAATGAAAAGAAAAAATGCCTCATATTGGAATATTCATATGTATTTCTTAATGTTTTGTAGTGTGGAGTATAAATTCATATAGCCTCTCCCACCATTATGAGCCTATGCTATCACTGAGCTAAATGCCCAGCCAAACGATACATTTTAAAATATTTTTATTATGTGGGGTTACAATTTTTCAAATTTATTATTGGCTTTTACTAATCTCTCACTGTCCATAATGTAAATTTTGTTACAAGTATGTGTAGGGAAAAAACAGCATATATAGTTCATGTTATGTCTAGATCACAGAGTCCCTCAAAGACTACCAAGGAGTTCGAATCCGTAAGCAAAAGCAAAGGGTCTTTATTCAAACTCAAGCTTGGACCCTCTGTGTGCCCGTTGCAGCATTGCAGCAGTATGGGATCAGAGAGTGCAGAGCTCAGGCAGGGTCCAGTTTTTATCATAATAGAAGTTGGGGGTGAGGGGATTTCCAGGGTTCAGGACCCTGATTGGCTGACATTTGTCTAGGGGTGTCCTGGTGAAAGGGGACATCTATAACTGTTGGAATGTTTGGAATGTCAGGTACTTACTTGCCCTTAGATGCTGGCCCATCCCTAGGTGGTGTCAGTTTATGGCTTTTCCTGGAACCCTGTGTTTTCTGCCTGTGAACTGAAACTCAGGCCTATTTTGTTGGCTTTTTTTTTTTTTTTTTTTTTTTTTTTAATCAAGCCTGTCATGACAGCAGTGTGGCTAAGCTGTTCTGGGCCCTACAGTTCAGGCATCCATGGAAGATCCTGAGACACAGTCCCCACAGATATGGGGACCATCACACCCCTAAATTAGACTTTCAGTTAACTCACATACTAAATTAGGTTGCAGCTCTTTATGACTCAAAGCAGAGAGTGAGGATCAGCCAGGGAAGAGGATGAAGGACTCACTCCCGTATCATAAGAAAGAGCTCAGGGTTAGGGCAGGTAGGCATTTGTCCCTCGGCTAGATGGAGGGACAAAGAAGTGACAGGTGCAGCTCTGACTAGGAGAAAGAGAGGTGTGGGCTACCCTGACATCTGAAGATCCCAGTGTGTCAGGACAGACCGAAACCAGTGCGGCTGGCGTGTCCAGACAGAGGGACAATCAACGGTAAAGTGTCTCAGTCTTGGAAGGAATGGAGCTGCAAAAATAAGACTATTAAACAACCAGACTACAGTAAAACCTAGAGCATAAAAGTTCCAGTGACTGGACGAGCGGTGCTGGTACAGGCCTTTAATCCCGTATTTAGGATGCAGGGGCAGGTGGATCTTTGTGAGTTCAAGGCCAGCCTGGTCTAAGGAATGAGTTCCAAGTGGATCCCATGGCGAGTGAGCAACAAACACACAGGCAGGCAGGCAGAGCTTAAGTGGGAAGTTTTATTGGGGGAAAGGGAAGAGAGAGGGTGGAGAGAGAGAGAGAGAGAGAGAGAGAGAGAGAGAGAGAGAGAGAGGAAAATTCTGTCTGCCCCTTCAGAGGAACAGCAGGAAAGAGAGAGCAGAAGTGGGTGGGTTTTCCTCTTAAGGGGCCTGCCATGAGCAGGGGGTGGAAGCTGTGCCAGATTCCCAAGGGGGGTGGGGCCACATTTGCCTGGATTATAAGAAGACTGGTCTTGAACTTTCCCCCTGAGGCTGCTTCTCAAGAGCTGGGATTACAGGCAGGTCTGCACCCCTCCTGAGAGTTTATGAAGGCTGTGGGGATGTAGCTCAGCTAGTAGAGTGCTTGTCTAACATACACAAAGCCCTGGGTTGGATCCCCAGCACTAAGGAGGTAGAAGCAGGAGACTTGGAAGATCAGTCATGCTTGGCTATACAGCAAGTTCAAGGTCAGCCAGCCTGGACTTCATGAGACCCTATCTCCAAAACAACAAATGCTTATCAAATGGGACCATTCTTGATGATGTATGGCAGTGATTCTCAACCTTCCTAGTGCCGTGACTCTTTAATACAGTTCCTCATGTTGTGGTGACCCCCCCCAACCATAATTGTTTTGTTTTTGTTTTTCTAGACGGGGTATCTCTGTGTAGCCTTGGCTGTCCTGGAACTCACTATGTAGACCAGGTTGGCCTCTGCCTCTCAAGCTCTGGGATTAATGGCATACACTACCACTGCCTGGCCATAAATTATTTTTATTGCTACTTCATAACTGTAATTTTGCAACTGTTATGAATCCTAATGCATGCAACCCTGTGAAAGGGTCCTTCGCTCACCAATGGGGTTGTGGCCCTCAGGTTGAGAACCAGGGATGCAGGGATGTAGGGGGTGGTGAAAGGAGACCTGGCAGTATCCTGGGACTGAAAGAGTGGGGGGTCAGAGAAGACCGAAGGACCATTGTGAAATAGCGAATGGAAAAACACCACCACCAGCCCCATCCTCCACTGCATCAATAGTTACTGTCTTGGGCTATGCAAGTAATTGGATCACTGATGCCAACCATCTGCTCTGTGCCCCGTAAGAGGTTATTTGTGTTATCTGAAGCTTCCTCCTAAAGGACCTGCTCTGGTGAGTGGAATGCTGCAGGAGTGTTTTCTACCACAGCTGGGCAGAAAAACCGAGAGGTACTAAGCAGTTCTGCTCTCTCTTGCTGTCCTAGCTAGTTCTGAAATGAGACAGAGACAGGCAGCCGCTGCCACTGCCGTGTGGACACCGCCACACATGTACATGGTTACAAGCCACTGCTTGCTCCCACAGCGAAGCTGATCTAAATGATCCTTAGGTTGACACGTGCTCTTCTTTCCTTCCTCATAGCACACTATGTCCAAACATTAGAGACTAATCATCCACCACACAGCAATAATGCTTACCCGTGAGTGATCCATGACCGAAGCCCAAACCCAGGCATGGAGATATGATAGAGCAGTTTCCAGGTCTAAAGGGATTGGCTCTGACTCAGCATAACATAGTTGGGCTGCTTAGGGCACCAGCTCAGGAGTGAATCGCTGAAGAGTAAATACCAACTTGGCTGTTTAGATGCCGTGCGACTTTAACCAAATTACTAACACCGGTGTTGCTATCCATTATCGTCAATTATCAAAGGAATCATACCTCACTCCTTACAATGCCTCTCTGGGAGATGTTCTCGCAATTTAAACCAGTTTAAAATCTCAGTTGAAACCACAAATGTTGAATCTTTTATTTGTATGGAGGATGTAATGGTTAGAAAGAATGTATAGCTGGGCATGGTGGCACATGCCTTTAATCTCAGCACTCAGGAGGCAGAGGCAGGTGGATCTCTGTGAGTTCAAGGCTATCCCTGGCCTATATAATGAGACCCAGGACAGCCAGAGCTATATAGTGAGACCCTGTCCCAAAAGAAAATAAAAACAACATCAGTAACAGCATAATATAGACATCCTCAAGCATATATCATCTCGTTGATTATCAACTTCAGTCAATTGTGTCCTCTAGTCCCTCTCATACCCACATTTCCTCCCTGTCTCATCTGCTTCTCTTGTACTGTATTTCTTTAAAATACTAAAGAAAACTCTTGACATTATATGTCCATCAGAGAAGAACATTTGACACAACCACCAACCATGCCATTATCTAATTTTTTTTTTAAAGAAATGGGTTCTTCTAGGATACAAGGAAGAGCCTAAGAGATTCATACAAAGTCCTCCACAGAAGGGGAGATGGACAAGATCTTCTCTTGAGCATATGGGGGGGGAGCAATGAGTGGAGAGGGAGTTAGAAGAAAGAGAAGGGGAGGAGAGGAGAACATGTGGGACCACAAAGATTGTGTCAGGGGATGAATAGAGGAGAGCAAGAAAAGAGATACCATAATAGAGGGAGCCATTATAGGTTTGAAGAGAAGACTGGCACTAGGGAAATGTCCAGAGACCTGCAAGGATGACCCCAACTAAGAATTTGAGCAACAGTGGAGAGGCTGCCTTAAATGCCCTTCCCTGATAATGAGATTGATGACTACCTTATATGCCATCCTAGAGCCTTCATCCAGGAACTGATGGAAACAGAAGCAGACACCCACAGCTAAACACTGAGCCAAACTCCTGGAATCCAGTTGCATAGAGGGAGGAGTGATGAGCAAAGGGGTCAAGACCAGGCTGGAGAAGCCCACAGAGACAGCTGACCTGAACAAGGGGGAGCTCATGGACCCCCAGACTGATAGCTGGGAAACCAGCATAGGACAGACTCAGACCCCCTGAACATGGGTCTCAGAAGGCCTGGGCAGTCTAAGGGACCTCTGACACTGGAACCAGGATGTATTCCTGGTGCACGAAAGGACTTTGGGAGAACATTCCCCATGGAGGGATACTCCCTTAGCCTAGAGATACGAGGGAGGGCCTAGACCCTACTCCTAAGGACTTGTCAGACTTTGATGATCCCTCCTGGAAGGCCTCACCCTGCCTGTGGAGTCGGTGGGGAATGGGATGGGAGGAGGGATCCAGGGGCATGGGAGGATGGGGGAACAGGGAACTGGGATAGATACGTAAAATAAGAAATAATAATAAAAAACATTTAAAAAAAAGAAATGGTTTCTTTAAAACACCTGCTGTTGAAGCAAGATCAAATTTCCTTGATTGCCCCAAGAAGTTTACTTGAGTCACATATTTTATTATATAACTTTTAAGTTTCTTTGAATCTGTTAGAATTACACTGTTTTTTTTTTTTTTTTTAACTATCTTTTCTGATTTTTTTGTCACCTAATCCTTTGTGACCATGTGGCAAATGCCAGAACTGTTTGCTTTTCCCACCCTTTAGTGTGCTGTGGTTTGGGTACCCCTCAGGGCCACACCAGCCTTGCACCTCCACTCAGGGGCCAGCTGGGTCCCCATTTCCACTGACAATAATTGCATCATCTGACAACTTACTTCCTCAAGAGCTTCAGGACACTAGGTGGGGAAATGGGAGATGAACTTCTCAAGACTGTTGGGTCTTGTGGCCTCAAGAAACGAGGTGGTTTGGTTTGGGGGTTGGTTTTTTTTGAGATCCTTGGGACCTCAGGATGCCAGGGTCTCACATATGCTAAGCCAAGTATTCTCTCTGAGTGGCACCCCCCAGCCTCAAGAAACGAGGTGTCTAAAATACTCATTGAATGATTCCACAGGAGACTTCACACCCCTCATGCCATATGAGAATAATTACTAGCTCTATTCCTCTGTCTTTTGCTTGTCCTCCACTCTGAAGACAGGGTTTCTCCATGTAGCCCTGCCTGTCAGGAACTCACTTTGTTGACCAGGCTGGCTTTGAACTCAGAGATCCACTTGCCAGTGCCTGCCAAGTGCTGGGATTAAAGGTGTGCACCACTACCTCCCAGCTAATGGACTTCTTCTTCTTCTTCTTTAAGTCAAGGATCATTCCAAGACAATGAATCTATCTTTTCAGAATCTAGGCAAATGCCTGGTTGAGTGCTGCCTGTGGGCCTCTTGTCAACCTTGCTTAAAGCTTTGGTTATCACTTGATGGACTATCACTTGATGCTGTCCATCATAGTGACACGCTGTGCTGTGGTTTGCATTTGACTTAATCATGTGTTCTTCAAGGGTCCATGGTTTTTGTTTGTTTGGCTAGTTGGTTGAGTTTTTTTTCTTCTTCTAGTTTTTTGAAACAGTTTTTCTCTGTGTGGCTTTGGATCCTATCCCAGAACTCAGAGAGATCTGCCTGCCTCAGCCTCCCGAGTGCTGGGACTAAAGGCATGTGGCATCAACAGGTTCAAAGATCCATTGTAATAGAAGGTTTTGTCCTCAATGTGGCTCCCTTGGGAACCACTTTAGGAGGTGGGGCTGATGCAGTCCTTAGATCACTGGGAAGATGGGATTGTGGTACCCCATTCTCTCTGACTTTTTGTTTGTTAGTGTAAATACTCCCATACAGATGAGCCTCCATCATGATGAGATTGCATCAGGGAGACCCTTGGGTAAAGCCAGGGAGACCCAAGGCTAGTACTGAGCCTTGATCTTCCCCCCAAACCTTTTCCTTCCTTCCTTCCTTCCTTCCTTCATTCCTTCCTTCCTTCCTTTCTTTCTTTTTTTTTTTTTTAATAAAATGAGCTTCCTCAGGCATTCCACTCTAGTAATATAAAGACTGACTAGTACAATCTGATTGGCGGACCAAGTTAGTGGTCTAAATGTCAAATAATTATAATTTTTAAAAGATAGGTCTCCATTAGCCCAGGGTAGCTTGAGCTTCATACTGAGCCTAGGGTGACCTCGAACTTAATAAGTACTGGGATCATAGGCATACACCATTATACCCTTTGTGAGGGTGTGGTATGGTGTCTGTGGTGGTGGTGGGTATGGATTGAACCCAGGTATTGGACATGTTAAGCATGCAGTCTACCAATGCAGCTACTTCCTTAGTCACAAGGAATTGTCTTTATTTCAGAGGAACCGTCTGCTGCCAGACACCATAAGAAGAGAAGCACCATGCAGGCCTCTGGGATGTGGCTGAATGAACAATGGCTTTGGATCAAAGCCAAGTCTGAACTCCTTTGAAGCATCAGCTCAGTGATATTCCTTCCAGAATGTTGGTACCTCTAAACCTCTTGGTTATTGTTTTTGGGGTTTGGCTGACAACCAGAAAGGTCCCTTTCCAAAAATTCCAAACCAGATTTGGCATTATAAGCCTTTATCTACAAATAGGGCGATCACTAGCAGGAGATACTGAAGGGCTGTAAGCTGTTCCAGGAGGTGGGGCTACATAAAGCTGGAAGGATGGGCCAGGGAATAGGCTTTCAAAGAAACCTTTCTTGTCTAAAGGATGTGTTTACCTTGTAGATCATGAAAACAAGAACTACAAAATCAACTCAGGAGTTTGCCCCAACTCCCCATCCTTGTCCCAGACTTCAGTCCCATTCAGGTGACTCAACCCTGCCCTCTGCTGTTCTTGTGGGTCAGGATCAGCTGTCTGTCCTTTAAGCTGAAACATTGGCTCCCAAGTCCTTGGGGAGAAACTGTGAAGTCTTTGCTAGCAGAACTGTGATTCTTAAAGTTTTTCTAATGATCATAGAAAAGTAAAGGTTTCTTGTGGGGATCACAGAATTTCAAAGTGAGAAGCTCCAAGGACAGGATGGGCTGTGCGGGTTGCATCCTGAGTCCTGATTTCAGGTCCCAGGCCTGGGCTTCCATTCCTTTTATCTCTATAGGGAACGGCAATCACAAGCATTAGCAGTCACACTATTTGAGCAGTCATCCTCAGTGTTTTTCTCCAGAGCCATGTTCTGCCTGTCATCCCTGTCCCTGAGGTGAGGCACTATCCCGAGTTCAGATCACCACCAGCATCTGCTTTCGGGATGCCACACATGGCACCTCCTTGGACTCAGGGTGGCAGGAGCCTCCAAAGATTCCCCACCCACACAGGTTGCTGTTCAGCTCAACAAACTTCCAGGGATTAGAGTTGATGCCAGGTGGTGGGAAGACAGGATTACCAGCTGCCAGCGCCCAGGGGTGCAGATGGAAGGCCTCTGAGGACCAGGCATGTCCAGGCATCCTCCTAGTAGGAGAAGCAGATCTGAGGACCCGCAGGCAGTGGGTGGAGATCTCAGAGGAAGCCACCTCCAACCCCTGCAATCATGGCTCTGACAGTCTCTACTTTGTCTTTGGCTCTACAGCTCTGACCCCCGTCTGTTCCCACCTTGAAGTTCTGGGATGCTCTCGAGGCCCTTTTCAGGAATGTTTTATTTTGTTTTCATCTTGTAACTGTTCTTTTTTTTAAATTTTTTTTTTTTTATTTTTCAGAAACCAGCTCTGTCTATGTAGCCAGCTAACTTCCTATACCATCCCCTCCTGCTTCAGCATTCTCCTGGTTCAGTATCCTCCTGCTTCAGCATCCTGAGTGTTGGGATTCTGTGTATACACCACCACAAGCTCCAGGAGTGTTTATTGTTGGCACTGGCTTGGTTTTGTTTTTAGAGACAGGCTTTCATGTAGCCCATGCTACAAACTCACTAAAACCCAGGCTGCCCTTAACTCCGATCTTATTTCCTTGAATCCTTAGTGCTGGGATCATAGGCATGTTCCACCATGTCCCACTTCCAGGAGGGCTTTTATATACTTTTTAATTTTCCTTCTTTCGTTGTGTGTGTGTGTGTGTGTGTGCACCTGTTCATGTATGATGTGTCTATGTAAGTATGGGTGCACATATGCCATGATACACATGTGGAGGCCAGATGACAACTTTGAAGACTAAGTTCTTCCCTTCCACCTACGATCAAATTCTGGTCATAGATTTGTACTGCAAGTGTTTTTAACCCATTGAGCTTCCTTACCTAGCCCCAGGAATACAATGGCACTCATGACAGTCACAGGCAGTAAGTGCCACGGTGCAGAGTTTGTCATCACAGTCACAGGGTACCAGGTCTGTCATCACAGGCAGTAACTACCACGGTGCGGAGTTTGTCATCACAGTCACAGGGTACCACAGTGTGGGGTCTGTCATCACAGTCACGGACAGTAAGTATCACAGTCTGAGGTTTTCCCGTGCTCATCATGGAAGGAAGGGCCCGAGTTAATGGGGTTAACTCATTAAACAATAAAAGACTCTTTGCTTTTGCATCAGAATGGGTCTTTTGGTGCTTTTGGGGTTCAGAATTTGGGCACAACAAAAACAGCCTAGTGCAAGATCTCACCCAGCTCAGTTTCCAATTTGTGAAAAGGAATTAAAAAAAGCTTAGATCTGGGTATGGTGGTGCATGACTTTACTCCCAGGACTCAGGAGGCAGAGGCTGGCAGATCTTTGAGTTAGAGGCCAGCCTGGTCTACAGAACAAGTTTCAGGACAACCAACCTTAGGCAGTGAAGGACATCACTGGAAACAGAAATCTGGTGAAGAATTAATAGAACGAGGGGGCCATGTTCCAGCCCCAGTAAGCAGCAGAACTTGGCAGCTTTGGTCACTTGGTTCTGACTTTAGAGTCAAGGATAGAAGAAAGGCATTATGGAATCTTCCTCTGTGACTCAGGAGGCCAGGCATGTGTCAGGGGTGCCCCTGATTGGAAGCCCAGTGAGGCAATTGTGTGAAGTTGTGAAGGAGAAGCCTGGGTTGCCTTGGAGATCTGTGGGATGCCTGCTAAGGAGGTCTGCTGACAAGGAGTAGAACCAGCCCAAGAGAAAGAAGTGTGTCATAGTCAGCAGAACTGAATAGAGTTGGAGATCTGAAGAGGCCTTTGATGTCAGACGTGGAGATACAAAGTTTGGAGTTCGTCCACCTGGTTTTTGGTCTTGCTTTGGTTCAGTATCTCCTCACTATGCCCCCTTCCCTATGTTTTTAAATGGTAATGTATATCCTGTGCCATTATATGTTGTGAATATGTGATCTGCTTTTTTATTGTGATTTTACAGGAGATTACAGTTAAGAGATTGCAAGAAATCTCAGAAGAGACTTTAGAGTTTTAAACACAAGGATATTGTTACAAAATTTTTGGGGCCAGGGAATAGAATATGGCAGACAGAAAGAAAATAGCCTCCAAAGGAAGTGGCACTATTAGGAGGTGTGGCCTTGTTGGAATAGGGATGCCACTGTGGAGGTGGGCTTTGAGGTCTTATTTATGCTCAAGTCTTACCTAATGTCTCAGACCATTTCCTGTTGCCTGTGAGTCAAAACATAAGAACTCTCAGCTCCTTCTCTAGCACCCTGTCTGCCTGCATGTTGCCTTGCTTCCCACCATGAGGATAATGGGTAAAACCTCAGAACTGTTAACCAGCCCCAATGAAATGTCTGACCCTTCTGCCTCACGCTTGGGCCCATCACAGCTCTAGTCACCAGACTTCTCCTGGGCCCGCCAGCTCTTGATATACCAAGTGTCTGGTCTCTCATTACTATTATCCCCATTTATCATGGGCTCAGACGGAACTGACCTTGGCCCTGAGCAGCTACAGGCCAAAGAAGATGGATGTTTACTCTCAGCCCCAGCTGCATCAAGAGCCACGAAAAAGCTAGGAGCCCGGGCATCAGCAGTGCGTGAGAGAGTGGGCAGCAGTGCGTGAGAGAGAGAGGGTGTCACCACCAGGCCAGGCTCCCAGTGCCAACTAAATCAGAGTCTCTGATGAGGGACTCAGATGCAGACATTTTGAAAGTCCCCAGGGAATCACCTAGAGGGTGTGCCGTACAGACATGGTGATCCTGGGGAATGGCAGTATGTTGCCTCCTTTTCAAAGCCTTGCAGAGGTGGAACCTAGACTCAGGGTTTCTTAAAGCAGGTGGGAGACCCCTGAGGCAGGCCTTCTGCTTTGCTTTTTGATAGAGATATGCTCTGAGAAGTCTGTCGATAGGTGATTTTCTGTATTTCTAGCATGGCAAGGTACAGTCACAGAACATAACCTGTGCTGTGTTCAACCACCTCTGGGCAAGCGCTCAGAGGTGTACGGTTCTGTGTCAGACGTCAGCAAAGCTTCTGTCTGACAGCAGGGCCAGTCTTCAGCAAGCAATGGCTTGTGAAGGGCAGAGCAATGGGCCCAAGGTGTAAACAGGTGGTCACCCACATGGCCACCCACATGGCAGCTTTTTCTATGCCCGGGTGCCTATCTTACTTGTTTGTTTTGGGTGCTTCACTCACATATTTTCATGACTTTTTGTTTCCTAATTCCTCGAGGACAGTGCCAGGCCTGATGGGAGAAGAAAATCGGCACTGCTTGCGGCTTTGAGATTTTGCTGTAAGCTGGCATGTGGACAACCACAGCAAACAATAACTACAGCTTCCATGCACAACTGAACTGTCCTGGAGCTGTGTGAGGTAAGCAAGGGCTGGTGGCATGGAGCCAGCACTAACCCAGGGAAATAGCAGAATACTGGCTGAAAATGCCTCTGGGATTCCCTGTATTTTTCCATCGGCTTTTGTCACTGATACCTCTCCTTGCTCGGCCGTCAGAAATTACTCTAGACTGTCACAAATCAAAATAGGCACTTTCTCTTTTTCTTTCCCTCACATAAATACCTTACTCTGTATGGAATGACTTGGACCAGCAGAAATACACTGAGAAAGCGTAGTATTTTTGCTCTGTTCCAATACAGAACCAAAAGTAGTCAATGTCTGTGTATATAAACCTAGGCCATGCCGCTTTGCACACAAAGTGGTGATGCCCCCAGGAATGAGTTTCACTCTTTAAACTGGCAACATGCAATCACTTCCAATGGGCAGTGGAACATGAAACAGATCATCATCCCAACCATGTTGTAGGTTTTCTATACTCACATATTCATCTTGGGTGTGTGTGGTCAATTTTCAAGTGAAAAAATGTTTGAATCACTTTGTGTTTCCTGATTCCTTTGTCTCATTTTCTCTTACCCGTGTTTCTCCATAGAATGTTTGAGGGAAGAACAGGCTAATTCTGGGACTTGGCCCACATTACCCTGTCGGGAGCGGTCTTTGTGGGGCTGCAATCGGAGCCAGCTGAGTGGCCCCAAGTCCGTACCTGAGTGGGGGAGTGTGGATGAGGGGAGGGCTAGGTATAGATGATAAAGAAAAGACAGAGAGACAGAATAAAGGTCAGGAGGGAAGATCAGTCAATACTGAAATGCCAGGAGTTTATTTTTCACCACTCTTATATGCCTTATCCAAAAAGGGGAACACAGTATCATGTGTACAGAACAAACAGACTTTTCTTCCTCATTTATTCTAAGGGTTCAGTAACCACACCTTAGCTTCAACTTCTTGTTCCCTAGCCTTGGGGATCAGGAGTAGCCACACCTCAGATTCAGGTCACAGCCAAACATCCTATTGTAGCCATACTCTTGCTGAGGACAGATTTGAACACTGTCCTTGTGCCAAGATAGAGTGCAGCCATCTTTATGGGCACCCACATTACCCCCCCCTCCAATTAGACACTAGCATTGGTGGTGCACACCTTTAATTCCAGCACTTGGGAGGCAGAGGCAGGTGGATCTCTGTGAGTTCGAGGCCAGCCTGGTTTACAGAGCTAGTTCCAGGACAGGCTCTCTGAGACAGAGAAACCCTGTCTCAAAAAAAAAAAAAAAAAAAAAAAAAATTAGACCCTGAGCTCACTCAGGGCAGCTGTTGTATCTGATGACACCTGAGCTATAGAAAGTTTATGAATAAATGATGACAACCTGAGCTATAGAAGCCTAATAAATGAATGCCACTCTTGGAATGATGTTGGAGTACCCCATCCTGGACTCATTAGGACAGCACAGATAGGTGAAATACTTCCATCACTGACGGCTGGACTGAGTACCTGAGGCCAGCACCCTGGGCCAGGAATGCGTGTACCCTTAGGAAATGCTCCAGGTGTTCTGTGGGGACAGGAAACAGTCTCACAGGGTATGTAGACTCTGTCACATTCTCCATGCCTCCTGGGAGTCAGAGGGAGCACAGAAGAGTGTCATGTGAGGGTGTGGGGATTCATCCAAAGGAGGAGAAAGCTAGAGGAAGCTAATAGACTTCAGATGTCTAGGGGTGTTAGCAATCCGGGCCATGGATCTGGCTCCTTGGGTAGACCAGGCTGGGAATAGTATCCTTAGGCCCAGGGTGGAGAATGAGGAAGAGATGCATAGGTACCACAGCAAAAGGAAGCCATAGAGGGTTTTGTTTCTAGCCCCTCCCCTGGACCATGAGGAGGAGGCTCCCATTCTTAAAGGGTTTGCCAGATTCCAGGTAAAGAAAGCCCCAGGTGAGCCTTTGGCCAGGTGCCTGTTAGGATACTTAATATTCGCCTGGAAACAGCTCCTTAGAATTTCCCAGGAGCCTTTGGGTAACCATATAGCCTATGGGTGAATAAGCCACTGCTCCCTCCTCCCCACCCCCCACCAAGGGGGCCTGGAAGACTTGAAACTGGAATTTCAATACCACTGCCTGGAATGGATTGGAAATGTCTTGTGCTGTGGATGGGTAGGGGCCAGGAGCCTCCTACCTTCTGGCTTCACTATCAGATTTTCTGATGAGGACTTTCAGGACTTTTTTATAAGAATGCTGGGGCATGGCTGGCCCTTAAGTAAAGTCAGCATGGGGCCCTGTGTTACCAGATTGATTATTCCCCACAATGCAGTCTCCACCCCTTCCCAGGACCCCCTGCTGGTCTAACATTAAACAACACACTCCCTGTCACTGCCTCAGCCTTTCACGAGCCCTCTTAGGCTTCCCACTTCCCATGCCACTGGATGCACCTCTGGGGATAAGAGGCCCAAAAAGCTTTTCCCACCTCCAGCCAGGCATGCTGTGAGGTGTGAAGGGCAGACTTTAGGCTGTAAGCCTCTGGTCTCCCTTGGTGCAGTGGCTAGGGGTGAGGTTGAGGTGGGGTGGGGAGACAAGTGGCTTGGGATGAACAGAGACACCACAGAATCTAGTCAAAGCCAAAGGTAGACACCACAGCCCGGCCCATGGCTCAAACCACCACTCGGAAGGGAGCCCCTAAACTGGAGTGAGGGGATCAAAGAAGAGGCCTGCTGCAAGCTCAATCCAGTGATTGCAATTTCAGAGGGCAGTAAGGGTGGGAGGTGACGGGAGGCTGTAGCCGGTGCCTGTCTGTACCATCAGGGCCGTAGCTCAGTGTCACAGGCGCCACATCTTTCCGGCCTGTTAGCAGACATCCAGCAGGTGTTAGCACCTGCTGAAGATAGAAGGCCAAAGGAGACAGCATTGAGATCTCTGCACCTCAAACTCCACTCTACAGCACCATTCCAGCTGCATCTGGCTTCCATACCTTCCATGACACCCTGCTGAATAGTCCCAGTACCTGAAATCCCCAAGGTTTCTTCACTCCTGTAGTCCTCCAAGCCCCAGACAAAGCAGTGCATCCTACTACCACGGGCAGCAGCGGCTGGCCCTGGGGCCACACCAGGAAAAGCAAGGGCCAAGGGGGGCTTCAAGTTTCCTTGTACAGTGTGTAGGCTTTTGCTCTATACAAAGGAAGGAAACAAAACAGGACTGTCTGTGGCCCCCAGAGAGAGGGGACCTGATCCAGTGGCATTTCTGATGAGTGCTGAAGGGATACACAGGTGATTGTGAGCATCCCAGGGGCGGGAGTCTGTTTGAGCTGGAATCCAGAGCAGGGGACCGATAAGGTTTGGAAAGCTGTATGTGAGCAGAGGCTGGTGACCCAGAACTGTATGCTTTTGTCAGTTCTCAAGGAGGGAGGTTCAATAGCTGCTTTCACATCCCTCACCCCCTCCCGACCAGCACAAGATGCTGCCTGGGACCTCCACTTTCCATGGGGTCAAGCCTCTGGACCCTTTTCCAGGTCCTGAAGCTAACATTCAGGAAGGTCCTAAGGTACCGGAAACTGGTGCTCTCAGCTCCTTCCTTACTCCTAAGCTTACTTACTAAGCTTGGCTGCTTAGTGCTTCCAGATAAGACTGTTGTGGAGCACCATCAGAAAGGGACAGTAGGAAGGAGTAGGTTCCCAACCCCGTACTCGGCTCCGTGGTAGATGGAAGCCTGGCCTGTGCACACAGACATGAGAAGGAGACAGATCTGATGAGCATCCCCAGTAAAAACCAATTTTTTAAAAAAAGTTTTTTTTTTTTTTTAATAAAAATATGTGTAAGAGTGTATCTGCATGTGAATGCAGGTACCGGAGGAAGCCAGGGGAGGGCGTCAGAGGCCGGGGTAAGAGTCATGAGTGCTGGGTTCCAAACTTGGTCCTCTTAAAGAACCAGCATGTGGTGTTAACTCCTGAGCCATCTCCCTAGTCCCTACTTTTTTGGGGGGGAGGGGGTATTTTTTTTTTTTGCCCAGGTTGGTCTCGAACTAATGAATTCAAGTGATCCTTTTGTCTCTGTCTCTCATATCTCTGAGACCACAGGTAAATTAGGCACTTACCTAATAGCACTTCTTTGTTCCTGAATACCAGATGACACTGGAGAATCTTCATACACGGAAGTGTGAAGATGCCATGAACCTTACATAGGTTTTTTTCCCCAGGGACCACATGACTCCCAGGATGATGGGGCCATTCTTTATGGGTTCTAGGAAGAAAGGGAGTACAAAGGATAAAGCCTCCTGCCCAGTGTCCAGGAGCTGAGCCTGCTAGTGTCCCTTAAGCATTCACATGCACACATACACACATATTCGTGTCACCACCATCAGACCCTTGTGGGACCCATCATGAACCCACTTCTGAGACAGCCAGAAGCAAGGAGCCACTGGGCATGTGTGGTCCCCTCCCTACAGTACTGCTCCTTTAAAGGGATTCTTCTGCCGCCCTGACACTCATTCCTTTGCGCTTCATCAGAGATTGAGCAGTCAGCCCCCAAAGAGCAGCCCCAGGCTGGTCTATGCTGGGCATGAGAACAGGCAGCATGTGAGCCAGGTCACAGTGTTAAGGATAGAGGAGAGCTGGAAGTCTGGGGATAAGTCCCGGAGCTTTCCATGCTCTTATCTTCTCTGAGAGCCTGAGCAGCTACCACCTTGCCTTACCATGGACTCTTCTTCAGGGCCCACAGCCCCACCAGGCTTAACTCAAGGTCCCAGCTTTATGGCCAGTACTGGCCTACATAGCCATTGGAACAGCACTCAGAAGGTCTCCACAAGAGCCCCGCTTCTATCTGTGAGCCCTACGGTAAGTCTGGGGACCGTGTGTGTGCATAGAGACTTCCATCCCCAGCCCTGACCTACCCCCACTTTGACAGGCAGATAGGCAAAGTCTGAGTTTAGATGCATGACCTTGGGCATCACTTAACTTCTCTGAACTTTCCCTACAAACTGGCTGAGTAAGCAGGGTAAAGGCAATGTCTTTATTTGCAGAGATCATTGGAGGACCAGAAAGGCAGGCACTGTCTGCTCTTGGTGGCAATCTGTTCTTTCCAGACATTGGCTAGATACCTTGTGGAAGTATTATAGAGAAGAAGGCATGCCCAGGCTTCTGGATTTGTACAGGCCAGAGTGGGATGCTGGGCAGGACAAAGAGCAGAACACCCCCTTTCCCTGGGAGCTATCCTTATTCCCTGTACACTAAACTCACGGGGCAATGCTCTCTCTGCAATGACCCCGAAAGGAACCTAAGCTTGCTTTCTAATGGAAAGTTTTTCTCCCTCTTTTGTCAGGCTTCAGTGTCAGTCCTATGTTACAGGTGTGGCAAGTTCTCCCTTAAGGCTTGCTATGGGATATGCATACATTGGGAGGGCAGGCTCTACTCATGGTCACCCAAGACATCTCCCTGTTCTGCAGGCACACATCTGTCTTGCCAGCCTTCAGCAGACAACCTGAGCCTTTTACCTTTCATTTAGGAGCCCAGCACCTGCACATATATGGGCTTGGGGTTAAATTTTGGAAGACCTGTACTTTGTCCTATGCCTTGGTCATAGCTTTTCACCTGTGTCTCAGTTTCCACACTTGCCTTATTGGGGACTTACTCTTCCTTTCCAGGAACATCTGTAATTGATGCCCTCTTATTTCTCTCTCCACAGGCATCTGGACCTGAGGCTGCTGCCTGGGTCCCCTTCCCCACAGTCGATGTTCCAGACCATGCTCACTATACCCTGGGTACGGTGATCCTGCTGGTGGGGCTCACAGGGATGCTGGGCAATCTGACAGTCATCTACACCTTCTGCAGGTGCCTGCTTGGTGGGCCTGGGTGAAGGGCACTGTGCATATCCAGCCATGCAGATAGGGCAGAATACAGGGGCAAAGTGTCACCCAGCTCTATCCAGGCTACCTTAGGAATGGCAGAGAAGCAAGGACTACATGTTCTGTAGTATCCAGTCTAGGTATCAACTTTTAAGCTGATGAAAAGGGAACAAATGGCCCAGGGAACCTTGAATAGCTTGTGCATGCCCAGTGAGCTTCAGGCATACCCTCTGAGGCAGGCAGGTACTCCAGGACCTTCAGGTCTCTGCTCATTCTACCCTGCTCTCAGTTCACCTCTAACATGCTCTGCTCCCAGAGGAAACCTCCCTGTGCCTTGAAGAGCATCCCTGGACACAAGGATTCTTGAACTCCCAGCAGCTAATCCTAGCAGCCAGCCTGGCTTCCTCCCCACTTGCCCTGCTGGCTGCTGGCTGAAACAGGCGGGTTGGGAAGCTAGCACAGACTAAGCTCCACCAGTGGGAGAACAGAGCCAGTCCTTTATTCTCTCTTGAGCCCACATCGATTCTCTGCAACATGTAGCTGTGGCTTCCACATCACTGTTACTCTTGTTTGTGCATTGGTTAGAAAATGAATTCCAGCTTTGCAACTTCCTGAGTTGTGATGGGGACCAAATCCATTTGTGTCTTCTGGAGAAGGGGTCCATGATGCCTCCCTTAGGAGTAATTATTAAGATGAATAGTCCTAGAGGAGGGTTGTGAAGGTTCTGGTCCCTTGGTCAGAGTTATAGGTCTTGGGCCCTTTGCCAGCTCAAGAGTGAACAGCGCAGGGCCAAGCTGGGCAGTAGAAGGAGGGAGAGGAGAAAGAAGAGAAGGAGGCCCACGTAGGTAGTGAGAAGGAATCATAGAAAGTGGGAGGGGTAGCCAGAGAGGATTGCCCAAGGGACAGAGTGAGTCAAAGGAGGGAATGGTCCAGAGAATGAGAAGAAGAAAGGGGGGAGAAGAAGAAAGGGGTGTGGCCGAGAGCCAGCTTCCTGGGCTGCACAGCTCTTTCTGGAGATGCTGCTCTTCACTTTACTATGAAGGACGGCCATGGGAGATCCTTTGCCTGTATTAGTGGTGATACTTGCTGGACTGAGAGACATGCCTGTGGGTGGCCCAAGAGCCCCCGCTTATGTCTATTTGTGTGTGTGTGTGTGTGTGTGTGTGTGTGTGTGTGTAGAGGGTGTGTGTGTGCATGCATGGCATGTGGTGTGCCCGTTTACATTTAGTGTACTAGCTTTCGTGTATACAGGTATGCATGAATTGCTGAGGGTGAGGGAAGGCTCCCATAGTTCCACGGCACTGACTTCCTCTGACCTCACAGGAGCAGAAGCCTGCGGACACCGGCAAACATGCTCATTATCAACCTTGCAGTCAGCGACTTCCTCATGTCATTCACTCAGGCCCCAGTCTTCTTTGCCAGCAGCCTCTACAAGAAGTGGCTCTTTGGGGAGACAGGTAGACACTTGGGTTCATTTTCGCTGTGGGGAGGAAGGGCTCTTAATGGAGGGATGCTGCAGTGGCGGGAGTCTTCCTAGATGAGGTGCTTTGCTCTTGTTGGGCACAGGGGGCAGCACCTTGAATCCCACAACTGAGTGAAGAGGAAAGATGAAGGTCTGGCCCTGATAGCCCTGCCAGCCTGGCCAGATGTGGCAAGCAAGCAGGGTCCTGTATTCTGGGAGGCAGGGAAGGAGCGGAGTTTGTCCCATCCTTTGGGACTTTCTTCCCCAGGGTCTTAGGGAAGTGGGTGTACCCACAGGTTGCGAGTTCTATGCCTTCTGTGGGGCTGTCCTTGGCATCACTTCCATGATCACCCTGACAGCCATAGCCCTGGACCGCTATCTGGTGATCACACGTCCACTGGCCACCATTGGGATGGGATCCAAAAGACGAACGGCCCTTGTCCTGCTAGGTATCTGGCTCTATGCCCTGGCTTGGAGTCTACCACCCTTCTTTGGCTGGAGTAAGTGGGCTGGTGCTATTGGGGGAGGGGCAGATGGGCTGCAAAAAGGAAGTTTAAGGGAAGGTTGGGTTGGCCAGCTGGCAGAGGCTCTCATGGAACACAGAGGTCTCAGGTCAGATGGTCATTTGTGGCATGACCAGCATTGGGAGAAGCATCAGGGAGCTGTCGCCAAATATGGGGGTTATTGGATGGGAACAAGTGGGGCATATTTAATGCTGAGTTTGTCGGCAGCCGGGCTAGCCCTGGATGGTTCTGGGGCAGTGAGGCCTCAGCAGGTGGACAAGCAGCACGGCTTTAGCCCTGAGGATCACAGCCGCAGAGCTACAGAGGGGCTAGCTCCAGGCAATGCTAGATTGGTGTCCCTGCTAGATCCAACTTGGGAGTCTCCTTTCAGGTCTCTCAACTGCCCCTGGCTTTCTCAGATCTGGGCAGGGTAGGCTTATTATGGCTGGAGCCAGAGTGTGCTTAGGAACCCCGAGCTTCACATTTGAAGCCCCGACAGAACAAGGAGCCTTAAGCAACTGAAGGCTGAGCCCCTGTCCCCGGCTCCCAGGTGCCTATGTGCCTGAGGGGCTGCTGACATCCTGCTCCTGGGACTACGTGACCTTCACGCCCCAGGTGCGTGCCTATACCATGCTGCTCTTCTGCTTCGTGTTCTTCCTACCCCTGCTTGTCATCGTCTTCTGCTACATCTTCATCTTCAGGGCCATCCGAGAAGCAGGCCGGTGAGTGCGCTGTGTAGCGCTGAACCAAGCAAGGTAGGGTCTGCCCATCAGAACATACTGGGATGCAGGTAGGTTAAGACAAGGGAACTCATGTGCTTATGAGGTGAGGGCATCTAGGAAAGCTCCTAGAGACAAGTCTTCTGAGGAGGGGCTTATGACTGCACTCCTGGCAGAAACACAGGCGGGCAGCTGAGGCTCAATAAGAGGCCTTTCTGGAAGTCAGAGCTGTCTGTGTGGGAAAGGATGACCCTTCCTATGTGTCCCCAGTAGCTGTGACCTGGTACTTGCTACAACCCAGATGCAACTTTCCTAGGGCCTGTGAAGGCTGGAGTGAGTCCCCTCAGCGGCGGCGGCAGTGGCATCGGCTGCAGAGTGAGTGGAAGATGGCCAAGGTCGCACTGATTGTCATCCTCCTCTTCGTGCTCTCCTGGGCCCCCTACTCCACGGTGGCCCTGGTGGCTTTTGCTGGGTGAGCAGGAGCCATAGCACTGGTGTAGGGGATTAAGGGACAGGTCCAGCCAGGTAGCCTCTCCTTCCAGCCTGACCCCAAACCAGCCATCCTGATACTCCATGTCCAGCTTGACAGCCTCACCTCACAAGGCTTACCCAGTTCCTGGAAGCTTCCGGGATATCCTGGGGTAGCCCTGGTTACACCCAGGAAGTCTGGGGACATCCATCTCCTTGGGAACATGCAGATATTTCTGAGGATCAGGTTCCCTCTTAGCCTGAGCTATAGGCACACAGCAGGAGCAGCTGCTTCTAAAGAATGGATCCCTAGGAGGTTCTCTCTAGTACCCTCTATGGCTCGAGTCTGGTAACCATGGTGCCTTCAGCAGCATGGGCATGGGCTGGATTTCCAAAGCACTTCTATGAGAATGAGATTTTGGTATTTTGAAGTATTTGGGTACCAATCTTTTTGAGTAGTAATAATGCAGTCTCCTAAAGGAGAAGTTTTCTCTAGGACATCCAAGGGGATAGTGTACAAGATGGGGTTACGGTTTAGCAACATTGCATACGAGATCTGAAGGCTAGGGACAACTGAGTGTCATAAAGAGGTATTGTCAGCTGCATAGGTTCTAAGGGACAGTGGGACCTAGCCACCCCCACCCCTGCAGGTGTGACATATCTTCCTCCTAGAGCCACACCCACAACCATCTTTAATATCCTTCCTACCCACCTTAAACCAGAATCCTCACTGTGCTGCAAGTCTGTCACCATGGGGCTGGCTTGCCTGTGTTGGTTTAGGCTGGGCTGGCATTGTCTTAGGCTGGGCTGGATATTGGTTTAAGCTCAGCTGGCATTGGTTTAGTTTGGGCCTTGGCAGAGTCAGCCATAGAGACAACTGGGGGTATGAGTAGGGAACCGCACACCTTTTCTGTCCTAGGTACTCGCACATCCTGACGCCCTACATGAGCTCAGTGCCAGCTGTCATCGCCAAGGCCTCTGCCATCCACAACCCCATCGTTTATGCCATCACTCACCCCAAGTACAGGTGCGGCCTCCTCCAGGCCTTCAAGCCCACCTAGGGGCATGGAGGGTCTGAGCCTACAGATGAAGGCAGAGGTTATCTGCCTCTCTGATTTCTCATATGTGTGTTAGTTGGGGGTTATGAACACCTTGGTGCAGCTAGCAATACTGGGAAGGGTCTGAAGTTGCCATGCTCCCTCTTCTTTCCCATATCCTACACGGCATCAATGGTCCCCTGTGTGGAAGCCAATCCTAGCTACACAGCTGTCTCATAAGGCAGCCAGGGCAGATGACTAGCAGTACTTCCTATGCAGAGGCAAGTCCCCAGACTGTAACAACCTGCAAACACCCCAGCAGGGCATGCTTGCTTCCACCGGGGGCCCTGGCAGCACCCAGAGGTAATCTGGCCAGGTCCACACTCAACTAAGAAGCAAGGCACTGCTGTGGGCCTTCAGAGTTTTCAGTTTAGTGATGTCCAACACTGACCTCAGTCAGTCCAGCCCATAGTACTTAGGTGTGTCCATGGCACCCATTCCCAGAGATGTGACCTAGGGCAACCATGTTAGGACTTGAAGCGATGTCTAGTTGGTTGAACCCACTACCCCAAGGCTCTCACTCTGTGTCCACCATCCCCTGGATCTGTTGTTAATCCCATCAGCCCCGGGAGCCCACCAGTCTCTTTCACCTAGATGTCTGTCTGTCCCCATTACCAGCATCTGTCTGTTCATCAACTCTAACCCTGTATCAGTCTGTCCTTTCCTTTTCCCTTTCATGTCCCTTTACTCTAACCAGATATGTAACTCCTACAGGGCAGCCATTGCCCAGCACCTGCCTTGCCTTGGGGTGCTTCTTGGAGTGTCAAGCCAGCGCAACCGCCCCTCCCTCAGCTACCGCTCTACCCATCGCTCTACACTGAGTAGCCAATCCTCTGACCTGAGCTGGATCTCTGGACCGAAGCGTCAAGAATCCCTGGGTTCTGAGAGTGAGGTGGTAAGGATGCTGGGCCTTCGCTGGCTGGGACCTCACATTCCCTCTCCCAACCAGCCCCAGGGACCTGAATCTGGTTGGCAAGGCCACATATCAGACTGGGAGACACCTCACCTCTTCTAACCTCCAGCGCATCACCCTCTGTGACAACTAGGAATACCCAGTCAGAAAGGAGATGGGTGGTCTGAAGTCACCCAGCAGCAGTCCAGTCTAAACACAGCCTTTCTGGGTCACCTTTTTCTCCATGGCAAAAGCTGACCCAGGGTCCTTGTTCCTTTGCACTAAGCCACCATCTTACAGGAGGTGTGAAGGGCTACAAGCTGCAGAATAGGGGGAAGTACCAGCCTGGGATCAGACCTGGCTTCAAGCCGTGACCCACCACACCCTCACTGTGTGATCTGAGAGCCAGCATGGCTGGACTGACCAACTACCTTCCACTGTTCTATCGTTGAGGCCTTCTGTTAAGCTGTGGAGCTGCCAGGGTCCCTTCTCTAAGCCACTAGTAGAAAATGAGGGGTCTGTCTTATTTGCTAATAGAAGCCTTGACTCTTGTGAAGGCCACCTAGCTAAATACCCACATGCTTAAGCAGGCAAACACTGCCAACTCCAGTATGAGTTTTCCTGGACTTTGGTGACCACAACTTTGCAAATGATGCCATGGGTCCCCTTCAGTGAATGCCGGTGTTGAGGCTGGCGCTGGAAGAGGTATGAGTACGCTGTTAGGAAGTTGTCCCTCAGCTGGGCATTGGTGGCACACACCTTTAATCCCAGCACTCGGGAGGCAGAGGCAGGAGCTAGTTCCAGGACAGGCTTTAAAGCAATACAGAGAAACCCTGTCCCAAAAAAACCGAAAAAGAAAAAAAAAAAAAAAGAGAGAAAGAAAAGAAAAGAAAAAGAAAGTTGTCCCTTCTCGCCTCAAAGTTGCTCTCCCACCTCCCCAGGGATGGACAGACACAGAAGCAACAGCTGTGTGGGGAACTGCCCAGCCAGCAAGTGGACAATCCTCCTGTGGTCAAAACCTGGAAGATGGGACAGTCAAGGCTCCTTCCAGCCCCCAGGTATGGAAATCCAAGGTTTCCAAGGTCCTTAGACCCTGCCAGTCTGTGAATGCCTAGGGAGCCAGGCCAAGTAGCCTAAGAAGCAGTCAGAAAGGTAGGCTTGTCGTGTGAGCAGGCCTCTCAGAATCATCTCTTCCCATATACCCCAGCTTTGCCTTGCCTGCCTGGAGGGCCTGTGACTCCCAGACATCCCTGTTAGGGCCTGAGTATGGTCTGTGACCAGGGGAGATTCTGAATGTGACTGAGTGACTATGTGTGCATGAAGCGTTGTTGGTGATGTTGTGCCATGACAGATGCAGAGTTATAATTGTATGTGCTCATGAAAATGTGCCGTCTGCATCAGAGAACAACTCATGCATGTGTGGCCCATGTTCCTGACACATGCTATCTGTCACTGTGATGCCTCTGTGTTGTGTGGCTGATGGAGTGTAGATGCTTTTGTCCGATTTTGATTCTGAACATACCTGCGGAAGAGGCTGCAAGCTGTACAAGTGCTCACTGCCAATGCCCTGAGCTCAAGATGTCACTCAAAGTACTCGTAGCTATAAAAAGAAGGCCAGCTGTCAGCCCGGGTGCCTATGGAATGGAATGTCGATGGTGTTAGAAAAGGCCGTGTTTTGGAACACTGGAAATGCCATGAGCACAGGCAGTCCCTCCCCCGTCAGCTGGCAGCTTCCCTGTTCTCCTCTTTCTTACACGGAGCCCCCTATCAGCCACTGAGTATTCTGGAGCTTCCTTAGCCACTCTGGGATCATGGGTGTGTCCTGTCTTCTGTCCTTATGCTGCTTCCCTATGAGTAACCTGCTGCTGCTTCTGCAGTTGGGAAGCCCCCCCCCCCCCGTGCTGTATCCCAGGCACAATCACAGAGGTCAGGCCACAAGCCTGAAAGTGGCCTGTGATGATCAGCAAATGGTTGAAGACATAATATCTCTCCTGGATGGAGGCAGGACCACGGAGACAGGCTTTTAGCGTGGAGGGTCAAGCATTAGCAGTTGCCAAACACAAGTGATAAGCATTGCCATCAAGTCGCAAGTACACAGAAGCAACTCCCTGGGGTTCCCTGGGGGAAGGGGTTGAGCTGTCTGTTTGACATCCTGAGTGAACACAGTGGGACTCAAGAGAAGGAACTTGGTGTCCTGGAACAGTGTGTGTGTGTGTGTGTGTGTGTGTGTGTGTGTGAGAGAGAGAGAGAGAGAGAGAGAGAGACAGAGAGAGAGAGAGAGAGAGAGAGAGAGAGAGAGAGAAGAGAATTAGGAGCATCCAAAGAGACCCTGGGGATAACACTAGGGATGTAGAAAGGAAGAGGGGCAGGTGGTAGGTGTGGTAAACTGTGCAGGTGTGTGTGGGTGTGTGTGTGTGTAGGGGTCTCCTGACCCTGGGGAACAAGGAGCCAGAAATGGGCTTAATCACCTTTGCAGTACATCCAGGCCCTTCTGATGTGCCCCCAGGGAGATTGTGGTGGGCAGGATAAGCCTGTGAGGTGTACTTCCTGAGGAAGCTGGTGCTACAGGGCAGGCAAAGGGCGAGTGAGCTGGGGAAGCAGGGATAACAGGGACACCAGGCCTCACATATACAGGATTGCAGAAGAAAGATGACCTGGGTAGGGCCCATGAGAGTTTAAATCTCAGGAGTGCAAGAGCCAGAGGCTGTCCCGGGGGTTATCCTGAAAATAGCCTGAGATTTTGCTGGCTCCTTCCTTGAGGTGTGGTCCTTGAGAAGGTCCACCCGCAACCTTGACCACAGCCTGGAACTTCTACACAATTGCCGTCATCTGTTAGTAGTCTCAAATGTGAAGTGGTATTAGAAGGCTGCCCTGTGAGACAGATGTGTATTGTTTACTTTCAGACCAGGGGACAGCTCCCCAGCCTGGACCTCGGGATGCAGGATGCCCCCTGACCCTCCTTTTCCTCTGCTATTTGCCCAGCCTTATCACCTCCTTGTCACACACACAAACCCAGGATTATCTCCAAAGCCTGGAAGCTCTGGAAGGTCACTGTCACCTGTCTACACTGGACTCACGGCTCCAGCCCCCTTCCCACACCATCAAAAGCCTGTCTTGAAGCATGGTCTGCACGGCTCAGCAGCCACACCTGGGTTCTGCCTGAAGCATGGACCCAGGCTCTCTCTCCTGCCTCACTCCCAGCAGCCACCTCCTCTTCTCACACACCGGATACTGCGATTGTCCAGGCGATGACAATAGCGATGTCACCGAGAAACACATCATTTATTTATGAGTCAAGCATCTTGGCTAGCCTTTGTGACCAGGCTGCATTGGTCCGGAAAACGCAGCCCAGCGCCCCCTGCTGCCAGTGGTCAAAAGTGGAACACAGACTTGACTTTGCACACCAGAAACACGTCTTCAATTCTAGCTCCCATATAGCATTCACACTGTGGCCCACACTCGCGTGCACATGGGCACTGGCGAGCACATAGGCACCTGTCTGCATGTACACCCTGCCCTTACTGATTGTTTTGTGTCAGTGGTCTAAGTTCCTTCCACATGTGGATCTGACAGGACACTGGAAAATAGAAAAACAAGGTCTCTTGTGATAAACATGTCTACTGGTACTTCTATGGAGAAGAGAACAGGTCTGGTCTCCATGCCTCCAGCAACTTCCTTCTCCCTTCCCTAAGGATTTTCACTCCTGAAAATCCATTTCAGACTGTAGGGGAGCAAACTAGAGGAGGCACAAAGGCCAGTTTGGCCCATCCCCTTCTCCCCAGGGAGGTGTGGAACTCCACCCAGCCATGAGTACCAGCTGCTCTCCAACTGGTTTCGGGTCTCCCAGGGGAGGCAGAGGGAGGCTGGCCTTTCCCTTTAAGATCATCTTCTCACAACCCTCCCTTACCCAGAAGCAAGTCATCAGGCAGTGCCAGAGTCCAAAGAAAGAGCCTTCTGCTCCAGGTACAGCCTTGCTGGGGCTCCAGGTCCAGGGTCAGGTGCACCAGGTCAGCCCCTTTCTTTTTGGTTATGCTGTGTGGCGGAATCTTCCCCATCTGAGAAGGACAGATAGGCCTGGGGGACAAGGATGGAGTTAGGGGTAGATGGGATGGTGCAGAGGATGGGATGGGATGGGATGGGAGAGGGATGGGATGGGGTGGGAGAGGGATGGGATGGGATGGCATGGGAGAGGGATGGGATGGGATGGGAGAGGGGATAGGATGGAATGGGATGGGATGGGAGAGGGATGGGATGGCATGGAATGGCATGGGATGGGATGGGATGGGAGAGGGATGGGATGGGGTGGGAGAGGGATGGAATGGGATGGGAGAGGGGATGGCATGGGATGGGATGGGAGAGGGATGGGATGGGAGAGGGGATGGGAGAGGGATGGGATGGGAGAGGGGATGGGGTGGGAGAGGGGATGGCATGGGATGGGATGGGAGAGGGATGGGATGGGAGAGGGGATGGCATGGGATGGGATGGGAGAGGGATGGGATGGGAGAGGGGATGGGAGAGGGATGGGATGGGATGGGAGAGGGATGGGATGGGATGGGAGAGGGGATGGGGTGGGAGAGGGATGGGATGGGATGGGATGGGAGAGGGGATGGGGTGGGAGAGGGATGGGATGGCATGGGATGGCATGGCATGGGATGGGATGGGAGAAGGGATGGGATGGGGTGGGAGAGGGATGGGATGGGATGGGTGCTGACCTCCTAGCCCATGAAGGTGGAGTTGCATAGTACAAACAGATGAAACAGAGGGAAAGAGCACACGTTCCCCCCGGCTTCTTCCCCTTGCTATTTCTATGACCTTGAGCAAATTGCCGAGCAACCCTGTAATATTAATACTCTTACCGTGCTCCCTATGTATGCCAGGCTCAGGGTATAGGGCTGGAGTTGTGGCAATTAGGAAATTACTCACATCCAAGCCTGCACTGAGTCCTCCAGGTTAGTGTGGTTGAGAGGACCAGCAAGATGCCAACTCCCCTGAGTCTCAGTTTCCCGAGCTGGGAGCTGGAATGACCCTCAATCTATCTCCAGGTTACACACGATCTGAAGTCTCTCTTGGGGGAAGACGGGCTTCTGGGGCATCTTAATGCAAATGTCATGATGGCTGACACCTCAAGTCTCTGTACTGTCTCTGGAGCATAGGCTGAGCATGCCGCACATGCTTCCCTTCCCTTCTCCTTCTGGCTCTGTGTCCTAGCAGCTGAGCAAATGGCACTTCTTCCCTACCCCCTGTCGTTCCTGCGCAAAGGGCATGGAGCCTGGCGTGCAGTGCTGGCAGCTGTAGCTTTCCATGCTGCCGTCAAGTTTTCCAGGGCACAAATGAGACGGGAGAGCCAGGAATAACTGCTTGGGCCCCAGAGGGTCTAGAGGGGTGGGACAACCCCAGACCTGGCTTCAGACCTTTTCCCAAGGGGTCAAACAGCACCCTACTCCAGGCCAGGACTTTGGAAGATGCCTATAGCCATCAGGAGCCCATTATCTGACTTGAGTCCCATTGAAATGAACCCAGGCTCCAGTAGGACCCGAGTCCATTCCCTGTGTGACCTTGGGGAATGTGTTTAACTTCTCTGAGCCTCAGCTCTTACAATCCAAGGTGGCAGCGTCTTAGGACCCCAAAGAAACTGGTGTGAAGGGCCCTTTCCTGTACTTGGCCATGTTCAAAGTACTACCATTTCATGGTCATTTTTATGTATGGACCCATAAAAGTGACCCGGGAGTCAATCAGCACTCTTGGGAATGGAAGGTTTTTCAGACCTGCAGGAAGCTAAGCTAAGTCCAGGGCCCCACAGGGCCCCACGATGGGTAAGGTGCCAACTCACGGTCCTTACCAGGAACAACAGAATAGCAAAACCCCTACCCAGAGGAGGATCCACAGTGGGCCCACTGACTAGAACAAGGGTGCATGGGCTCTGCAGAGGGAACAAAGGGGGCCAGTCCTCTCTGCCTGCCCCTTGGGGATGGGTGTTCTGGGTGCCTGACACCTCTTCCCAGGGTCTATATTAGCTGTGTGAGTCATGGTAGAGTGGCTGCAAGGCCACCGGCAGGCGGGCCCAGTGTTGGGTTACAGTCCATTTATGGGCGCAACAAGGGCAGATATCAGTGTCGATGGCATGCACTCCCAGCTATTCTTAGGAGCCTCCCAGGAGCTCTGCACAGCCTGGCCAGGCAGCAAGGGACACAGCAGGCAAGGCCAGGGCTCGGGGTCCTGGGGCCAGGAACAGAGATAGGAGCAGAGATATGGGCTGGAAAGATGGGGTGCATGAGTGTTCTCTTACCTGACTCTGTGCTATTTGTCTGCAGAGGAAGCCACTGCTGTCAGTACCGGTATGTCTTACAGTGTGACTCTGACTGGGCCTGGGCCCTGGGGCTTCCGCCTACAAGGAGGCAAGGACTTCAATATGCCCCTCACTATCTCCCGGGTAAGTGAACATTGTCCCTAGCCTTAATCCCAAAGGGGCAGGGCATTCTTGGAAGAGGGCATGCTCATGTCCATCTGTCTGTCAGTCAGTCTGTCTGTCTTCCCAGGGCTCTTGGAAAGCAGAGCCTGGCCTGTTCCTGGCCTGAAGTCTAGGACTGGACTGGTCTGATCTTGGCCACAGCTGAATTTGCTCACTCCAGCTTGTTCTCTGGACTTCGCCCATCTAAGCAAGATGTCATGGACAAATAGCTGGCATTTTGAGTAGAGGAGCAAATGCTGAGTTCGCAGGGTGGGTAGGCCTGTGGGCAGAGAATGCAGGGCCTTCCTAAGCCCTTTCCTAGCAGGGTAGGCTTGGGGTATTCCTAAACTTGGGATCCTTCCCTAAAAGTGGACAGTTGCTTAGGGAAGAACATTCCTAGCATAAGGAAGGCGGCTAACAGGTTGGTAGATGGGCAGATCGTTGTCCCTGCTGCCTGTTGTCCTGACATAAGTCCAGGTTAGCCTGTCTCCGGTGTCCCTGGACAGAAGACAACAGCCCATCCTCTCTCTGCCATAGTGGGCCTGACAAGAACCTCATGTCACCTGGCTCTTGGGCTGAGCCTGTCTTCCTCACTTGAGCCCAGGGCTGCCTGTCTCATGACTTTGCTCTTGCTAGGCTGGGGAAATGGCCCTGGGTCCTGTAGCGTGTTGTGAGGAACATCACTGCCCAATAGAAATGGCACAGAATGTCGTGTGTTGTGAGGACGGTTCCCATTTGGGTTGGAGAAACTGAGGCCCAGAGACAAAAAGTAGACATGCTTGAAAGGAAGAGAGGAGTGGCTTTAATTACCGCCATAACCTGTTGCTGTCTGCTCGATATTGGCTAGATAAAGCACCCCACAAGTCCTGGTAGATGTGGGACTGAAGGCCCCATGGCTTAAGGGTACTGAGAAGCATACAGGGAACAAGTTTAACCTGCTTGGTGGCTGAGCCCCTGGCAGGACTGATCTGGGTTTAAGGGGCAGGGTTAGACTCCAGGGTGTCACTGTGAAGTTGGAGGGTGGAATCAGGCAGAATTGGGTTGCTGTATCTCCCACAGAGTGGCAGACACTTGCCTTGGACCTGGGGCTAGCACTCAGTGGTAGTGGGGAAGCCTGGAAAGTGCTCGACAGAGGGGCAGAGCTGAAGCAGCCTTGGTCCTCAGATCACTAGGCATGTGGAGTGGTCTTTGGGAAAGGACATTGTCCTTCACCTCTCAGCTGCAGATCTGAAGTGTCTGTCCTCCAGACCTACTGCCTTGAAAACCACAGGGCCCCTATTAAGAGGACACCCTAAACGACGTACATTCTCTGAGACAATGTGGTGACATGTGGGTGTGTGAGTCCAGTGACCACCCTCAACCCAGTCCCTACACAATCTCTGCTGCTGTGACGGTAGGTTTCCTCTCTGTATAAAATAGGGCTTCTCTCATCATGCCCAAGTGCCCTCTGGTCTGAGGGATGATTGATTGGATGCCTAGGATTGAGCCCACCATCCCTAAGACTCATTGCTGGTGCTCCGTGCTCTGTCTAAAGGGAACAAATTCATCCCCAGGATCAGTGGCACCCAGAAAAGCCAATGACCTCACTCAGGACCTATGCACCACCTGGCCCCAGATGGCCAGGGCTTAAATGGCAGCATAGAGGCTTTAAGCTAGATAGTAGGAAGAATGTCCTCAATCAAAGAGGGGGTAGTTGGGGTGAGCTGGAAGCTAGGGAGACAATTAAAAATAGAAGCCAGGGCATTGGGAGATGGGCTCATTTCTGATACATACCTCAAACCACCTGAAGCAGGGTGGCCTGAGCAACGGTGTTCAGGTCTTGCTGTCTCCTGAAAAATACAACTAGTGGCCACAGATACAATGGACGTTGGCATTTCAGGCTCAGTGCTGATGGCAAGACAGACACTGTGAAGACTAGGCCTGTGGTATTTTCGGCCGACGGGTACAAGATCCTTCTGTATTAGAAACACTCTGCTCACAGAGACACAGGGTCAGAACTCTGCCCATGTTCCTCCACAGTTCCTTGCTCAGGGCACAGTCACTGCAACTGTGAGGGGTGATCAGGCGGGAAATCTGGGGTTACCGGCTCAGAGCCCAGCAAACTAAGATTTCCATGGGATAGAGATGCCCATGGGTAGCACTCAAATGTCCTGCGTGCCCTAACTTCCCCGCTTGTCTTTTGCCTGTCAGTCCGGGCACTGGTGGAAGCTGGCCTCTCTCAAAAGAAGGTATGCATTCCTCCCAAGAAGAGCAGCTGCCACTTGCATTTTGGATGATAGCTTGGGTATCACCTTGCCCATGGCCTCCACCCAAGCACTATGGCATCAACCTGAACAGAAGACCCCTTAAGACTCTCATTCAGTGAGCTTGAGCCTGAGAATCGGCAGAGATACACTAGGATGGAGGGCAAAGCCTTTATTTATCCGGGACAGGTGCAGAGGCTTGCAACCTGAGCTGCCCTCTCCCTCTCCCCTCCCTCACCGTAGCCAATTCTCCAGGAAGCAGAGTTGAGGGAGCGATCAACAGGCCCAGCCCTCACCAGGACCCTTGCCTCTGGCCAGATGCTGAGGCTAAGTGCGGGGCCTTACCCCTTCATGGCTGTGGCACCCTCCACCTTAGGAAAGAAGCAAATGTCTTTGTGCAATTCTATCACGGCCTCAGTGATCTTGCCTATGAAATGGGGTAGGGCTGTTCACACCTGTGAGGGTACAAGTGTGGAAATGAGGCTGGCTCTGAGGCTAGTGTGCAAAGGAGCTGTGGGCAGGGGCAGGCCTGCCTCCTTATTGGAAGGCCTCTGCTCTCAGAATCTCCATCCTACCTGGCAGGCTTGCCTGGGCCATAGTCCAGAGGTTTTCTGCCTCTCCTCTGGTTTCAGTTTCAGTATTATTGAACCGTCTCAGTTAAGGTGGGGACAGTGAGAGCAGAGGACCCTTGGGGAGAGGACGGGAGGACAGTCTGAAACTATTCTGGGGGTGGCTGTGCTGGCAATTCCTGGAATCTCCAGGCCCCTGGAGCATAGCATCTTGAGCTGTTCTCGGCAGCGCCTATCAGTGCTGACAGGCCGTGCCGTTTATAGTGCTGCTGAAGGTCAGGCAACCATCTATCCAACTACCCGGCAGTGAAGATAAGGAACAGTCATGACTGGAGACTGCATTCTTAAAGGTTCAACTCTCCAGGTCCTCCTGTGACTCAATCTCACCTCTGACCCCCTAAATGTCCGGAAAGAAGCAGGCCAGAGGCCTCCTAGGTCCTGTGAGGGGCTCTTGCAGGTCCCTGAACCAGAACACAAGCCAAGGGCAACTCTATGGGCAGACAGGAATGCGGGCAGATACTATGGGGAGACAGGAGACTATGGGGACAGCAGATGTGAGGAGTCTATAGGCACCAGGGACAGGAGGAAATCCCCCAACTGTGAAGACACTCCAGTCCTTACTTCTAGCCTTCACATTCGCAAACATGGCTTCTCCACTCTGCTAGAGCCAGGTTCCTGCTTTCACTGGAGCTGTCCTGGGAAGCGTGATGCAGATTTTCCAGGGCCAAGTGCACACAAGAACACTGACGATTTGTTAGAGAAGTAGAGAGAAAGTGTCAGGATCCGGACAGAAGAAGATCCACAACACACACACACACACACACACACACACACACACACACACACACACACACACACACCAATCATTGGTATGTGTGGACCCAAGCCCAGGTACCCAGATGAGTGAAGGATGGGAAATAGAGGAGTAGAGACCTGTGGTTGCTTCTTGGGAGGAACTCTGATAGCATAGAAGGTGAAATGAGAGCTGTTTGGACAAACAAAGCAGGGCATGGGAGAGTCTGGCTGATTTATACACCAGAGTTGGAATAGAGATTGAGGTCAATGGGAGACAGAAGTTTCCAGAGAAAGGGCAAGAGTTGGGGCAAGACCCCAAGGGAGGCCAGATGGGAAAAGAGCCGGCCTGGCACGTGGTAGTTTAATCCCAGAGTTAAAATGCACTTAGGACTTCAGGGGGAATCCCTGCTAGACTTTGAAGGAGGGGTTGGGAAGGTTCCACTCTTTCTAGGCCGTTACTTGTCCTATGACAGCTACACCACACCTGGAAAGTTGTACAATGAGCTTCTGAATATGGAGAGCGATGCTAAAAATCGTCTGTAGAACCCAGGGGCCCCAGCGAGGCTGCCGGCTGTCCTCTCTGCTTCCGGGGAGCTAGCAGATCAGGAGGTCATGGAATGGGAATTTTGAACCACTGCATGGCACCTTGTTTCTCTGGGACCCTGAACAAAATGCCTGCTACATACTTCTAGGAATAGTAGGCTTGCACAGGACTAGCCACTGTCAACTTTGTCCTGTTTCTCGAGATACCATGGGGTACAGCCATACCGATCACATACCTGCTGTCTCTTAATGCTATCCTTGACTTTTCTGGAGCTTCTAGGGAGAAGGAGGTCAGGGCCAGAACTCAAGCTCCCTGGGATGGGAGATTCCATCAAAATCTTCTCAATTCCTCAGCATTCTCATGTCGCACACTATTTAATAACGCAATCCTCACAACACACCCAAGGAAGGCCCCACGCTCTTGACACCCAATGGAATGTGTGAAGTTTCAACCAAAGCAGGCTTAACTTGACCCACCATTGTCCCAATGCTTTTCTTTTTCACCTTCCTCCTAGCATGACAGTGGTCATGGCATGGCATCAGCTGTGCTGCCTCTGGGGAGGGGGCTGTGCCTCGCAAATCACACGTGTCCTCCTGAGCATCACGGCACCCATTTCTCTATTGTCCTTACCTGGCTTACACATTTGGGGTCTAGAAGAGGAATATTCTGGGCACAAGTTGGGCAGTGCTTAAGAAGACACCCAGGACTTTAAAGGCTGGCGAGCAGCAGTTGGTAAGGGAGGGCCCTTTTAGTCTTGTTGCCATCACCTACGTGGTACAGGTCAGTGCTCCTGGGACCCGTTCCTTAAGGTCATGGCCCAGCATGCATGGGCCGAGTGGCAGATCTTGGCCCAGTTTGAACTTGGTGTCCCACCTTGAGGCCTCTCTAGGCTCTGCTTACTGTCCTGTTCCACACTGAAAAGTGACTGTTGGCTTGAAACAATTGAAAAATTAGATAGAAATGTAACACTCATCTAGAGAGAATTTTAAATGCTCAAAAAGATATAGAAAACCTTTTTTTAAAATAAAAAAAAATATCTCCAATAACAAGTGTGCTTCGAGTCTTTTCTGAGACAAAGCCAACAGAGAAAGGAGAATGTAAAGTTAGAGAAGAAATGCGTGGACTAAACTTTTTATGACCCCCCCCCCCCCCGGCTCTAGGCAAGGGCCCAACAGTGCCAGTCCCCTCCCCTGGCCTGCTGAAGTTACTCGTGCAGTGGAGAGAAGGGATCGGATGGTCCTTGGCTGTCTTTAGCATCCCTGCCTCCATCTAGTCTCCTTCTCTAAGGACACTTGAGTAGAAAAGAACATTTCCCTACATGTGAACACTTCACCCCCAGTTGAGGGACACTGGGCCCTGCTTAGGGCAGCCAAAGGCCAGGCCAGCTGAACACTGATGGGCAGACACAGATGCAGGGCCAGCGACGCCAGGGATAGGGGGATCCAGCTTGGTGACGCCTTCTGGAATGTTTGACTACTAACCAGGCCCCTGGAGCAAGGATTACCCCAGCCCACGCCTGAGGATATCAGACAGGGCCAGGCACAGGGGAGGATAAGTACAAGTTGGCTGTGCTCTAGAGAGAAATATGTCACCAGGCAGCTCTAAAGACATGGTGTTTCTGATGGCCTGCAGCTGGCACTAACTGATCACGCCCAGCCGCCCTTGGATGTCATTCTGGTGCCCTTGCTTACATGGTTATCATGCTCGGAACACTCCCATACTGCCTAGCAGTGTCTTTGAAGCCCCACCCTTCTATGTGAGACTGGTAGCTGCTTCCCTCTGTCCTACCGCAAACTATTTGCTGCAAGGAACAATTGCTTCTCCGTAGATAGAAGCACTTGGGGGGTGTCCTTGTGTAGGGATGTCCTGCTATGGAGAGCGTTTTAGGGGATGACACACCCCAGGGCAGCTTTACTAATGAGATATCTTTCTCTGGGAATGTCCTGCCACAGAGAGGCCAGCTGTGGGACATGGGCAGTCCACTAGGACAGCATGGCACTGGAAACTTTACCCTGGGTGTTTTCATCTGTCTTTGAAGTGCTTCTAACGTAAGACGGCCTGATGGATGGAGAGTAATGAAAGTGGTGCGTGATTGAAGTGGAAGAATGGGATGTTACGGTTGCACGGTGACGATAAGAATTGGGTGTTCATATTCTTTCAGCTTAAAGATCACTACAGTGAGTTGTTAGAGACAGCACAGCCCTGCATAAACAGCCAGGAGACTGGTGGGCTTTCTGCATAGCAGCGAGAGGCTTGTCTAGGAATGCATCTTGTGTTCTTCCTCACTGGTGTGTGTGTGTGTGTGTGTGTGTGTGTGTGCGAGAAGACAGTTTTGGGTATTGTACCTCAGAAGTCATTGTTGTTTGAGACAGGGTCTCTAATTGACATGGGGCTCACCTACTCAGATAGGCTAGCTGGTCAGCAAGCCCTGGGAATCCATCAGTCTCTGCCTTTCCAGCAATGGGATTACAAGTGTATACCTACCCCTGTTTTTCAGTTGTGTGTCAGGACTCGAACTCAGATCTTTATGTTTGCACAGCAAACGCTTAACTGACTAGGCCATCTCCCCAGCCTCTGTCAGCGTTTTCCACCTCTGCATTCAAGACAGCAACACACTTCTCTCACCACGGGCTCCCGGTGGTGATGAACTAGGGGATAATGTTAGTTCTATGATGTCCCTCTGGCGTCTGGAGAGTGGAAATCAGGTGTGTTTTCTTGGCCAGTCAGGCTTTCATTTCTCTATTGTTCTTGCCTGGCAATTTGAGGTCCAGGTGAGAAGACACCTGGAATGGGGTGCAATAGCCCACGCCTTTAGTTCCAGCACTTGGCAGGTGGACACAGGACCAACTTCTGGGCAGTGGTATGACTACAACAAAATCGCTCATTTTCTGGGCACAGTGACTGCAGGGTACCTTGATGTGTGTATAGTTCCCTTCAAGGAACCTGGCAGGAGGCGTTCATCCATTCCCAGAGCTCGACCAGAGGCCCACACAGGTTTGGCACATGGAACATGGGGCTACCCCCAGGTCATCTGTAATTGCCTTCTAAGATGGTCCCCAGACCTTAACCAAAATCCAGCTTCTGGCAGTGTTAATAGGCAGTGTTATTCCTTTGGTATAGCTAGGAAGGTGGGTAGGATGTGGTCAGAGATGCCAAGAGAACTAACTGGTGGGCATGTAAGGGGACAATACTAAGGGATAGCCTCCAGCCATCTGGGCAGTGGTGTGGGAGGTGTTCAGAGCCTCCTCTTTCCTAGGATGTCACTGATAATATGGCCTGTGTCACATTCCATGTGATGTCATACAGGGACTTCCTACCGTCATAGGGTCAGCTCCTAAAATACTTTTATGCATAACTTCCACACACTAACAGATTGTCCCCCTTGCATGTCTCCTCAATCAGTAACCATTTATACTGGGGACAAAAACGAACACTTCCATGTGATATTATCAGAGACTGAGACATTCCATTGGGAGTCATAGAAATTGAAGGTAGTCCCCTTTAGTGACAACCCATGAGCTATTTTCCAGAGTAGAGCTGCTAGTGTCATTCTGGCCATTTCCATCAAACCACTCTAAATTATGTCACTAAACCTTCCGGAAGTTTTCATCTCAGATCACTGTGGGTAGGGTCACCACAGCACCCAAAGTACTGTTACTAAGGGGCTGCCATGCAAAATTTGGTATTATGTATGATGTCATTGAAAGTTCTTTGTAAGCCACCATGGCTTCCCAAGTAATAGTGGGTGTAGCTTTCCCTACATCCCAGAATGCAGTTTCAGAGTAGAGTGTCAATGGCATTCTGTGCGATCCAAGACAGAGCCTCCAGACAAATATTTTTGGATGTCAGTGGGGCACAGGAATTAGGAACTAGCTTCATAATTATACTTTTCCTTCCAGAGGTATGCAGGTAGCCAGAGAGCCTTAAGCCTGCCTTCCTTCACGGCCTGCCTGACTTTCACCCAAGTAGGGCTAATGGCTCTGGTAGTTTTTGGTGTATCTGTCCCGATGCTTTTGTGAGGGGACATTTATGCTGTCGTTTGGTCTGGCAATGACTAGAATGACTAGGGCAGGGAGGTGCCAACTAAGTCTTCCCTCATTTCTTGAACTGGAAAGTTCTCAATGGCTTTGCAGAGTGCAGGGGTAACAGGTTAATTGGTGCAACATGTAGTCCCCAAATATCGATGGCCTAGCACAGTGGGAATGTATTCCTCATTTAGGAAGCCTGATGTACCATCTCTGCCTCAGGTAGTGACTCTGGGATCCAGGCCCCTTCCAGTTAGAAACTTGGCTGTCCTCCTCTCAAACCTGTGCATTTAGTCAGTCAACAAGCAACGTGCAGTACTCTAGTGATGGTTGCTAGGGAAAGACCGGGCAGGGATGTGTGCTACTTCCACCATCATTCCACTGGTCAGAGCTGGTCCCTTGATGGCTGTCAAAAAGTCCTAGGCAGTGGAAGCCAGGTGAGGAAGAACAAACAGGCGTGGTGAGCAGCCAGCGTCGGCCATTGGGAATAAGCACTGTAATGGGTATCTGTTGGATACTACAGGTGACCCTTACCTGACTCACCCCTTCTTCTGCTGTTTAACCAGATCACTCCAGGCAGCAAGGCAGCCCAGTCCCAGCTCAGCCAAGGAGATCTTGTGGTGGCCATTGATGGTGTCAACACAGACACTATGACCCACCTGGACGCCCAGAACAAGATCAAATCTGCCAGCTACAACCTGAGCCTCACCCTGCAGAAGTAGGTGGAACACTGCCAGAGAAGGGGACGTGGGTGTGGTGCAGGCCTGTGATGGGGACAAAAGAGAGACTGCCCTCAGCATTTGCATGGGTCTAGCCTTGTGCTACAGAACTGTGTAAGAAGGATGGGCCGAAATCATGGCCAAGCTACCGTTGCCTCTCTTGACGGAAGTGCATTAGACAGACAGCATGACCACAGTGCCACAGGGATATGGAGGGCTGGACCTGGAAACCCTGCTTCCTCTTTCCTTGGGCAGCCCTGCCCTCACCCCATGCTGAAGAGGCCCATGGGTGCTGACATGAAAACCGCTGGGGTTATGATTCCTTATTCTGGTCAAGCCCAGGGCCTCCCTTCGAGGGCCTAGTGCATGAGGTGATGTGCATTTGGGCCCTGCGAGTCCACTGCCCAGCTCTCGGTCTCCCCCAGGAGCTGTTGGCCAGGCGCCAATGTTCTCACTGGGTCTTCTTTCTTGTTTCTCTAGGTCCAAGCGTCCTATTGCCATCTCCACAGCAGCGCCCCCAATCCAGTCCCCACTGCCAGTGATCCCCCACCAGAAGGTAGGTGCTGACCGCTTCAGTGGGGTCCACTTATCCGTGGTTCCTGGATAAACTTGCCTGCCTGCCCCTGCCCCTGCCACCGCCGACCCTTACCTAGGACACATTGAGTTGTGGGGATGTCTATCTGGCCTCAACCCGGCTCCAGCAACTGTTCTGAGAAGACACCAGTTTGGAAAACAATGTACTGAGAAGAGGGCCAGCGTTCTAGCCAGACAGGAAACAGGTGTCTGTCTAGAGGGCTCTGACCCTCATTGTCTGGGGACACTGAGACTAGAGTTGCTGTAAAGAGGCCCCAGCTTGAGTCAGCCATCCCAGGAGACACTCCCAGGTATACAGGGCCTTACTGGCCCTCAGAGTTTCTCCTCCACACAGATTCTTCTAATTTCTAAGTGTCTACCCTTCCCTCACAGCTACAGACCCCTCTGTCCATTAGGAAGTTCTTCTAGTCTTAGAGGCTAGGACAGGAGTGGAGGGGCAGCAGAGCCCGGGGCCCCACATCTCATCACTAGATCCAGAGGCCTCCCAAACCTTCTCTAAGCATCTGAACCCTGTGGTCCAAGGGTCCACACTTGGGAAGGCCTATGCATAGCTCCTCCACTCACTCTTTACTACAACTATAGACTGACTACAGTCTGTCCAGTGAGGAGATTGGACAGTAGGTGAGATGGGATGAAGAGAGTCATGGTGGGATGATGGTCATAGATTGGATAGATTGGGGAGCTGGACATAGGGCTACTGGGAGAAATTGCTAAGGTAGATAGAGATGGCCAAATAGCCCAGTTGCTTCCTTAGGTTTCCCTCTGTACCTCCACCCCAAATGTCAGTCAACCCTGGCTATGAAGGGTCTTCTCGAGGTTAGGTCAGTAAATCCGGGGGCCTGTCTGCACTTACAGGGTACCCATTCAAAGGGAAAAGGGGCCAATGGACAGGATAATGATACCTTACTCTCCCCTGAGCTGTGCATCCTCCTCCTTCACCTCGGGGGCAGGCCTGGCTTTCTGGGAGGAACTTCGCATTCTGCCTAGATGGATGCCAGCCTGTAGACCAGGAATCCCAGGCTTCCCTCTTCCGCTCCTCTTGCTGAGGGCCTTCCTTTGTAATGCCCCGTCTGGGTGCTTCATGCAGCAGGCTGCAGACTGTGGGTGGTGGGCTACAGATGCTCACACTAACACATCTGTTTCAAGTCCACCTAGAAGCACAGCCATGTGTGGCCTCTAACCACTGTCTTCTCTCTCCCCTGCATGGTGCTGCCCTATGTCAGGACCCCGCTCTGGACACGAACGGCAGCCTGGCGACTCCCAGCCCCAGTCCTGAGGCGAGGGCCAGCCCAGGCACCCCGGGCACCCTGGAGTTCGGGGACACCTTTAGCTCCTCCTTCTCCCAGACCTCTGTCTGCGCCCCACACACGGAGGTCCCGGAGTCTGTCCTTCCTCAGGGCAGCCCAGTGGCTAAGACCAGCCCAGAGGGTGTACAGGGCTCAGTCAGCCCCAAAGTTCTGCCAGGCCCCAGGCAACCGAGGCAATATAACAACCCCATTGGCCTGTACTCAGCAGAGACCCTGAGGGAGATGGCTCAGATGTATCAGATGGGCCTCCGAGGGAAGGCCTCAGGTGCTGGACTCCTAGGAGGGTAGGTAAAGGGCACCCTGCTGTCTGGTTTGGAGCCACCTGGGTCATCGGTGCTCACTACAATAGCCTGGTCAGGTGGTCAGGGGGGGAACAGGCCTCACCACAGCCAGCCCTGCACCCATGATAGTAGCAGCCCATAGCAACACCAGCAGGGATCCTACCAACATTGGCTGTCAGCCAGGCACATCTCCACTTTGTATGACCACTCTGGAGTGATATGCCAGCTCTTTGCAGATACAGAAACTGAGGCTCAGAAAAGGTTGAGCTGAGGTCCAGATGTCCAACTACTAGGTGGCCAAGCTAAGCCTGCATGCAGGAGCCTCTGACCCCCAAGATTTTCACCCCATCTCACTGCCTTTTGGAACTAAAGATCTACAAGAAAGACCCCACATCCCTGGGGGCCCTAGGCAAGAACAAGGAAGAGTTAGAGATAAGAGACTAAGTTCTCAGCCAGGCGATGGTAGTACATGAGCCTTTAATCCCAACACCCAGGAGGCAGAGGCAGGCAGATCTTTGAGTTCAAAGCCAGCCTGGTCTACAAAGTGAGTTCCAGGACAGCCAGAGCTATATAGAGACCTTGTCTCAGGAAGAAAGGAAGGAAAGCAGGAAGGAAAGCAGGAAGAAAGGAAGGAAAGCAGGAAGGAAGGAAGGAAGGAAGGAAGGAAGGAAGGAAGGAAGGAAAGAAGGAAGGAAGGAAGTTCTCTAAGGCTACCTGGGGGAAGAAGCAACAGAAGTACCCATGGAGAGACTGGGTAATGGTGTGAGGAGAGGAGGTTTGCAGGGCTGACCCAGGCTAGGATAGACTGCAAGGAAGCAGAACTCTGAGGAGAAAGTGGTCGTGGGAAACAACCCACTTCTGATCCCCACGGTCTAGCTAGTAAAACTCCAAGGTCACTGGAAGGGTAGAAAGGAGGGATGCACATATGCGCATGTATCAACTGCCAGGTCTCTCTTCCCTCTTGTCTCACAGTGACTCTGCTACTGTCCTGTACAAGGCGTGTTCTTATCTCTAGGTGCTAGAAGCACAGCCAGCTGAGTTGAGGCGTTGTAGCCCAGTGTCTCCGTGAAAGGAATCACATGGTTGTCTTCAGTTACTGGGAGGATAAAGACAATGGCACTTGTCACACATTCACTATGGGCTCATTGCCTAGAGTCTTCCAGCAGAAATTCAAGAGTCAGCAACATAGGAGTCCCATCAGCGTGGCCCCAGCCACACCCTCCTTCGCTCTTCTGTGTCCAGTAGACTAGAGATCTTTGGTTTCTCAACTTCCCCAGCCCCTTCTGGAATCTGAGCAAGGCCAGTGTCTAGCACATCATGGCTTCCCCAAGCCAAGGTTTTCCCAGCAAAGAAATGGAAAATTCTAGGAATGGTAGAATAAAGATGGCCTCTTTATCCTGCCTCTGATGGGTAGGTAGGTCTTCCTGGCACCTTCTGGACCCACTCCAGGCAAGAAAATTGCTTTATTGTTGACTGGGACCCCTGGAAAGTCTACTTGCAGTGATGGGATGCCTCCATGGCTGAGCTCTGACTCTGAGCTGGGATCTGACTCTTTTCTTATTAATTTACTTTATGTGTATGGGTGTTTTGCCTGAATGCATATCTAAGAGACTGTCTGATTCTCTAGGACTAGAGTTACAGACAGTTATGAGCTGCCATGTGGGAGCTGAGAATCAAAGCCTGGTCCTCTGGAAGAGTAGGCAGTGCTCTTAACTAACTGCTGAGCCATCTCTCCAGCCTCATAGGAACTGGCTTTGCCAATAACTTCAGAAGGGGGCATTGATTTCCTTCATCTTAACAAGTCAGATATAGTGTGAAACTGATCCTAGATCATACCGCTAGTAAGAGGCGGGCAGAACTAGCACTCCATCTGCCCAATTCCATCTTAATTTGAGATGAAACAGAAAAGGCTAGGAGGTAGGGGTCCTGTCCCTGCCCCCCACATACACCCCTTGACTCTCGGGTACCAGTCCTTTGGTGCAGATGCTGTCCAGAAATCTACTTGGTAAATGTAGAACTTATCATTTGATAACTGGAGAAGCAGGATCCAACAGTATCTTGGAAGCTTGATGCTTCATTCAAAGTAAGAGCAGATGCTGTAAGTGCTGACAGTTGTAGGCAGAAAAAGCTGGGACCTCTGCTGGGCTGAGACCCCTGCTTTGCCAAGTATCTAACTGCTTGAAAGCAACAGAGCTGGCGGTTCACTGTGCCCATCTACTGCATACATCCTGTGCTGAAGGCTTAGACGGAGGGTACAATTACTTGGCATAACCCATCTGCAGGGCGGAAATGCCCACTTCATCCTTTTTTATGTATTTTGTTCATTTTAATCCTGTTTTTACATGTGAGGGTGTTTTGTCTGCATGTATGTCTGTGTACCACCAAAAAAAAGGTATCAGATCCCCTAGAACTGGAATCATAGATGGTTGTGAGCTGCCACATGGGTGCTGGGAATCAAACTCTGGTCCTCTGAGAGAGCAGCCAGTGCTCTCAACTGTGGATCCATTTTCTCTGGTGCCCCCACCAGAGAACCTTATGCATAAGGTCGAGGTGGAAGAGCTTGCCCAGAGTCATAATGTTGAGAAGAGTCCAGGTTAGGAATTGACCTCTGTCCTGTTGCGCTCCAAAAGGAAGTCCCTTCCTTGCTCTCCTCTGAGTAACTTGTGGTGTGATTCTTGGCGACTGGGTCTCTGGGGAGGTATGGAGGAGAACCAGTGGAGAACAAGGGCAGAAAGACCCAAACAACCTGCAGGCCCCAGTGCTCCTCTGAAAGGCAGCCTTCCTCGGCCCCACAGAGCAAGGGCCCCTGAGCAGGCCCTGCAATCCTGGTGCCCCCTGCTGAGATCTGCGGCTTAGGCCCTGTCTGAACTGTGTGTGCTGCACACATCCAACCAAGCCTTTGGATGGAGCAAGAGCCTGGGCGGGGGAGGGCATTAGTGCCAGAGAAGGAGTTGGCGGCTGCACAGGGCAGAGGCAACCCCCACCAATCAGGTCAACACTGCCCTCTGCAGGGGACACTGGGCTGGCTGGTCATCACAAGGGCTGACTGACCCTGCAGCTGTCAGCACTGGCCAAACATGGAGAAGAAATGGCCAAGCCAAGCTGGCCTTTTCCTAATATAGATCCACTTGTGGCTATTTTGAGCATGGGAGGACAGAAGGAATTTTATCAGCTCTAAGACAGTAGGGGACCTGGGCCTGAGTAGATAGATATATCACTGGATCTCTGGGGGGGTGGGTGGGAAGTTCTTGGCTTCCCAGGACCCTGATTGTGGGATGACCAGGTCCAGGCTAACTGGGGCTGAGGTTTCTTCTTCCAGAGTTCATAGTGGGCAGATGTAGGAAAGCAGATGTATTTGGAGACAATGTCCACTCTCCTCCATATTCTCATCTGGAGTGTCAGACAGGGCCACAGGGTCTGCCACCACAGGCGATCTACATTTAAAGCATCAAACAGAACTTCCCCCAAAGAAGTTCATTTCCACAAGGCTCATTGTCCTGTCAGAATGAAGATAGGGTCCCTCAGAGCTGCTTATGCCAGGTGGCCCCTGCTGAGGGCTTTCCTGCACAAGCCTTGGACATGCACTCCACCTGCCTCATTGCTGACCCACAAGGCCTTTGGAGCAATCACTGGAGACTACATCAACCTCCTACTCCCTGCTCCAGGAGGAGTGATCAGTGCTGCCTGCCTGTCCTTTGGGAGAGAGAATAGGACCCAGGGGTCATGGGTAACCCTGTAGGGCACACAACAGCATTGCAATGCCTCCTTGGGGCATGAATGCATAAGCTGCCCCTATGCACAGAGCTACGCTGTGGCTTTTCACATTCGGGGGATCTAGCCAGAAGGAAGTTGGGGCCTCGGGCCCTTCTTGAAACGGCCATGGTAGTCATGTGTCTGTCTCAGCTCTCTCTCTCCAGTGTCTACAGCCAGGTTATACATATATGACCCACATACCTGTACAGCAGTTCTTGAGACAGACAAGAAATCCCTTCCCCCTGGCAAAGCTGGGCGTGGTGGGGACCACCATGGAGGGAGTCCTGGTGCCTCCACCCAAACCAGTGGTTCTAGCAACTCTGATCCCTGGTTCTATGTTCTCTCCTTCCTCGATTCTTACTCCTCAGCCTGAAGTTTTGCCAGTCCAGCCTCCTTCACGACGTGAAGATGGTCTGAAGTTGGCCCCGACGCCCATGCTTCCCCAGTAGAAGTCCTACTCTGACTGCCCTATCTTTGCCTTTTCTCTCCTTCCAGGTGATAGCCAATTCTCCAGCCAAGTTAGTATCCAAGGACAGCATGTGTGTGTCTCTGTGTGCCATTCCAGCATGCACCTGCCATCTGTTGGGTGTGGATGGTGTGTGCCTGTCGGCATGTGTGCATATGTGCATGTATGAGTGGAGGTTCATTGTGCCTTGGATGAGCCTGCATGGGTGTTTGCTGGAGTATGGAGGGGACCCATTGCAAGGGATGGGTATCTATGTGATGTCTCCATTTTGCTCTCAATTTCCTGCTCCAGCAGCTTAAGGCTTGCAGGCTAACTCAGGTGTGTGGGGGGTGCTGCACCGTCACTGGCCTGTGTGGGTCTGAAGACTTTTCTGTCCCAGTGAGACCCCTGAGAAGGACTACATGTGATTTTATCTCTGCTTGAGCATGCATCTACCTGTTAATGGGAAGAACCTGGATGGGTAGAGGTTGGCAAGCTATAGCATGCTGGACTGGGGGCGCCTGGGCAGCCTGAGCCATCCTCCAAGGAACAAGTACATGCACAGAAAGATCTGGAAGAACAGAGTCCCAGTGCAATGACCAGCAGGATAAGCCCCTTCATGGAGAAACTTTGCTAGAACCTCAGCATCTCCAAGTTTGCCCCGTGTGACCGCTTTTCGCCTTTGGAACATTCTAGACTCTGCTTGTGTGGCTGCCTCTTCTGTCACATGGCCCAGCTTCTGTCCTCTTCCCAAGTCCCACTCCCCCAAACCCTCTTGTGTCTGCTTCTCCGTCCTGCTGTGTGTGGTGGGAGTGTGCACCACGCCTGGTGCCTCCACTGACTATAAGGGAATTCAGGCTGAAGGAGCCCCCGAAAGGGAGCTGGGAGAGTTGATTCAGGTGGAAACAAAAGATCATCTGCACAGGGTTTTGGGAGGTGCTAAGAATTTTTCTGGCTACACCCAGGCAGCCCACAGTGGGAGAACTTGGGTAACTTATTTTGAGTCAAGACCTCAGCTTTGGGAGATCTCTCTCCACATTCCCACCAGCATCCTGACCTTGATTTCCCACGTAACCTTCATCACCTGTTGCCCTCTCTCCTCCCCTTCCCTCCTCCACCCCCTACCTTTCTTGCCTGCCCTCCTCAGCGCCGACTACCAGGAACGTTTCAACCCCAGTGCCTTGAAGGACTCAGCCCTGTCCACCCACAAGCCCATTGAGGTGAAGGGCTTGGGCGGCAAGGCTACCATCATCCATGCACAGTACAACACCCCAATCAGCATGTACTCGCAGGACGCCATCATGGATGCCATTGCTGGGCAGGCCCAGGCCCAGGGCAGTGACTTCAGTGGGTAAGCGCCTCCCAACATCGCACGCCTACCTAAGGAGGCTACCAAGCGCTAACAGGACCAGCTTTCTTCCTCACCTAGTGCCTCCTGGGTTCAGGACCCTGGAGGGGGTGGACCAGCCTTCACCAGGAACTTCCGGGATGTGCTGCCCTCTCTCTCTTCAGAATCTGCCTGTCTGTGTTCAGCTGTAGGAGAAATGGCAAAATGCAGAATGTTGTGTTTCCTCAAAGGGATTGCCAGACTCGGCATTTCCTGGGGTCGATGAGACTTCTGTTGTGCTTTTAAAGGAGCACAGGAGACTCCCCAGGCCTCTCATAACTAAAGCCACACCGGGGGGAGTGCAGGAACTGTCTTATTCTTCTAGTGATGGGTATCAATCCAGCACTTGGTGGGCTTGTTATTGGAAGAGGCGTTGGGCTAACTATCCAAGGTACTACTGGCAGTCAGCCTGATGATGGGCATTTCTCATTTCTTCTTTGCCCCAGGAATCCTGGCTTCAGAGTAACAGTTTACAGCGTCCTTGGTTCCTGGGATTGGACTATTCGCTTGGTTGGGGAATTTGAGGGTGGACTAGGGACAAAGCTGGTAGAAACTCAGATGAACCTGGTACTACTCAAGCATCAACAGATCATTCTCTCTTCTCCTATCTTCTCCTCACCGCCCCCAATTTCTATCTTGTCTTTGTCTCTTTCTTTCTCTGTGTATCTTTCATCTCCTCCCTGTATCTCTGTCTCTTTTCTCCTCTCCATTGTTGTTTCTTGTTTTTATCTGTCTCTCATCTGTTCTCTTACACACACACACACACACACACACACACTCATACACTCACGCACACACACGGTGGGGGGTGTGAAGGGAGCAGGTCATTACTTTATGCTTGGGAATGTCATAGCTCACCTCTCTAGGCAAATATTATCCCTGGATCAGAAATCCCCAGCAACTCAGGAGAAAAAGTCTAAGGGACATTAAACTTTTTTCTGAAGCTATAAAAGCAGATACTGTAAGAGGAACACAGAAGTGTCCCAGGCAGTTTCTATAGGGCAAGGACAAGCACTTGAGGTCATGGTGTACATGCAGAGGCCAGAGGAAAAGGCACCCAGCTAGCTACCCATCCTGTGGTCTGATTCTGGAAAGCCTGACCTCGGCTTAGAGAGGCACTACTTCCCTTCGACCACCAGGGGGTGGAGGTTGTCCATTTTGCAGTCACTAGTCCGAACAGCAGAGTTCATGACAGCAGGCAGCTCTTTGCAGACTTTTGGACTGTGTTGATTTACTTAAGTCACTCATTCAAAGAAAGAAAGAAAGAAAGAAAGAAAGAAAGAAAGAAAGAAGGAAGGAAGGAAGGAAGGAAGGAAGGAAGGAAGGAAGGAAGGAAGGAAGGAAGGAAGGAAGGAAGGAAAATGACCGTGCAGGAAAAAACAAAACAAAACAAAACAAACAAACAAAAACATTAGCTCATGTATACCCAGAAAAACAAGTCTGCCTGACTAAACCCAAAAGCCAATGAGATTTCCTGTTAACATTTGTCACTTGGTCCTTGGTGTGCCCTCAAAAAAAGTTAGTCACCAAAGGGAAGTCAAGTGGAAAATAATGGATGAACTGCTCATCACACTGTATTTACTGCACACTAGGATAACGTCTACTTTTGATTTTACTATCGGGGCACCTGTGATTTGGAGACTATGGTGCTCTGTTGGTGAATCTAGCTGTCTCCACCTGTTCCCTTCCCTTCCCTGCCTCTCCTTTTTGCTAGCGTGCCTGGAAAGGATCAACCTTTCCCCTTCCTTTTAACTCAAGCGCGCTGAGCTGATGCTGCTATGGCCCAGTGAGGAACCCTCCTGGCCATAACGTGTTCCGTTTCTGCTGTTAATTTCCACGGTTCTTTCCTCACTGACAGTTTTCTTTTTCTCTCTCTCTTCTTCCTTCACCCACCCCACTCCCCTAACTCATTTCTGGTCCTAACCCCGCTCTCTTGCGTGCGCTGCCCCTCTGCTATCCCATGATGGACGCGCACTCGCACTCGCGGCTGGGTTCCCTTCTGCTTGGCAGGGCATCGCCGCTGGCGTAAGTAGACCCGCAGTGTCTGTCTTGTCATCTGTCCAGTTGCAGGATGGTGTGTGGGCTTGGTGGAATGTGTCTGAGGACAAGTGGTCAGCCCATGTGCTCTGTCCACCTTTTCCCTCACATCCACCTCTCAGCCACACGACATCCTCTGCAATCTTACACAGGCAGATGCTTGTCTTTCGGAGACCACCCATGTCAATGTGGCTATGGAAATCTAGACTTGGCACTCACAGTGTACCCACCCCAGCCTGCCTTCTCCTGGCCATGCTTTGGTGAGGTTTCCCCAGACTTTCCTAGCTTCCCTGGAACATGGCACACTTGGGGGCCAGAATGCACACTGGGCGATTATTCAGTGCCAGAAGGTGACAAAGTCAAAGGCTGCTCTTTTTAGGAAGCCAGTCCCCAGAGCCTGCAAGGACTAAAAAGATCTGGTTGTTCCCAAAGACCTCAGGAACCCTTAGAATCTTTCCTGTACAAGAAATGGCTTTCCGCATGAAGAACAAGAATCCAGTCTTTGCTTCTCGAGCAGTTGTGAGCCTCTCCCTGGACAGACCCCAGAGAACCCATCTCTATCACAATCTGACAGTACCTTGCTCTCTAGGGAAGTGGGAGCAGGGCCACTGCCCGCCATCCTTTCTCTGTCTGTGCTTTCATAGTTCACCCTAAGGAACCAATCCTGGGAAACTAGGCCGATTCAACCCAGCTCCTTGCAGAGAAAGTCAAAGACCTGTGCACCTAGGGCATCCTCTCTCTGCTAGCTAGTCCCCACTGGGGCAGATGGAGGCAGGCAGGAAGGTGCGAGCTAGGACATGCCCCAACTGGGCTGTGTCTCCATGTGGTCAAAGCATCTAAGCTGTGTAGTCCCTGGTAGGCAGACGTGGCCTTTGAGCCTCCTGACCATAAAACACCTGATAGAAAAGACTCTGGGTCAACCAGAAAAGGTAGTACGTAATCTCAGCACTCAGGAGAATGGAGCATGCTACATAGCAAGATTGTTTCCATATGAATATATAAAAGCAAAATAAAGACTAAGAATAACAAGGGGAACAAAAAGGACACTGGGCGGGGGGGGGGGCTGGACCACTTCAGTCATCCCTCGATGTTGCCCCTGTCTGCCATAGCCGGCACTAGTCAGCTGACCTCTCTGGACCTCAGTTTCAACATCTATTAAGGAAAGGGCTAGCAGGTAGGCTGTTACTGCCTTAGGCCTGGGCTGAGAGCGCCTCTGACAGCTGAGAAAGTTTCTGGGCAACACAGATCCACAGTCTGATCCATAAAACTCCAGTCAGGTGGAAATTCCAGCACCTGAGAGGATCCCTGCAGGAGTTGATACTTTAATTCAGTTAAGAATTTTGAGCACCTACTGTTATGTCAGACCCTGGGAGCTTAAGGGAATATCAGCAGATTCCCCTCAAAAGACTATGCGGCTTCGGGGCAGAGACCAGGCCTGCAGCCTATTCCAAACTCCGCCTCCGTCCCCAGCTATAACCCCCACCATCCATGCAGATCATGCCAGTGCCGAGCAAAATTTCCCGCTTTGTTTCTCATAACACTTTGTAGCTAGCCAGGCTGTCTCCTGCAGCTGAGCCAGAAGCCCCAGGCGTCTTCCAGCAACAAGGCCTTGGCAGCTCCCTGTCTGGATCTGTGGGTGTGAGGAGGCCATTGGATGGGTCCTGAGCAGGACTCCAGGTCCCTCAGGCAGGCTGTTCCCACCCTGCCCCACGCAGAGCTGGCTCAGGGAAGCCAAAATCACTTCAAGGAGAACTACCTCCTCCTTCCCTAAAGGGACTCCAGCCTGTGGGGTGGGAACTTGTTTAGGTCCAGGGTTAGCACTGGAGTGGGGCCAACAGGAAGGATAGAAACCTCATGGGCAAGAAGTCCACGGTCCCACTGGGCCTCCCCTGACCTCTGAACCCCTGAGCACCGAAACTCCAGGCGTCTCAGCTCTTCTGATAATAGTGGGTGGAAACAGTGGGTACAGATGTGTGTGTGGGGGAAACACAGGGGGAGAACAAAGTTGGGGTAGGGGTGGAGGGGGTCTGTGTTCCAGTCTGGCCTCCACCCACACCCCTTCCTGCCCTACAGGAGCCTCCCAGTGAAAGACTTGGCTGTGGATAGCGCCTCTCCGGTGTACCAGGCTGTGATCAAAAACCAAAGCAAGCCAGAAGATGAGGCTGATGAGTGGGCCCGCCGGTCCTCCAACCTACAGTCTCGCTCCTTCCGCATCCTGGCCCAGATGACAGGGACAGAATACAGTGAGTGGAAGAGTTGAAGTGGGACAGAGAAGGGGTGAGACAGAGTGGCCTGGCTCCTGCAGTCTTAAAGCCCATAGAAGCTGCCCTTGATGATTAACTGACATTGGCAGAGAGTTGGCCATGGGGAAGAGCTCTGGGCCTCTAGGTGGGCCTTCTACCTAACCCCTAACTCCAGACATGAGCAGAAGCCTTGTCATATAGTTTCCTGCAAGGTGATGGCTCATGACTGGGAGATGAGGACCTGCGCGCCTTCTCGGGCCACTCCCTCTCAACTCCCCCTGGCAGAGGAGGCCTGGCATGCATACTCTCAAGGCCCCCTCTGACAAGATGGCTGATTCCTGGGGACCTAACTGTCCTCAAAGCTGTAGTGGGACTTTCTTCCTATGTCCACGGTGAGTCCTCCTGACCAACTTCTTTTTCCCACAGTGCAAGATCCGGATGAAGAAACTCTGCGGAGGTCAAGGTAGGTGCCTAGACCTGGGTTCCATGGCCTTGCCTTCTAATCTTGTCCCTCCCCGGGTAGCCCCCAGGCCACATGACTCATGGAAAGAACCTTTCGTGTTTATGTATTTGAAAAGCTCAGCCCTTAAAGGGCTCCAGCAGATTCGGGCTTGGGTGGCTTTCCCAGGTCAGTGTGGGTAGACACAGGTGTGAGGACTCTAGGCTGTCCTGGCTCCCTTCCTGGGCAGGGGCAGGGCTGCTTTGGCCTTCGCTGGGCTTTGGAGAATGAGGACACTTCTTCCTGTAAGGGCAGTGAGCCAGCGCTTCACCTGCAAACTCCTCTTGGGCCTATTCCCTTGTGAGTCTGAAGGCTTGGCACTACGAGCAGGCACACGGAGGGCCATGCTAAGCATGCATACCTGACCCCTAGACTCGCCGCTGGCCCATGCATACACTGAGGCACTAGTTTTATAAATTGCTCAAGCTATAACAGCTGCTTCAGGGAAGTACAAGCCCTTGGCACAAGGAGGGGCTTGTATAGGGCTAGGCATCTCAGGGCATGGTCTCCTGGTCAGTGGCAAGTCTGGGGCCATCACCACTTGCCTACTGCCCGTGCCCTGTTAGGAGCTGTAGCCCTGGGCATGAATGGAGCATGGCTGTTTTGAAACCCACTGGAACCTGTCAGGGCCTTCCATGGTGAGGCATGGGGGGGGCAGTGTGATTATCTGCTTCTGGTAGTGAGGATGTCATCTGCATGTTCTTCTTGGACAGTCTGTCTGGGACCCCTGAGTCCTGTGATGGCCTCTCTGGGAGGGTCTGGGACTCCAAGGCATGTTATACCCTGAGCCAAGCTTTCTGTACTTGCTAACCACACATGGTAGCCACAGAACTCTAGAAGAGTAGGGTTCTGGGGCCAGCTGGGACTCCATGTGCATTTGATTGTTGAACTTGTATTTTTGCCAACCTGAGCTGCTCCCACTTTTTTTTTGGCTGGGAGTGTGCTCCTCCCAGCCCTGCTAAGGGTGCCATGTGGTCCCGGAAATGTGTTTAACCTCTTAGCTCCTCGGTGCACCAAGAACACCAAGTGTGATGCTGCGGCGTCTAGCTCAGATGTGGAGAGCCAGCTGTTTACTGTGTGCTGAGGTCTCAGCTCTCCATTCCTCCTGTGCTCTACATGCTGTCTCTGTGTTTTTCCCACCCTCTTCATTGAAGCCACCCACATAGATGTCCTAGGGAGCAATGCAGACTTTCCCCAAGACTCAATAGAGGGGTCTTGGTGTCACCTTCCTGACAGAGCTTACACCCTATGTTCTTTCCACCAGGAAGTCAACTGGAGGCTTTTTTCTCCCCTTTACAAAACACAGCATCCTTCCTTCATGGCCTCTGTCACCTCTTCTGGTCACTTTATGTTCTTCTTCTGATCAATATGCAAACTAGTCATGCCAAGCTTATGGCTCGTTGTCAGCTGTTCATGCTTAGAAGGAAAGGGTTCCCAGCAGGAGAGCGAATCTGTTCCCTGGAACATGAGCAGGCACTGCCATAGGGTTTCCTTAGAAGAAAATCTGGCAAGAGGTTCCCAAGAAGAGGCTTTCTTTATCCTGCTTCCTTCCTCAGCCCCACCCCTCCCAGTATTCCAGATCCTTCAATGAAGACTGGGGTCTCAGCAGACACCCCAACCCCTGCCCTGGCCTGGAACCAGAGGGTGCAAGCCTCTTGATTCTGTCTCTCTCCTTTTCTGACTTTAATTTGTTGAGGGGTGTCCTCATGGGCAGAGGCTTCCATGTCCCCAAATCTCAGCAGCCCCAGGGCTCTGGGGCAGAGGCTGTGCATGCCCTAGTTCCATTATGCTCAGGAGAAAAGTACCAAGTTAAGTCTGCAGCCACTTGGGGCCGTAGGCTCACTCACTCAAGTGGCCATGTGAGCAGAAGAAAGCACCTTTGTCCCTCATATTCTGCTTTCAGATTGCTGAGGGGACTCACTTCTCAGTGGCCAGAGCCACACCCTGCCTCCAGAGTTAGAGGCTGAGCCCCAGGGCCTGCTGATCCATCCTCTGGGCTGATGACAGCTCCATCCCTGCTCGTTTGGCCTCCCACATTGGCCCCTAGTATTGTGGCATGCTGGCAAGTCTGCAAGCCACAGCTGCAGACTGGGACAGCTGAGCACCGCAGTCTGAGCAGACCCGGGAGGCCTCCTCCCTGTCTTTTGCTCTCCCCTCAGTCTCCCTCCTCAGTGCATGCCTCTTCTTGTCTTTTCTTTGGCTAGCCAGGAATTTCCCCACAGTATCAGACAGTCTAGGTTCACCAGATTCATAGGAGTTCTAGAATTGTCCTTCACTTTGTCGTTGAGCGCTGATGACAAACTGTCTTTGCACCTCAGTGGACTCTGTTTAAACTGGAAATTCATCTGGCAACTGGCCGTGTCCCATTTTGCACCTCCTTTGTCTGTATGAGATGTGGCTGTGAGTGCTTGCAGGGCGGTATGGGCCACAGGGCCTTTGCTGGTGCTTCTTCCACGACTTCACCCAGACCCTGGAGAGGCAGGTATGTGGCAGGGGGAAAGGCTCAGCACTTAGATGGCAGTTTCACTGTTGAACTTCTGTGTGGCTTTGGACTACTCGTGTGGACATCTCTGAGCCTCTGGTATAATGCAAAGTCAGGTCAGACCAGTGTTTTACAACTATGTTAGCAACCAGCAGCTCCCACTTTTGTGCAAGAATCTTATAGCGTTCCAATGTGCGTGCTGGGTTCCAGGAGTAGGGTGAGAGGGTGCCAGGTCACACGGATGGGAAAGGGGACCTCTGTGAACACAGCGATGTGGGGATGCAAGGAGCATGGCCTGGGGACTGTGACTATGTGTAACCGTAAGACCAGCTGAGCCTAACATCAGTCTTTCTGGTGCAGGCATGCTGGCAGCTCATTTTTAAATTGGACTTTCCATTTTGAGGTAATTATCAATTTACTTGCAGTTGTAAGAAATAACAGAGATGCCGGGTAGTGGTGGCACATGCCTTAAATTCCAGCACTCAGGAGGCAGAGGCTGGAGGGTCTCTGAGTTAGACACCCACCTGGTCTATAGAGCGTGTTCCAGAACAGCCAGAGCTACACAAAGAAACCCTGTCTAAAACAAAAACAAACAAATAACAGAAGGACGGAAGGAAGGAAGTGAGTGAGTGAGGAAAGAAGGAAGGAAGGAGGAAGGAAGGAAAGAAGTTAGGGAGGGAGGGGAGACTCCTTGCCTTTTTTCCATTTCTGTTTCCACTGACAAAGTCTTATAGCATAGCACAACATCACACTGATAATGATGACATCACTTCAACCCCGAACATAGACTGTCCCACACCTAAGACTGTTACACATGTCTCCATACAGACACACACACACACACACACACACACACACACACACACATACACACACACAGACACGCTACCCACCCCCCTTACCCGTGACCAGCAATGGAATCATATAGCATATGATCATTTTAGGGTTGGCTTTTTCTATTAGCAAAATTCCTTTGGACTTTTTATAAGTTGTTGAGTGAACCAATACAGATTCACACGGTGTCCCTTACCCCCCCCCCCACACACACACCCTGTTTCCAAAATCCAAAGTGTCGCAAACCTGAAACTTTTCTGAGCACCGTGAATACCAAAGGTGGAAAATTTTACCTTTGACCTCATGTCAAAACAGATTCTAAGCCAGGTGTGGTGGCACATGCTTTTAATCCCAGCACTTGGGAAGCAGAGGCGGGAGGATCTCTGTGAGTTCAAGGATAGACGGCTTTACATAGAGTTCCAGAGCAGCTACATAGCAAGACCTTGTCTCAAAAAGAACAGAAACAATAGACACGGATACCAGGCTTGGGGGCAGCTCAGCAGCAGAGGGCTTGTCTACATGCATGAGACCCTGGGTGCAGTCTTCAGGGCAAGAACAGTGGTGGGAACAAAACACAGGTCTCATAAAAATACTATGTTCAAGTTTGTGGAGAAAGTGTATATGTAATATAAATGAATTTTATGTCGGGTCCCCAAGACATAATATTTTCAAATATTCCAAAATCATCTAAAATCCAAGACAGTTCTGTCCCATGCATTTTGGATCAAGGTGATTCAGCCTGGAGTTCATTTGTCCCTTTTTACTGTTAAGTAGTGTCCCAAGATGTGGACATAGCAGTTAGATTTTTGTTTTTGTTTTCACCTAGTTTGTAAATATTCACAGTGCGACCTCTGGACCCAATGCCAGCACGGCGTTTTTTTGTTTTGTTTTGTTTTGTTTTTTTAACTGTGTCTCGGTTCAGGTCGAGTGCACTGTGTTTATGGTTAGATGTGGATCCTGCTATGGAGGTGCTAGGGGCCCTTCTGTCAGGAAGGATGGGACCCCCACATCACTGGCTGGCCTTTCCCTGCTCCCCCTTCTTCCTTTTCTACATGTTGGTCTCTGGGTGCCCGAACTGCACCTTCGCCTGGGCAACTATGGGTTGGGCCTCCCCGTGGCCCCACTGACAGGAAATAGTGGGTCCCGCCCCTTTGTACCTTGGGCAGTGAGTATGCGTGTGTGCTTGTGAACTGGGGTGGGCCTGGGCTATTCTCAGGCCTGGGCATGCAGGAACCCAGGGTAGCATGTGAAGACTTCTTTCTGGAGATGGTGAAGATGAGAAAGGCCGGGCAGTACAGGGAGGGAGGTGACAGGTCTAATCACCAGTCATCATAGAAGTGAAGTGTCCCTTCTTGGTGCCCAGCCAGAGGACAGAGACTGTTCTAGACCTGCCTGACTGTTTAGTTCAGTTTCAAGAGCCCACAGCCAAAGCAGCTCTGCCCAGCTGTAGCCACATGGGCCAGAAAGCCTCCCTTTGCCCACTCTAGCCATTGGCCCTCTAACCAGGCCCCTAGTCTATACTTCTCCTCCCAAGTGAGGCAGAGACTTCTGTCCCTCCATTTTGTCCCAGAACTCTTGCCCCATCCAACCCAAGCCTGCCCTCTGGAGAGTGGGTACCTCAAGGATGGCATCATTCATCCCCACCCCTCCCTTTGCCCCAGCTTCAGGCAGGGGTATAGTGGACATGTCCCCTAACCCCTCTCTTTCTCCCTCCCTTTCTCTTTCTCTTTCTCTGTCTCTGTCTCTCTCTCTCTGTCTCTGTCTCTGTGCCACAGGGAAAGGTTTGAAACGGAACGTAACAGCCCACGTTTTGCCAAATTGCGCAACTGGCACCATGGCCTGTCAGCCCAAATCCTTAATGTTAAAAGCTAAAAGGCTGCCTGGATTCCCCTGGCCCAAGGCAGGCTGGACCCCCCTCTCTCCCCACAGATCTGGCATGTGAGCCCTATGGTGATGCTTGATAATAAACGACTGTGCGGAGGGGGTGGGGGGCACCTCTGTTAGCCAACACTAGCACTTCTGCTCTTTGCTCATCCCAGAGTTGGCAGCTGGGGCCAGTGTCATGTACTCAGAATCTCCTTCCTACCTCTCCAGTCCCCAGCCCAGTGTGACCATCTCAGGTCCCACAAGCAGAGCCTCTGAACACCCCTTCTGCAAACCCTTAGCTGTAGTCCAGAGAGGACACAGCAGGCTTTGCTGGCCTAACCCTGCCAAACAATGGAAACAGAGCGGCCACTGCTCATTTGCCCACCCCCCTCAGCACCTGGCCTGATACTCACCTGGAACACGTTGGCTGCAGATCAGGGTCTCGGGTGGGCACCCTCTTCTCTGTACCTGTGTGCTGGCTTCATAGTTCTTTCTCGTGTACGTACAAGCATGCTCGTTATGAAATAAAGAGGATTTGAAATGAACAAACCAAGCCCCAATCATGCTGTGCCTGTGTGTGTGCCCTGCACCCCACCTTGATAGGGCCTTAAAGGACAGTGTCTAGGACAGAGAGGCAGGGATAGTACCTAGCAGGTGGGGATCCAGTGCCCCTCTGCTCACTGCTGCTTTCCTATAACCCTGGCTAAGGATGCCAGAGTGAGGGGTCCACACTGAGTAGTCTGCCTCTTTTAGGACAATGTGGATGGAGTTGTGTGTGGCTACCCCAGGATTGTGGCTTCTCCTGCTACACTCAGTTATGACTGACAGGTGGCGCCATCTTCCCTCACCATCAGGAAAAAAGCCTTTCACCCAAGCCATTCATACTCAGGTTCAGCATTGTCTGGGTGGTCTGAGAAGTACTCCAATAAGCACACCTAGACAATGGGACAGTTTACAGGAAAGCCCAGAAGATGGGGAGGTCACGGGGGGTTGTGACAGGGAGCTGGAAGGACATAGCCAAGTCTTGGTGATAGGAGTGTAGGGGAAGGCCACCAGCTGGATCTTGCTTTTGGCCCCTACCTGTGGCCTTGTGCTACTCTGCAGCATTTAGCCAAGCTAATCAGAGCAGCCTTGGCTGACAAGTTCCAGCCCCCACCAGCAGGCTTGTTTCAAAGCCAACACTCCACCTACCTGCCCAGCACGCAACCTGGTTCCTTGATACATGGAAACATGGGTTAAGGACATAAGGACAATGGCATTGGGGAAATGAAGGAGGTACAGAGGACCAACCCTCAGGATGCCCTACCTCCTCCGAGACCGGATGGCCAAACCCTCTTCCCACCCCTGCTGTCTGAAAATACTTTCTCTCTGGCGAGCTCACTCGGATTGGCCAGCCAGGGAAGCTGCTCGCTCCTCTCCTACCCTGAGATGGTCTCCCTAATCTCTATACCAGTCTGTTCTCCTTAGCCTCCCACCCCTCCCTTCTTCTAATAGCCGGATGCCAGGGCCAGTCCAAACAGTCGTCATCCTGTCTGGGACATAAACCTGGGGAGGACAAGTGACATCTACCTTCATCTAGGCAAGCGGGAACTCACCCATATTTAGACTGATGACTTGCAAGGCCCAAGAGCAGGTTGTAGAGTAGGAGGTAGCCAGACACAGAGAGGTAGTAGTGGTCCCAGGCAGTGGGGATCCTGTGGATGAGAAAGGACCTGAGATGGTCACTCAAAGCTGTTGGACTCGCAACCTCTTGTCACCAGTCCCGGGACTCTTAGTGCTTTCTTGGAGCCAATTGGTTAAAGCACTAAAGTGTTCTTATTTGCTTTCTAGCATCCTGGTATCCTTCAGCTTCTCTAGGCCACTGTGAGCAGCATCTGGTACAGCTCCAGGCCAAGGACTCACATAGTAAATAGAGCTCCCCTCACTTAGCATCCTATGTCTGTGAGGGAGGCTCCTGGCTACCATCATTGCTAACAGACTCAGAAAGGGACAGTGTAACTGTAACCACAATACAAGGTTGATATTGTAGACTCCAGACGGAGAAGTCCCTCTAGCTGGAGGGTGAGATAGGGCTCCCTGGAAGAAGGGGTTAGTGTTCTTGCTCTTGAGGGATGGGGTACGTATAGATAGGGCCTCTGGGCAGGCTTTTTTTTTTTTTTTTAAAGATTTGTTTATTTATTATGTTTTCACTAGTCTATCTTTATGGCAGAAGAGGGCATCATATCTTACTACAGATGATAGTGAGCCACCATGTGGTTTCTGGGAATTGAACTCAGTACCTCTGGAAGAGCAGCCAGTGCTCTTAGCCGCTGAGCCATCTCTCCAGCCCCTGGACAGGCTGTTTAATATGAAGGCACAGAGATGCTGAGACAAAGAAAGGGATGGAAGATCCTAGCATGATCATTTTGACCAGGAAGAAAGGACTGCAGAGAAGGTCATAAAGAGCCAGATACAGAATTCCAGGCTATGGGGTTTGGAATGCATTTTGAGGGCAAAGTGGAATGGGCAAAGTTTGCAGGGTGCCATTCGCACTGCAGCTGATAGGCAGCTTTCACAAAGACCATGGTGCACTGGGGCCCTGGCCTTGTCACGAAGTGGCATAGCTGAACTCCCCTGAGCTACAATCACCAGGATGAAAGATAGAATGTGGACCAGGGGGATGGCAGCATAAACAATTTTATGCCCAACACCTAAATGGTAGTCTCTCATCAACCAATCAACAGGAACCGTTGTCCTTCGCTGTCTTAGCTGACAGGCAGCACTGACACCCTAATCATGGCAAATCCCCTTCACACCGCTGGAACCAATCATAGTACACCATCACCAACTGCTCCAGCCTGAGTCCAGTGGCCACAAATCCCAAGACCTGTCACCTCCACTAGTATCAACCCATCTGTTCCAGACCCACAGTCATCAACCACAACATAAACAGAATTCCAATTCCTACCACCAAGGGCCACCACACAGAGTGAGAGCCGGGGCCCACCTTGATACCTCCCAGACAGAGGAAAACACAGACTGTAAGAGGGACTACACGGCCAGACCTGCTATCTGGTCACACTCTCCCTTAGGCAGCCAAGAGCCTCTGAGTCTAGCTTACTTAGGTTTTATTTTTAACTAGATGCTTAAATTATGGGTTAGGGGGTAGAGTGTGCTTACTGAATATATAAGGCTCTGAATTCTAGGCCCAACCTCCAAAAATTTTTTTAATTAAAAAAAAAAAAAAGGAATTTGAATTATAACAAAGTCAGGAAGCAGCTGTGGGACTGCAGACCAGGCCCAGATCTCATGGGCACTCTCTTTAGGACTAAAGTCAAGGGTGTGTAAGTTCTCTACAATGCTTGCTTGCTGGTGCCTGCCTTTTAGAATTTCTGGAGACCTGTGGATCTTCATGCAGAAACTGGCCTGGAACAAGAACTCAAGATCCTTCAGGATGTACTCTGATGTCTCTTCTCCCCTGTCTAGACCCTGGTGGCTGCAGAGAGTGATCCTAGATAGGATGCACTCAGCCAGCAAGAACTGAGAGTAGCAGGCACATGTGTGTACATGTGCCCCTGGTGGTGACCTTTGGCCCTATGGCCAATGGTGAATTTTTCTGGGGCCTACATCCAGCTCCAAGTTCTTTGCCTGAAATCCAGGATTTGTTTGGAACTATTGCTAGGGAAATATGACTCTCATCCTGTGTAGGGTCTTCAGTTTTCAGTGGTCCACTGGAAATGTGGGATGGAACCAGGGAGGGGCACAGAGGTCAGCGTAGCAGGGTTCAAGATCTACAGTTTCCCTGGGGTAGCCACACAATCAGCACAACTTTCAAGAGCTAGGTGTCTCACAGAGGATGAGCAAGTGGCTACATAGAAGAGTCAAGGACAGCACTGCCCAAGACCTCCTCTCTGACAACTAAGCCATGAAAGGCCTGGGCAGGACGTAGCTAACACCCTTGCCTATTTGAATGTGCTCTTTGTTCTGGGATAGCCAGCCCACAACTTTACTTCTTGTGCAGCTCTGATACTTGTATTCAGCTTTGTACCTTTTTCCTTTCTTACTGGATGGAGATCAGCTAGGAGATGCTTTGGTAAGCAGCTTGTGGCTTCCTTGCATTCCTATCTGGGACAGACAGAGATAGCTAACAACTTGCTGCTCCATGTGTGGTCCATAGACCAGGGAACTTGCTATAATAAATCAGACTCAGCCCCACTCCAAACTCAATAGACTAGAAGCTGCTGTGTGATTATTTTCTGTTTGTTTTGTTTTGAGGCAGGGTCTCATGATATAGCCCAAGCTGTCCTGGAACTTGTATGCAACCCAGACTGGCCTCAAATTCTCAAAGCCTCCTAAATCCTGGGATAACTGGTGTGTATCACCTAGCTGTGTGATGTTTCACAGGAGAGGCAATGTCCCTCAACCCCAGGTTCCTTGTCTCCAGGGACCAATAACCCTAATCATCCAGGGAGGTTGGGAGGATAAGGGGAAAGAACCGGCTAACACTGGCACTGTAGAGTGCTTGGAAGAGGGAATTGGTGACATGTTACTTGGGTCCAGTAAGAATCCGGCTTTGATGGGAGGCAGATTCTACTTGGCTGAGCACAAGAAGAGGTCTCTTTCTACCTCTCTGAGATACTGGTTAAGGCTTCAAATCAAAATGACCATCAGTCATTTTTGTTCCCATGGGTAAGTTCCAGAGCCTTGAGGACATGAATTCGGTTTCCATTTCCTCACTTATTAAATAGGGCTGATTAGACCCCATTGAGAGGGCTGTTGTGAGACATTAAAGGGATAATGATGGAAACATAGTATAGAGTGAGTAAATAAATGGCATGGTTCTGGGGCAGCTATTGCAACTTTTAGGAATTTCATTTGTTCTGTTACTACTGTTGCAAAAAGAAATGCCAATCAAAGATCTAAGAATGAGCTGGGGATGGTGGTACTTTCCTGTGGTCCCAATTCACAGAGAAGCTGAAGCAGGAGTTAGAGACCAACCCTTTAGAAAGAGGGGGAGGGGCAGGGCAGGAAGTGTATGTCTCTGCTTTCTCATGATTTGTATGGGAGGGTCGGGGTTGTAGGGAGAGCTTCTTGGGGAAGGGGTACACATACATATTTCTGTGCATATGTCTGGAAGTCAGAGGTCAGTATCAAGTGTCTTCCTCAACTGCTGTCTACTTTAGTTTTTGAGACATGGTCACCCACTGAACCTGAACCTGAAGATCAGCTGGCTAGCAAGTACCAGAGATTCTCTTGTCTTAATTTTCCCAGTGCTAGAATTACAGGCTGCTGCACCTCACGTTTTATTTCTTATGTGGATGCTAGGAATCTGAATTCAAGACCTTGTGCTTAAGCAGCAAGCATTTTGTTTTGTTTTGTTTTTTGAGACAGGGTTTCTCTGTGAGACGATCCTGGCCATCCTGGAACTTGCTTTGTAGACCAGGCTGGCCTCAAACTCACAGAGCTCCTCCTGCCTCTGCCTCCTAAGTGCTGGGATTAAAGGCATAAGTTACCACTGCCTGGCTAAGCAGCAAGCATTTTACTGACTGAGACATCTCCCCAGGCCTATAATTGAATTTTCATTGTCTGTCCCATTCAGAGGAAGCAGAACTTATCCTATCAATCCACAACTCTGACTGATCTGTTTTAGAGGGGTTCTAGGAACAGTCTGTGCTTACAGAACACTCAGGCGTTCAGGTGGAGGCATGTGGGCATCTGGTCTACCTGTACTTAGTATGGGCTGGTGCATATCTTGTCCATCCTACCTGATCACACTGCTCCACACAGGCAGAGTGGCTGCTTCTCTACTTCAGGTAGAAAGAGCTTTCAGTCTACTTATGCTTAGAACCATGTTCATGTCATTCTTGAATGTGTACCACACCTGGGCTACCTGGTGACATGAAGACCTATGAGCTCAGTAGGGTCTACCTGTGCCCTCCTCACAGGTCCTGCCACTCCTCAGAGTATGTCATGAAAGGGGGCACAAATTTCTGTATCCCTGAACTGTCCTTGACCACAGTGGTCTAGGTAACTTTGGTCTTCTTTCCATGGTAATGTCTGTCCTTCTTCAGTTGGATGTACTATCGGTGCCTTGGGCTAAAAACCCACATTCTCATGGCTCTAGAGTCTAGGACTTTCACACTCAAATATCTTTTGAGGGGGACACTATGGATAGCATCTTTCCCCAGACGTAATTTATGCCCCTGACTGAACGTGCAAACAGTAGGGAAAAGGCTAAGGCAGACTGGGTAGGGAGGTAACTAGATGTCCTTTGCCACTGCATTGTAGTTTCCTGAGAAAGGAAAACCAGAAAGTACCAAAAACCTGAGGGGTAAACATCCCTCCAAGATCAAGCTGCCAGGCCCCTCCCTGAGGTCTGCTCATGCCCTCCTGGGATTCAAGGGGTGCTCTTTCCCAGCACCTGAGGTTGTGTCCTCACACCTGGGTCCTGCTCTGTGTGTAGAACAGATGGCGCGTTCCACCCACCCCCTCCCACCCCACACCATGTAGAGGATCTCACCAGACCTGGGGCCCACATGACCTGTTGTCTTTTTGATCCCACCTCATCAGCACCCCTATTGAGCATGCTCCAGTGTGCACCAGCCAGGCCACTCCCCCGCTGCTGCCTGCTTCTGCCCAGCCGCCCGCTGCTGCCTCTCCCATTGCGGCCTCGCCAACCCTGGCCACAACTGCTGCTGCCCATGCTGCCACTGCCTCTGCTGCAGGTCCTGCCTCAAGCCCTGTGGAGAGTCCCAGGTAACTGGTCCACAGATGCCAGACCTAACATTGGGAAAAGGTGGCAAGAAAGGACCCACCCTAAGTCTCTTTGTGGGCAGCTAGGTCCAAATAGTTAGGTCCCTGATATGTTTCCAAGGAAGCCAATGCTGGTACTGCCTGGTGCATAGTGTGAAGGGGAAGTCAGGATGTATTTTGTGGGGTACACCAGCCATGATTAATGAGAGAGTTTTGTTGTCACTCTGCTCCCTCAGGGGAACATCCCTAGTGATCGTGTCACACATACATGTGGGTATGCATGTGAACACGAGTAACACGTCACACATACACAGTCTCTGTCCTTAGAACTCAGAAAGGGAAGATGATAGTCATCCCCATGGGCTGGAAGAAATCAAGGAAGGCTCCTTGGAGGTGGGAATGTTGAACTAGTCAGGTCAGGTAACCTAGCTACTAACTTGCCTTATCCTTTCTTCTCTTGATGTAGAAGCGTTCTAACTTTAGATGTTCCCTAAAGCAATAGGATTTAACTCTCTCTCTCAGTGCAGAGCTTTACTGTTTGAAACCTTGAGAAAGTGATTTAACCTCTGACCCTATGTCCTCATCAGTTAAACTGTCTAAAGTACATGTATATCGAGGTCATTACTGGAAAGATTTGCCCATAAAACACTTCGCACACATGAAACACTTAAAGTAAATGCGTTGAATTCCTGCATCTCAGCCTTCCTGGGCACCTACCAAAACAGAGGCCAAAGGAAGAGGGCCTGTAGGGAAGAGGGTGGGTCACTCCAGCATGGCCAGCTGCTACAACAGCAGGGCTGGTCCAGTTGTTTCTCCAGGCTTCCAGGAACTGCTCAGTTGTTGTTTTCAGTCAGGACCCAGATTTCCAAGCCCCCAGGGAAAACATGCCTCTTTGGGTCGGAGTGTATCGGGTCATGGTGCAGCCTGAGGCAGCTTCCCAGCATGCCATATGGCACCAAGACCAACCTTTCTCCAGCCCAATTCAATCACTAGGGTGAGCCTGATCCTGGCTTCCAGAGTGTTCTGTCCCAATTTCCCACAACAGGCTTAAGCAAACTGCCTCCCCTGGTTCCCCTGCAGACCCCCTTCTTGTTAGAGTCTGATGAAAGATGAGAAATGCCCCTGCTGTGGGGGGGACGCCTCCCAATTTGCATAGATAGGGAAAAAGAAGTGCTGAGCAGTCTAGCCCTTACCCTGCCTCTCACTGAAGGACAAACTCCAGCTCCAGGCTCCAGTTCTCCACGTGTGGGCACTCACTGCCGATGGCCTCAGGACCCCCATGAGGGTGAATTCTTTCTTTTCCTTACCTTACCAAGAGAGCAGAGGACTATCCCACAGGGCATTAGGCTACACCAGGAGGGGTCAGAGGGTGCACTCTGAGCTCAGATACCTCCCTTCCTTGCATGTGGGTTCAAAAGGAGCTGGAGCTAGAGTTGCTCATTGGATGTGTACTTTGGCCCTTCACCAGATGTCTTCAGCTTCTGGCCATGACCCACTGACCTGTAGCCCCACCCACACACACAGAAGCTGGGCACTCTTTGCATATGGTGTCTTCCTCTCCACCAATGTGCTTACTCCTCTGCTCTTAGCACGGGGATTCAGACACAGAAGGGCAAGGGAAGCCTTAACCCATGTGGTGGGAAGCGAAGGATGCCCAGCCCCCAAGTCTGGGAAGCCAGCTCTGAAGATTACCTTTGCCTTGCCTGGGACAGTTTGCAGACTGCCCTGAATCCACTTAGGTTATTGGTGGCAGGTTGTTACACCAGGGCCATCCCTTCCAGAGACCAAGACAAGAAGGCAATCCTTCATCTTACAATTGGCCCAGGTCCAGTGGGCCATAGGAAAGAGATGGAAGAAAGAGAGTTGCTAAAGGCCAGGGGTATAGTTCTCCAGCACCCGGCCAATGCACTGACCCATTTGCTGCATAAAGTCAAGTGTCTCCCTTAGGATATATAACATGTAAGAAGAGAAAGATATTCGTTAATCTGAGATGAAGAAAAATGGTTTCACAAACAAATGAGATGGGAAATAGTGCATCAGACAAGATTAAATAGCTGTTGGACTCTGGAAGTTCCTGGAGCTGTCAGCTCCCCCAAGAGAGAGGCCAAGTCCAGCATTTCCTGAGGGCAAAGAACTGGGACACTTTCCACACACCTCCTTGCTACCATTGTCCTTGAGCCACATGTGGGGAAAGGCTGCTTGCTCGAGGACCTTGACAGCTGAGCCAATGGGAGGAAGCAATGGGGATTGTCTACAGTGGTTTGCTGGTGGGCCTCCTCACTCCTTCCCATGAACATTTTTTTTTTTTTTGCCCCCAAAACATGAGACTAATTTCTTCCTCCAGCAGCAACATAAAAGAGATGAGGAGACCAGGTGGCCAGAGTGTCCCACAAAGTAGAGTAGCTGTGACTATCTTGGGCCTTTGCCGTGGTCCCCAGTCCTACCACTACAATTCCCTCTGCGGATGACGCGTTCTCATTGTGTTCTTTTGCCTGGCTGGTACCTTCCCTCCCTTTTTCCCAAGGCAGAAGTACTAGCCACAGGGACTAGCTTGCTCCCCTCTAAGAACCTTTGGCGTCTTTGTAGACTCTGGAAACAATCCAATGGGTGTTTCTATCATGGTCCTGCCTAGAGATCAGACAGCAAACCTGCCATGGCTTTAGGTACCAGAGCGGACGGTTCTTGTCATAACTCTCCTATCTTGGTTTCAGGCCACAAGCCTCTGCCTACAGCCCTGCGGCAGCCACTTCTCCAGCACCCTCTGCCCACACCAGCTACAGTGAGGGTCAAGCTGCCCCTGCACCCAAGCCCAGGGTGGTAACCACTGCGAGCATCCGGCCTTCTGTCTACCAGCCAGGTGAGAGTCACAGGGAAGTGAAGGCAGGGGTTCAAAGGGTCATCTGCACCAAGACGCAGAAGACACAGGCTTAGTTCCCATTTCCCTCTCCTGGTTATAGGGTAGAATCTTAGGGAGGCTTCAAGGTTTGACCTTGGAAGGCAGGGCTGGAGCCATATAGCTCTTAGGGAAAGGACAGTTATGGCTGAATTTTTCCAGACTAAGTTGAGAGAAAAGAGGGCTGGGGTGGAAGAGCAGGGTGGCAGAGTACAAAGCTGTTTCTCCAAGAATCTAGGTTGACCTCAAACCGGAAGACAAGAAACTATAACAAAAAAGCCCCAGGCTTTAGGCCAGCTTACTGTGTCATTTTGTCCTTTGAGCAAGCTGCTCAACCAGTCTAGTGTGTGGTTTCCTCAGGTGACACAGGATAGCTGGGGCGCATGTGACATAGCAGTAGAGGGTCTACTCATAGTGGACCCAAGACAGAACTCATTGGTTGCAGTCCTGACTCTGGCCCCTTCCAGTCAGTGCCTAGAGTTTTCTTACAGTGCCAAGAGGTAGCCTATGTCTTCTAATTTCTCAGGCAGAGTCAGCCCAAGGTAGTTCTCAGACTGGTGCATGGCCCACTTTCCTGTCAGCCATTGCTCCAAGAACCCAAAAGCATTCTGGTTTTTTTGTTTTGTTTTGTTTTGTTTTGTTTCAGGTTAGAGGAAGGTCCCATGTACTCTGGCTCTGCCTATAGGAAGGTCCTTGACATCCAAGCCCTGAGTCTAGTCACTGTTTTTCTTCCTGTTGGTTTCTGACCTTGAACTTTAGGAGGGCAGGGCTGTGCCAGATTTTCTTTTTGTGTATGCCTGACTTGAGCTTGCCATGAGTAGACATCCAACAAAGGTGTAGAAAAAGACAAGGTCTAGCGGTGTCAACTTGGTGGTAGAGTGTGTGCCTAGCATGTGTGAAGACTCTGAGTTTACACACACACACACACACACACACACACACACACACACACACATGCAGGCTTGTATTCTGTACTCTGGCAGCTGTACACACACAGTGAATGATCCTTAAGTAGTCTTATAATGATCACATGGTGTTCATTCCATGGGTGGACAACATAGGATTGTAGGTGGGCACAAAATTTCCACTTAAACATTATACCTTCATAGCCAGGCAGTGGTGGCACACCCCTTCAATCCCAGCACTCAGGAGGCAGAGGCAGGTAGATCCCTGTGAGTTCAAGGCCAGCCTGGTCTACAGAGTGAGTTCTAGGACAGCTAGAGCTACAGAAACAGACCCTGTCTTGAAAAACAAAAACAAGAATAAAACATTATACTTTCAGCATATAGTTATAGTTATCTTGAATTTATAAAAAGCAATGATGATTTGCATTTACTATTAAAATACAAATGTTTTTATCTCCTCAAAATTATTATACACATGTAATTTGCTTTGCTTTTGAGACAGGGTCTCTCTATGTAGCCCTGACAGTCCTGGAACTCACTCTGTAGATCAGAGTGACCTCCAACTCAGATATCCATCTGCCTCTGCCTCCCAAGTACTGAGTCTAAAGGCGTGTGCCACCACCACCCAGCACACATAAAAATTTTCATTTTTGTTTGTTGGCAGGGTGGTTCATGTAGCCCAGGCTGGCTGTTGATCCTCCTGCCTGGACCTCCCAAGTACTGGGATTATAAACATGTGCCACCACACCCAGGTTTTAATAGACTTTTTAAAGAACAGTTTTCAGTTCAAAGTAAAATTGAAGGAAAGGTGTCATTTCCCAAATGTCCTTTCCCGTCACCCCATGCACACAGCACACACACACACACCCCATGCACATACCGTTTATGGTAAACTGATGCAGGGAGTAACAGACGTTTAGGAAAGGCATGGGTCATTTCAAGGTAGAAGGACTTGTGTTCTACAAGTGTGGACTGGCCAAGTAGCCTTGAGGTAAAATATAGCACATGTAAAGTCTAGCCTACAAAGCCGTACTGTTAAGGCATGAGCAAGACCCTAGGAAGTTTTCCTCGGGGGGGGGGCCTTGCTTGGGGAAGCACACACTTGTTGAGTTGGGCAGAGGAAACATTATCAGTCCCCTGCTGTATAAAGCTCACTAACAGCAGAATTGTGTGGACAGCAACTTATTTTAGCTTGGGAGGAACACACAGCCTGCCATAAGTAATAGGCAAACTACCTCACCTCTGAGACCTGAACTTTCTCATTTGAGTAAGATAGGAGAGGTCTCTGCAGATGAAATGAAGTCTCCAGCTTGATGCCATCCCTGGGCCAAGGAAAGGAAGTTCGGAGGTCAAAATCGCCACAGGCTGAAGTGGCATTTTGGAAGGGGATCGGTACAAATGTATTTAGGAGACAGAGAAAACTCCCAGGGGCAGGCTGGACACACAGGAAGTAGCTTGCAGAAGGAGGATGGAGTCGTGTCAGATGCAGGTGAGGCCTTGTGCTTGCACAAGGAAGATCTTTCTTTCCAGGCAGCACCGCCCCGGGCTTCCGACACCTTCTCTGGCCGGTCCTCCGCAGGCCCGCCAGGGGGCGGCCCGGCGCGGCTTTGCTGCTGCTCCTCCAGCTCCGGCCTAGGCGGGCCAGACGTGCAGGAGCCCAGGCCTCTCCGCTGTTCCCATGCGGTGCAGACGTTAACTCATTGCTGCCTGGAGCAGAGGAGAGGCCTGCCTCCACCCGAAGCCGGGCTCCGGGGGCGGCTGACGGTCTGCCAGGCCCCGGGAGCAGTGCGTGTCCGCGCCCAGCTCCGCTGCCGGGCTTCGTGGACCAGGGTACCGCTGAGTACTAGCAGCCTGCTTGCGGCCAGTCCCCGGCCGCAGCTTCCGGCTGGCGTTCGAGCTGGGATCTTATCTCCGGCGCCGGGGCTGGGCGTCCGCTCCCCAGAACACCTGGGGCCCGGGCCTGCTTGACCAGTGGGCGGAGGACACTGTGGGCCCGGGGACGGCCACGTTGGCCCGCGGGCCGGGCGGCGACCCGGGCGCTCGCTGAGGACAGAGCCCGGGCCGGAGTGACTCAGATCACCTTGTTTAATTACACAGTCCCGGGCCGCCGAGTGCGATAGGAGCCCTTTGAACGTGCCAATTAGGGATGAAATATCACCTTCTAATTTGAACCGGCTTAATTCCGTCACGTAGAAATAGCAACAGCCCGGGGCTCCGGGGTGGGATATCAGGCCTCTTCTGGCATTGGGGGCGGTGGAGGGGAGAAGCAGGCAAGATGGGGGGACCCCTGCGCTCCCTCCCCATGGATCTGCCAGGCAGGCGAGCCATCCGCTCCAAGCGGAAAGTCCTCCTCTGGCTGCGTAGCACCAGTGGGAAGGAGGTAGCTAACCCTGCTCCGGATTCCAGCCTTCCTCTCCGAAACCTGGTGCTGGGGTTTGGAAAACAAAGGAGGTTCAGGGAGTCCGAAGGACTCGGATGGGAGGAAGAGAATGTCCACCCTGCAGAGGGGGTGCTTGAACGGGGAGGCAGAAAGGTGGGCGAAGGCGGGGTTTACTTGGAAGGGGCACGCGGAAGCCTATTTATGCATTCCGAGTGGTTTAGAGGGATCTGGAGTCAAGTGGGGAGTATGTTTCAGGTCGGAAGCTTGCAAGCTGGCTGACCTTGAGTGGTCGCTTAAGCTCTCCAAGTTGTCTATAAAGTTGACCTACAAATATTTTGCCTTCTCATAGACAGTTAAACAAAATCCTGTGCATCCCTGTAGAAGCCAACAGCCTTGGCAGCCATCCAAGAGGAACACATTTTTAAAAAGAAAGCGGGTGAAACTGATTTAAATACATTTTATTTAGCTCAGCATATGAAATTGTCAGGAAATTGTTGTTTTGTTTTGTTGTGGGCTTTTGTTTTGTTTTGTTTTTTTCCGGGACACGGTTTTTCTATGTAGCCCTGATTGTTTTGGAACACTCTCTGTAGGCCAGGCTAGCCTAGATTCAAAGATCCACCTACCTCTACTTCCTAATGCTGGGATTAAAGGTATGTGCCACAACACCTGGCATGTGTGTGTGTATGTGTGTGTGTGTGTGTGTGTGTGTGTGTAATTTATTTTATGTGCATAGTTGTTTTGCCTTCATGTGAGGGTGTTGGATCCCCTGGAACTGGAGTTCAGATAGTTGTGAGCTGCCATGTGAGTACTGGGAATTGAACCCAGGTCCTCCAGAAGAGTAGCCAGTGCTCTTAACTGCTGAGTCATCTCTCCAGAACCACACCTTCAGCACCCCCCTTTAACTGCTTGTATGTATGTATGTATGTATGTATGTATGTATGTATGTATATGTATGTGTCTGTGTGTGGTTATATGCACTTGAGTGCAGGTGCCTACACAGGCCTGAAGAAGCTTGAATTTAAGGTAGTTAGGAGCTGTAAGGCCCTAGCTTTGGGAATCCATTTCCAGTCTTCTATAAGAGCAGTACAGCTCTTAACTACTGGGGATCTTTCCAGATGTAGCTCAGTATATTTAAAAATGTTTTAGAGCTGAACACTGTACTGGTATGTACTAGCTATCTGGGAAACTGAGACAGGAAGGTCATGAGATCAGTCTGGATAACATACCGAGACCGGTGGACCGTTGGTCAAGAGCACTAGCTGTTCTTCCATAGGACCCACAACCAGCTCCTAACCACCTATAACTCCAGTTCCAGAGGATGTGCACCCTCTTTAGGCTTCCCCAGGTACCAGGCATGCAAGTGGTATGGAGACATACATGCAGGCAAGCATCTGCTCATATTTAATAAAGAAATAAACAAATACTGTTTAACATATAATCAGCATAAGCTAATTGTTACTGAGATGATTTATATTATTTCATTAAATCTCCAAATTTGTAACACTTAATAACACACCTCAATTTAGACTACCAACATTTCAGGTACTTAGAGACCATGTAAGACCATAGTGTGGACCTCATAGGGCTTTTGCTCATAATCCCTTTTAGAACTGGGGTAGGAGCACATGCCTGTAATTCAGCACTCAGGAGGCTGAGGCACACTGAAATTTTGAGGCTAGACTGGGCTCTATGTAAGAAAAAAAATACAAAAGGCTTGGACGGATGTAATGGTGCTTGTACTGGTGCTTCCCAATAATTGGGAAGCAGAGGCAAATTGATCTCTGAGTTCCAGGACAATCAGGGCTAGACAAAGAAACAAACAAGACAGAAGGAACGAAAAGGAAAAAAAAATCAAGCAAAAAATAACGCTCATACCATAATCACTTCTGTTTTTCTTTTTCTTTTTTTTTTTTTTTGAGACAGGGTTTCTCACTCTGTAGACCAGGCTGGCCTTGAACTCATAGAAATGGACCTGCCTCTGCCTCCCTGAGAGCTGGGATTAAGGCATGCCACCGCCATCTGCTTATAATCACTTTTATCAGAGGACTGTGGTTTATAAAACAAGGAAGAAGCAAAAGATGGATAGAACAAATGAAATGAAAAGCAAAGAAAAAGGAAGGCATAACTCGTATAGAACCTGAAAGTATGCAAAAAGAGCGATGAAGCTGCTTTGAAATTCTGTGGGATAGCCTCTCCCCATTCTCTTTCTCTAACAGTACCCCTAAAGTCACCCTTGTCCCTAGCATTTTGAGACCCTCTGGACACTATGAGGAAAGGTAACACTGTTGAAGTGGGTGGCAACACCTTGAGTTTGGGACTTACAACTCTACAAAATTCATGTGCAATGTCACTCCTCTAGGTTCGCACCACACCCCATGAGGTAGGCAGGACATCATTCATTCCATCACCAGAAAATAGGTTCAATTCCTGTCTATCTGACTTCAGAGAATCACACCTCCCTCCCCACTACCATCCTCCAGTACACCTGCTCAGGGCTTTCCACATGACAACTAGAAGGCCTTGAGATGAGCCCTATAGTACATTCCAATCTTGAAATTCAGATGTTACTGTCCTATTCTCAGTCACATTTGCGCGTGCGTGCACACACACACACATACACACACACACACACACACACACACACACAAAATCAGGTACTAAATTAAGCCCTACATTTCTTATTTTCCCTAATCCTTACAATAATTCCAATACCACTTTTAGACAAAGAAACTGGCCCAGAGAGGTTAAGGAGTTTATTTACCCAAGGATTCACAGCTAGAAAGTCTTAGGAGTGTGAAACCGGGGCTCTTCTGAAGGAGGGGTGCTACCATGGAGCCCAGAGTCTTAAAGATGCTAGGCAAGTGCTCTAACCACTGAGTCCCAAGCCTCAGATTAGGGCTTTTGATGACCATGCTTCCTTGCAGAGCACTAGTCTCCTCTGGGGGTTGAAAGTGACTTCTCCTTGATGTTATACACCGATGGAAATTGCATTTGTGGGCAGCTTGAAGTTCAGGAAGGTTTGGAGTCTTGCTCTGCTGCTTCCTCTGAGCTCTTTTTGCCCTCCAGTGTAAAAGGGAATAATGCAGAATCTGACTCAGTTGCCCAACCTGCTATGTGTCTCACCCACATTGTAAATGGGAGGAAGATTCCAGGTGGAGAATCTACCTTTGGGAGACAGTATCACTCCCAAGATGGCTCTGGGGCAGGGCTGTGGGAGGCTTTACATGCTATTACTATAGTCACAGCCCTAGCCATCCTTTAGCAAGGGGATGCAGCGCTCTGCACTTCCCAGATCTAAAGTGCCAGTCGTCTGGGAATAAAAGGCATAGAGCTGGAGCTGCCCAAGATGGCTCAGGGTACCAGATGGGAAAAAGAGACCAGACAGGGCCATGGTTCTGAGACCAGCTATGATCCAGAGAGAGCTGTTTCAGTACAATCCATCCCAGCCAGGGCTGGCTTGGATGTGGGCAGGGAGGCTATCATGAAATGCTCCCTGATGGGTAAGATAGACACTGGGAGCAGAGGTGAGGCTTCTAGAACCACCTTTGCTATAGTCAGAGAACTGCCTGGACCATGAGCTCAGGACACACAGCAGGATCTATTCAGCTGTCTCTGCTGTGGGGATCACAACAGCAACATCTTGGGTTCTGAGAGCCCTGGCAGAGTGCTTTGTGTTAGCAAATGTGATGTCCCTTCTGTGTGATGAACTCAGTTTCTCCACCCTCAGTGAAGGCAAGTAAGAGGTTTCAGGGGAAGTGCAGCACAGTCTTGTCCCTAATGGTAATCTCTAGGGTGTCTCTCTGTTTGCACCAAGGTGATATAGGAGTGCAGGGGTTCCGGCAGGGACAGACAGGGACCAACTGAGCAGCTAGCCCTGGGCTGCATGGCATGGCACTCACACCTCTGCCAGGGTTCACTGAGTGACTAAGGTAGGTGGGGACCTCTCACATCAAGACAGAATTTCTTCCCAGCACAAACCAAGTCAAACTGTTTTCTAATACAGTCATGGTAGCTAAACTTGAAACATGAACCTGATAACCGGGCTTCCTGGACTTCTGCTCTCCCTTGAAGACTAGACTAGTTACAGGTTAAAAAAAAAAAAAAAAAAAAAAAAAAAAAAAAAAAACCCATTCTGATTAAGATGTCTGGGAGTCAGACACCATCCAGGGCATCACTGAAAGCATCTTCCACTCCAGGCTCTTACCCACTTCCTGTCCCAGACACTCCCTCCTTGCTCCCACCCTTTATAGGACCAGGGCAGCCTAGGCTTGGCAGAACGCCACCCTGAACAGCTGTAATATTTATAGCTACATCCCTTCTGGGGCCTGTGCTAACTCCCCAGGGTTCTGCTGCCACCCTTGTTTATCTGGGTTCTTGCTGAGAATGGAAATCTTGTTCACTAAGAAGTTCAGGCATGTGGTTCTGTAGCTTAGCAGTAGTATTTCTGCTTAGTGTGCTGGAGTCCCTGGTTTCTTTCCACAGCGTGGGCACGCGCATATACACACACACACACACACACCACTTTCCTTTAACAATTGGAGTTATACTGTTCCAATATTAAGTTCATCTTTTATGGTTCTCTGGCTGGGGTGACAGATGAGGGAGAGTGAATTCCTAACTCATATTCTTTGGGTGTTTTTGGCTTGCAGTGCCTGCATCTACCTACAGCCCATCCCCAGGAGCCAATTACAGTCCAACTCCCTATACCCCCTCACCTGCTCCTGCTTATACCCCCTCACCTGCACCCACCTATTCCCCATCCCCTGCACCAGCTTATACCCCCTCACCTGCCCCGAACTATAACCCTGCACCATCGGCAGCCTACAGTGGAGGCCCTGCAGAGTCCACCAGCCGCCCACCCTGGGTGACTGATGACAGCTTCTCTCAGAAGTTTGCTCCTGGAAAGAGCACTACCTCTGTCAGCAAGCAGACCCTGCCCCGGGGCGCTCCAGCCTACAACCCAACAGGTCCACAGGTGACCCCTCTTGCCAGGGGCACCTTCCAGAGAGCTGAACGCTTCCCAGCTAGCAGCCGGACTCCCCTCTGTGGCCACTGCAACAATGTCATCAGGTACAGGCTTTGGTATGGGAGGGGTGGCAGAAAGGAGGGCAGATATAGGCAAAAGCCAGCCCCACAGGGCAGCCTCGGGTCTCTCTGGATCACCTCTATGAGCTTTAGCTTCAATACCTGTGTGACACCCACATCCCTGGGGAGTTGGGAGGATTCCATGAGGTAAGTGGGTGAAGCTCCCAGCTTGGTCCCTGATGCCATGAGCTCCCCCTTGGGCTAAGGCTGGGTTCTGGGAATCTTCAGCCTTGTTGTCAGTAGGTTTATTGAGCACATTGCAAGCTGAGTGACAGTGCTGGTTTTGACCCAGCTTTCCTGTAGAGTTACTTCTGGATCTTTCCACAGACAGTCTCATGCCTCTTATGACTCTGATAGACACTTCACTGAAATTAAAGCAAGCAATGTCCCTTAGAAGCCAGGGGTCTCAGACCATAATTGTTAAATGCAGTATGTCTATGTATATGTGTGGTATGCGCTCCCATATGTGAAAAATGAACTCTTTAAGAAACAAGCGGAGGCTAGGCATGGTGGTGCACACCTTTGGTCCCCAGCACTAGGGAGGCAGAAGCAGGTGTATTTTTGTAAGTTCAAAGCTAGGTGCTTCTAAAAGCTTTCCAGGACAGCCATGGCTAGAAAGTAAGCTCCTGTCCCCAAAACAGAAACAAAATGAGAAGAGAAGAACTAGAAAACACAGAACTGAAAAAGTTAGAACATGAGGTTTTCTTATAGCTCCAGTGTTCTGAATACTAACCAGAAACTGAACCTTCATGTTTGTAGTCTACTGCTTCCTGGCCCTGTGACCTTGAATGAGTTCCTTGGCCTTCCCGTGTCTCTGTTTTCTTTACTGATAATCAGCCATCATAATAGCTCCTCCTTCAAAGAATTGTTTTGAGAATGAAATATATTAACATGTGTAGGATTGTTCTTGAGGAGTATCTAGCACACAGGAGTTTAATAAAGGTTAGCTACCGTCATCATTGCTCTCAGAATAGCCTGTGAAACACTGAACTCTGTGATGCTTACTCAGGCCTCTGTGGTAGGTGTTTGGATTGCTTTCAGGTTCTGTTTGTTAGGTTTTGGATTGTGGTGTTCCTTTATGACAGAGTCTCACTGTGTAGCCCTGGCTAGCCTGGAACTTACTATGTAGACTATTCAGGCTTTACACTGCCTGCCAAGGGCTGGTGTCCACCCCCATGCCCCATCTTCTGGTTCTGGTTATTGCTACTGACATGACAATAGACATCTTCTGCATGAAGCTTCCTCAGAATTGCATGTTATTTCATTAGAGCAATTCTCAAAGTGGGCATTACTAGGTAAATGTATGATATTGCTGGAGTTCGTAAAATATTTGGTTCTAATTTCTGAGGCTTACTTTAATGCTTTTCCCTACCATGCCAGGGGCCCTTTCTTGGTAGCCATGGGCCGCTCTTGGCATCCAGAAGAGTTCAATTGTGCCTACTGCAAGAACTCCCTAGCAGATGTATGCTTCGTGGAGGAGCAGAACAATGTTTACTGTGAACGGTGCTATGAGCAGTTTTTTGCCCCGCTCTGTGCCAAATGCAACACCAAGATCATGGGGGTAAGTGGGCGGCATCCCTCTCCTTTGACCCTCATCCTTTCTTCCACTGGACTGACTTCCTCCCTTCCTCTAAAGTTTTGTGATCCCACTAGATCTATCAACAAATGGCTGAAAAAGGGGAGAACAAGTCTGTCTTCATCCTAGAATGGAATCGGTTTGCCACTAACTACCGAACCAGGGAGCTAATTAACTTGGGCAAGCAATGACAGACACATATGCCACCAGCTTCAAATGGTGCTGGGGCTCTGAAAAGCAAGTTCTTGCTTCACAGCCTGACCTCACCCCTCATCTGTCTTTGGCCCTGACTCCCAGTGTCCTTTTGACAAAGCGGCCCTAGTAAGCAGGACCTCCCTTCTCCACCCTCCCCTCCTACCCCTAGCACCTGCTTTGTGAGCCCTCCTGTCCCATTCCCTAGCTACTTGGACAGCAGCCAGGCCTGGTGCAGAAGCCAAGCCCAGCTCCCTTTCTCCTGGGAAGCTTTCTGTCCTGAACTCAGAGTCTTTCCTCCAGGAAGTGATGCACGCTCTGAGACAGACATGGCATACTACCTGCTTCGTCTGTGCAGCCTGCAAGAAGCCCTTTGGAAACAGCCTCTTCCACATGGAGGATGGAGAGCCATACTGCGAGAAAGGTAGGTGTGTGAGATATGGTGCAGAGAGGGTACAATATAACACCGTGCTAGAAAACCCTGTACCATGTCCCATCTGGGTTGACAGGCAGGCATAGGAAACCAAGTCCTGCCTGTGTCCGCTCACATCCTACTGTCAGCGAGAAGGGGTCCTGTGTGTTTTGTTTCCTGTGCAGTGCTGGGAATCAAACTCAGAGCCTCACAGAAGCTTCTAATTTTGTTTTTAATGGCTGAATCATGCTTTATACGTTAGCTGAACTGTTTGCCCTGCCCTTTGGTTCCAGCTTCTGGGGAAAAGGAGTCAGAGTTACAGTGCATTTACACACCGGTCTCTGCTCCCTTCCATGTTTCTAACATTTCAGTCACACATTGGTCCAATAAACTGGGTGTAGTCTGTAAAGGGCCTTGGCTTGAGATGTCATCCTAGGTTCTATTCCTGGCTCCACCCTGAGATGGCTTTGTAACCCTGAGTAAAGCTGCTAAATGCCTGCCTTGTGGAGCTGATTTGAGGATGGAAGCAGGGAGGGGCCAAGGCATGGGATGCTCAGTGACCTTTCCTCCCTACCTGTGGAGCTTTTCAGGCTTCCTTCAATCTCTCTGTACCTCGAAGTGTAATATGCTATTGTAACAAGTGGGGAATTGTGGTAGCTTCAGGAGTCATGGGCGTCCTGGCTAGCTGGCCTTTCGGCCCAGTCCCCTTCCTTCACAGCCTGATTTTTTTCAGGAAGCCTTCTGATGGGGGACCCAATAAAGGGAGCACAGACTAGAAGGCTGACACAGCAGCATAAGAAAAGCATACGAGAAAAAACAGGGAGGTGGGTTTTTAGTGATCGCCTCATTTTGTAGAATAAATGAGGAAAATGCTAATGTTTAAAAATAATAATTAGGGACTAGAGAGATGGCTCAGTGGCTAAGAGCACTGGTTGCTCTTCCAGAGGTCCTGAGTTCAACTCCAGCATCCACATAACTGTTCACAACTGTCTAGGGATCTGGTGCCTCTTCCAATGTGTAGATGTACATGCAAACAAAACATTAATATATATAAAATAAACAAAAATTAAAAAGAATCTTAAGTAAAGCAATTAACATTGGGTATCCTGTCACAGACATTCAGGAATGGTGGATGAATGGATGATGGATGCATTCTCTTCCTCCTTTAACCATTTATGAAGACTTCTAAAATAAGAGCTGACAGTTAATGTTACATTTCTTACTCTGGTCAATAGCAATAATCCCATGAGTTTGGCGCTATGGTTATAAATGGGAAGGCTTCAGTCCTAAGAAGCTGCCTCAGGTCTAAAACTCCTTAATGGAGCTGGACTTTGAGCTACCTTTTCTCCCTTCACACTCCATGTTTGTAACCTTGAAGGCCTCTCGTGTGTGGTCTAAGACACTGGATGTCTATACTGCCCACAGGAGAGGAACAGAACACCGAAAGAAGCTAGCTGTGGAGAGACAAGCACATTTGGGGGGCAGGAGAATGCAGGAAGGAGTGAAGTATTCAAAGGGATTTGTACTTGTCTAGAATGATCTAGAAAATGTCTACAGTAGTATGCTACACTCTGAGAAAGGAGCACAAGACTTGACAAGACCTCAAATGTGGGACTCTGATCTTTATTTCTTTAGGTCTCAATTTCTTTATCCACAAAACAAGACCAAAGTTTAAAAAAAAAGTCCATCACTGTAAGACATTGTGAAGATCAGATTCATTCATTCAATTGTGTGCCACAAATGTGAATTCACTAATTTATACCTGTGTTGAGTGCTGACCACTGCCTAGGGGTTATGTTGGAAGTACAAAGAACAGTAAGGCATGATTCTTGATGTTAAGTTTCTTGTGAGGAATGTTGCCTGCCTTAGTCCATCTTGTTCTAGGGTGTAACCAAATGTCTGAGGCAGGGGGGTTTACAATGAGCAGAAATGTATTTGGCTCATGCTTGTGAAGGCTGGAAAGTCTACCTGCTAAGGCCATCTTACACTATCCCATATGGAAGGTGGAGGGGCAAAAGAGAGAGAAAGGAAATGGGCAATGGGAGGCCAGGGTCATTTTTATGAGAATCCCACTCCTTCTGAACCTATTCCCTCAATAATAACACTAATTCTTTCAAGAAATAGGGGCCGTGTGACCTAACCGCCTCCCATTAAGCTCTGCCCCCAACACTATTGCCGGGAGGAGTATGCTTCCTACATGTGAATGCTGGAAGGCACATCTTTGTGAAAGTTGTCAGTAGACTTTGAAGCATTATGAATAGCATTTTGTAGTGCTGCCTCCACTCTTAGGGGAGAAGGAGGGCATAGCCCTGTAAAAGTAGCTCAAATATTGTTTCTAGTAGTAAAATTTTGTTGTCAACATGAATGTTCAGTGATAGAAGAATGGTCAAGCAAATGCCATTCTAAAATTACTAGAGTCGTAAAGATGGGCAGCAGAGTGGTTAAAACCACATGCTTTTTCTTTTCTTTTTTTCTTTCTTTCTTTTTTTTTTTTTTTTTTTTTTTTTTTTTTTTTTTGGTTTTTCGAGGCAGGGTTTCTCTGTATTGCTTTGGAGCAACATGCAGTTCTTACAGAGAGCCCAGGTTCATTTCACAGCACCCATGTCAGACAGCTCACAATTGTCTCTAACTCTAGTTCTTGGGGACCCTACACCTTCTTATGGCGTCTATGGGTATCTGCCCTCATGTACATATAATTAACAATAAAAAATAAATCTTAAAGCGACAACTACAAAATCCTTAAAGACTCTGGGCCTGGAGAGAGAAGCTCAACAGTTCAGAGCACAAACTGGCCAGGTTGTGGTGGCACATGCCTGGAGGCAGGCAGATCCCTGTGAATTTGAGGTCAGCCTGGTCTACAGAACAAGTTCCAGTACAGCCAGGGCTACACAGAGAACCCTATCTCAAGAGGGAAGCCTATACTTACTGCTAAGGGCACCCAAGTTCTGTTCCTAGCATCCACATAGTGCTTTAACTCCAGTTCCATAGGATGCTCTGGAGACACCCGGACTCACACATGTATACATACACAACTAAAACTAAATAAAGTCTGTAAGAAAAGACAAGACCCTTATCCTTCCAAAATAAGTCTAGTGACTGGGCAATGAGGACTAATTTTAAAATTTCTGTTTGGGGGTTGACCTCTTCGGACTATCAGAGGAGACAGAGAGAAAAGAAACAATCACTCTTAAGAAAGTTCATGACAATTCCAGAAAGAATTTTCAGATCAAACTAACATAGGATGATAATTAAGTCCAAGGCTGAGTCTGTACAACATTTGTACAAATTACTAAAAGGGTAGAAAATAAAATCAATCTCATGAGTATTTTGTTTGTGAGATGTCAAAGTCCATTCCCCCAGCCCACTGATGTGGTGCTGTCTTGGTCCTGAGTCTGTGTGGCCGCTTGTTCTTTTTGCCTGCCTCACTTTGACTTTTGTTTCAGACTACATCAATCTGTTCAGCACCAAGTGTCATGGATGTGATTTTCCTGTGGAAGCTGGTGACAAGTTTATTGAGGCCCTGGGGCACACCTGGCATGACACCTGCTTCATTTGTGCGGTACGTTTCTAGCCTAGAGTTCCAACTATCTGAGCAGGGGATAGAAGGGACAAAGTGCAGTCTAGTTGGCCAACCTCTTGACACACAAGGAAACAGCTGTGGTACCCTGGTACCATAATGGTTAAAGTTTGCCAATGCCATGTCTTGATATGCCACGGGTGAAGAAAGCTGTATTACCAATGACTATAGGTCAATAGCAGCAAAGTACCCATGGGTTGGTTTGGAGAACCGGCATTTGTCTTACCAGCAATAGGTGAGGGCAGCAAACAATGGCCTAGAGAAGCAGGTGGCTTCCCCAGGTTATATGCTGCTTTGGTTATGAAGTGGGGTGAAGCCTTCACCATGAACCCCAGTCCTGGGCTTATTGACTAGGCCTCTGAAAAACTGAGATAAGGTTTCTCTTGGTAGAACCTTTAGAAAGCAGGCTGAGTATCACTTTCCTTTCCTAAGTGGTCCTGTTCTTGATGCACAGGGGCCGACAGAGAAGGCTGAGATTAACTATTAACTGTGTGCAGTTAGCTGAATCAGCAGGGCATCTGCATAGGAGACTGGCCTTCCGTTTACAGGGCTTTCAGCTGAGATGAGATTGTGAAACTCTGCTGCCACTATTCAGATTTGAGTTGGAAACCAGGAAATGTTCACCCGTAATAAATCTCTGTAATGTCAGTCTAACAGGCTTAACTTTGTTTAGGAAAATGAATGAATTTTAAGGACTAGAGTTACTCAAAGTAAATGTGGGGTATGTATAACAAAACTGTTCTGTTTAGGGGCTGGGGATGTAGCACAGTTGGTAGACTCTTTACCTAACATGTATGAAGCCCCAGGTTCGAACTCAGGCTTCATATAATCCAACTGTGGTACCATACACATACAATCTCAGCACTTGGGAGATGGAGGCAGGAGGACCAGAAGTTCAAGGTCATTCCCAGGTAACAGTGAACTTAAGACCAGCTTTGGATATAGGAAGCCCTGGAGGATGGATGGATGGACAGATAGATAGATAGATAGATAGATAGATAGATAGATAGATAGATAGATAGATAGATAAAGAAGTATCTGATCTGTTTAAGCCTGAATAATCCTTTAGGGATTTAGGATGGAGGACAATCCTAGGCATCAAGTTCACTGTTATATATTCTGAGTTCTGTACTGAACTGTATATTAATTTCCTAAGGTATAGTACAGATACAGCAGAAATATATCCTCTTACAAGGACAGTAAGATAGAAATCAAAACTCAAAGTGCTGACAGACAACCACACTCTCTCCTACTTCCGGTTGCTGGCCATGTTTTCATTCCCTGGTTAGTTTTAAGTGTTCTAGTCTTTACTTCCATTGTTACAGCCCCTTGCACCGTGTGTGCGTGTGTGTGCGTGTGTGTGTTTATGTCTCTAGCCAACATTGTTGTTTTTTCATAGTGTCTAACTACTAACCCTGGCTGTCGTGAAAGTCACTATGTAGACCAGGCTGTCCTGGAACTCACAGAGATCCACCTTCCTCTGCCTCTCAAGTGATAGAATTAAGCCCCATGGCTTTGAGCTTCTGAGCCTCCTATCTCTACCTCCCAAGTTGTATCTATATTTTCACATGGGTTATCCTCTGTGTATACATATCTGTTTCCATAGGCATCTCCTCTCCTCTCTTAAAAGTCATGCTGGAGCAAAGGGCAAAGGCTATCTTCCTCCAGTATGACTTTTTTTTTTTTTTTTTTTTTTTTTGAGACAGGGTTTCTCTGTGTAGCCCTGGCTGTCCTGGAACTCACTCTGTAGACCAGGTTGGCCCTGAACTCAGAGATCCACCTGCCTCTGCCTCCTGAGTACTGGGATCTCTGTATATAAATTTTAAGGCACAGGATTCAAATCCTTACCACTTCTAACATTCTTTGAACAGATTGTTTAGTTGCTTTTAAAAGTTCCTTAAATATGTCAGGGCTTCTCCCCAAAAGGGACCGTGTGTAACTGTCTGCCTATAGGGTGGCCTCTTGCATAGCTGGGGCTCAGCCAGGTGGAGCATAGAAGACTTGACTCTTTCAAGCTTCAGCTTTGACTGATTACAAGCTTGGATACCCAGTGTCTAGAAGGATCCAAGAGACCTGGAGAAGGTTCAGGAAGAAGCACGGAGGGTGGAGAGGGGGGCTGTGCTGCATGCATAGGGAATTGTGGCAGAGGTCATCAAGGAGGCTAGAATAGAAGTTCTAGAATAGAAGCAGGAAGAAGTAAAGTTTTGGGGTAGAGGACAGTTCCGAGAATAAAGACCAGCCAAGGGTGAGAGACCCATAGCAATGCCTAGCTGATTTGCCAAAAAAAAAAAAAAAAGAGATGATCTTGTCCCTTGGAAAGTGACATGGAGATCATTGAGTCTTCCTCTTGAGCCAGCCCCACGTGGTACTCACTGCTCTGTGGAAACAGTGAGGTAGAACACGGTTCTAGTATTGGGAAGAAACCTTTAGGTTGGAAAGCTTTAAGGCCTATCTCCTCCTTCCCTCCTCCCTCCCTTTCTCAGTGCTGATTGACCCTGAACTCTGTATGTGTCAGACAAGAGATTTGCCATTTACCAAATTCCCAAGTTAGACATTTCTCCTCCTTCTCTTCATCCTTCTCCCCTTCCTCCTTCTTCTCAAGGATCTTCTTTCTGTCATTTTACATTTCCAAATCTCTTCCTTGTTTGTTTGTCTATTTTGTAGCCCAGGATAGGCTTAAGTTCCTAACAGCTTCTTGAGTTCTGGGTGTGCAAGCATGCACCATCAACCCTGCCTCTAAATCCCTTTGTTTATATTTGCAAAAAGTCTCACTACATAGCTTTGGCCGAACTTGAAGTAATCCTCCTTTCTCAGCCTCCCAAGTAATGGAATTATAAGTTTGTGCCATAACATGCCCAGCTTCCAAATCGTTTTTAATAAGCATATGTTTTCATATGATGGTTTTTAACTTTCACACACCAAAACAAATCAAATAAACCAACCAGCCAACCAAAGCAACCAATAAGAAAGAGTCAGAGTAGGTCTTTTATGGTTGCACTGTTTCTTTATCAGTTAAATCATGGGATATAGAGCATTGTTAAATCTATTTATTTATTTAGAGACAAGGTCTTATGTAGTTCAGGCAGGTCTCTTGAACTCAGTATTTGTCCATGGAAGCCAATAAATTGAAATAAACTGAAAAATTACTTACTTCCCAGCTTATACCTTCCAAGGAAGGGCTGGAACTATAAGTGTGCACTATCCAGCCTCCTGGTTCATCCACATTCATACATACATATGTGTGTGTGTGTGCGCGTGCACTTATAAGATATATATATGTTTTTATATATGCACATATATGTCTATATGTGCATATATGTGTGTAATTTTTATTATTTTAAATTTATATGTATGCCACTCTATGTGTGTGTGTGTGTGTGTGTATGTGTGTGTGCACGTGTGTGTGTGCAAATTCAGGTGTCTGCAGAGGCAAAAGAAGGACTCAGAGCTTCTTGAGCTGGAGTTATAGGTGGTTGTGAGCTGCCTGATGTGAGTGCTAGGAACCATACTCTGGTTCTCTGCAAGAGCAGGGAGTACTCTTAATTGATGAACCATCTCTCTATCTTCCACATATTTTTCTTTTGTAAACTTCAGTATTGTGAAAGTATATTTTAAAAAAAATGTTAAAACTGTATCAGTATTGTGTTAAGTGTCTGTGTATGAATGATGTGTGTGAGTGAGTGTGGGACCTCTGGTGCCATGGCTGGAGTGTGGAAGTCAGAGGAAGACTGTGCAGTCAGTTCTCTCCTTCTATATCCACATGGATTATAGGGATTGAACTCAGATGCTCAGGCTTGCAGAGAAGTGCTTTTAGCTCACTGGAGAGGAATTCAGTTTGCAAATTATTCCTGGAATTTGGAAGCAAGTCTCTATCCACTTTTATGGTATCTAGAATCTTTACAGGAAAATCAGCTAATAGTTATGAGCAATTTGGAGACCTCCCAAATCCAAAGCATAGAAAATAAAGGCTAGAAGGCTAAGGTGTGGGTAAACTTCTAACACATGAGCCCTTAGGGGACAAACCACCTCCAAATCCTGGTTGCATTCAGCATCACTGTAACTACCTGGGGTGTTTCCAGGTAATTTTTAGTCCGTTGGCTTCTATGAACCATTAGAAGCCCATATAATTCCAAGTATAACTTCCCAACTGGGCCATCATGATGTCCCTTTCCAACCTTCATTGAATGTAACTCAAGCTCAACTCAGGGGAAAATCATGTCCACTCTATGACTACCTGTATATGAGGACTCATCTTAGTCTCCTTCCTGCTGCTGGGATAAAATATTCTGATAAAACAACTCAATAGAGAAAAGGTTTTATTTTAGCTCATGACACCGTCCATCATGACCAGGAAATCAAGGCAGCAGGTGCTGGAAGCAGCTGGTTAGAGTCAGAAGAGAGCAATGGATGCATGCTTGCTACTGTTGCTTAGGTCACTTTCTCCATTTTATCCACTCAGAGGGGCCCTACCTGAGGAATGGTTTCACCCACAGTTAAGATGGGTCTTCCCACATCACTTCATGTAATCAAGACGATCCCTCACAGGTGATCCTAGACTCTGTTACATTGACAACAGGCTTATTTTGAGGTCAGGATACAGCTTCCAATTCTGCTTCCCAGTAGGGATGCTCAGTGCCCTCTGTAGTGGAGCCCATCCCAGCCAGAATGACTTCCAAGACAACGCTCACATGTTAATATTTTGCCCACTTGGGGTCTGGTCCACATATTGGTAACCTAACACCTCACAACCTCTGCAAAGCCCGGAGCTCAGAACCATTTCAAATAAATACATCCTATTTTGCAGTGGAATTTCAGGAACAAGTACCATGGAAATGGGTTCTTACAGGCTTGAACATGATTCCCAGCGGTATAGTTTAATAGGTCTGTGACGTAAGCAAAATATTTGGGTTCTCTGAATCCCAATTTTTGAACTGTGAAATTAAATGAGGCCATTCCACTGGAACCACAGTGACCTCAGCAAAAATGAATTCATCCCCTTCTTTCCAGAATGTCTCCAGCCTCAAACTACTCTCATGTGTCTTTATCATGGGGACATATGACTTTGATTTTTACATATAATATTTTCCTGAATGCACTTTTCCATGTTTGATTGGTCTTTTTCCCATTGTTGTACCAGGTTTTCTTATTTTGGCCACCAATCATGACACAAAGACTTCTTGTTAGTTATGAATGCTCAACCTTAGCTTATGCTTGTTTCTGGCTAGGTTTTATAGGTTAATGGTTGCTCTTCATCTACATTTTGCTCCAGGGCTTTTTACCTTTTCTTTCTGTATGTCCTATTCTGTCTAACTGGCTGACTGGCCCCAGGCTTTACTTATCTTCTTTTCTTTCTGGCCTATCCCTCTTCTGCTTAGCTATTGCCATTCAGGTGCCTTAGGTGACACAGCAACACATCTTTACATAGTTAAACAAATGCAGCATAAGCAAACATCACACATCCTTGCCTAAAGTAATATTCCATAACACATGGTAGTATCCCATTGGAAGTTATATCACAAAAATGTATTCAATTATCTTTCTTCTGAAAGAAATTTCATTAGTATGTCCCTAGTATTACATAAATAATTCCCTTTGGGCACTGCTCATTTTTTAATATTAATTTATTTTTTTATTTTACATATCGATCCCAGTTCCCTCTCCCTCCTTCCCTGCACTGCTCATTTTTTAATTGGGTACTTTTTTCTTTAATTTTTTTGGCTACTCTCATAAAATATTAAGGGTGACAAGACCTTGAAGGTTTGTATCTTACCTATTTTGTTATGTTAATAGGTATGGTAGCTAGGAAAGATCTTTATTTCTCCTCTGGATTATTTAGTGAGAACAATCTTTGATGTTTTCTTAGTTTACTAATAGAATTTACTTAAATGTTAATTCCTTCTGTGGGAATTGACTTGTTAACTTGTACTGATTCTATATATACTTTGGATAGTCCTGCAACTTTGCATGGCTAAGAGATTGCCCTAACTGGGGCATCAGAATGAAGACACAACAGATGCATACACGTATTAAAAAAAGCTAGGATTGGGCGGATCATGTTCTCTGTTGGAGAGGCTCCAGCAGCAGCTTGGAAACTAAGTTTATTTTCCACATCTGAATTGAGGAGGCCAGCTAAACAAGGAGACAAGTTTAGGTAATAGCTATAGGGGAACAGTCTCAGGTTGTAAAAATCCTGGAGAAGGAAGCTATGGTCCACATTTCCTACATGTCTTAGTTTCTTTTTTTGTGAAGAGACACCATGACCACAGACACTTTTATACAGGAAAACATTTAATTGAGGTGACTTATAGTTCAAAGAATTAGTCTTTTACCATCATGGTGGGAAGCACGGAAGCATATACAGCCAGAGACAGTGCTGGAGAGGTAGCTGAGAATTCTACATTTGGATCAGTAGGCAGCAGGAAGAGAGAGCCACTGGGTCTGGCTTGACCATCTGAAACCTCAAAGCCTACCCCTAATGATACACTTCCTCCAACAAGGTCACACTTCAAGCCCATACCTCCTAATAATGTCCCTCCCTATAGGTCCACAGGGCAATTTTCATCCAAACCATCACAATCAACATCTGCAAACAGACCAGGAGAATGCTTTGTCATTTCCTTGGGCCTGAATAGGGGAAGTGTTTGCTATTCCTATTGATCTGAGTCATTGTGGTCCTTTACTTGCCTCTGCTCATATCAACAATATATAGTTACTCAGGACTGCTACCCACAACATAGCATGAATTAGTTATTTTTTTAATCACATATATATTCTCTATTCCACTAGATTTAATTAGAGTCCATGCTTTTCAGAAGTCTTTATCTTGATTTGTTACTTATTTATATCTTTATAGACAGTTTCAAGCAGCTAAAATGACCTTGACCTTTTTGACTCTCCTACCACATCCCTAGTGTTAGGATTCCCTAGCATTAAGATTACAGGCATGCTCATCAAGCCTGGTCATGTGGTTCTGGGAATCAAAGCCAGGGCTTTAGGCATGACTGCCAAGCAACTGGCTATATCCTCAACCCCTGGAAGTCTTCATGTTATATGGTTCAACCTACATATTCTGTTTAGTCATGAAGACTTTGTAGCAGGGGGCAGAAAAACAGGCTGCTTCTCCCCTTAGCTCAGTCCAACAGTGCATTTTTCTAAAAGGGTGACTTTCCCCCCTATATAGCCCAGTTTAGTCCCTGAATTCACGACGACCCTTCTGCACCAGCCTCTAAAGTGCTGGGACAAGGAGCATGTCTGACACGTTGTGCTAGTCTGAAATATTTTGCTCTTGTCCTCCCTGCTGCAAGATCCCATCTGACACCACTCTGTTTTCCCTCCCAGGTCTGCCATGTGAATCTGGAGGGGCAGCCATTCTACTCCAAGAAAGACAAACCGCTGTGCAAAAAGCATGCGCATGCCATCAACGTGTAGGGGCTCCAAAGTGGCTGGTGAGGGCCCGGCCCAGGCTGCTCCTGCTATGACAATGAAGGAGTCAAAGAAGCTGATGTTTCTTCTGGCGGGGGGAAGGGGGATGAGAAATGATTGAGCCTTTTGAAGTCTAATTTTAGTTTTTTCTTGTACACACAGATTGTGTATTTGCGTAGTTCAGACTAGAAGCCAAAAGAAGATTCTAAACCTAGTTAGTAATTAATCCACGGCTGGAATGCACTCCAGACATTTGGGAAAGAATTCCAAGAAATCAAAAGTTAAAAACAAAAAGCAATGTTCAAAAGTGATACACCTCCTCATTCATCACTGTCACTCGTGTAGGGACAGAGCTCAGGGCAGTTATGGAGAATCCAAAGCTCACAGCAGAGTTCTGGAGAGCTCCTTGGCAAACACAATGATGTGCCAAATAGTATTTGCTGTGGGGTTATTTTTAGAGCCCGCACTGAGAGCTCCTTAGCTAAGACCCATTGGGCCTTCTTCACCAAAAAAGGAAGAGTCGTGCCATCAGCATCACAGAGTTTCCTCTGCACATCAGACTTCAGATGTTGAACAAACTGGAAACCTGTAAGGGGAGTCCAGCCGTCTGAAGCGATGTCAGGCCACCACAGAGCAAATGCAGAGGCTCACAAAAGGTCTTTGGCTAGTGCCATAGACAACTGAGAAAAGATGAGCTCTCTCTCTCTACATCTCCCCCTCTCGGTCTGAAACATCTGATGTCTCTGGACGGCTTTGCTCCTTTTTGAATTGTCATGGGAAAGTGAAATTGGGTTTCTCCCGTGTTTGCTTTATGATGTGTCAGAAGACTCTGGGTCGAGTTTAGCTTTTGTTTTGCTTGAAGAGGGTCCTGAGCATGACTGTTTTGTGCAAGTATTTCACCCCCCACCCACTACTCCTCATGTTGTGGGTGGGGGTGAAATATGTCTTCCTCATCCCCACCCTCAGACAGGCTCAGTGGAAAGAAAAGAGATGGTGTCAAACACAGGACAGTAGAACAGGCTCTCACACCCAACTGTGTGAGAGGATCTTGCTTTCTGCCAACCTCAGCATGGGCTGCAGGGTGCCCATCTTCAGGTCCCATCATGCTCTTTGCTTGTTCCTTTAAATGCAACACACCACTTATGCAATCATGCTGACTGCTGCAAGGAGGGGAAAAGGTACATGTGGCATTTGGGCCAATATTTTGAAAAAAGCTGAGTGGATTTAAAATATTTGTTGAAATAGACCTGGCCCTCAGAGTCCTTTACAGATACATGGAGCTAGGTAGAAGTACAGAGAGTGGCTTCCTTTCTGGGTTTGGAGATGGCAAGGTCACTTTTCCTTCTAGGAAGCACTGTTAGGAAGGATGTTCATTGGCAATGGCATTGAAGCACTGTGTGGACGTGTTTCTCACGGGAGCAGTGTTTAGGCACTCACTCACTCACTGACCCCTCTCTTTGCTCCTGTTTTGGATTTTTTTTTCCCCTCCTCTTTACACATTTGAAATGCTTTATAGGAATGTATTCAAACTGTTTTTCTTTTGAGAACTAAGGCTTCCTGGTAAATGTCATCCTACTTAAGGGTCTCTCCCAGTCAGACATAGCCTAAGAGGAAGCTTTTTCTAAGTATGGAATCATCAATCCCCTTCTGGCAGCGCGAATGAATGTCGGAACAGGGCTCCTACCAAACAGCCCTTCATTACTTTTGATGCAAAGCTCCAGGCTGAGCAGATTCTGCTGGGACAGCCTGGAGATTTGTTCAGAGATACAGAACAGGGCCTTGTGCAGCCTGTTGTTTTTGGAAAGTTCAAATATACAGGGACAAGCAGCTTGCTGACTAAACAGAAAGATTCTAAGCAGTTGAATTTTTGAAAAAGTATCTATTAAATGGTCAGGAACTGGTCTCGAGGAAGGGAAATAAAAAAAATCCCAACCATTATGTTTCCCAAATCTCTTTTTAAAGTTTTTTTATGCATGTGCACAGACACCACTCTTGTGTATTTTGTCATTTTCTGCAGGCTCTTTAAGAAGAAATGCAAACTATCCCAAAGGAAAGCATCACTATCATTTTATATTAAGTGGTTTTTTTTTAATATTTAATAGTCATGTATATTCATGAAGGACTCTTGTTTTTCAAAAACAAATCATTTCAGGGGCTAGGTGTAATCCAGTAGTACAGAATTTTCCTAGCATTCAGGATGCTCTAGCTTTTGTCCCGAGCACTGCCAAAAACCAATTTAAACGTAGCAGGAAAAGGAGCTAGTTTCAAGAATGGTACACAAGGCAAACCTGCATATTGGTAAGATTAAGACTGTGTGGCGTTCCGGTTGACGTCATGGCTTTCTTGTGACAGCAAATGGTTTTTACTGGTTCATAGAAATACAGTTTGTCTTGTCTTCTTATTGTTGGCATCAACCTAATGTACTGATAAACACTCACCTGTTTCAGTAGAATTACTTGTATTGGCAGTGTTTGCATTACCAATCTAGTCTTTGTAATGTGAACTTTTCAACCCAAGTATTCTTGCTCTGGGTCTTTTTCCTTTCTTTTTGGTAACCTTTCTGAAGTGGAATAGAATTGTTATAGGTGTGCACAAAACAATTTTGCATGTTTTCATTTCTTCTTCTTGTCTTTCTTTTTGGTGTGTGTGTATGGGGGGGGTCTGTGTAGATTCCTTTTAGTAAAATAAAATTTAGAAATAGACTCCCAAATGCTAATTTTTGTTTTGTGAAAAGTTCTTTCATTTGTCATAAAAAAAAAAGTAGCTGACATCTAGATAGCCACAAGTAAAAGTATGAGACAAAAATGCCCTGTGAATAAGAAACACTGTTTGCTCTGTTGCACAGCAGCAACTTCATCATTTTATTTAATCAAAGTTGTATGAATAACACATTTTTTTTTTCTTGAGACAGGGTTTCTCTGTGTAGCTTTGGAGCTTATCCTGGCACTCAAATCTGTAGACCAGGCCAGTCTGGAACTCACAGAGATCCGTCTGCCTCTGCCTCCTGAGTGCTGGGATTAAAGGCATGTGCCACCACCGCCTGGCCACAAATGAGGAATTAATAAGCTGAAGAACAGGCCTAGTCTTGTATTTTCCCAAAGGTGCTTTTAGTTACTTGGTGGCCCAACATTTCATATAGTTCTCACAATATGGCCTCCGCCTCTGGCACTACAGACACTGTGATCAGACTATTAACTTTTAAATTGTTATTTCATTTTATTATTTTTAGTGTGTGTGTAGGGGGTAAGTGTAACAGCATATGTGCCTTGGTGTGCATGTAGGGGTCAGAGGACAACTTTCAGGAGTTTCCTTCTGCCGAGTGGGTTCTGAGTACAGAATATGTCATCATATTTAGAAGAAGGTGCCACCACCCACTGAGCCATCTCAGTTGCCCAGATTTTTTTATTTTGTTTTTTATTTGCAAATTTATGTATATTTAAAATTTATATTTGTTTTAATTTTATGTGTATGAGTGTTTTGTTGGCATATATGTCTGTTCACCACTGGTGTCTTTGGAGGTCAGAAGAGGGTGTTGGATCCTCTGGAACTGGAGTTACTGATGGTGGTGAGCCACTATATGGAAGCTGGGAATTGAACTACTGTGGTTCTATGCAAAAGCAACAGTGATCTTAACCACTGAGACATCTCTCCAGGCCCAACTTTAAAATGTATTTTTATTGCTTTTAAACTATGTGTCTGTGTGAGTCTGGGCATGTGAGTATAGGTGCCTGTAGAGTCTAGATGAAGGTATTGGATTTCCCTGGAGCTGTAAGAAGTTGTAAACTGTCTGACTTGGGTACTGGGAACCAAACTCAGATCCTCTGCAACAGTAGCACAAAGTCTTAACCACCAAGCCATCTCTCCAACCTACAGATTCATCTTTATTTTGTGCCACATAGCTTCAAAAAAAAAAAAAGTTACTGTATTCTTTTCATTTCTTTTTTTTTTTCCCAAGTATATTCAAAGGAAAACCTAGTGGCATTAAGAAAAAATAATACCCAGCATGGACAAAGCCCTAGGCTTGGTTCTTAACACCCTACAAACCATCCCAAGATTCAGGAGGTAGAGGCAGGAGTTCAAGGTCACCCAGGACTACATAGTAAGACTTTGTCTCAAAACAAACTTAACTACTTTAGTAGTGATAGCAATTCAAAGTGATAGCAATTTTTTAAATAGACAATAAAGATCTCATAAAATTTGGAGGTGACTAAGAGGTTCCCCCAAGGACCTTCTAAACATGAGACTAAGGTCTGGAGGGGTAGTGACCCATTATAGAGTCAGCCAGAAGCCATAGACTAAACATGAACTTTGACATGAGACCTGAGCTTGGATCAAGGCTATTTTATACACTTTTAGTGATATTAGAAGAGACTCTTTTCAACTGTTTATCTGAAAAAGGTGATGACATTCGCACCACAGAGATATTTTGCAAACTGAATGTAAAAACTTCTAAAGAAATTACAATTCAAATTTCCACCAAAATGTAATGTCGTTATTGCCAGTACCAGAGCCATTAACCCTGCCACATTTTCTTCACTCATGCTCTTTTTCCACTCCCTCCATACACACAGTCTTCTGTGAGAACTAGCAGTGAGAATAAATGGATAACAAATAGTTCAAAAATATGAACCACATAAGTCAGAATTTGACATCATGAACCTGTATCAAAGTTTCTATCATCGACTTGGAGTTGGAGGCAAAATTAAAAAGTATTTGGTCTTGTGCTATGTATGGTTGGTCTCATCTGCAATTCCAGCACATGAAAGGCAGAAAGCAAGACAGGCTGGAAGTTCAAGGCCAGTGTGGTCTACATGGTGAATTTCAGGCAAGCCAGAGCTCTATAGCAAGACCCTGTCTCAAAACAAAATAAGCAAGCTTGTTCTTTTTTTCACTCATTCATTAAACAAATATTTGTTCTTTTCTGGTGATGACACGTCCCCATGAAAAAAGACCTCTCCCAAAGGATCCTTACCCCACTCCAGATGAGGAGACCTGGTACAGAGCCTCAATTCCTATCCCAGTAATGCTATAAAACCACCAGGGCCCAGGGTGGTGGTGCATACCTTTAACCCTAGCACTCATGATGCAGAGGTAAGCTTAGAGGCCAGTGAGTTCCAGATTAGCCTGTCTCAAAAACAGAGCTACCCGACTAACCTTCGGTGGTCTTGAACAATGCATACATGGCCTATGTTTGTGATTTTGTTAGCTTTAATTAACTTACAGAGTAGATTTCTTATGGCATGTTCATATACATTTAGTTTGGGTTGACCTTCCCTTCCCCTCCTCTGCCATTGGCTGTGCTCCCCATGTCCTCTTAAACCCTTCTACTATCTTGTCACATGTGCTCCCCACCAACAAAGTTGCCCCGTGACAGACTACAGGGGGAAAGCAAAGCTTACAGAAGGATGTTCCTCCAGAAGAAGCACTCTGAAGATGATTGGAAGCCATCCCCAAACATATTTTGGATAAGACAACAATGCACTGAACACTCACCAGGTGTCAAGGGGACTGCTCTGGACAGTGAAAATGTGACTGTTGAATTCAATAGACAATCAATATACTTTCGAGGAACTTAGACTCCAGGAAGTTGGAATCAGCCAAACTAGGGAAGTAACATGTGTCAGATTAACTCTAGGAGGAAGAAATATTTGGGCAATTTAAAGCTATTCTCCAGGTTAATAATGGCAAGAGGCTAGACTTCCATGAATTCATGATAAGGACAAGGTATAGAGAAAGAGTTCTTGATGAAATAAACTTAGCAGTGGGCTCCATACTTTTTTTAAGACTATGTAACTCAGGTTGGAGAGATGGCTCAGCTGTTAAAGGCTAGGCTCACAGCCAAAAATATAGGAATATGTAACCCTGATTTGGATAATCTATGTAAAATACTGCTTTGAGTTTTCTAAGCATTGGCCTTCCGAGGACAGGTCCAGAATTCAGTGTTTCTTCTCAGAGCTCCATTCATCCAATCTGGGCAGCAGATGGCTCCTTGATGTATATTGTTTATGTGCCAGTAAACTCATAAACTGAAAATATCACAAGTAAAGACCGCATTGAAGGGACTGAGGATGTCAGTGGATGATGGTAGAGTGCTTGTCTATCATACATGAAGCCCTAGGTTCTAGCGGTAGCAATGTAGAAAGGGAGTATAGTGACATTTGCCTGTAATCTCAGCGCTCAGGGGATGGAGGCAGGAGAACCAGAAGTTCAAGTTTATCCTGTTGTTCTTGGCCACCCCAGGCCAACTGGCCTGGGAGCTTCTGATGGACTACCCTGTCTCTGGCTTACAGCTTGAAGCAGGGTGCTGAAGTTACAGATGCAGTTTTCTGCTCAGGCTCCAGGGAATGAACTCAGGTCATCATTAATTAGACTGCACAGTTAGCATCTTCACCTGCTAAGCTATCTTGCCAGCCCATAAGCATTTGATTGAGTGATCAGGAAAGACCATTCTGAGGTTAAAGTCTGGGGATGGAGGTCAGCCAGAAGGAAAAAGAATGGTAAAGGACATAAGGGAAGCAACGGGAATCCTGAGGACACAAGGCTTGAGAACATAGGTAGGGAGAGGCAAGGCATAGTGGGCCTTGGCTACACTGAAGAAAATTGCTAATTACAAAGGGAGGGAATAAATGATTGACAACAAGAAAACGAACCTGAATTCTGATAAATGCAAGAATTTTATTCTTCTAAAGCATTTCACTTGGAAGAAGTGTGCTTCTGGGTCCAGACAGCTGCTCCCAAATAATCATTCAAAGACTTAATATTATAAATGCTCAGCCTATAGCTTAGGTTTGTTTTTAGCTAGCTCTTACAACTTAAATTAACCCATTGCTGTTAATCTCTGTGCTGCCAGAGGTTTATCTCATTTACATACCTCCCATCCTGCTTGCTCTGCATTTCATGGCATCTCAGGGCCGATGACTGACTTTCCCCTTCTCCCCAGCATTCTCTCTGCCCTGAAAATCCTGCCTAGCCATCGTCCAATCAACTTTTTGTTAACAACGAGAGCAGCATGTCTTCACAGTGTACAAAAGGATTATTCCACAGCCCTAGATGAATGTGAAGGATCTCTCACAGTTGGAATGCAGTCAGCTAAAGCCTGGGGAGACAGCAGTGTTGTGAGGGTATGATGTGTGGGAAGCACAGATCTATGCTTGTCTATACACACTCCCACACACAGGTCTTACTTCATTACAATCACACTACGTGTACTGTTCTGAGATTTGCTTTCTTTTAAGAACCATTGATTTTTTTCAACTGTGAACTCCATTGTATAATCCTAGTTACACCTCTACAAAATGCAGCTGAAGGGTTATCTGAGACTAAGGACTATGAATGAGTTCATCTCTTGATTCGGTTGCAGGATAAAGGCCAGCATTCATTTTGTTAAGGTAATCAACTACTTTTCTGAGCCATTTAATGTCTACATCTTGTTTTGTGCCTCTCTCGGAGCCTCAGGTTCACATGTCGGGGCTTTGCTACCCTGCCTCATCTGGCTGTCCCACTGCTGTCAACTGATGCCCACTTGTTTCACTAGGTGGAGGAATGACTGTGTGCTCTCCTAGCCTTTTTTCCCAGTACATCAACTGGTTCAAGAAGTGGGCTTGTGAACTGAGGCAGGAAAGTCAGAATCTTTCCTCCTAAGAGTATGTGAAAACTGGAGCTCATGAGCCAGGCGGTGGTGGCACATGCCTTTAATCTCAGCACTCTGGAGGCAGAGGTAGGCAGATCTCTATGAGTTTGAGACCAGCCTGGTCTATAAGAGCTAGTTCCAGGACAGCCTCTAAAACCCCAGAGAAACCCTGTCTTGAAAAACCAAAACCAACCAAACAAACAATACTGGAGCTTACAAAGTGATAGCCTCTTCCTCGTTAGTGGTCACAATAGAAGTTCAAGAACATCTTCAGCAGGAGAGAAGAAATCAACTGGCATTGAGAAATAAAAACTGGAAAAGACAGTCTCCAAGCAGGTGGGCTCCACCAGCCTCCTGTGTCTACTCATTCCCAAGGCTCCGTGACTATTTTTTCTGTGGTTTAATAAATTTCCCTTTATCCATCACCATTATTTAACCAGGTGATGCATGCCTTTTAATCCTAAGCCTTGAGAGCCAGAGGCGGCCTCACAGGGGTGAGCTAAGGCCCGCCTGGTGTACACAATAAGTTTCAGCCAGCTAGAGCTATACAGTGAGTCCCTGTCTCAAAATAAAACAAACCGTTTTTATTACATTTATTTAATTGTTCATTCAGAGAGGGAGGTACAGGTAGACTCAGAGGGCAACCTGTAGGAGTAATTCTCTCCTTCCAGTGTGTGGGTTTCGGAGCTGCAACTCGGTTGTCAGACTTGATGACAAATACTTTACCTGTGAGCCAACCTTCCTTGATCCTCTTTAAGTTGGGAGTGGTTTTGCAGGGAATGTTGTTCAGTGAGTGATGCAAATACATAAAAGGCTCGATACAAAAAGGTTTGATCTCTACCACTGCAAGAAACGCACGCATGCACATGCACAGAAATATAATGATCACCAAACAAGGATAGCAGGGGCACTTGAAGCCCTCCTAATCTGCCATTCAGTTTACCCACGCCACGTTTCTAATCACACAGTGTAGCAAAGAAGTGTGCCTGCATTTCTTCAGACAAATCCCACATAGCCCTGCTGTCCTACATCCCTTCCAAATGGGGTTCTGCACCTGCCTCTGGCTGAGCCCCTATCCTACCTCCCAGACTACTTTGCCCGAGTATCCGGTCTTCCTGTGGACTGTAGGTTCTACCTTGTCATTGAAACTAGAATTATGGAGTTATCCTAGCTCCTATCTTCTCCACGGTGATTCTTACCGACAAACAGTAATTATTCCAGGTTGCCAAATGCACTTCCTGACCCTGTCAGTCTTCTCTCCATCCTCAGGATCCTGCCTTCTGACAGCTCTCCTCTACTGATCTAACTGATCTGTGTCCATTTTGCTTCCTCCAACCATCTCTAAAAACAGATCTGACCATCTGTTCAGTGGACCTGCATGGCAATCAGATAAGGCTTCCCATTGTTTGAGGTAGAGCCTTCAAGTGCCCCACTGACCATTTGGTCTGGTCTCCCCATCTCTTGTGTGCCTGCCTTCATAACAGCATTGTGGTGGCCACTTCTCTGAGTTTCTCCAACACCCCCACACTGTTTCACTAGCTAATGACTGTCTGCTTATGTATCCTCTCACTGGTTTCCACAGGAAGCAGTTTGTGAGGAATGCTATGTGGAGCACACTAGTAGGCAGGCTGTGTTGTGCTTTAAAATTTTTGTCTTTTCATTGGATTTTATCTTTTGGTTTTTCCAGATACAGACAGGCATTAGACTGGAAAGGCTTGGAAGCAAAACACAAAAGAATGTCATCATTGTTGTCACTTAGCTGAGAACCTACTTCCTTTTTCACAAACAAATTCTATTCAAAAACTAAAGCATTTTATTACATAAATTTTTAGAATTCTCTGCCATGTGCAAATTGTCTATCCTTTTTATCTAGTTCTGGTTCAAAGCTATGTGATAAACAAAAGGGTATGTAGACTATTTCCAAGCCATTTTTAGACTCTGGCAAGAGCCTGCAACTACTTTCCCCCTACTGAAGCAATTGCAGGTGCTGCCTTTGGAGAAAAGTGGGTACAGAGTCACCAGTGTGAGTCTGGGTCAGAAGGAAGGAAAGCCATGGTGATCAGTCTAACTAGCATGTGACCACCTCTCAATAGCCCCTGCGGAGCCCACTCCTGCTGGTACTGTATTTTTCTGGCTTGGGATCAAGGTTTGGTGGGGTTGTCTTTAAGAATGGAGTATTAGGAATGATGGTTCATGACACCAGGCCCAGAACCTGGGAAGCTGAGGTAGAAAGTTCCCTCTGAATTCAAGGTCAGCCTGGGTTACCCAGTAAGAGTCAGGTTGGCCTGGGTTAGGATGAGACCCTGCTTCAAACTCTGTCCCCAGAAAGAGGAGGAAACAAAATCAAACATGAGTATTCATTTCTAATAAGAAAGGGAGAAAGCAACAAAAGACTGGAATTACAGCTTTCTAGGTCTTTCTGTCCTGAAATCCCTTTAGGCAAATGGCCAGAAATGCTTACATAGGAATGCTCTCTCCCCTGATTACAATCTAGCTTCCTCTCTTGACCTAGACCAGAAACTCAGCCTTACAAAACAAGGCGCCCATGTAAAGCTACTCTGGGTCCAGGCCTCAAGAATGAAGAACCCACCCATTTTGGGGTCCCAATTCCCTGGTTCTTGTATGTTAGAAGCTGGCGATACCTGTTCAGGGCTGTTCTTAGAGCCAGGACCAAGACATGCCCTGGAGTTGAGAGGTTAAATCAGATTACCCAAGGAGATGAGGTTGAAACACTTCCACAACTCCCACCTCCACACAAATGGTTGTCTTTCTCCACCTTCTAGTTGGTTTGTTCCTGTCTGAGAAGTTCAGGTTGGATGTGATGGTAATGCTAAGAAGGGCAAGCTGTCAAAAGGGATGCATTATTAGGTTGGAGGTTAGGATGGAGAAAGAGTACCACAGAACCCTCAGGCAGTGGCTCAGATCTGAGCACAGATGTTAGGTCCCTTTGAGTTGCTTCAAATGATTAAAATAACTAGATGTATCTATAGCTTGTAGGTTCATAACCAGGATGTGACTTTAAAGGACAGAAAATAAATTTTCTTTGTGGTCCAGGTGGGCCTTTAACTAGGCTCATACAATCCTCTTGTCTCAGCCTTTGACAAGTAGCTAGGAATACAAGACACATATTATTCTTATTTAATAGTATATTTTCCTTGTTCATGTTTGGGGATTGGCACTTAATATTTTTTCCCACTGAATCTTACAACCCTAAGCCAAGGTTCAGGCTGGTTCAATGCCTCGCCCTACAATACCTCTCTCCATTAGAAACTCAGTCTCAGATCTTGTACCTCTCTTTAGTGGAAATGTTATGTTCATCGGAAACATGGGGCAGAAGCCAGGTGAGTTTGGTTTCCATTCACTGGACTCTTATTATGATCCAGGCATGAGGATTCGTAGGCAGTGAGCTGAGGTATGGCTCAAGAGCACCAACTCACCATGTGTTGGGTCCTGTGTTTCATTTCCAGGACTGCAAAAATAAGAAAGAAGGAAAAAAAAAAAATAAGTGATTGCTAATTTGAGGTGAATAAGACTTCAGCGAGGCCTCAGAGGGAGCTGGTGGAGGAAACAGACATGTGATGCCATAGTTTCACTATCATAGTAGCAAAGGTTTCTGCAGCTTTCCTGGAAGGAAGCCATAAAAGCAACAGAAGGTGCTATAGGGACTCCACCAGTTCTGAAATTTCTTTTCCATCTATTAGTTTTATTTTAAAAGTCATGTCCTTAAAGGTGGCTCATGCATTTAATCCCAGCACTCAGGAAGCAGAGGCAGGTGGATCTTTGTGAGTTCAAGGCCAGCCTAGTCTACAGAGTGAGTTCCAGGACAGTCAGGATTGTTACACAGAGAAATCCTGTCTTGAAAAACAAACAAACAATGACAACAAAAACAATCATGTCCTTTAAGTTGTTTTTCAAATTAACTTGTTTTTCAATTAATAAAATTTCAATTTTATTGTATTTATTTATATATTTTTTTAAAATTCTTTACATTTTTAAAAAAAGGTTATTAGTCACCTTTTTTTTTGAGACAGGATCTCATGTAGCCCAGGCTAGCCTTGAACTTATATCGCTGAGGATAACTCTGAGCTTTTGATACCCCTGCCTCCATCTTCCTGAGATTACAGGTGTGCAGCACCAGGTCCAGCTGATGCTGCACTGTGGGCAGATTGAGCCCAGGGCTCCTATGTGCCACACAAGCATCCGGACACCTGAGTGATGTTCCCAACCCTGTTACTTCTTACAGAAAAGGACGTGAAGGTTCTCTGCAACATTGTGTACTTCACACTCAGTGTTAGAGACTCTTGCTTGAGAGGCAGAAGAAACTGCCCTGCCTCCACCCCATATGATCTAGTAGGGAGCAACCAAAGTTTCCTAGGGAGAAAATTCCAGAGCAAGGCAGGAGCAAGGAACTGGATCCCAGCCCAAACTGTGACCGAAGTCAATTGCTAATCACTGCGTTATACTGGGCTGCATTTGAAGTGTGGCTTATTAGGCATTTAACAGTTGTTTTCTTTCCTGTTTAACATAAACACTTGTGGACAAATCACTTTCTAGAAGGCAAAAGAAAAGTAATGAAAATTGAGCACTGACTTCATGCTAACCACTGGCATGTACTAGCTAAGTTAATTCCCGCATCTGTTCCATTAGGTGACTAGTATTTATCTTGGGTATTCCTGTTTTGGAGCCTATTCTACTCCCAGGATTTCTTTCTCACTTTTCTCTAACAAATTTATGTTCACTCTTCTTAACATATTATCTCCTTTTTGTAGAGATAGCAATGGGGATTCTAAGAGGCTAACATGCTGTGTGTTAGTTAGATCTAAAAGTAGGACCTAAGGCCCAGAGTTTGACCCTATAAAGTTTATGTTCTTCTGACCACACCATGCTGAAGTCTATTCCTGCTTTTGCTTGTAATGGCAGCAGAGGCAATGGGATTGGCTTCCAGTTTCAAGGAAGAGCAGGCAGACTTTCCATGAGTGGTTTGGTCATGGAAACCTCTGGCTGGCATTTTTTGCACCCTACCCCACCAAGCTGTGTGTGTTGAATCTGGACAAGGACAGGGAAGGGTGTATGGGCCATCCCCTGGGAGTGTCCACTGAAGTCTGCTTTGTACAGTTTATAATTTGCTGTAAACAGCTTCTGTCCCTAATTAAACCTGTATGATCATGCCTAGACTTTTAGGAAACAAGGTTTCTTTTTATGGTTTGTTCCTCAGTGGTAAAAATCAGAGCTCTCTTGAATCCATATGCTTCCATTACTTGTTGGGTCCCAACTATGGGACTCTGGATTGTAGTCTACAAATACACAGGTCCTGGAAAACACTCAGCAAATGCCAGATGAGGGGACCACTGGTAATTATGTCTCATCTCTTCACATCCTGCTCAGCAGGGCTCCAGACACCTGATGTCATTTCTGCTAGGCTGGGCTAAGATGTAACTCTCAGTTAGACAGTGTTGCTTGAGTGGTTTTTGAGAAGCACTTTGGTTCAGAATGACTTATTCCTCCTTATTTGGTTCAGAATGAGACAGGTGCTCAATGAAACCACCTTAATATGAAGTTGGCAATAAAAGAAAATGACTGTGGTGCGGTATCTTTAACTTTTGCTAATTAAGAAGAGTATGTGTTTATTAAATAAAATCTTAAAAACACACATAAATAGAAGAAAAAGTGATCATGGCCTTCTTGCCCAGAAACAACCACTGTTTAGCATTTTGACCAATTTTCTATTATCAGAGAATTGCGGTTAACATTTTTTACAGTTTATTGTGGTTAAAAAAAAAGATATTTCATATAAATTGAAATCAGGATTTTTTTTTAAAAAAAAAAGATTTACTTTTTTATTTATGTGTGTTTCTGGGCATGTGCATGTGGGTTCCCCCAGAGGTCAGAAGAGAGCACTCAATTCTATGAAGCTGGAGTTACGGGAAGTTGTGAGCTGCCCAACTTGAGTGCTAGGAATTGAACACAGGTCCTCTGCAAGAGCAGTGTGTGCTCTTAACCACTGAGCCACTTCTCCAGCCTCCAGATAGCATTTAAATCAGAAATTTTGTTTACTGAATAGGGGCCTCTATTGCCAGTACTCATTGCCCCTTTCCTAGTAAAAACTATAGGAAAGATTCCTGGAGCTGGAGGCATAGCTGCTACAGCTCTTGCTTGTCTGATACACGAAAGCTTCGCACTGAGCACTGCCCATTAGAAATTCAGTGAAAATGGAAACGGCCACTATATGCTGTCTCATCTTGGCAGTCACTGATCTTACATAGTCCAGTACTGATTGTAGCTACAAAGAAGGTACAAATGTGAGCAGGTAATGTTAAACTGATAAGATTAATCTTATGTTTTATTTACTTTAAACAATGTTTAATTAAAAAATGTTTAATTTTATAGGCAGGTGGATCTCTATGAGTTTAGGGTCAGCTTGGTCTACAAAGCAACTTCCAGGACAGCCAGAGCTGCTATAGAGAGAAATCTTGTCTCAGACAAAAACAAAACAAAACAAAACAAACAAAAAAAAAAACAAACAAACAAAAAAGAAGTTTATTTTTGTGGCTCTGGGGATTGAACTGAGGTCCTAATACCACTGAGCAATTCCACCCCAGCCCCCCTTTGAGGCCATAACTTTCAAGCTTCCCAAGCAGGCCTTGAACTTTGCCTTGGCTTTTAAAGTACTTGCCATGCTAGAAGACTTCCCCCCTGAACTACACCCACAGAAGATTCTGAAATCCTAGGGGTCACAGGCTTGTGCTACTGCACCTGAGGACTTGTAACTATGTAGTCACACATATTCAGGTCAAGTGGCTATAATGTTGCCTGGGAAATTCTACATAGTGGAATCTATTAACAACAACAACATCAACAACAAAAATATTCAGTGGTCTTAAAGTATACAGTGGACAGGGAATGAAAACTGGCATTGAAAATCTGTCATTTGAAACAGTGACAGGACTGGTTTTTCCCTTCCTTCCTTCCTTCCTTTTTTTTTTTTTCTTTTTTCTTTCTTTCTTTTTTTTAACCCAGCAATGAGAAATGACACACTCCATGGTAAAAATGGAGAGGGGCTCACAATTAGTCTGTGGAAAGGAAGTCAGTCATTAACTACCTTCTGACATCCTAGCAATTAGCCAGGCTCGGAAGAAGAGCAGGTATCTCCAGGGAGGTGCCAAATAAATAGGAGACAAGAGACTGTAAAAATGAAAAGCCTTTTGGTCTTTCATCACAGGATAATCCAATGCATTCGAATTAAGGGCAAAGAGCTCAGTGATAGCCTTTGTGAGGAAATAGGAGCTGTGTAGCAGGATATCCTTCTTCCGCACTAAAGCACCCAATTCTTTCAATTTTATATACAGCGGAAGCAATTAATTGTACTAGAACGAAATCCACAGCTGGCTCTTCCTGATGGCCCCATAAGCAACGAGCACTATTGTTCAGCTTCCGGGACAGAAGTAGAGTCATTCTTCTGCTGCCAGACTGAGATTTTCTGATTGCCTAGTGCAACTTCTCCAAAGATAAAAAAACCTGCTAACATCCAAAACTCAACTTTTCTTGTCATCACACATTTGGAGGTGTAAACAACTGTCAGAAGTTAACTTTTTATTTGCAATATAATCGGAACATGTGACTGACTTGATGGTGGTATTTCTTCTAAACTTTATATGACTGAATCATAAGTTACTCATTTTTGTTTGTTTTACATGTTTATATGAAGTCAACTGTACTGCTTTTTTTTTTGTGATTCAACATTCATACTGTGGCTATTTAGGGATTGTGCTAAACAAATGATTTTACATTAAAAACCTAGAAAACTCAACATTCATTCCAAACTGCCTATGTGCTATTATTTTGTCTTCTAGATGCATCAAAACACGGTATGTCATTCATTTGTAGATGCATGTTTTAGAAAACCTTTAAAAACCACAATGTCTTCCACTTGTTGATGTGTTGTAGTTTAATTGGAGATTAAAAAAAATCTAAAATAATGGTGTATTCTATAATCAATGATATCTTTGCTACTATGGAAAGAACAACAGTAACTTTTGGTATGAAGACAAACCTATCAGTTAAATACATGGAAGCTTCAATTACATCTTATATGGAATTCTAATTTCATTAAGACAAATACGAAGCTTGTTATTTTCATTTCTTCCCCAGTCTTCTTTAAAACAAGTTATTATTACTATTATTGTTTTGTTCTTTAAACAATTTTTAGAAAAGACTTTTTATTCTATGTATGAGTATTTTGCATGCATATGTGTACGCAAGAATAGTCAGTGCTCTTAACTGCTGAGCCATCTCACTGCTCTGACGTTGTTCTTTTGAATAGTCTCATGTAGCCCAGGGAGGACTGGAATTCTGTATGTATCTGAGGATGACCTTGAACTTCAGGTCACCATCACCTTCCAGCTTCTGAGAGTACAAGTATACATCACCATACCTGGATCTCAACCAGTTGCTTTAGATTTTCTGGTGCTGCAAACTGAACTTGGGACCTTGCATGCGCTAGGTAAGCCCTCTACTGTGAGCTACCCACTTCTCTAGCTCCAAGTTTTCTGGTTATAAAAGTGTTATTGCCCACTGTATGAGGTAAAACTGTAGAAAATAGGAGCTATGCATTGGATTCCACTCAGACCACTCCCAATACTCTGTCCTGATTTCCTTTTAGTTATGCATACACTTATTTTGTAACAGAAAATTAAATGCTTAAGTACATCTCCCCAACTATCCTAAAAGGTACATAGTATTAAGCAATTAAAAATTCATTTTTTTAAAACAACTTCTTTGATTAACATTTAATAGCTGTACTTGTTTGTTATTTAATATTTCAAAACAAGTCTAAGACATGTACTTATCAAATCTGGACAATCCTCATTCCGTCTCCTTATCATTTTGTTTAGCTTTTGAGTGTCTCTCTTCACATTCTTGCTTGAAATATGTAACAGGTGTGGAAAGCCTTGGCTTTGATCTTCAGCAAAGTGCATGCTCATTCTTGCACACGCATGAGCGCACCCCCCCACAGAGATTAGGCTCTCTGATGATAACTGGAACAGTACTTTTGTGGTGTTTGTTACATGTACAGTTATTAAAAAACAAACAAACAAACAAAAAAACCCCAAAAACCAACTCTGTGTACACCTTTAATCCCAGCACTTGGGAGGCAGAGGCAAGCAGGGTCTCTGAGTTCCTGGGCAGTCAGGTCTACACAGGGAAACTATGTGTCTAAAAGGAAGGAAAGAGGGAAAAAGAGAGGGAGAGAGAGGGGAGAGAGGGAAGAGGGGAAGGGGGAGAGAAGGAAGGGGAGGGGGAGAACAAGAGAAAAACCCTGGACACCACCAGCCATGAAAGGCAATTTGAATAGTGCTTTCCTTGGTAACCTAGCAACCCTGGGTTCAGCACTTAGGCTACAGCAATGATGGTGTGAGGATGGGGGTGAGGGAAACAAGGGGGACAAAAGCACAGTCTATTGCAAGCAGTCTGTTATTTCTTCCCTCCTCCAGCTGGACTTTGAAAACAATGAATTAGCAGAGGCAAAGGTGTGGACGCATTTGTATTTTGATGACCTACCTTAGCTTGTCTCTTCCTAGGGAGGAGAGGCTTCCTAGCTGGGAGGTGAAGAAGCACCTACTCACAATTAGACGGTTAGGATACACGATCTTTTTTTGGAGCACAGTTAACAGATGTCGTCACAATGCAGTGGTTTCTAGACTTATTGGGAATGTGGTGTTTCACTAGAAGAAGCCTAGAAAAAGTGGCATGTCTAGCTGAGAGGACAACCACGTAGGAGGTGAGCTAGTATAGCTCAGGCTACAGTGAGGAAGACCCGCTTTAAAGGTGCACAGCAAACTAAATAAAAATAATCGACACTTTAGAGGAGCAGGTTCTGGTAATTGGTTAAATACAGGATTATGTTTGTCTGGAAGAAGTGAGAAAGTAGTTTTCAAAAGCAAATGGAGTCTCATATTAACTGCTGGAGGCAGCTATTAAGACTATCGTCAATGAAAGTTGTGCCATTAGAGGACAAGAACATATATGATGCCTACACCATACTGTCATACAGTCACCGTTTAATAAATATTTAGCACCTACTGGTATGCCAAGCAGTGTGTTAGAAAACAAGGATTAGGACCTGGCACTATACAGCTCAGTGGTAGAACACATGCTTAACCTCAACAAGACCTCTGGGTTCTACCTTCAGTACTGAAAAACAAAACAAAACAAAAATCAGCACTGCCCAACCACAAGCCAGGGTATTTTTTACCAGGCAAAAATTATTTGTAGTATATCCAGTATATATACATATGTATTTCCTCTATATAACATTTTCTGCTATATATACACAGATACTACCTACTTTTTTTTTTTTTTTTCTGGTTGAAAAACACTAGTGTAACAGGTCATTAGCTCACTGCCCTCAATGTGGGGAAGGTGGGGCAGTGAGCTGTATAGCAGGATGGGGTCAATTTGTGCCCGGCTGAGTGAGAGCGGGGATGGGAGGAACTGCAGTTCCCGAGAGCAGCACCTGATAACCAGAGAAGTGAGCAAACAACAGGTGGTAGTCTAGGAGAACAGTTGGCAGCAGGATACCCAGCCCCAGGAAATGAGGGAAAGCACTGCTGATTAGAACAGCCAGGAACACCGAAGGTGGAAGAAAAGAGCTAGAGGCACATAGCCCGGCCAGTCTGTACCCTGGGACTGGCGTGAACCCTGACAACAGACAGAGAAGCTTGCAGTCTCGGCAGGCTGACAGTGCAGGATTTAAATACAAAAGGGCCCAGGCTAGGGATGTAGTCTAATAGGTAAAGTGCTTGACTGGCATGCAGGCTGCTCTGGGTTAGAGTCCCAGCACTGCATAAACCTGGCAATGTGGCACAAACCTGTAATCCCAGCACTCAGGTGGGTGCAGGTCAGATGTTCAAGGTCATCCTCTGCCAGTGAGTTCCAGGCCAGCTAGGACCTTGCTTCAAAACTAAATAAATGGCTCAGTGAGTTCTACATGGTAGAAGGAGAGAACAAATTTTGGAAGTTTCTTCTTGCAGGCTATGCCAGTTATGTACCATCCCTAACAACAATAAACATACATACATACATACATACATACATACATACAAGGGCTGTGGATCAATTCACAGCAAGGGCCAGGATCAGGACTCCCCACATAAACACAGAAGAGAGATACTGAACAGAAGCCAGGCCTTGTGCTTGAGACAGAAGTTCTGTCTAGGAGAGGACGGGGCTCTAACTAAGGTGGGAAGGAACAGCAACCACCTACTAAGGGCCAAGTAGAGCTACTCTGTAGAGATACCCCCAGGAGAGATCTTTCTGTCATAGAAAACAAGTGCTATGAAGCAAAGCAAAATTAACATGGAGAAAAGAAAGAAGAAAATTATTTAGAAGTAAAAACTAGAGAAATAAAATACTGTATGTAAACCAAGATGGCGTATCATTAATAAAATGATATGGTAATGTCCAGGCTGAAAATTGCATATGTCCCCTCTACTTCCCTTAACATAACACGTTTATCCATTTAATACTGGGTTTGTAACAAACTTAAGTGTCACCTACCAAGGGCATCCCTCCACTGGTCTTTACTGAGCTCTTATCTCCGTACCCACAATGACTTACTGCTGCCTTTTACCTCATAAAATCTTTACAACAGGAAAATGACTTTGGACGGATTAACTTGGATTAATCTATTGAACTTGGATCCCTGAAGGCAGAAGTCCCTATTTCACCAAGGATGATGTAATCCACAGTTTCCCTGACCAATCCTCACCTTTTCACATTGTCATGCTCCCTTCTCACACTGAAAGGGTCTTAGTGTCCAGGTTCAGAAGCTCAGAGGAAATCCATGCTTATCTATCTCAGTCATTTAACAAACACCAGGTGCTGAGCATTTAACAAACGCTGAATGCTGAACGCCAGGCACTGAGATCTGAGAGTGGAGAGAACAAACCAACAAGTCTTTCTCCTCTTGGAGTTTATACTCTACAGGGCAGAGGGGCTCAGGTCATAAACTAAGTAAAGAAACCTCAGATAATAAAAAGTAATATAAAGAAAACAAAATCTGGGGTATTGATATAAGATAGGTGATTAGAAAAGTGTTCTGAGGCCGGGTGTGGTGGTGCACCCCTCTAATCCCAGCTCTTGGGAGGCAGAGGCAGTCAGATCTGTGAGTTCAAGGCCAGCCTGGTCTACAAAGTGAGTTCTAGGACAGCCAGGGCTACATATTATACAGAAAAACCTGGTCTCAAAAAACAAAATAACATGTGGAGGAGGAGCCATGATCTATAGGGAGGGAATACTTCCTGATTTGTTCAGGTAACAACTGCCACTCTTAGGACCTATGATAAAACTAACTGCCTAGAGGAAAAGGCCTATTTCTAGTCCCCTCTATTAACCCACTTAAAGGAATTCTACTGCATTATGGAATGTTAAATTGAACCTTGAAGTGTTGCCTTTGACTTTGGGGGCCAGACCATACGTGTCCAGATGTCTCCTTGGGCTCTTGGCTCTATGTTCATTTAGTGGGCAGGCAAACCGGAGAAACAGGCTGGCATGCTTATACATGCCAGGAGCCAAAAAGCAAACCATGTCCTGGCTCAGCTCACTTGTCTGTAGGCAGGCTGTGGGCTGCGATATGCTGCCATTTTAAGCTGGGTACTAGGTGAGTTGATTTAAGGAGAGCATGAGAATAGCAAGTTACATCCCCAAATACCTGAAAAGGATCTTTTGTAGAGAAGCAAAGATATGAATTAAAATCTGATGCTTACATTTTGCTATCATTTCAGTTACATGTAACTCAAGTCAGCCAGCATCCACATGTGCATTTCAGGCTTGACAGCCTAAAGCTCCAACCTGAGATTCTTGGGTCCTTATAGGCTGATTTCTAGCCCCAAATCAAATTAGGCTGCAGAGGTCACACTAGGTCCACTTGCCATGGTTTTCTCTGTCACAGTACATGGATGGGGCCAAAACTTTTGGTCAATGAGTCTGGAACAAAAGGGTCACTCTTTTCCTTGAAATTAAAGAGGGGCAGTATGTAGAAATATCAAGGAGGAAAAGTGAGAATCTTTAGTGGATGCAAGAAACCAATGATATCACAATATACTTTCATTACAGTGAGAATGTTACAATGACTCAAAACTGTGACAGCCCAAGAGTTCAGAAAAAAAGACGAGAGAACATGACTAAAATGTAGTTGACTATCATGGAGGCATGATAGTCATGGGTTCTGAAGGTGAAGGCAAAAGGAGAAAAGGGCACAGAAAACAGTTTGAACAGAATATAAGGGAATTTAAATCTTTTCAGCTGAATCTGAAGGAATACTTTAGAGTCTAAGTTGCCCCCCCCCAATGTGTGCCTGCCACAGTCTCTTCTCTCTTCTATTTAAATGATTTCCCAAGACATTTTAAAAGTTCTTTCAGAAAAATGAATTAACCGAATACTGTATTTGTTGACTTACCGAAGAAGTTAGGTATTTAACATCTGGTTTAAAGGGGTTTATCTTTTCTTTCTTCATAAACAGGTCACCGAACACTTGTAACGGCTTTTTTGCACGAAGAAGGAGAGGAAAAGGAAGAAGAGGTAGTGACAGCTATTTGCTTTTTCTAAAATGAGGGAATGGGACTCGGGAGGGTATATGAGGTCACTGGGCTGAGCCAAAGGTGGATTGCGAGTCGTATTTATAGTCGGCTGACTTCAGTTCAGCCGGCTCCCGCCGCTCCTTATCTTACGCCCCAGGAATTCGCGGGCCCGCAGAGCCCAGCTACCCCAGCGCCCCGACCCCGGGGCCGAAGCGCGGCTTTCGCTGCGTGCTCCCGAGAACGCGTGCACCCCCACGTCCCTCCGCGGGAGCCACAACCAGACACCGGGAGCGGGGTAGGGGTGGGGGTGGTAATGAATGCAGTGTGGCAACATGTTTCTTTTCAACGACAACCCCGAACTGGCAACCGATCCCGCACCGTGGAGTCTCAGTGCCTTCGGAGCAAGTCCGCCACTTCTCACGTGCACATAGCGCGGGCGAGCTTCGGCTCGAGAAGGGGTTGTGCCCGCACGGTCCACTTTTCCGCAGCCTCGTCCAAGCAGCCCCTCCGTCACGCGGGAGGCGGCGGCGGCGTGCGCCAAGGGGCGGCCCCCCTCCCCGCGGCAACCTGGCGCCCCCGTGCCGGCGGCCGGCCCTTCTTCCCGGCAGAGGGGCGCCGGGCTCCTCGGGCCCTTCGGGCACTTCCGTCGAGCTCTCGGCTCCGTTCGTGTCCGGGGCGGGGCCGGCGCCCCGGGGGCGGGCGCGCGCGCAGAGCTGGCGGGTGCTCCCGAGAGCGCGCGCGCCGCCGCCTCTCGCCCGGGCCGCCCCTCCCCCACGCGCCGCCCCTCCCCCCTCCCCGCGAGCTCGCGTCCTCGGCGGCTGAGGCGGCAGAGATTGGAATCTGCTCGCCGGCCGCGCGGAGGAGGAGGAGGGCGGAGGGAGGGAGGGAGGGAGGGAAGGAGGGAGGAGGGAGGTTCGGGCTCCCGCGCGAGACGAGGATCGCACGGCCGCGCGAGGGGCGACAGGGCCCGGGCCGCTGCGCGCCGAGGGCGGAGGCCGAGCCGGGCCCCGGCGCCCCGCGGCTGTCCGTGCCCGCCTGCGCCGAGCGCTGGAGGATGAGTTTCTCGGGATCCCGGTGAGTTGGCGGGTTGCGGAGTGCGGGAGGGCCGGCGGAGTTCGGGGCGACGGTGGCGGTGCCGGGCAGGGCCGCGACGCGCCTCAGCGGGGCCTGCGGGAGACCCCGGCCCCGCGGCCCGGCCCGGCCCGGTCGGCCGGCCGCGCTCGCCCTTTTGTTCGCATTCCCACCACTCGGAGGACGCTTCTGGAGTCCTTAAATGGGAACGGCGCTCTGCTCCCGCTCCACAGTTGCGCCGCTGAATCTGGGGCTGGGTCTCGGGACTCTGCTGGAAAAAGAGAGAACGAAGCGTGTTCGGTGCGGGGGTGGAGGCCGGACTAAGTGATCGGCCCGTCCGCCCAACTTGGCTGCGGGAAGGCGCCGGGCTTCTCCTTCGGTCCCTGCGAGTTGGTTCACCTGTTGTTCTGCGCGGCCTCCGCTGCCATGTCTGTTGTGATTGTGCACTTCGATTTCGGAAAACTTTGTTCTGGATTGCGTGTATACCCCCCTCCCCTCCCAGTCTCCTAGCGGGAAGATTTGGCAAAGAAAAAGGAGAAAGAAAGGAAGAGAGAGAGAGAAAGGAAAGAGTCAGGGAAGAAAAGTAATAACGTTGTGTGTTAGTGTCTGGCGTTTTGTGACTTGTAAGACTTCGTCGCGATGTCGATCGATCTTTTCATTTGGTTAAGGGGCTGCCGATTTTCTCTTTTAAACCGTTTACAAACTGTTCTGAGGACATGATAAGAGCTTAGCATTCATGTCACGTCGTTTACTTCTTAAGATAACTCTGGTTATTGTATTCTTTGTTGTTTTAGAGGAGGAAACCGAGACGAAGAGGTTAAATAACTTAGTGAGCTGGGATTGGACCCAGGGACGTCGTATTCAAGGGTATGGCCCTCGTACAAAAGCAAATTGTGCAAAGACTTAGAGCGTTTTCCAGTTATGCATGAAATCCCGTGTTGCTTCAGTTGTGAACGACTTGTGTTTGCTAGTGAGGGGAATTAAACTTGGAGATAAAGCAAAAGGTAACTTAATGCTTATCATTGCTCTCAGTTGAACTAAAAGGATGTTGAATTTATCTTAGCTTTTTAGAGTCAGAACTAAAATTCGAACACTTCTGTAGGAACTCAAGAGTTTATGGAAGGCAGACTTAAATTTGGAATGCGTTTTTTAATTTAATCGATATCTGTTGTTTTATCTCCCCCTCAACCCCCCTTCTCGGTGGAGCCCTTTCAAACCAGCGGGTGCTTTTTGCTTTGGATTCCTTCTCAGATCTACTTTCCTTCTGGAGGATCCCAGCCACTTTACTAGTTAACACCTTGATTCATCCCCTTTTCCTACATACTGGAGCATTATCTCTGTTATCTTGTTTCGTTTTTTGTTGTTTTGAAACGGAGTTTCAGTATATAGCTAAGGCTGGCCTCGAACTGGCTATGTAGAATTGGCTGGTATTTGGGGGTTTTTAAAAGTACACATGTATTTAGGATCCTTTAATTAACAAAAACAACAACAACAACAAAACTGTTTTGCTAGTCTCTCAGGCAGTGTTGTATTTCCTTTTCAAATCATTAACATTTTAAAGTTTTTTCTTACAAAAGTAATACATGGTCGTTAAAGAGAAATTGCAAAATAGAGCAAAATTGAAGTAAAATTAAAATACAGTCATCTGTAATCTCTCCTGGAGAGACTGCCAAGAAGAGACTTACTTTTCCTCCTTGGGCACCGGTGACCATACATTGCATTGAGGCCGTGTTGACAGTATTTTAAGTTCAGGAAGGAGCTGTATAGTCTAATCAGATCCAAGCAGTGCTCTGAGTCCCGAGGTATCTGCTCAGGAAGCCCCTGCAACTGAGCTACACTCCCAGCTGTACGCCACATCTTTAAACCGGATCCTTGCTGTTCATTCACCTATATGTTTCATCGGAGGAATATGTACTGTTTTCTGACCCACTAAGGGTGGGGTCTGGGCACCCACACATACAGTCCTATACTCGTGAGCTTAACATCTAGTGGGGGAGACATGTGGAAGGATGAGTTCTATATAATTAAGTGTAATTGTGATGATAATTAAAGTGTGGGGTATTATAGAAGCTTAGAGTGGAGACCCGACCTGGTGCTGGTGTTGCTGAGAGAATGTAGGAAGATTTCCCTAAAATGTTATTTTGCATCCTGACACAATTGTGAGGGGAGAAAGAATTAGATGAAAAGGAGGCTTCTGTGACATGATGGCTTTATTCTTTTTTTTGCCCGATTTCTATCTCTGTTCTTCCTTCTTTCTCCTAAGTATTCTAAATGTTTTCCAGGTTTCATTTTTCACACCACTTTTTAAAAAATATCTCTAAGTCCTTTGAATTATTCCACTTATTTCTGTGTGTATGCTGCATGGCACACTTTTGGAGGTCAGAGGGCAGCTTGCAGAGGTGAGTCTTTCCTTCCACCATGTGTGTCCTGGGCATTCAGGTCATCAGGCTTGGTTGGTTGCAGACACCTTTTTTTTTTTTTTTTTTTTACCTGCTGAGCCATCTGGTTGGCCCTCCTCTGAATTATTGTTCAGAATTTTTTCTGTTTGATTATTTCTCAAATCCTGATCTGCCTTCTGAACTTGAGGCCTCTGGTTGCTTTATGTAAAAAAACTGTACCTGGTAGTCTAGTTCATATGAACTCTTCCTTAGCCGTTGCCTTATAGTGCTACCTATCCTGTTAATGAATGGATCAAGAGCAATTCTCTCCCGAGTCTTTCCCAAGTCTAGTCTGTAGCCAGCATTCATAGATCCTGGTTTCTTTCCTGATACTGTGACTCTTCTTTGTATTCTTGCCAATTCTGATACAAGTCTTAGTTTGTGCTGGTTTGGGATTATAGTAGTTATAGAATAATTGGGTAGCTTTCCTTCTTGCTGTCTTTTCAGGAGCAGTTTGGACTGGAGTTATTGCCCTTGAATGGCTGGCATGCATATATATTTAGGTCTAGATCCTTTTTTTGGAGAAGACTTTTCAATTTATTTAATATTTATTGATTTGTGTAAAATTTCTATTGTGTGAATCTTAGAGTTTCATTTTTTTTCAAGATTTGTTTTTAATTTTAATTAGTTGTATGCATGTATGTCTTTGTGTGGGTTTTTATGTGCTTGTGAATGTGTGTGTCCAGAGAGGTCAGAAGAGGGTGTTGGGTTCCCCCGAGCTGAAGTTTCAGACACTTGTGAGCCCTGCATGGTCTGTCTTGGTAAGCAAACTTCAGTCCTCTGTAAGAACAGAACAGCAAGACCTCTTACTTTCTGAGCTATCACTTTAGCCCTATATTTCATATCCCCCCCCCCAAGAATTTATTTCTTGAGTTTCCCAGAAATAATTTTTGAATTAAAAATATTTTTTTTATTAATTCAAGAATTTCATACAGTGTGTTTTGATTGTATTCATCCCCCAAGCTCCCAGATCTATCCTCCACCCTAGAGGACAAGGTTTCTCTATGTAGCCCTGGCTATCCTGGACCTTGATCTGTAGACTAGGTTGGCCTTGAACTCAGATCTGCTTGCTACCTCTGTCTTCCAGGTGCTAGGATTAAAAATAAGTGCCTCTACTGCCCTGAAGTATGATCAGTCTACCAGGGATCACACCCTTAAATAAAACTTACTCCCTCTCTTAATAACCATCAAATGCCAATAGCTCCTCAGCTACTGGTGGGATTTCATGCCCACCCCTCACCCCCATGCAGGGATTTTGTCTGGTTTGAGTTTGTACAGGTCTTGTGTATGCTGTCATAGCCACTGTGAGTTTCTATATGCAGTTGTCCACCACCTCAGTCTTTACAAGATCTTTGAGACTTTCCTGGAGGGATGTGATATGTTGGTTCCCTTTAGTGTTGAGTACTTTAGTCTCAACTCTGCACACTCACTGGTTGAGGGGCTCTATGTTAATTGCCATCTATTGCAAGGAGCTTCTCCAATGAGGTTTGAGAGATGGTCTTATCTATGGGCAGACCAATAAGTCATTAAGAGACATTTTTGTACTAGCAAAATATTTTGTACTAGCAAAAGTTCTTAACTTCTCCCCTAGAGCCCACAGTTTCTTGGCCAGCCATAGATTCCATGTCATGATGGGATAAAATACTTTATTTGGTGTTTATTTGGTTTTCTTGTAGTTTTCCCCCTTCCACTTTAAATTCTACTATGTGTCTCTCTTTTTTGGTTTACTCCAGGGTTGGTGAAATCCCATGGTAAAGGAGAGTCTACTGTGTGTTATTCTGTTCTTGTTAAGGAACAAGGTCTTGTTGTATTGCTCAGGCTGGACCCAGATTCCTGGGATGAATATCTTCCTTCCAGTAGCTGGGAATCCAGCTACCTGCCATCATAACCAGCTTATACTTAGCTTTTCAAAGTAAATTATAAGCCAGGTGTGGTGGTACACACTTAAAAGCCCAGCATTTTTGAGATGGAGGCAGTGGGGGATCCGAAGTTCAACACCAGCCTGGATACACGATAGTCTGTTAAAACAAACAAACAAAAAACAAACAAGTAAACATAAAAATGTCTTTGAATTTTTCTAATTAAACAATTATTTTAATGTGTGTCAATCTTTTCAACTAGTATTTTTTGTTGTTGTTTTGTTTTTCAAGACAGGGTTTCTCTTTGTAGCTCAGGCTGGTCTTGAATTCACAGAGATCTGCCTGCCTCTGCCTCCTAAATGCTGGCATTAAAGGTGTATGCCACCAGACTCTCCATTCTTAAAAAAGTAAATAAAGTTGTGGGCTGGGCAGTGGGTGGTGCTTGCCTTTAATCCCAGCACTGGAGAGGCGGAGGTGAGAAGATCTTTTGAGTTCAAGGCCAGCCTGGTCTACAGAGTTAGCTCCAGGACAGCCAGGGCTACACCTAGAAACCCTGTCTTGAAAACATAGAAAGGAAGGAAGAAAGGAAGGGCCTGTGCTTGAAATCACAGCACTCTGTGGAAGAATTGTGCCTTGGAGGTCAGCCCACCTCCAATGCACAGCAATGTGCATTAACTAGGGGTTTAAGGAAATTGATAGACAGTGGAATTCATCTCAGTTTGGACTTAGTGCATCTCTAAATCAGGTTCATCTGGGCAGTTAAATATAGCACTAATGAATAGAAATTGAATACACATTGAAATTCTTTTTGAGTGTCTTAATTTTTTTCTTGTGGACTTTGTTTTCTTATGGTACAGACTTGTAGTGCTAGTGTCTAAGCAGTGTTGCTGGGCTCCTCTGGCTATAATATGATTTGAGGGGGCTAAGGTATGGCAGGTGTAGGGAGAAGACATCAGCTTTGCCTTTTGGGCATAATTACTCACAGAAGAATCAATTTGAAGAAAGACCCAAAGTCCTGGAACGTGCAAGTAGGTTTTAATGACCTGGCAAGATTTGGCTAACTAGGTGCAGATGAGAAAGGGTGGGATTTGGTTAAGGTTGATGCCCAAGTTTCTAACTGGGGAAGCAGAGTGATTTGAGTTGATGACTGAGATGAAAAAAAAAGTGGCGGAAGGGCTGGTCTGTGGAAAGAAATAGTGGTGTTTTTTTTTTTTTTTTTTTTTTTTTTTTTTTGTTTTTTTTGCTTTGCATTGATTGATTGTGTGTCTGTATTGGGCTCACATGTGCCGGAGTTCTCTCTACTATGTGGGTTCTGGGCATTGAACTACGTTGGGCAGGCTTGATGGCAAGCACATTTACTCACTGGGCCACCTCACTAGCACCAAGTAGTGTATTTTATTCCATCCTTCCTTCCTTTCTTCTTTTCTAAAATAAGGGGTTTAAAACAGCCTTTAAACAACCAAATAGAGGTTTCGGGAGCCCAGGTTGCAGCTCAGTCAGAGGTAGAGTGCATGCTTTTGTAGTAGGTATGAGGCCCTGGGCTCAATCTCCAGCATCAATTTTTTTTTTTTAAAGGGTTTTTTGGCAATTGTATATATGGACCTGGAACTTCACAGATGTTTGGGCTGGAGGAAGACCATCTGGAGGGATTGTCGTTTAGATTGTATATTGCTGTCTGGAGGGATTACCACATAGGTTGTGTATTTTAACAGCGGGATTGATTGGGTGGTTCTTAAGAGTGACTTGCTTGACTTTAAGAAAGGCTCCACCATATTAAAACAAACAACTTGAAATAAGTGTGATTGGATCTAGTGGTGGAATTGGGGGTCTGTCTTCTCTGTTTCTCATATTTTGGGGTTCAGTTTTTGGCCAAGGCATTTATCTGGTAGAGGAGCACTACTGGCAACTAATCCAAGCTTACCTGGATCTGACTGCTGTGGATTCACAGGAGAAGGAAATCTTTTCTAATTGTATAAGTCTGTCTCCTGCAGAGATGCTTATGCATGTACATGAACGATGGAGTGACATTGGTGTCTGTGCCTTCCTTCCATATCCACTTAGGCATTCAGCTTTTATATATCACTGTAGTGGTCTTTGTAGAACCATGTGGGATGGGCAGGTGGTAGTTTTTCCCAAATAAAAGATGACTCTGGATAGATAAGGCTAAATCCACTTCGGTCCTTAGCCTTCTAAAGGTCATTCTTTTAGACTCTGAAGAAAAACACAACAGAATAATTTTGGAGAAATTTCATGGTTATACTGTGGACTTCTTCCCAGGGTCTCCTGGTATATTCAGTAAAGATTCCAAGCAATGAAAACTTAAGGCCTGAGTAGAGAAGACTGATGTTGTTAGGGGTCTTACAGTAGAGTGTGACCAAGGAACCCTGGCTGTTTAGAACACACATGTTTTAGAATGTGGCATTTAAAGTAAGAGGGAAGATGATTTAAAAGCAAACGTTTTTGTTTACTTTTTTAAAATTATGAGAGCAATACATCCAATATGGATAATGTAGAAACTATGAAAAACTACCCACCAAAAAGCAGTATGAATGATTACTTTGGGCTTCCAATTTGATGGGAAATGTCTAGTACTGTTTTCTACTGCAAAGCAGCTATGCAGCCTTGGATAGCACACAAAACTACTAGAATCCATCTTGAAAGTGAAAGAGAACATGTGACCTTTCAGGTCTTTTTCTACTGCAGAGGAAGAAAGGGAGAGGGTTTATCTTAAAGGGAATCTTAGTTCTATGCCAGGTGGCCATATGCTGGAGGGAGAGAACCTACTGCCCTCTCAAAATTAAAGGAAAAAAAAAAGTTCATGACTTCATTGCGGAGCAGTTAGTTGCTGATATTTCAGATGCTATTGTGCTTTAGGTCCTGATGGCATTGCTGGATTCCTGACTTGACAGAAAACCCACTCCTTTAGCTTGGCAATGTTTGCAAGTAAGAAAGGGAATGACACCTGGTATGGTTTTGTCAAAGTCAACCTGGTTTACAAATTGAGCTCTAGGACATCCAGGGCTACACACAGAGAAACCTTGTCTTGAAAGAAGAGGAAAGAAAAAGAGTACTAACATATTACTAAAATGTCTCATCATTTGTGTTTGTTAATGGGGGGGGGTGACATTCTTATTACAATATAAAATCTAAATCCTCTGAGACTACCTTTTTCTGGCCCAGGCTACATTCCTGTGGTGTTTGCTTCCTACTTACTACCTTGTTGTTAGCCTAAGTTGACTAAATATGCCTTTCTGGATTTGCATTCTAAATCTTCGTATCTGTATTGATCCCTGCAGTACCCCTACTACATGTAGCTGTTAGACATTTGAAATGTAGCTAGTTTGAATTGTGTCACGGTGTAAATTAAATTACACACAAGCCATTCTAATAGTGCAAAAATCTAAAGTACCCGTGCTTTCAAATTGAAATACTACTTTGGATACATTGGGTTAAAGAAATTATTATTTAGTGGGTTTTTGTTGTTTTATTTTTTTGGCAGTCTCCCTGTGTTGCTCATAGCAGCCTTGAGCTCTGAACTCACAGTCTCTTGACTTTCTTTCTGAATGCTGGGATTATAGGAGTTTGCTGTTGCACCAGGATTGGTTTTTTTTTTTTTTTTTAACCCTTTCTTTTTTCCTCTTAGCATATCTATGCCTAAAATTAAGTAGAGTGACATAATGAGAATATTCTGTAATCCTCACCTCCCATTACTACTGATACAGTCATAGGGGTTATTAGTATAATCTTTCTTTTCCATTGTCTCCATTTCTTCCATTTTTTCCCCTTCCCTGTCCAAAAATAGGGCATTTTTTCAAAGCTTTGTTTTCATTGACTATATGGGCAGTGATTTTATGTCAGTACATTTTGATTTTCATCCTTTTAAAATAATTGGTATTCCATTTTATGGATACGTTTGAGTCTTACTTGCTGTTTTAACAATGGCTACTGTCCAGTAGTGTCCTGAGTGATATGTTTGCATGCAGGTGTTCACCCGTTACCAATATCCTATTGACTAATGGTACATTGTTTCCGGTTTTTTTTCTTTTGAATTATAAATAGTGCTGTCTTACTCTGTGAAACTGTTTTGTAGGATAAGTTCTTACAAATGCATCTACTCTAAGAGAAGGTGCACAAACTTAATAGAAAGTACCTGTTTGCCCTGTCAGAGCTTTACAACTTACATCCATACTAACAGTGCATGTGTGTGTGTGTTTTTCCCCATGGCAAGTACCAGTCTGTTCTTACTTTTCTGATCTGCTGTCTGAAAAAGTTACTCCTGTGACAAACTTCTTTTGCTGTTCTGAGAAGTAGCTTATACCCTGAATTTATCATAAGCTTCTTGGTTGAATTTTGCCCTAAAATATTTTGTATTGCTAACAGTGCAAATGAAATGTTTTGTACAGTGAGAGTGCATATGTTTGTGTCTGTTAATGGCAACAAGGTCCAAGTATGCTTCTATGTCCATGCCATGAAAATTATTTTGACCTGAAGGAGTTTGCAAATGGAATTTTGTCCTGAATTCCTTACTTGACTAAAGCAGAACTTTCCAAAAGAACTCACTTGCCATACATAAGCTCTTCAGAAAGCTCCTCTTTTTGGAAATTTGAAACCTGGGAAGATTGAGTCTTACTAGAGAGAATGTGTTATCACACATAAATAGACATCACTACAAAGCTATCATCTCTCTCTCTGCCTCCAAGTCACCACTTGTTCCTAAAAGTTAACTTATTTTTATGCTCTGTTACTTGGGCTTCCTTGGTAAGTTAGATTGCTCCAAATTCTTATGATAGTGGTGTGTGTGTGTATGAGTTTAATTCTTAGGCTGTAGTTGTGGAATCTAAAGAGAATAAAATCTTTTTCTGTTCAGTAATGGCTAGATTCATCCCTACCCCAGCATCTGGGTAAAGATAAGCAAAGTGAGGTTTCTCTAAAACATACTTAAAAATACTATTATTTAAAAATATATAAAAATACATTAAGCATGACTAAAATTGCTTTAAACTAAATTTTCTAAAAATTTGTTCTCCAAAACTAAAGATTTATTAAGTGAGATTGAATATACTATTAGGTGTACTTAATCCCACCCCTGCATATATTCCTGCAGCTGTAGTGATAATTGTTTAATTAAAATTTTATTTTATGTGCATTAGTGTTTTGCCTGCATGTATTCATGTGTGAGTGTGCTGGTTCCCCAGAATTGGAGTTATAGGCAGTTGTGAGCTGCCATGTAGGTGCTGGGAATTGAACCTGAGTTCTCTGGAAGAGCAGCTAGTGCTCTTAACTACTGAACCATCTCTCCAGCCCTCCTGTAATGCCATTTTTAAATGGAGTGGTATAATAACTCTGTGTTGTCTTTGTTCTTCTTAAAATTATTTTCATAGCATCTTTATCAATTTACATGAAAGACTAAATGGTTTGTCCAGGTTCTTCTGGTCACAACAACGAGGAAGAATGGCAAAGCCATTCATTTAATTTATTTTTATTTCATATGTGTTTGTCTGAATGTATTGTAGTCTGTGCCATGTGTGGGCACAGCTTACAGAGACCAGAAGAGGGCATCATCCCCTAAGACTGGAGTTACCGACCCCTGTGATTGCTATGCTGGTGTTAGGGATTGAATCCTAGTCTCTTGAAGAACAGTTAATGCTCTTAACCACTGATCTAACTGTCCTCCCTCCCTCCCTCCCTCCCTCCTTTCTTCCTCCCTCCCTCCCTCCCTTTCTTTCTTCCTCCCTAAATAGGATCTTGCTGTGTAGTTCAAGCTGTCCTCACATTGAAAATGCAGTCCAACATGGCCTCAGTCCTCAGCTTCCTGAGTGGCTGGGGTTTCAAGCATAGACTACCAGCCATGACTGGCTTGCTCATCCATCCGTTCATTCATTGACAGGATCTCACTGTGTAGCTTTGGCTGGCCCGAAACTCACAGAGATCTGCCTGCCTCTCCCTCCTGAGTGCTGGGAGGCAGAAATAGGTGGATTTTTGAGAGTTCAAGGCCAGCCAGAGAAACCCAGTCTCAAAAATCTGCCAGGCATGTAGTGCACCCCTTTAATCCCAGCACTGGGGAGGCAGAGGCAGGTGGATCTATGTGTGTTCAAGGCCAGCCTGGTCTACAAAGTGAGTTCCAGGATAGCCAGAGAAACACTTGTCTTGGGAAAAAAAAAAAAAAAGAAAAAAAATATAAAAACCAAAATAAAAAAAAATAGAAACCAATCAATCTTGATAATGATTACAGTGACTTTTCCGGAATTAAATTTGGCTTGTTTGTATGTTATTATTTTATGGGTATGGGTGTTTTGCATGCATGTATGTCTGTGTAGCATGTGTATGCCTGGTGACCATGGAGTCCAGAAGAAAATCATGAAACTGGAGTTACTGACCATTTTGACAAGGCATATAGATGCTGAGAATTGAATCCAGGTCCTTTGGAAAAGCAGTCAGTGTAACCTCTGAGCCTGTATGTTTAGTCATTTATGTTTATTATGCTGTGTATTTTATACTCTGCTTACCAGGTTTATTGCCTTCAGCCCAAGAGTTAAAACTCTAAAGTCTTACAGTAAGAACAGTAACAATCCTCAGAGGATTACTGTGAGGGCAACATGGAACATTTAGCCTGCCTTTATATAGAAGCTTAATAAACATTAATGAAGATAAATATTTGTGAAGAAAATAACTTTTTTTTTTTTTTTTGAGACAGGGTTTCTCTGTATTGCTTTGGAGCATGACCTGGAACTAGCTCTGTAGATCAAGCTGGCCTCCCAAACTCATAGAGATCCACCTGCCTCTGCCTCCCAGTGCTGGGATTAAAGGTGTGGGCCACCACTTCCCTGCTGTGTTTTGAATTTTTAAAATAAATTTACTTTTATTATTTTTAATTATGTGATGCTTGTATGGGTATGCCCACATAAGTATAGGTACCTGTGAAGGCCAGAGGTCTCAAATCCCTGTGGTTGGAGTTATATGCAGTTGTGAGCTGCCCAATATGGGTGCTGGGAATTGATTATCAGGTCCTTAGCAAGAGCAGTATTTGCCATCTCTTCAGCTCCTAAAGTTTTGTTTTAAAATTTGTCATACAATATATTTCTGTTATTTTTTTTTTACCCTAAATCCCAGATTCCTCTTCCTATTTTTTCTCTTAAACAAAACAATTAAAAACAAAACAAAACAAAAAAACAAACAAACCTACAAAACCCCTAAAGCAAACAAACAATAATAACAAAAATGGAGTTGTTTTGTGTTGGCTAACTATTCTGAGCATGGGTCCTGCCTTGGAATATAGTTAATATACCCAGTGTCACTCCATTGAAGACAACAAATTTTTCCTCCCCTGCCTGGCCACCATGAGTTGCAAGCATCTTGTTAGTTAGGGGTAAGATTCAGTGCCCACTTCCCCTTTTCCTTGCTGAGATTTTATCTGTTTTGAACTTGTGCAGGTCTTGTGTTTCCTGTAGTAGGCTTTGAGTTCTTAGGTGCATCAGTCCCATTGTTTCTGAAAATGCTGTTTCCTTGGAGTTGTCCATTTCCCCTGGCTCTTAATCATTTATTTTGCCTTCTCTTCTGCATAGATTCCTGAGCCTTGAGGAGAGGGGTGTAATTTGGTGCCATTTAAGGCTGGTTGCTTCACAGTCTCTTATTCTCTTCATGTTGCTCACCTTTGAGTCTGTATTAGTGCAAGATGCTTCTCTGATGAGGATTCAGCAGTGCACTGATCTGTGGTTATAACAAATGTCGTTAGGAGTCCTTTTATTGGTATGATATTTTACAAAATAATAGTAGTAGTAGGTTTTCCCCTAGGGCCTGTGCCCTCTGTAGTCTGAGGTTCTTGGTCTTATTAACAGTGTCAGTTATGGGTTCTATCTCATGGATTAGGCTTAAAGCCAATCAAAAGGTAGTTGGTTACTCATGTAACAAGTGTGCTAACTGCACCAGTGTGTGTATGTGAGGCAGATTGATAGTGTAGGTTTTGTAGCTGGGTGAGACGAATGGTTACTTTTCTCCTGTAGTAGCATGTGAGCACTGTGAGCACTAGTCCGCAGGAGTAAAGCTTCTAGTTGAGCACTAGCTCTGTTTCTCCATGTTGGATGATTTAAGTGTGTGGTGTTTGTGTGGTGTTTTCAGCAATAGCTTCTTACTGGCGTTGTGGAGAGGAACTAATAGCATTGTCCATAGCCTGTGAAGTATGTTGGGGTTGATCCATGGGACCACTTTAGCCAACAACTCAAAAAGGCATAATCCATTCTTTCTGATACTGGTAGTTTTATTTGATAGCATGTGATGTCTAGTTGGGGCATTATCCTCCCCCATTTAAATACAATTTACATACTATATGTATTATATATATGTATTTTAGGAAGCTCCTACAGTAGTAGGTTTCCATGAAAAAGTTTAATTTAAAAAGCAAGTCTGAGCTGAGCAGTGGTGGCCCATGTCTTTAATCTCAGTACTCAGGAGGCAGGCAGTCTCTGTGAATTTGAGGCCAGCCTGGTCTACAGAGCTGGAAAAAAAAATTAAAGAGAAAAAATTTAAACTTTCTTATGCATATTACTTAAAAATAACATCTGTCAATACCAATATGGATACTGTAAGTTGAAATCATTATTTCATGTTGCTAGCAACCATAACTTAAGGTTTTGAGTAAACTTCTCTTGGTGCATGAACCTAAAATGTAAGAAACTTCAAAGTAAGGGATAGTGTCCAAATATAAAGTTTTAAATATGTGGCTGTGAGTTATATATGCTGTTATGTCCTCCCCTACATTTTTTTTCCCCTTCAAGACAAGGTTTCTTTGTATAACCACCCTGACTGTACTGGAATTCAGTCTGTACAAGGCTGGTCTCGAACTCCTGCCTCTGCCTCTCAGTGCTGGAATTAAAGGTGTGGACCACCACCACCACCCAGCAAAATGTGTGATCCAAGCTGTCTTGGAACTCATGATCCTCCTGCCTCCTCTTTCAGTAAATCTTCCTTGCATGGGCCCTTCTCAATATTCTTGTCCTTTATGAACTTTGTAGCTTTTAAGTTTTAAAACATATTAAACTGTTTCAAATATGAATTCTTTTTTTTTTTTTGTAATAATGGATTAAAGTAGAAGGAAATGTGGGAAGGTAAAACCTAAACTAAAGGAGGTGAAAACTAGGTGGTGATAAAATGTACAACCTCTAGCTTGAAGAACAGAGTCCCAACAACTACTAGACAGCTGTGCATTCTTCATTCATGGGTTCTGTGGAAGAAACAGCAGGGCACATGTTTCAGAAAAGAAATGTCTGAAATACATTAAGTATATGTTCATGACAGTAACTATGATAAGTTAATTCTTACCTTTAAATGTATGTTTAATTCATCTTTAAGTTTGCTTTCATTTCCTAAGAGTCATGCAGATTTTTTTTCTAAAAATAACAGCACTTTTAGGAGATTAAATTTAGATTTCCTGCTTATATCCTCAGTGCTGAATCAATATTTTGTGAAATTAAACGTCAGGAGCTCTTCTGTGGTATTGACATGTGATGCTTTTGTATACTATCCCCTCTTTAGGATTCCAGACTGGGATGTGAGAAGGCTTTAGGTAACTAGTAGCTGGGACGAGGTAGAAAAGGTTGTCAGGCCCTTTTAAAAGGGCAGGTTTTTTTGTGTTTTTTTTTTTTTTTTTTTTTGATGAATTTTCAAAAATTCACAAGTTTTATGTTACACAAAATTAAGGAAAAAATGAAAAAGAGGGTGGTAACATGTAAAATAAAAGACCCAGAGAAGATATTCCTGTTCAAGCTTCGAGAAGCAAAGCAGCCAAACCAGTATCTTACCTCTACCCAGCTGAAACGGCAATCCTGTCTCCACAAATCCTCAGAGGCAAAAGGCTCTGAACTCCTAATTCTCCTCCTTTTATTCCTTTCTCTGCCCAGACATCACTGCTGTCTCCACCTCCCAGTGTTGGGAATAGTCATGTGATCCCATGTGCTGAGAACACCTTTGTGGGAGCTGTTTCTTTTAAGACTGGCCAATTTTGTGTAGTCACATGTGGTCTTGAACTAACAGAGATAGGTCTACTTTTTAATCCTGAGCCCTAGGATTCAAGGTGTGTGCCACCATCCCCTAGCTTCTATAGCTAATTAGCATGGCTGCTTTGCTATTTTGATATCCAGTGGCTGTAATAAATCATAAGCGATATATTATCACAGAAGCTAGAAGTGGTCAAAAACAGGTGTGTTAAATCTGTAGAATAAAGCTAGCCCAAGGATTGAAGAATAATTTTACATTCAGAAATCTATAGTATCGTTTACACTATATTACGCTACATTAATAAGGAAGACCAGTTTAGTTGAGGAAAAACAAATACATGAGTATTATTCCCTAGTGAGTGCCAGGGTTACTAATAGAGGCTTTAGCTGTTGGAATTCTAGAAGCTAAAGAAAAAAACATGTAAGGCTGGAGAGATTGCTTAGTGGTTAGTAGCACTTATTTATTCCCTGCACATTAGGAAACTCACAGCCACCTGTAACTTCATCTCCATAGGGATCTGACGACTCTGGCCTCCATGGGTACTGACAAGGACACATACACATAATTTACAAATAAATCTTCACTTTAAAAATGTGTGTGTGTGTGTGTGTGTGATTTTTCTTTTTTTCTTTCATTTGAGGAGACTGTCATAAGTATATAGTATTTACCAATGTGCTCTGCCAGGCATACAGTCTACCTAAGAAAAGTCAAGATGTTCAACTGAGAAACTACTAATTAGGTGAGTAGACTATGAATATGGTGAATAAGAAAGTCAGCAATAGCCAATTTGAGACTTTAAACGGTTGCTATATTTGCTACATATGTCTGCTGATCTTTGGCCTACTGGGCAGTTTCTCATCCCAAACTCGTTTTGAATGGTGAGAGAGCTCTGGAAGATAAAGCTTCCTGTTTCCAGCTTACCTCTTCAAAATAACCCTTTGTTTGAAGGTTAATGGCAAACAACTCTGGTTGCTTCCCAAGTGCACCTAGAGAGCTGACTACCATCTGGTGTACATCTTACTCTGCTGTAAAAATAAACTGTAAAGGAGTTTATAATTAGAGGGCATGTATCACCGAGATGCCTGGAATCTGGAGGCTGTAGACCCTACTGTCTTGCTAGAGAAATGGAAAGGGGATTCCTCCAAAACTAGCTGTTTAAAAAAAAAAAAAAAACAAAATGTATCCTGGAGCCTGGTTGTGGTGGCACATGCCTTTAATCCCAACTTTCAGGAGGCAGAGGCAGGTGGATCTCTGTGAGTTGGAGGACACAGAGAAACACTGTGGGTGCTAGCAAACTGACCTCAGGTCCTCGTGTTTCTGTGGCAAATGCATTACCAATTGATCCATCCAGCCCCTGATGTCCTCTCTGTGGCTCATTAAATAACCCAGTGTCAGGATTTACAGCTGTCCTTATTTTAGTGGTGATGATTATAAATAAAACTGAGTTATCTGCAGCAGTGGCATTGGTTGAGATTAACTGATTTCTTTGGTTACAAAGTCACAGCTGTGCTTAATATTATTGTGTGTTGGGGGCTGGAGAGATGGCTCAGTGACTAAGCACCAGTTGGTCTCTCAGAGCACCTGGAAGTAAAAATAAATCATTAAAAAAATACTATTGTGTATAATTAAGTAATTAAAAAACTTAAAAGGTAAGTTTGAGACGAAAGTAAAGTGTGTGTGTTCGTTTGTTTATCCCAATCCAGGTTAAGAGAGTACCTCAATCCTAGGAGCCCACAGAATGAGAAAAATATTTGCAAATTATGTATTTGATGAGGGAACTTAACACCCAGAATACATAAAAAACACTGACCAATAACTTGCCTTCAGAACAACCCTATTTTTAAAAATTGACAAATTTTCTGGTAAGTCTCCAAAAGATGATCAGTCAGGTCTAAAAAATTCACTCACTAGACAATTTCAGATCAAAACAATTTCTTGCCTACTAGGATGTCTGTAATTTGGAAGGTGTTAAGTATTAGTAAGGAGTTGGAGAAAAGGGAATCTTTGGACAATGATTTGGGAATATTAGATGTTCCAGCTGCCTTGGACACAGAATCAACTTTCTACCCTCCTTATCTCCCTGTAGCCTTGGCTGCCCTAGAATCTCTGTGTACACCAGGCTGACTTCAAACTCAGAGGTATTTCCCTGTCTCTGCCTCCTGAGTGCTGAGACTAGAGGTGTGCAAAGTAGCAAACTTCTTTAAAGAAAAAAGATTAAACAAAGAATTGCTGTGTAACCAGCAATTTCATTTCTAGGTATACACCCTAGAGAATGCAAAACACACTTTAACACAGAAACTACATGTGAGCCATAGGATTTGAGTTTGAGGCTTGGGCTACATTGTAAGGCTTGTCATGAAACAAAAATTATTCACAAAAGTTCACAACTTCATTCATAACTCCCAAGTAGGCAGTGAAACATTACCTGTGAAAAATGAAATACAGACTTATGCTACAACGTGAATTAACTTTGGAAACATTGGACAGGGGCTAGGAATGTAGCTCAATTAGCAGAGTGCTTGCCCAGCATGCACCATACATTCTACTTCCAGCCCCACTAAAACCAGTTTGTTAATGCATGCCAGTCATCCTGGTACTTGAGAGGTAGAAGCAGGTTGGCTAGAAGTTCAAAGTCTTCATTAGTTTCAAAGTAAGTTCAGAGCTAGCCTAGAAAAGCAGAGTGAATAAGTCATTCACAAAAGATCACACATTGTATAAATTCATTTATAAAAAAATGTTAGAGCCAGGCTGTGGTGGCCCATGCCTTTAATCCCAGCCCTCGGGAGGCAAAGGCAGTCAGATGTCTCTGTGAGTTTGAGACCAGCCTGGTCTAAAGATCAAGTTCCATGACAACCTCCAAAGCCACAGAGAAACCCTGTCTCAAAAAACAAAACAAAACAAAACAAAATGTTAGAAAAAGGCAAATCATTAGAAGAAAAAAAAAAAAAATCTTACTCTGTGGTGCTGGCGGTGGGAATTTGAGTAAGACTATAGGATTTTTGTTTTGATGGGAGGGTGGTGGTGAAAATTTCTGAAATTAATTAGTAGTGATCTTTTTGTATATATACTTATAGTTGTCAAAGGGAATTTTATGCTATGTGAATTTTATATTTCCAAAAATGAAACAAAACCTCAAGAACTCTCAAAATGATTGTAGCTGGAGAGATGGCTCAGCAGTTAAGAGTACTGGCTGCTCTTCCAGAGGACCTGGGATCAGTTCCCAGCACCTACATAGCAGTTCACAGCTGTTGGTAATCTCAGTTCCAGGACACTCGGCACCAGCACACAGGCATACATGCAGTTAAAACACCAAAATACATTAGAAAACAACCCTCAAAGTGGCAATTCCAAATGTTGGTGTTAATAAAGGTTCATGGCCCCAGTCTTTGATTTGCTTTTAATGGAAAAAATTATTTTTGCTTCTAACAAAACTGAAGAAGTTCTCAAGTCCATTAATCAGAAATAAATTGTTAGCTGCTAGAATATTAAATATATTTTAGGGCTGGGGTAAGTAAGTTCAGTGGTGATTATGGAGGGTTCAGTCCTTGGCAATGACAAAAAGTATTTAATGGTGAATCATGCTAAAATTTTCAATGCATAACTTAGGAGATATTTTGAAAGTTGTGATTTTGGTTTTTTGAGATGGTTCCTCTGTGTAGCCCTGGCTGTCCTGGAACTAGTTCTGTATATTTGCTAATCTGTCTCTTACTTTAGCAACATTATTTTAAAAGATAACTTAAGATAATTTAAAAAGGTGTCCATCACGTAGAAACATAATTTTTTGTGAAAAATTTTACATTGTTACTTAACTAAATTATGTAACATTTGTCCCTTAAATCAGTAGTGTACTGCTAATAATCATAATAATGAATCCCCAATTAATTCTCAATTATGTTACTTAATGGTTTACTAATGATGAGAAATTCTTAAAAATTTCATTTGTAAATAAACAGAACAAAAGATTTTCACTTAAACTTGAAAATAACCACTTTGAGTGGTTAGAGTTTCAAGGAGTAGAAGTAATTTTGGGGCAGATGTCACGGAAAGATAGATGAGTTCAGGGTAGAAGGAAGTGATGTGAAATTTTCATTTTAGAATGGATTAGTGTGGGGCTGGAGAGATGGCTTAGAGGTTAAGACCACTGGCTGCTCTTCCAGAGGACCCGGTTCAATTCCCAGTACCCACACGGCAGTTCACAACTGTCTGTAACTCCAGTTCTAGGGGGTCTGTCACCTTAACACCAATGCACATAAAATAAATTTAAATAATATTATTTAAAAAATGGATTAGTGGGTGTCAGGTCACTGTTCTTTGATTATGGTGAACCCCTTTAAATGTGCTGTGGATTTATTAAACTGTCAATATTTATAAGGTGCTATGAGGCACAATTTTTTTTTTAATTCAGCTTACAGAGGATTTAATGGTCAACATAAAGTGTAAGGGGGCTAGGAGATGCTTTGGGCAGTAAAATGACTGCTGTGCAAGTATGAGGATTTAAGTGAGAGAACCTCCATAAAAAGCCTGGACAGTGGCTCAGACACAGGCAGCTCAGCTCAGAGAGCTCTTTCATAAAAAGAGAGGCCTGTGAATACTTCCTTACTCAGGTAGCCTGAGCTCACTGCTGCTCTGCTTTTGAAGTTTGCTTGCTACTTTCCAAAAAATAACAAAATGGAGCCAACAATATAGTGTCATGGGTAAAATTCTTGTCATCAAGGCTGATGACCCAAGTTCAATTTTATAGAATCCACATTCTATAAGAGAACAGAATCCAACAAGTTGTCCTCTGACTTCTACAAGCACACTGTGGTACTTGTGCATAGTTGGAATGGGTAAATAATAATGTAATAGATTTTTTTAAAATTTTCTAGATAAAAATAAAAGAGGGGGAACATTCTAAAGAAGACCTCAGACCTCAGCCTCTGGCTTCCATAGGCACACAAATGTACAGGCGCCTGCATTTACACACTCATACACTCACACCAGAAAACACCACATAAAACTCACACAATGTGAGAGGGGTTGTGTAGGTCTTTGCAGTTGAATCCACAAATGAAAATGTTAAGGCCAGTGATAGTCAAATGTTTGGAATTCTGTTTGCTTAATGGTTATATGACCTTAACCTTAGTTTTCCCATTGTAAAAACAGTGATCCAGTTCACTGAGCTCTCATGAGAATTAAAGATAAGAGAAATGTCTAGTGCAGCACCTGTCTTTTATCAAGTGAGTTATACATATCCGGTACTTTGGTAAGTGCTCTGTGTGCAGCTGCTTTATACTTAAGGTAGAAATTATTCCTGTTCTGCTAAAGGTGTTAATAGCATTACTATAGCTGTTAATAGCAGTATAGCAAAGTGAACTAAATGTGTAAAACAAAATAACTCTGGTCTCTTTCTTCTCTCCCCCTCCTCATAATCCCTCCCTCCCTCTCTTTTTTTGTTTTGCTTTGCTTTCCTCTGTTTTGTTTTGTTTGAGAAAGGTTTCTCTGTGTAGGCCTGGCTGTCTTAGAACTCACTTTGTAGACCAGACTGGCCATGAATTTAGAGATCTGCTTGCCTTTACCTACTAGTGCTGGGATCAAAAAGGTGTGTGCCACAATGCCTTGCTCACCTTCTCTCGTTAGTGCTAAGGATCGAATTCAGAATATCTGGATTTGAATCCTATCGTTGCCACTTCTTAGCTGTGTGACCTTGCAAAATTATGTAAATGTGTTTAGTTTCCCCATGTGTACATGGAATAATAACAATATGGAAGCTAATTTATTCATTTTTGTCAAATCTATCACTGGCAAACATTCTTTGAACTGCTTTCAATATTGCATACTCTTGCTCATTAGTCCATTCCCTCACTGTTTTGCAAACACTATGTCTCAGTTTTCTGACTTCATTCTTTCTGATTGCCACTTCACTGTCTTTTTTTTTTTTTTTTTTTTTTAAACAAAAGCCCCTAGGCTTTTTATCTCCTCTGCCTTCATTTTGAGTTTCCTGTATTTCAGGTCAGCCTCGTGCCTGACTGCACTAAGGATTTGGTGGCAACCTATCCTATCTCATCCTACTTGAAGGATGAAAGCACGATACAGGTCATTGTTTTAAGGCTACAGTCATCTAAAATTCCAGTAGCTGCATTCCTTGCAGGATATTTACCCACAAGTCTTGGATCATTTCCTGAGAAGCAACTTGACTTTTCAAGCAATAATCGTGGTCCACTTTGCAGTAGTGGAGCAGGAACAGTGACCCTGGATCAGGACTGCTAATTATTCATACCCCTCTCCTCCTTGCTCCACTGCTCATGTCAGTTCCTCAGGACAAAATGGAATCATTGAATCCTTTTGCTTCTCTTCCCATCACATTGACTAGATCTCTGCTTTTTACTTTTACTTGTACCTTTAATTGGTATTTTGGGTAGGTGACTAAATCTTTTGGCTGCTTGAGCCAGTTACATTCCCTGATAAATAGTCTCTGTCTCTGACTCACTGTCTCTTGGCAAAGGAGTGAGTTCTGTGTTTTGTTATTTCAGGAATTGTATTTGGTAGTAGTGCTATAGTAAAGTTTCAGAAGCAGAGCATGTCACTGAGCAACACAGTTACATTCTGTCAATTCTAGGCCTTTGGCTAAAATAGAATATAGTTATATAGTGAACAGAATTTGTATTTTATTTTATGTGGACAGAGGCAAGACTTGTTTTTCTGAGTAATACATTCTCTCACTTGACAGATTTCTAAAATATATTGTAAGGCAATAGTTAAAAATACAATATTGTAAGGCAATAGTTAAAAATACAAACCAGCCAATTAATGTACTGTGATTGGTTTGTTAGTTTTCTATGGCTGTAACACAGGCATACTGGTTTAGAGCTCCCAGTCTAGATGGAGGAGTTTTCAGGGATGTGTTCCTTTTTGGAAGCACTAAGAGACTGTCTAGTACTGTACATTTTGCAGCCTTTAGAGACTGGCCATATTGCTTGCCCTGTGACCCCGTCTTCACACTCAGCACGCTCTCATGTCTCAGACCTTGGCCTTCTCATTTTCCCAGAGTGCAAAAAGATATTTACACTGTGGGGAACTCAAGGAGTAGATGGGCAATCTCCCCACCTCAAATTTTGTGGTCACATAAACAGTTACTAAAAATCTTGTGCACAATTCTGAGTTGTAATTTGACCTTTGGATGTTTTCCCCCACTCAGCTTTTAGTTAAGAATATCAACTTTTCAAAATCTTGAATCATTTAAGTAATTTTTGGTAGTTAAATTTGAATGCACTTTATAAATATGCTTACCATCTGTTTTGCTATTTTAAGTAATATATTCACAGGTTCCAAGGATTAGGATTCAACATCTTTCCAAGAGCCATCATTAGCTACCATAGTTGATTTTTAATTTGTTGCATAACTTTAACCTCTTCACTGTTAACAAGCAGTTTTCCCGGCTGGTCCTACAGCTGCATCAGCCCCAAATACCACACAGAGATGCTGTATTAGATATAAAGCTGTTGGCCTATTACTAGTGTTTCTTATTGGCTAGCTCTGCCTTAAATATTAACCCATTTCTATTAATCTGAGTATTTCCATGTGGTCTTATCTTACTGGAGAGAGGGTCTGGACCTCTGCTCTCTTGGTCCTACATGTTGAATATCTCCTACCTCTCCCCAAATCCTCGTTTTCTAGTCCTCCCTATCTTGCTTTCCTATTGGCCAACAGGGCTTTATTCATTAACCAATAAGAGAAACATTTACAGAATGACATCTCAAATCACTTCACTTTATTTTGATAAAAATGAATATAGTGCAGCTAAATGGTCACATCTGGGTTGACTCATTCTGCTGTATGACACTATAACTTGGGACAGTTTGGTCACTGGTGATAAAGCTTTGGTGAAAGAAGGTGGTGCTGCTTTCCAGCATGTGTCCGCTATAGACTGAAGTTCAGAGACACCCTACACCAAATTCTTGTGTTTGTTTTAAATAAAAGTATGTAGCCTACCTAACTCACAGAGTTGTGAGGATGAATTAAGTCATGCATGAAGTGCTTTGACATTTCCTTAGAAAGCTAAGGAATTTTTGTCAGTGTTAAGAAAATTCACTACATCTTTGACTAGCAAGGTTTTCCTTGCCCTTCATCACATTTTCAGGTTCACTTATCTCCTTTATTAGGGCAAATGAAAGTTGATTAAAAATTAGAAGTATACAACTTGTATGGTTTTTGCTGGGCAGTGCTGGTGCACGCCTTTAATTCCAACACTCAGGAGGCAGAGGCAGGCAGATCTCTGTGAGTTTGAGGCCAGCCTGGTCTACAGAGTGAGTTTTAGGACAGACAGGGCTACACAGAGAAAGTGTATTTTTGGGGAAAAATTCTGGATGATTCTTTTAGTGACTGGATTGAAAATTCAAATATATCTAAATTTTAAAATCTTTTCTCCTTTTCTGAAGACTTCTTAGGAGCTAACTACTGCTGTTGTCATTATAGAAGTAAAATCAATACTAAAGCCATGTTGGATAAGTAAGACTAATTGTTCTTAAAACTCCAGTTGCATTTTTAGTCTTGCATAATGGAATTTTACTCAGGTAGCAAAGTCTAAATTTGTAATTGTATGTGCAGAGTTCTAAGAAAATGGTACAGTCCTTGAGAAACAAAGATTTAGCCAAGCAATTAAATGTAAACTTATCTGTAGTTGATATGGAATAAATTTAGTTATATTTTGAAGAAAAAAATGACTGTTGGCATAAAATAAACTTGAATGAATTGAATCTATTTATCTTACATTTGACTCCCAAATACTACTACATATTAAACAAAAACCACTTTTAAAAAAGTGGTTGGATTTTTTTTCCCTCTTAGGTGCTAATAGTGAGTAAATGCTTTCCCCTGTTAACTGCATCAAGATGCCTGGGAGTTGCTGTGAGGAAGATGTGATCAAATTACACATTCTTTGTTCACTGCTCCTCTGGAGCCAGCCTAGGATATGCTGCACCCTGAGAATTCCTTCCCAAACAGACTGTCTTAACCTCAGTATTTGCAAAGTTGGTACTTTAATATTGAAAGGTCTTTTATGTAATTTAACATGTAAGCAAAAAGATTTTTTTTTTTTTTGTGCAGAGTTCTAAAAAAATGGTACAGTCCTTGAGAAACAAAGATTTAGCCAAGCAATTAAATGTAAACTTATCTGTAGTTGATATGGAATAAATTTAGTTATATTTTGAAGAAAAAATGACTGTTGGCATAAAATAAACTTGAATGAATTGAATCGTTGTGTTTTAGACACAGTAAAAAAGTACCGATGCTCTTGCTCAGTTCCATGTGGTTCACAGATGAATGAAGACTTAAAAAACACTTTTGCTTTCACAGAAACAGTTACTAAGAGTCTTCTGCACAATTCTGAGTTGTAAATTGACTTTTTGATAGCTTTCCTAGCTCAATTTTAGAGTATCAACTTTTCAAAATCTTTAATCATTTAAGTAGTTTTTGGTTATTGACTTGAATGTACTTTATAAATACAACTTTATGCAACTGGTTTTATTTCTGAGAATTTAAGAGGTTTATTAAAACCTATAATGTGATTACATCTCTAACAAACACTGCTTTCCATTATTTTTCCTTATGTGTAGGTCATTTTAATTAGTCAGTTTGCTTAATATTCTTCTGAAGAAACTCAGGAATTAGTAACAATTATAACAGATGTCATATTTATATTTGTTTAGAATTTTGTTAGTAGGTGTTATATACCCCCGTCCCTGCTGCCATTTTTTTTTGATGCTAGCTGTTGCTCTAACCTAAGCTACTTGTCCTGCCTAGGTGCTGTATTTTCTTAACAGAACATTGTATTGCTTTAGAATACTTTTCTCTGAAAGAGAAAAGGTACAGTCAATAGAAACTAGTGGAGCCAGAGATATGTCTTAGCTGGTAAAAGTGCTTGCATTGCAAATCTGGCCTAAATTTGATCTCCACATCTCACAGTGGAAATAGAACTTCTCAGCCCCTATGTGTACACACACTCATATGCACATACGCACGCACGCATGCATGCACGGGAGCGCATGTGTGAGTGCTAAGAATATTTTAAAAATTTTAAAGTAGTGGCCAGGCATTGGAACTTGATGATGTCCTGTTTCACTTCGCTCATGCACTGTATGTTCTCCCTAGCTTGTCCTGTTTCTAAAATACTGCTTTTTTGTGTGCTCAGTGCTTTGCTGTGATTTTTTGCTCTTTGTTGTGATTCTGGTTCTCAGGACTTGTCTGTTCTCTGCCTGTCCCTCCTTGTCTGGTAAGTCCCAGCCTTCTCGATGATGTCATTTCTTTCTTTTCTGTGCTTCTGTTTTGTTGTTGTAATTGTTTTGTGACAGGGTCTAGTTATGTAGTCCTGGCTGCCCTAGAACTTGCTATGTAGACCAGACTGGCCTTAAATTCACAGAGATCCACCTGCCTTTGTCTCCCAAGTGTTACAACAAAAAGCCTGTGTCACCCACCATACATCTCTCTGTGCCTCTGTAGATTACAATGCCTGTGTGTACTCTCTTTTTCTTCTTTATTCTGATTTCTAATTGGACTTTAAGTAATGAACTAGTTACTGTTTATATACTCACTGTATGCCTACTACTGTATCATTGTGAGTTTTAAAATTATGTGGCAGTGTAGGTGTTAGCAAACATCTAAGGAAAGTAACAGGCAGCTATGTTGTGGAGGAAGTTTAGGCATACATCTTTCTCCTTCTGGCTTACACTGGATACTTTAAATGTATGATATGTTTAATAAGTATGGGATGGATAGATAGGTCATTTTTGTTTAGGCTTTCTTTTAAAGATGGTTTTTGGAAGGACCAAGAAAAATAGTTTGTTGGAATTTGAGAAGTTTTTCATTCTGTAAGTTGTGTAGCATTCTTGAATACCCTGTTTTAAATCTCCTTTGTGATACATATCACAGTAAGTTATAGCTTATATACCTGTTTCTTTGAGACTGATTCAATTTTTTCAGCTTTGTAAGCATCAGGTAAGTGAGAAGCCTTACTTGGATATTGTGTTAGAAGCCTTACCTAGTGCATGTGCTCAGCAGTTTCTTTGTGGCAAGTCAATGCTTTCTTTTTTCTTTCCCATTTTTAATTATATTAATAATAATTTTAAAAGCTCTGGTTTTTCCAGAGCTATCTTAAGAGGCCCCAGAAAGGAACTGGTTAGCCAAAAATAAGAACTGACTTCAATTTCACTTGAGTCAATAGCTGACTAAATTAACGATCAGAGAAGGGCAGTAAAATCAGAAAATCGAAGGACTTGAAGTTAAGGTTTCAAGTCCCTGTGGGCACACACCCCCCAACCCCATTTCAAAGAACATTGTCCTTCAGAACAATTACTTTGCATTTTTTGATACTGTGATGTAAGATGATTGTACTCATTCTTGATTGATGAAACCTGTCAAAGGCAAGCCTAAGCATTGTTTCTGCTGGATAAAAACTTAGCTTTGAGAACTATTGAAGGTCATCTGTAAATGAGATGAGGAATGGGCCACAGGGCTTGTCATGCTTTCCTGAAGTATAACTTGAAAGTGCTTGCTGTCTTAGTGTTTCAATCGCTGTGAAGACACCATGACCATGGCAGCGCTTATAAATAAAGGAAAACATTTAATTGGGGCTGGCTTACAGTTTCAGAGATTTAGTCCATTTTTGTCATGGTGGGAAGGAAGCATGGTTGCATGCAGGCAGACATGATCTGAAGAAAGAGTTGAGAGATCTACATCTGAATTGGCAGGCAGCAGGAGGAGAATGCCAGACTGGGTGTGGCTTGAGCATCAGAGCCCTCAAAGCCCACCCCCAATGACACAGTTCTTCAAACAAGGCTACACCTACTCCAACAAGGCCACACCTCCTAATATTTCAACTCCCTATGTGCATTTTTATTCACACCACCACACTTGCTAATGATATTTATTGTTGGTGCTCTGTGAATGTTGTCATTCTCTAGGTACAAGAAAATACTTTTCTCAAGTAATTGTGAATTTAAAAACAAAGACAAGTATGAAAATAGATGTCTATAACTTTAAAAAAAAGATATTTCTGTTTTTAAATGGCAGCTGTCGTAAGTAGATCTTTTAGCAGCACTTTTAAGCTTCTGAATTCTAATTTGAAAATACTCATAATATCTGCCTGGAGGGAAGTATACCATGTGTGTTCCAGGTGTCTGTGGAAGCCAGAAGAGGGGATTGGATCCCCTGAAACCAGAATTACAGAAAGTTGTGGATGCTGGGATCAAACCTGGGTCTTCTGGAAGAGCAGGTAGTGCTCTTAACTGCTGAGTCATCGATCTGTGTCTCTAGCTCTGGAAGTCTTTTGTCTTTTAAACCTTAACTCATAGTAAGAAGGAAGACCAGGGCTGGAGAGATGGCTCAGAAGTTAGGACCTGAGTTCAGTTCCCAGCAACCACATGGGTGGCTTATAACTATCTATGATCTGGTGCCTTCATCTGGCCTGCAGGCTTACATGCAGGTAGGACACTGTATACATGATAAATAAATCTTTTAAAAAACAAAAGAAAATACTTGGAATGAAAACTTTAACTAGAACAGGATCTCAAACATCACTAGGATCATTTTAATTTTAAGATTTGTATTATTAATAGTGTGTGTTTTACAGATTACATGTAGAAACGAAAGGACAGTGTTCTGGCATTGGTTTTTTCCCACCTTGGGACCTGGAGATTGAATTTAGGTCATTGGGTTGGTCTGGCAAATGCTTTTTATCTGCTGATCCATTTTGCCTGCCCAGTAAGGATCATTTTAAAGAATAAAGTATAATTAGTCTTAAATCATGAATAAAACAAAACAACCCCATGCTTCTTATATGTGTGTGAAGAGAAACTTCCTGAGTTATTTAGATTAGTAAGTAAATTTTTATGGGTCGAACAACTGCCATCATTTGTAAATACTAGCCTGGACAGGCCAGTGTATACAAAATGTTAAATAATTTGCACCAGGGCTACTAAGGAGTTACAAATAAATACCACCTAGTTAGTTGTGTTTGTTCATGGTATTTATGAGAACAATCTTCCCCTATTCATTTTCTTTTCCTTCTGAGACAGTTTCTCTGTAGACCAGGCTCATCTGCTTCTGCTTCCCAAGTGCTGGGATTAAAGCTATATCACTGTGCCTGGGTGCTCGTTTCATTTTTTAAAAAATATTTTATGTGTGGCTGTTTCTGACAGAATTCATGAGGTGCTCTTAGAGACCAGAAGAGGGCACTGTCTGTACTGGAACTGGAGACACAGTCTGTGAACTGCCTTGAGGGTTCCAGGGATTGGGCCCTAGCCCTCTGAAAGCACAGCCAGTGCTCTTCACCACTCAGCCAATGGTTCTCAACCTTTCTAATGTTGTGACCCCTTATTACAGTTCCTCACAATGTATTGACCCCCATCCAGAAAATTATTTTATTGCTACTTAATAATTGTAATTGTGCTACTGTTATGGATCATAATGTAAATGTCTGATATTTGACCTCTGTGAAAGAAAGGGTCATTTGATTCACAAAGGGTTGAGAACCTTCACTCACAGGTTGAGAACCGCTGCTCTGCTGCTGATTCTAATACTACCTGTCTAGCACAGTTAGTGTTGGAGCATTTTGTGTTATTGATGGCCCTGTGGGTTTCATATTGTCTCCTCACTTCTTCAACTTTTGACATAACTGGCTCCTCTGCTCCAAACTCAGCTTCTATGTGACGTGACACATTACATTTATTAGATGGCCCTGGTGATGGCTGAGGGACACATACATGAGAGCTGCCCTGTGTAGAATAGGTATTGCAGTTTAGGGCTTGTTCTATCTACTCTGCATTTTAGATTGATTTATGAAAGGACAAAAAAGATTCAAACAGTTGAAGACTTTGAACTGCATTTGCCTGTACTTTGCTTATCAGGAATACATTTGCAAATATAGGTGCTTAAGTAACTGGTGTGACTAACCTTTGGATATTGTGACACAGCATTGTCGTTTACAGAGTCCCACTCAAGAACTTCACCATTGAGTTACAGCAAAAAAATGGCAGGACATAGAACATAACATAATAGTTAAAATGAATTTGTGATTTTATGTGGAGCTACACACAGTTATTCTGGGGTGTATGGGGCCTTCTGACCCTAGGCAGACATGCCTAGAAGGAAAGGAAGAAGACACTGTAGAGGTTTGACGTAGGATAGTGTGTGTGTTCAAATTTTTGTTGTTTTTAGTTTTTGTTCTTTTGAGATAGGATCTCCCTTTCTCTACTCACACCCACCCACCTTTGGCAGTTGGCTGGTCTCAAACCGGCTGTGTCTGCTGGGTATAAAAGTACCACCATGCCTAGCTAGAATATTAAATTTAAATGAACATTTCTTCCCCTTTCTACAGAATAAACCTTGACTTATAAAGTGATTGAACCTAGTAAAGTGATTGAACCTATTGAAGTTCAAGTAGAACTTCAATCCACTAGTCCTTGCTTGAAAGGGAAAGTAATCTTTTCTTTGAATTAAGTACATTTAGGTCTTTGGAGGTTTACCAAGTGTTTTTTGTTTATTTATTTTCAAACACTTCTATCAATTATTGCCACTTTCCACAAAAGTTCATAACTTTCAGCAACTTTCTCTTTTTCTCTCTCTGTTCTCTTATCTCCTCTGTGGAACAGCATCTGTGTAGGCTTTGCTGGCCTTGAACCTGCTGTAGAACAGGCTGGCCTTGGTTTCAAACTCATAGAGATCTGTTTCTTCCTTTGTTAAAAAATGAGTGGACTAGGAATGGGAGGAGGTGGCTGGTCTTCAAAAAAGAAAGTCAATTGGATAGGGCTTCTAGAGTAAGGATCTTAGCAGAATCTTTGAATTTAATTTTACGTCTGACTCTAGTCCTATTGGTAAGATTTTGAAAGGCTTTGATAAATGACTGAAAGGTGAAATAAGAGGTGTTGGAAGATTAAAACTTTCAGAGGGATGTAATGAATAAAAAGCTAGCCTATCAAGTCTGTTATTTGGTTGAATTCTGTATTATTTTAATAGTCTTCCATGTCTGCTAGAATGAATTGATAAGCATGAGGGCAGTGTTTAACGCAACATTTCCTCAATTGTCTGTTTAAGAAAGGGTTAAAAAATTTAAATTACATATAGTATGTGTGTTCTTATGGGAGTGATTTCTTTCTACCATGTGGGGCCTGGGGATTAAACTCAGGTCATCTGGTTTGGAAGCAATTTCCTTCGCCTACTGATTCATGTCATTGACTCCTATCCATTGAAGGACAATTTCTCAGGATGTGAAAGTCTAGTTATGTTGTCCCCTCCCCCAATACTTTATTATTCTTCGTTCTCTTGATTTTTAGAAAGTATTGAATGTAACCTGTAGAGCACCCACACAACTGTTTGTAACTCCAATTCCAGGGAATCTAGCTAGCACTATTGCCCAGATATACATTCAGGCAAAAACACCAATGACATAAAAATAAATCTTTTTTTTTTTTTTTTAAGGTGTTGAATGTAACTCTTTGTCTTTCTATGGCAAGGAGTCTTTCTGCATAGATCTTTTAAAGAATTTTTAGTGTTTTCTGCAATTTAAATCATATATGTCTTGGTGTAGGCTACAGTTGAGTACTTTTCTACTAAAAGGGGTTGGAGTTAGCTAGTTTTCTTTCACTGCAATGATAGAGTTGTTTGGAATTAAATATTCCCTGTTTCCTGGTGATTTGGGTTCTGATAAAATTCACCTATGGTAAATAGTTTCTCTTGAAGAGAGACCTTATTAAGAAGAAAATAATGTTCCTGTTGGGTATTGTGTAAAACTATACTGAGACAGAAAAATTACCATGAGTTCAGGGGCAACCTGGGCTAAATGAGATCCTCTTGTTTCCACACACTCCAAAAGAAAAAGTTCTGGCCTATTTCAAAATGTTTCCTTTCCCACCCAGTCCTTTTAAGAAGCATGAGGGTACTGGTTGCGTTGTTGTGAGCCTTGCCTCCAATGGCTGAGCCTCTCTCCACCTCTTTAGAGGTGCTTTTTGTTGACTGCAGTTCAGACTGTTTCTCTATTCTGGCACTGGTTTTGAGTTGTGAATTTATTTTTTTTGTTGTTGTTGTTTGTTTAGTTGTTTTGGGGGAGGTTGTTTTATTTTGTTTTGTTTTTTTGAGACAGAGTTGCTCTGTAGCTTTGGAGCCTGTCCTGGAGCTTGCTCTGTAGACCAGGCTGGGTTGCCTAGTTTTATTCAAGGGTTTCTGCTCTAGTAAATTGTGGTCCTCTACATGTAAGCTGTCTGTCTCTAATTTTGGGGACAGCGGTTTACACTATAACATCACTATTCTGATAGATCTTAAGAGAGTTGTTGACTTTCAGTTTGGTCAGCTTTTTAATTGTTACGTCTGAGTGGTGATTTCCAAGCAAATTACATGCTGGACTAGAAACTCAAAGTTGGTATTTTCTTTTTGGACTGTAAATTTAAGTACAATAGATGTTTTTAAATTAGGTAATTATTCTGTAATTTGTAGCACTCAGATTTTATAATAGAAATTTTAAGGTTTTCTCTTCAACATATGTCTTTTATTAAGGTGGTTCCTGGTTTAGGAGACAGGAATTACTTTCAGAAGTATTTACTGACTGCATCTGGATTTATTGTGCCTTTAGTGGTATCTGTGGCTTCATGTTACCATTTAAAACTATATTGTACTTCTTCCATGACATTCTGATAGAAACTTTCATTAATATTTATTAAGCTATCACATACCTGTTCATCATTAGAAGTCATCATTCTAATGACTTCATTTAGTTTACTTTTTTTAGGGGGTGGAGTCCCGTTACATATCTAGGCTGCTCTTGAAATCCTTGGTGCAAATGATCTTCCTTTAGGTCTTTCCCCTTAGCTGGGACTATGTGTGCTACCCAGTTTGGCTTCAGCTCACTCTGTTATGTATTGCAAATTAAGTTGCTGACATCACATACTTCACATACACATCATTATTTAGGGTTAGTGGTAAATGTTTATTTACATCATTAGGGATGACCTTTTTTATATTTTATTTATTTCTTCTTATTTTACATATCAATCCCAGGTCCCTCTCCCTTCCTCTCTCCCTCCCTCCCATGCTGCCCCTACCCTCCCACCCCATCCCTACCCCCCACCCCCCACTCCACAGGGAGGGTGGTGCCTAGGGAAGACCTTTTTTAAGGCAGTTTTATTCCCTTAAAAAAATAACAGCCAGGTGGTAGTGGCATATGTCTTTAATCCCAGCACTGGGGAAAATGGGTGGGTGGATGGATGGATAAAGTTGAAATGTTGAAAAAGTAGAAAAAACATCCCTTTATAAAATACACTTACATTTGTAAATTTTTGTACTGAAATGACAAATTTGTCCCAACATCTATGTGTAGATGTGATTAGCATTGCTGTTCATAGTTACTTCAAACAGGGAGCAGGCTGTGGCCTTTGGTAGATAAATGGGGATCTGGTACATATATACCATGGGCTCTAAACCCAAGATCTAGCTTTGCTACTTGTGTGAACCCAATGCCTGTAACATGGAGGAATGTTTGGTTGTGAGACAAGGTCTTGTTATATAGCTCTACCTGGCTTCAACTCATGATCCTTCTGTTTTAGCTTCCTGGATGTTAGGATCACAGATGTGTGCCACCATATCCACCATTTCCTTGTAGGAAGAATATGCCACCCCCACCCCCCTTGAGACAGGGTTTCTTTGTATAACAGCTCTGGCTGTCCTGGAACTCGCTTTGTAGATCAGGCTGGCCTCAAACTCACAGAGATCCTCCTGCCTCTGCCTCCCTAGTGCTAGGATTAAAGGCCTATGCCACCACTACCTGGCAGGAAGAATATTTCTTTTTTTTACTAATTTATTTTACATTCCAATCCCTCCTCCCTTCCTGCTCCCCCCACTTCTTCCCTACCCCACCTCCCACCTACTCCTCGGAGAGGGTAAGGCCTCCCCTAGGAAGTCTACTAAGCCTGTCCCATTATCTTGTTGAGTCAGGACCAAGGCACCTCTCCACCCCCACACCCCTGTGTCTAGGCTGTGTCTCTCCATATAGAATGGGCTCCACTAAGTCATTTTATACATTAGAGGAATATTTCTTAATGGGAGTGATTGTTGTGAAATTGAGTTAGAATATTAAAACCCATTTTTTAAAAAAGTGCTACAGTTCTGTTAAACATGTTTTTGTTGTTGCTATCACTTTCTTAAATGTGCATATAAAAATTGTCCCTTTATAGTACCCTGGGGTTTTGACTTAATTTGTAGTCTGATGTTTGGTTTTCTAAACCTCTTGTCTCTTCCCCATCCCCAAATGCTATTCCAGCCAGCCAATTTTATGTCCACCTTCTATAACTTTCTCTCCCTTATCACAGATTATTCATGGTAGTTTCTTCTCCTGTGACTGCATACCCATTCTCTTTTCTCTCTCCTCAGCCATCGAGCCTTCCTCTCCTCTTCCTTGCCCATCTCTCCCTGTCTCCCTCTTGAGTCTGATTATTGTAGACCTTGCTGGCCTCAAACTTTTTGGAGTCTTGGGACTCATTTTGGGATTAAGTGTTGGATATGTCAATTGTTCTGTTTCTTTATGTTGAGGATCATTGTGCCATTAAATTCATGTGTTACGGTTTATTTAACCCTTTACTTCTCAGAAGACATGGATTGTTTGTGGTGGTTGAGTATAGTCTGCTACCTATACTCAAGTATAGATTTTTCCTTTCATTTAAGATTTCGTTTTAGTGGGTAAAGAATCACATGGCCAACAAGATTGTTCACTGGGTTAGGGCACTTGCTGCTAGGCCCAATCTGAGTTCCATCTCTGGAACCCACAAAATATGAGGAGAGAACATGCTCCTGAGGTGTGTCCTCTGGCATCTGCGTGCAGGCAATGACACATGTGCTCCTTCACCAATAAGTAAATAAAGTAAAAAACAAACAAATATTAATCTAGGAATCGTATGGCATTCTGTTTGTGTGTGTGTGTGTGTCCATCCATGTCCTCTGAAACATGTCACCTTAGAAACTAAACTTGGATCTTCTGCAAGACAAGCAATAGCTCTTAACTGCTGAGCCAGTTCTCCAGTTCTAACTTAAACAAACAAACAAACAAAAAACCCATGCACATATGTAGAATCAGTACATTCTAAAATAATGATTTGAAGTATGGTATAATTAATATATAAATAAGTCACAGTGGTTTATTATCAGATATTGGCTACTATATGTAATTGTATTGCTACACTTTCATATGATTGATAGTTCAGTAGTTTTGTTTACAACAGCATCACAAACCAATGAATAGTACATTGTACTGGAACTGTTGTAAAGTCAAAGGCTATCACTACATACATACATGTTTCAGTATCTTATGGGACCACTGTTACATATGCAGCCAGGCGTTGACTGGAACATTGTTAGACAGGGTAGAACTATATGTGTTACATTTTTATTTTATTTGGTATTTTGCTTATCCATTGAATAGTACTTGCTGGTAGCTTTCACATTTTAGACATTAGAATAATGCTTGATGTGAACACAGGTGTAGACATAAAAGAGTACTGTGAACAGCTGGACACAGCATATTAGATATATTATCTATAAGAAAGGACTGATTCCTGGAAACATAAAAGTTAATAAGAGTGAATCATGGAAAAAACAAAATCTGAGTTGCTCTATAATGACTAAGGTGAGCATTGAGGAATCTATGACTTTGCCGCTGAGCTCTCCCAAACAGTCAAAGAACAAGTATGAGTCCTTGTCAGACTTTTTCAGAAAAGAGGAAAGAATACCCAGGTCATTCTCAGACTAGCATTACCTTAAAATTCAAAGCCAAACAGACAGTGACAGAAAACTATGTACAGGTAACACTCACAAGCACTGATTTGAAATCCTGAGTCTAGCAAACTTTACCCCACTGTGGTCTTTATGTTTCCTTCAGTTGACTTATCTGTCGTTTTGTTACAAAATGTACAAAATGAAGGTGAAGTGTTAGAAGAGTTTTCTAAGTACACAACAAAGTTCTCAAGCATTACTGTTATCCCCCCCAATCTGTTGATCAGCAGTTTTATATTCTAGAAATGAGTTTGACTCAAACTATGTACTTGAGAATCTAAGTCCTGTATCTGCTACCTCCTTGGTCATACTCCATAAAAAATTACTTAACCTCATTAGAATATAGGTAGGTAATTGTGTTGGCTAAACTTATGGCAATTTGATGTAAGCTAGAGTTACCTGAAAGGAGGGAACCTCAATTGAGAAAACCTTCCTTGCTGTAGGCATTTTTTAAATTAGTGATTGATATGAGAAGGTCCAGCCACTTGTGGGTGGTACCACCCCTGGGCTGGTGGACCTGAATTCAAGAAAGCAGGCTGAGCAAGCCATGGGGAGCAGCACCTCTCCATGAACTTAGCATCAGCTCCTGCTTCCAGGTTCCTGTCCTTCTTGAGTTCCTGTCCTGACTTCCCTCAATGATGAACAGCAGTATGGAAGTGTAAGCCAAATAAATCCTTTCTTCCCCAGTTTGCCTTATGGTCATGTTTCTTAGCAGCAATAGAGACCCTAACTAAGACAATAATAAAATATGATACAATTTTCAGGAAGACAGGATTTTTGGTGGAAGCTGTAGTTTTATTTATAACTATATCCCTAGGCCCAGGTTTGATCCTAGGAAACGTAGCACTCCAAGAATATGTACTGAATAACATGGAATTATTTTGAAAATTAAATGTGATTGTGTATTACAAAGCATTGGGCATACAAGTGTATAAAATTTATAAAGCTAGCCACATTAAGTACCAACTTTTGTACTTTTATTTCTGCAACTGGACTCATACATAAAGTGAAAAGCTTGATTGCTACTTATTTTTTTATTTTTTAAGGTTTATTATGTATATAGTGTTCTGCCTACATACCAGAAGAGGGCACAGATGTTTGTAAGCTACCATGTGTTTGCTGGGAATTGAACTCAGAACTTCTGGAAGAGCAGCCAATGCTTTTAGCATTAAAAGTCTCCCTCCCTTCCTGCTCTTTTTGTGTCATGTGTCAGAGAACCTTAGGTATCAGTTCTTACTTTCCACCCTGTTTGAGACCAAGTCTCTCATTGCATCCACCAGGCTAGTTGATCTAGTGTCTGGTGATTTTTCTGTTTCTTCCTCTGATGTCTCCATAATAGTGTGTGATTACAGACAGGTATGGCTGCTGTGTCAGGCTTTATATGTAGGAATCTACACTTGGCATAGTAAGCACTTTACCCACAGTGCTTTCTTTCTAGCCCCAATATACCTACACCTCTTAAAATTTCTTAATACGTATTCAAAATAGCATGTTAAATAATAGCTTGCCTATGTTGGGAAGCCTTTTCTGTTACAGGAAGCTAAAGATGTTTGCTATTTGAGGTTTCCTAGAAAACTACCATGTTAAGAATTGTGTACTAGAACCCTGGTGCTTCCTTTGACTGTGTAGTACATCTCCTAAAAGTAAGGACAATTAGAATAGGGCTATTGTCCTTGAGATTACATGTAGGGAAATAACAGTACCCAGCAGACCCTGGATTCTCTAGTTACTGTCTTTTTTGTTTTTGTTTGTTTCTTTTTGATTCAGGAGACCAAACCTAGGGCCTGTATATTCTAGGCAAGTATTCTATCCCTAAGCTACATCTTGAGTTCTGGATTTTTTTGAGGGGGGGGCTTATGAGTGATACAATTTGTATACCAACTGTGAAAAAATGATTTCTCAGCTTCTAGTATGTATTTTTTTTTGGGGGGGGTCTGGTATGAATTGTTTTTCCATAGTTCATGATTGTGTTGTGATTAGACAGATGGTTCTACCACATCTACCACAAAGTTACCCAGCAACTTTGTCCTGCTGTTCCCTGCTCTTCACCTTATACCTCATTCCCAATCCTTTGGTTTTGGAAGATGACTTCACTTCATGCTTCCCAGAGACACTTCAGGGTATCAAATTATCACATGTTTCATTTCTTTCCATTTTATTCCTAATATCTTTTCCATTGTAAATCCTTTTCTTCTCTCTCCTATTTAACAGTTTTCCCTTTTAATTTTTAAAAAGGTTTATTTATTTTATTTATATACATGCAAGCAAGTTTATATGTACCACAGATATGGAGGAGATCATGGAGCTCAGGAGGAGAGGAAGGTATTGGATCTGCTGGAACTGGAGTTCCAGGTAGTTATGAGTTGTGTGGGTGCTGGGGACTGAACCCCTGAACATCTGAGGGTAAAAAGCTCTCTTAAACACTGAGCCAACTCTCCAGCCCCTCTTTGATTTTTAAAATTTTCATTGTGTATATTTTTTGTACATTATACTGTGTTAAATGAGGACATTTTTATACATGTATGTATTGTACATCAAGTTGAAGGCAGTAGATTCTCTTAACTTCATAGAACTGGGATTTGCAGATATGAGTTGTTTACCCTGCTCCCATTTATTTCTTTTATATGTATGTGGTATGTGGAGATAAGGGGACAATTGTTCTCTTTCTACTGTGTGGGTCCCAGGATTAAACTCAGGTATCAGTACATTCAGTACCTTTACCCACTGAACCATCTTGTTAGGGTGTTTGTCTTTTGTTGGTTTGTTTTATTCTCATTTTTGCTGTGCTTCAAATGACATCTTTTTTCTTAAGAACCTCACTTTAAAGAATTTACTTTGCCACGCTGTGGTAGCACATGCCTTTAATCCCAGCACTTCTGGGAGGCAGAGGTAGGCAGATCTCTGTGAGTTTGAGACCAGTCTGATCTACAAAGTGAGTTCTGTTGAACAGAGAAACCCTGTCTCAACACTCCCCACCCCCACTTACTTTTACGATGGAAAACACAGAATAATGAAGAAGAAAATTGTCAACTTTGAAACCTATAATTAGCCATTGTTAAATTTTGGACAATATTTTTTACTTCTCTTTTTCTAATTCTAATGCTTATTTTACTTTTTATCTTTTTAACAAAGGACAAATATTTCCTATAGTACTTGTTTTTCTGTAGTATAATGTAGTGGCCATGCCATATAAATTGACAGTGTTGAAAGTGTCCAGTTTGAAAACTTGGATTCAACTACTCCATACCTTTGTGATCTGGGGAAAATTAACTACTCTGGGCCTCTATTTCCCCATTTTGAAAATGGAGATATTATTCTTACATGCATTGTTGCTTTATCCATTAAATGAGGTAATATGCAATAAGGAATTATTGACAGTTAATAAATATTAGCTTTTGTAATAATGGGACATGTCTATCACATTATTGATTATTTTTAACAAGGAAAGTATTGCAAAAGATGGGCAAAGGATAAAAACTTCTTAGAAAATAGAATAAAGCTAGTGACCTTTACTACTCATACATAAACTCTCTAGAGGGAAGTTTGCAATATGTACCATATACTAATCTAGCAATTTTACCAGTTTAAAACCTATACTTAAGAAACCATTATGGTGCCAGCAAGATGGCTTGGAAGGTAAAGTCACCTGCTGTCAAGCCTAGTGAGATCAATTCCTGAGACTTTTGTGGTGGAACAAGAGAAAAGACTCTACCTCTGCATGCCTGTATGTGTGTGTACGCATGCACACATACACACATACTACTAAAAATAGTTGGGCATTTTGCACACTTTTATCTTGAGCAATATAGCTGAGTTCCAGGCCAGTCAGGACCTGAGATGCTATCTCAAACTTAACAATACATTTTAATGCCAAACAATTAAAAAAAAATACCCTACAATGTGCATTGCAATTTAGCTATATAGTTATAACATTCTGCCAATAACAAAAGAAGGAAAGAGAAATGATGAAAAAAGACTAGTAATTTGCCCCGGCTCACATAGGTAGGAAGTAATTGAATCTAGGATTTGAAACTTGACAGGTTACTTAAATACTCTGTGTCTCAGTTTTGTCTGTAGTATCATTAGGGATGCTCTTTAATAGGTTTTTAAAATAATTGAACAAGACAATAAATGTATAGAATTTAACACATAACTGGCAGTGTTTATTAAAATGGATTCAATTTTATTGCTACCACACTTCTGTTTTTGTTTGAGACAGGGTTTCTTTGTGTATTCTTGGCTGTTCTGGAACAGGTTGTCCTTGAGCTCACAGAGCTCCTCCTGCCTCTGCCTCTCAAGTGCTAGAATTAAAGGCATGCACCACCACTGCTGGGCTATCATTCTGCAAACCAGAAAATGTTTGATACTAATGGACACTGTTACTATTAACTCCTGAGTGGAGTTTCTATCACTGTCTTGGATGTATTTTGAGAATGATTGGGTTTAGAAAGTGTTTGCTGTTTGCCTGCTAATATTTTAAGAGCTGTTCCTAGTCTAACTTTTTTGATCTTTCTTTTCAGATTGTGCTATTATTGTTCTTGTTTTACAAATCAAATAGTAGCTTACGCAAGTAACTTGGTCAAAGGGTTACTGTAGGTTATCAACAGAGGCAGGATTCTAACGTGGTTCTCATTCTGACTGTAGAGCCCATGCTCCTATCCTTGTGTCCATCTCTACTCTCTGCTTCCCAAAAGAATGGCACGTGTACCTCAGGTATCCTAGTAGCTTGCTGTTTGGTGGTTTTGTATCAAGTTGGCAGTGACCCTGAGGTCTTTAATGTTCAGTTGGAATAGTACTTGCTATGGGTAGTAATGTCTGTTTTGGGCATGTGCTCCTGAGTGTGGGTAGGTTTTGTTTTTTTAAGGTGTGCAGTTCCCATAGAGGCCAGAAGAGGATGTTATGTTCTCAGGAGTGGACTTACAGGCAGTTGTGAGCAGGTGATGTGGGTGCTGAGAATAGAACTCTGGTCCTCTGGAAGAACAAGGACTCTTAACCTCTGAGCCATCTTTCTAGCCCGGCTGGCGGTTTTTTTTTTTTTTTTTTTTTTTTTTTAAATCTCTGTTAGCTACACAGGGATGGTCGTTCTCCATTAGCTTAGAATCTGAACCCTGCATGGAGCTAGAACCCTCCCAGAGGGCACCCTTGTGTTCTTGGTGTTCTCTTGAACACGCTTCATTTTCTCTTATGGCTTTATGACTCATGTTCATTTAATGTTGCTTGCTGGCAGGAAACAGTCTAAAATATTTTAAATTTTTCCACAGTACCTTTTGGAGTGTTAACAACTGGTTTTTTTTTTTTTTTTTCTCTCTCAGCTGTCTTTTTTTTCTGATTGATAATAGTTACTTTATGAAATTCAGGCATAGCAATCCTTACAAATTTAGCCCCAGAGATCATGGTATATTTTATCAAGAAGGTCAATAGTTCCCTGGCAGGCAGTTGGATTATGTGCATTATGTTGGGATAGTTGCATGTAATTATCTGTCTGAAACTCTCCCAGAGCTGTCGTTACTTCCTTATGAAATCTCCTTGATTGCTTTAGTTGCTGCTCACTCACCCTGTATACAGGCCCCTCCCATAGGCATGTGACTCACTATTTGAAAGCTGGGACAGTATGGTAATTAACTACCTGCCTCTCATTACATAGAGAAGAGAATTTATATGTGGGCTTCCTATCTAACACTTTCTTTCCCAAGTGTTTAACTCCCCCGCCCCCATTGACATGTAGCAACACTCTCCCCTACCTCACCTTCTGAAGATGAGTCTCTAGACTGGTTTTTCATCTTATTGGAAATGATTAGTTTGCGTATTCCTATACAATGGATGGGTTTGTAGGGGTACAGTTAACAAAAAATAATTTTATTTTCTGTGGTTTTGATAATGCCATTAATTGATTTTTATTCATGTATTGATCTCATAAGGTTTGGGCTTTAAATGAAAGTGATTTTAAGTTTTTAGTAAATAAGTCAGATATATGGCAGATTAGTTGGATTAAAGTTTATTATAAACAGTATCTCCTTAAGGTGATAACTACTTTTCATGAATCCTTTTAAGAAACTGTAAACTGATTCATTATACTTTAATTACATTGCTTTGGCAATCTTAAAAATTTAGTTCCAGTTATACATCATTAGAAAATAAGTCTATTATGAGAAGGAAATTTTGCAGTATTCTTCTGTTCTCTAAATTGGACATTTAAAAGTAGCTGCTCTTGGCTTAATGGCACACATCTGTAACCCTGTCACTTTTGAGCTTAAATCTAGCCTGGGTAACTTAACTTAAAAGGTTCTCGGTCAGAGTGAGGTACTTTTTGAAAATAACCCAAAGAAGAGAACAGAGGGAGGGTGGGTTTTAATGGGCTAGCAAATAAAATTTTTGTAAGCTATATGTACAGTAACAGTCTCACCCTCCAATGTACTTGCCTTTGGATTGTTTACTACACATAGTTTTGTGCTTAACACCCCCCCCAAAAAAAAAAAAAAGTGAACAGAGTGTTTATTCATTCCAGATAGGGTACATGCAACTGACCAAAGAAACAGTTATACCCAGCTCTAGTTTGTGAACCAGTGAGATTATTGGGGTTACTCACAGGAGTGTGGCCAAGACTTACCAGAAGAAGCTGTATCACTGGAGTTTTCTGCCAGCAATTTCTTACTGCTTATCATGAAACTCTTGGGGAAAGGGGATAGGGACTTGTTAAGTCTTGTAAGTTTTGTAAGCTTCCTGAGTCTTATGGGTTTCCCTTCTTTCTGCAGGATCAATATTACAATTAAGAAATAGCTACACAACAGGATAGACATACTCTTTGAACTTTTAAGAGCAGTTTAATTTTCACTCAAGTTATAAGTAACAATTTGGAGTTGGAGATATTTTTTAAAAAATAAGTTTCTAAAATTTGCTGGTTAAAGAAAGCTCCCCTTGTAGACCTGACAGTTTGATTTTAATAACTTCTGTCATAAAACAATATGGCTTACTAAACTGTATATAGTTATCTTATAACTAATAAGTACATGTTTTTTCCCAGATTTTTTGGTAGCTTTTTCTTTTTTGGTATTTATTATGTATAGCGTTCTGCCTATGTGTTTGCCTGCATGCTAGAAGAGAGCACCGGATCTCATTATAGACAATTATGAGCAACAATGTGGTTCCTGGGAATTGAACTCAGGACCTCTGGAAGAGCTGCCAAAGCTGTTAGCCTCTGAGCCATCTTTCCAGCATTTTTATTAGCTTTTTAAAGAACAAGGTTTTCTTGTTGTTGTTTGTTTTGTTTGTTTGCTTTTTAAATAGAAGAGTTAAGTTACAATTTTGAAATTTTGTTTATGTGATGGTTCCATTTTATGAATATACTGTTACCTGTTTTATTATTGGCGTACTTAGAGTTTTTTTTTTTTTTTTTTTAATAGAGCTAGAATTTGGTGTTGTTGAGTATGTTTAATGTTAACTCTACTGAGGGATGGTAGAGTTTTCTTTTGAACAGCTGTAGATTGAACCAGATGAACTAGAATTCAAGAGGAATGGTCCTGTAAGAGGATGGAAAATTGATGAATTCCGGTCTGTGTGGTTTTGAGTTTTAGCAAACCTAGTTTGTAGTGCTGAACAGGCATTTGAGCTGTGTTTTTTTATTGGGTTGACTCATTCTGATAATGTCTTCTTTCCTTTCTTGGAGTGGTCTTCATTGTTATTGTCACCACCACCCTATGACAGCTTACAGTTACTACAATAATAATAAATTTGTTCTGTCCTTATATCTTAAATCTCAAACCATCACATGCAGTCTTTTATTTTTATAGAACCGAATAACTGGTATATTAAAATAGTTTTCTAGATACCATGGATGTTATAAATAAAAAGTGAAGAAGTTGTTAGTAAAGGAGAGGAAAAAATAAAGGAAACTATATATTACTCATCCTGGTGATTTCATTTTATTATAGCAGTACCCTTTTGGCATTTTCAGTATTGGTATGTTTTACACATTTAATTACAATATTAATTACAAGTTTGCTTATGATCAGAAAGTGCAACAGTGGATGCTTTGGGACCAATAAACACTTACTAATCTAGAATTACTTTTTGTCGATTCTTGATAGTAGAAATTTTACTGTCTGTGTGTGTAGAATCTATTCAAAGGAGCTTGTTTACTGGCACTTCTACCTATTGACTGATAATACCATTGATAATTTCTTAAACTTTACAGACACACAAAAAAGGATAATATGTATTTCTGTACTGGTTCTGTTTATTTAGAAAGGGAAAGAGGATTATCAAATATGTTAATTTACATAGAAAGTTAAGGTTTTAGAATATGTTAATGTGTCATTATTGGGAAGGACAAATTAAAAAGAAACAAAGGGATTAGCTTTGCTGCAGTACTAGCCTAGAGCAGTTGGTATTCATCAGGAGTAGCTAGAGGATGGGCAGGCACTAGGGCAAGGAACTGTCCATACCTAAGACTGAAGGGTCAAGAGTTGGCTTGGGAGTTGGTGTTTTCTTTAGTCCTGTGCTACAAGGGTACCTTTCCCCCAGAGGTTCTTCCCTATATAATCCAGCCATTTTGGTTACCCTTCCCTTTAGTACCTTTGCCCTCCTGGCTTCTGTACCTTATTCCCCTTTTCCCTCTCTGTTCTCAGCATGGCCCAGTTTAGTCAGGATCATGTCCACTTTGAGCTCTCCTATTTGTCCCTGTCTCTGCCTACACTCTCCTATATATCTGCAATAAACTTTCTCCTCCACCATACCTAGCAGCAGTTATGTCCTGTCCTTTCCTCTTTACTTCCCCCCTCACCTCTCCTCCATTCTTTCTTTGTTGAGGATTAAACATAGGCCTCAAGCCTATTAAGCATTCTACCAATGCCCAAAAGTTTTATGTAGTTAGTTATAAGGGGTCATTTCTCTAGGTACTAGTAAATTTATTTTATGTTTTATGTGTTTGTTTTGTTTCTTGACATGCTAGAGATTGAACCCTGTTCTTGTACTTCGTAGGCAAAATGCATAGTCATTGAGTTTGCCTATGACTTAAAATATGGTAAATAAAGGAAGGCCTTCTTTTTTGTGTTTTTGTTTTTGAAGATTTTTTTTAGCTGCACTTGGTGCCACACACCTTTGATTGTAGCGCTCAAGGGGGCAGAGGCAGGTGAGATTTCTGAGTTCCAGGACAGCAAGAACTGCATATTGAGACCTTGTCTCAAAAATAAAAATAAAGTTTTACTTTTGTATGTCCATGTGAGAATATGGCACACATGTACAAATGCTGTGGAGCACAGAAGGAAGGCAGTGTGGGATGCCCTGGAACTGGATGGCTGTGAGCTACCTGATACAGATGTTGCAATACAAACTCAGCCTCTACAAAAACAGTAAGCACTCTTAATTAACTGCAGAATCACTTCTCTAGTCCCCCAAAGAAAACTTTTGAGGATCATTACTGTAACATCACTGCATCAAAGTCTTGTTTTACTGTAGGGGAGGACTGAGTTTAATTCCAAAAACAACATGGACTGGTGGGTATCTAGAGCCAGTGAGCTGGGTATGAGGGTTTGTGATTGGAAAATGGCTAAAAAGAAACCCATAGGCTAAGCAGATATTCTCACTAAACCTACATAACAGGATTGCTTTCTGAATTTGGGCCTCACTGGGAAGATAAAGAGGACAGGACTTGATCAGACATGGGGTAATGGAGGGTCTTGCTAAGTCAGTTTAGTTTAAGACTGGATTTTAGGTGAAGGCAAACAGATTGGCCAAGCAGAGAACCTAGTGTCTAGGAGTCAGTCATTGGGTTGTGTGTTTTCAGGAGGGAAGAGACAAGATCTTCCTATTTAGCATGTAGCCTAGACTGACCAAGGACATATCATCCTCTTACCACAGCTTCTCGAGTGCTGAGAATATAGGGATGCACCATAGTGGCCTGGTTGATAATGTAAATTTAGTTTTTAAAATAAATTGTTGGGCTGGAGAGACAGCTCAGAGTTAAGAGAGCACCACTGTCTGTAACTTAAAGCTCCAGGGTATCCTGGCCTCCTTGAGTACCAGGCACGAACATGTACACACATGTAAGCAAAACATTCATATGCATAAAATACACTTAAAAAAGAAATTGCCAAGCTCTTTTCTAAAGTGGCTGTGCTATTTTGCATGCTCATCAGCTATATTGGGGAAAATCAATCTTCTTTACATTTTTGCTGGTACTTGGCCACTGTGTTAAATTTATCTGTCCTATTAGGTGTGTAGTGATAACTCTGCCAGGCTTAATTTGCATTTCTCAGTGACTAATGTCTTCTGTGTGTTTACTTGCTGTTCATATGACCTCTTAAATAAGATGTCACTTTTTTAAAAAAAGTTCTTGTGACTATAGAATTTTAATTTTTCCCCCCAGTGCTGGATATTGAACCTAGAGCCATATTGGTTCTGTCAAGCACTCAACCAGTAAACTATACTCCCACCCCTATTGTGGAGTTTTGAGGTGGCTTCATATGTTAGAGTCACTTGTTACGTGTGTACTTTGTAAATATATTCTTCAAGTCTGTATCTTGTTCTTTCTTGTAACAAATAATAGTTTTTGCATGTTATTAATCATTTGATCCATTGCAAATATCTGATAGAATTAGAATAAAGTTTGATGTTTAAATAATGATGTATCAGTGGGCTATTTTTACTTTGATGAAAAGTTAATTTAACACAGTGATTATGTCCTCTCTATTCTGTACACATTTTCAGGGTAGACTCATAGTTCCCCTCTGATGACTTTGGAGTAAAATACGCCATTTCTAAAGTGTAAGCATAGCTGGACAGTAGTGGCTCACACCTTTAATCCCAACACTCGGAGGCAGAGGCAGATGGATCTCTGAGTTTGAGGCCAGTCTGGTCTATACAGAGAGTTCCAGGACAGCCAGGGCTATACAGAGAAACCATGTCTGGAAAAAACAAAAAGAAAGTGGAAGCATAATGTGTTTATTTATTTTTATTGATTTAGGGGAAAATTCTTCTAAAACTATAGATTTTGTATAAGAAAGATAAAACGCCAGTCCTTCAAATCTATTTCTATCCTCCCCATTTCTTTTGTGACGGTCTAAGAGTAGATCTGAAAAATTCTAGGACCTGGTTATGTTGTGGATTAGCCCTGAAAAGCTAAGTTCAGACAGTGTTTTTAATTGCTGTAAGGGTAATGCTCATTTCTTGGACAGTGAAAGATTTAGCTGTGACAGCCTGTTGCTGAATGGAGTCTTTAAGAAAAGCTGATATGATAATGTTGGACTGTTTTGAGTTGTCCCAGTAGATGTGAATGTAGTATTGCTAAGGCTATTAAACCTTAGCATGCTGTCATGAAGACAAAGGCATTTAACCTTGTAATGGGATATAGGTTCTATTTATAATGCTTTTAAAATTTTCCTTCAGAAATATGAGATAGTATTTTCCTATTTGATATTTTAGGGTTTTTTTTTTTTAAGCCTTTAGTGGAATTGTCTTTAGAATTTCAGGCTAAGCAGATGGATCATGAGTTCCAGGCCAACCTTAGAGTCCATAGTAAGACCTATCTCAACAAACAAGAAAACAAGCTCTAAATAAACGAAAATAAAAACTTTATTTTTATGTGCATTGGTAAGAGGGTGTCAGGTCCCCTGGAACTGGAGGGACAGGCAGTTGTGAGCTGCCATATAAGTGCTGGAAGAGTAGCCAGTGCTCTTAACTGCTGAGCCATCTCTATAGCCCCCAAATGTGTATTTTTAATAAAAAATAGTGTATGTTTTTCACCTTTCATTTTTATAAATGTCCCTTGAAACAGTGGGTCCTTAAGGATGGTGTTATTGTGGTTGAAATCTGTCTCCCAGAATTGTACCAGTACAATCAAATGCAATACCCTTACAAATCCTAGGGTTGTAAATAGGAGTTGGAATGAAATTGAAACTGGTTATTTAGATTTTGTGCCTGGGAATGGTAATGCACACCTGTAATCCCAGCACTGGGGAAGCAGAGACACAAGATCTCTGTGAATTCAAGACCGGCCTGGTCTACACCAGGAGGGCAAAGCCAGCCAGAGCTATATAGTAAGAGCCTGCCTCAAAAAGCAAACAAAAAGATTTTTTGGTAAGAGGGCCAACAAGATAGGTCAGCCGTTATAGGAGTTTGCTGCCAAGGAACCACATGTTGAAATGAGAGGGAATCAGTGGCTGCAGGTTGTTCTTCTCCCCTCCCCCCTCTGCTTGCACAGTGGTTCTGCAAGGTTGTGTGCTTTGGGGGGAGGGTCCCTCCACAGTAAATACAGTACGAGAGGGAAAAGTCAGAGTGGAAGAAAGCTGTACATTTCAGTGTTTTCAACAATTCGTGGAGGTTTTGTTTTGTTTTTAATACTGTTCATTAAATCCTGAAGCTTAATGTGGACATTGTTAACTATTTTATTTTCTATAGAACTATGTGTTCTTCTTTGGTCAGTAACTGTTCATTGACTTTACTTTGAAAACAATTAAGTTTACCTATGAAATACTTAGTGCTTATTTTACACATTTTCTTTTGACAATAAAAAGTTTGTCTTAAGTCTTTTTTTTTTTATTTTAAAGCAGATTTATGAAAATATGCATCGGTTTGATACTGTCTTGGAATTCATGAGATGGAAGCATAGGTCAAAGCTATTTGGAGAAACTTGGAACTACAGTTTTATCTAGCCACATCCTTGAGGTAAGGAAAAGATTTAAGAAAAGTCATAGAAAATGCTTTCTTAATGATTGAAAATAGTCTCTCTGTGTCACCGTTGTAACTTCATTTGAGCTTCTCTGGTTTTCTTGTCACAGCAGAACTTTGTATTAACTGCTCAGTTTCTTGAATCACCTTGTTTATGAATTAATAATTTTAATATATTTTCACCTTACAAATAAATGTTCATTCCTTAAAGAATGCCCCAAATCCAGTTGCATTTGCATTAATGTGTGCATGTGTGTGCGGACATGCATACACTCATTTGCTGTATGTGTGCATGTGCTGTGTTGACAGAAGAATGTCAGGTCCACTGGAGGTAGTCTAATGGTAGAGGCAGTTGTGGAACATGTGGTGGTCTCTGTGCTAGAACCTGAACTTGAGTCTGGGAGAGGACAGCCAACTCTTTCAACCACTCATTGTATGTTAAACTAACCTAGAGTACTCGGGTCTGTCAGTCTCTTTATTTAATTCTTTTTATTTGAGTTTGTCATTTGATTTTGTGCTTTTCTTTCCTTCATCTTGGGGAATGTTTTTGATTGTCACAGGAAAACTTTCAGTGACCTCAAAACTTCACTAGAATTTATGGGCGTTTTGTTTTGTGGTCTGCTGCTTCTGTTTGTTTGGTTGGTTTTTTTTATATATCGTTTCTCTGTGTAGTCCTGGCTGTCCTGGAACTCAGACCTGCCTGCCTTCTCTTCTCCTCCATCAGCAAGTCCTGATGGAGCATAGCACCACAACTGGCAATTTACTGCCTCTTGCCTGAGTAATTGGGGCTTCATTGTTGGAGCATTCATTGTTTCCAAGGATCTGGTTTGTCTTCTGGTCCCAGAGTAGCTGCCAGCAGCTTCAGAGACTGTTACTTCTATTCATATTCAAGCTGAAAGATTTTCTTTTCCTTAGATGCTAGGAAGCTAAGATACACTGTCTTAGCTCTTGAAGCAAATTATTTTTGATGAGATTGTGTTTTCACTGTTATAAAAATAATCATGACTAGAGTAACCCTGACCAGCGTTACTGCAGTTGCATGTGTGTATTGGGGTTAGTATTGCTGGGAAAAGGGCTAGAATTTGGGAAAAGAAAATGGATGAGTTGCTTGTAAGGGAAAAGACGATATTCTTATGCTAATCCAGGCTCTGGATAAGGAGCAGAGCTGCCATGCAAACAATGGCTGTGGGGCCAGAAAGTCTGCAGCCAGAATAGTCCTTCTCAGAGAGCTTGTCAGACTGGGCGCCTGGAGCTGCCCAAGAGAGGGACCCCTGGAAAGGGGTTTTTTCCTTCTAGATCTGTGGGGCTGGCAGCTGGCCAACTTGCTGGAAATTCCCACACCTTTCTAGTATTAAGTAAAAATGAAGGGTATGGGAGAAGTTTAACAGGAAAAGGAAAGAATGACTCCAGGCTTGTTTTATCAGCTGACTTCAGACTTTCCCTGTTTTGTTTGGGACTTTCTTTTTGTATTTGTTCTTCAGTTCTGATTAAACTCTTAGTTCAGTCTTCTTGTTTGTAAAATTTACTTTTACTTTTTTTTTTTTGTTGTTGTTGTTAACTTAAGAAATCTTGGGTCTGAGGAGTTGTCTCCACAGTTCGGAGTACATGTTACACTTTCCGAGGACTTGGGTTCAGTTTCCAGCACCTATACAGCAGTTAAGGATAGTATGTAATTCCACTTCCAGGGCCCTATACACACACAGACATACAACCAGGCAAGGTAGTCATGTTACATAAAATAAATCTTTCTTTAGCCAGGTGGTGATGATGGCACCTTTAATCTCAGCACTCATGTCAGTGAGTTTGAGGCCAGCCTGGTCTACAGTATGAGTTCCAGGACAGCCAGAATAATAAGTCTTTGTTCAAAAAACTGTATCTCTTCCTAATTTTGCTTCATGTTATTTTCTGAAGAAACTCAGTATATACAATTTGTAAGATACCGATTTGATAGATTTTAATTTTACATCATTTTATATTTTCTGATTAAGCAGCATTTAAATGTCTGTACACATGTGTACTTGTGTGTGTGTGTGTTTGTGTGTGTGTGTGTGTGTGTGAGAGAGAGAGTGTGAGAGTGCCATTTCGAGTTTGTACGTGTACTCTGGTTCTCTGTATGTGGTTCCCTGACACTGTTTTGAGACAGGATCTTTCACTGAGCCTGGAGGAGCTCCTAGCTAGGGTGTCCAGCATGTCCCCATGAGACCAAGAGAATCCTGTCTCTGCCACCCCTGTGCTGGTTTTTGGATGTCTGTAATTGCAAGTGCTTTTTATGTGCCTACAGGGAATCAAAGCTCTTGTCCTCATACTTTACTGAGTAGACCATCTCCTTAGCCTCTGTCCTTATGTTGGTGACATTTGTAAAGTAGGGTTTATAATTTATGGAAAAGATTCTGATGAAGACTAGTGAGATGACTCTACTGATAAAAGCCCTTGGTTCTCAAACCTGATGGACCTAAGTTCTATCACTAGATTCAGTGGTAGGGCAGTGTTGACTTCGTAAAAGTTGTCTTCTGAATGCCATACTCAAATGCCTCACAATAATTTAAAAAATTAAGATTCTGATGAAATTCTTAGCAATTTAAAGAGCATATATTTTATTTTAAAATGTTAGAATGAAAATAATCAGTCTCGGTGTGGTTATAAAGTTAGGTTATGCCAGGCATGGTGGTGCACACCTTTAACTCCAGTATTCGAGAGGCAGAGGCCAGTGAATCTTTGAGTTTGAGGCCATCCTGGTCTATAAAGTAAATTCCAGGACTGCCAAGGCTATTACACAGAGAAACCCTGCTTCAAAAATAAAAAATAAATCAGCTAACAGTTTTGCTTCTGTGTTATGATTGTAGAAACAGTTAATGTGAGACAAAGGGAAACATTTTTATTGCTTCTAATGATTATAGCAGTGACACCTATTTACTGAGTATGTAATACTGGGGTACGAGGTACTGCCTCCTAGGTTAGTAATGAAGGAATGCAAGATCTTAATAGATGAACCAACATGGTCAGAATTACAATCAAGTCAACTAGAATTGACATTTAAAACTAAATATATTGCCCTCTAGTGTATAATGCAAAAACTACCTTTACCTAGATAAATAAGCTAATGTCATTTTTATGGAGTTGAGTCCATAACACAGAGAGGAAAATGTGTAACTATAATTACGCAGAGTTAGAAAGAGTCTAATTTCTACCCCTCCACCATGAGTCTTGTGGAAATAAATAATTTTAAAACAGGATGCTTTTGTCTACTTCTTTGAAGAAACATATTATCTATCCATAATGTCACAGTTTTCTGGTCGCTTTTGTCTAGATGTTACTTACATACATTGTTCCCTCACCTGACTACTTTTTCAGACTTCTTTCATGGTGGTTAGGCTTTAAATCTTAGTGTTTCTCAACAATGGTATTGATTTATCTCTTGATCCCCAAAACTTAGTAACTTATAACAGCTGACATTTGTGGTCGCATGCATTATATTAAGAGTCCACCAAAGACAGCAGGATATGGTGGCACATGACTGTAATGCCAGTACTTGGGAGGTTGATGCAGGAGAATCACCACAAATTTAAGGCTAACCTGGTTTCAGATCAAGACCTCTCAAAAATTGATCACTCAAATGAAAAGAACCCACCAGATGCAGGGTCTTTCTGAGCAAAATTTTGAGCAAAATATCCAAATAACATAGTCCTAAAGGCACCCCGGGTTGCTCACTCAAGTGGTTATTGGAAAACCTGTTTCTTGCCACATAAGCCTTGTAGCACTGCTTGAATATGCTTAGACTTGGCTGCTGGCTTCCATAAGAGTACATCAAGGTAGAAGCTGAAGTACTTTTTAATGACCTAGCAAAAGTCACTCATGTTTACATCTTACTTATTAGAAATGAGCCACCTAGTCTAGTCAAGGGAGGGGAATTAGACTTCACCCTCTGAGGGATGTATCAAAGTGTTTGTGAACATGTTTCAGACCTTGATAATGATCTTTGACTTAGAGGAGGAGCTTAGATAAGGCTCTTACTGTGTAGCCAGTGTTGATCTCTAACTCTGTCATGGCCTTCCGTGTTGAAATTATAGGTATGCACCATTATGCCTGGCCATTAGTGCAGTTTCTAACTAAACAGTGCTCTGGGACTCTTTCATCCAAGAGCCTTAGCTTTTAATATCTCTATGCTGTTGACATAATGGAAGATTTGTATCTTCAGTCCCAGATGTTTCCTTTAAGCTTGAGAAGCAGATGCCCAGCAGACATTCCTTTTCAAGTAATCTCAGATGTCTAAATCCTTGAGCCCTTTTTCTTCACTCTGTCCAAAAATCTGCTTATTCACATTTTAGTGATTGCTTAGACCAGCAGTATGAGAGTTTGAGTCATGTTCCTTGACCCCTGCATCCAACCATTACCAAGTACTATATAGTCTTGTTTTTAATTATATCCACTCTGATCTTAACCACTATTGTCTCTCCTTAATTTTCATGTCTTCTTACTGTTGCTTTGCTTCAGCTTTTCTTGTCTTTTCTAGTTCATTATGCAAAAACCAGGTCACTGATGCCATCTCTCTTACATTTAAAACCTGAATCTTTCAGAGTCCTTGTCCTTTCTGTCTTTTCAACCTCTTCTGTATTACACTACTGTATTCTCCATGGTTCAGAAGCATTGCTTCTTGTTTTTCTGTTTCTCAGAAATCTTTGCACAGATTGTTAGTTTGACTGATATTTATCTGCACAAAACAGCACAATAAGTATTACTCCTCAGCATAACTTATGTGGACTTTTCCATCCAGAACAAATCTGGCCCATCCAGGGTTTCACTTTTTTCTTACCTTGCAGCTTAGTGGAAATTATGTGTACATTTTTTTTTCTCATCTTGTTCTGTGTCAAAAGTATTTCCATCTTTTATCTTCTTCCCCTGAGATGCAGAGTCTCCCACAAATAGCTCTACCACTGTGCTATGACTGGCCCCTGTGTCAGCATTTGATTGTCTCATTTAGTGACTATGAACTCCCATGAAAGATGGGTTTTTCTATCATGACTATATTTTTGGTGTTTGATACATAGGCTGATGTATAAAATGATATCTTAATGAATAATTAGGGAATAATATCCAATGGCAAGAACATTGTTTACACAGGACTTGAGAATTTGAGGGGAATCTAATGAATTAGTATTCTCTTCTTTTCTGCTATCTGTTCCTCTTAAACTCTGTGACCCCTTGGCTCCATTTGTATGTAAATGGAATATTTTCTATGTACTTTACATTCCTGTAGTTACCTTCTGTGGCTATAGCAGCATGTTTCAACTAATACCTGTGGAGATTACTTCATAGCTTAGCATTGTTCTTAGTACAACTAATGTATTGACTTTATAGTCATCGCAGGTTTTTAAACTATTAAGAATTTCTCAGTTGGTGCTGCCTTCATTTTTACCAGATCATGTCATAGACATGTTAGAGAAGACAGAAATTTATTGAGTACCTACTGTGCCACTATAATCCTAAGTACTTTACAGTATGTAATGTGTATTTCACATTATGTAGTATAATTAATATAATGTATAAAATAGCAATTAATAAATGGAGTCTAGAACCAGACCTTTTGAATTATAGCTCTGTCTCCATGTGTAATCTCTTCAGCCCACCTCAGTTATACCTTTCTTATGAGGCAGTTGTGTGGACTTTATAAATTAATTTTAACAAAACATTGTTAATAGTATTGGCACAGAGATGAATGTGCTAATTAGTTCTTGGGATAGCTGTGAGCCAGTGAGTACCCTTGGTTATGTAAAGATAAGTAAAACTTTTCAGAGACTATTGTGGTTTAATAAGGATCAGGAAAAACAGATAGGCTGAATAGATGTTTATTCAGGGAGAAATAACTTACAGCAGAGACAGATGAATACCAGCAGGTTCCTGGTCCCAAGGATGCCTCTGGATGCTCTCTGTCCCTGTCCTGAAAGCAAGAGGGCACTCTGAGGCTCCTTCCCCAGACCTAATTTCCCCAGGTCATGTCTGCCCCTGACCCCACCCCCAGTGAGCACAGTCAATACCACAGATGTAGACAAAGTGAATATCTCATGACAAAAGACTTTTAAGTTACTGGTTTAAGGCATATCTAGAATTTGAACTTGTGTCCATATTGCAATAGACCCTTTTCTCTGAAATGACGATATGGAAAGTACATTAAAGGTCTCATGTACTATAAGGATGCCTGGCTACCAGGTAGTAGTCAGTAAAAGCCCAAGTGCCACCTTTACATAAACTGATAAAGAAACCAATACAGGAAATAGAACAAGTCACAGAGATGAGCCCCCACCTAAGATTATGAGCTCCTTCAAGCAGAAGTTGATAGAATCATGAGCTGGATATGGTAATGTTTCCTGGAAACTGAGACAGGAGATAGTTGAGGCTAACCTAGGTTATAAAGTGAAGCCCTGTCTTGAAAATAATAAGAGAATGAATTTGGAATACTTTTATTTGTATTTCTAGTTTTTTACTATGGTGTATAATACATACTCTATAAATGTTGATAAATGAATAAAAGAATCAAAAACTGAGAGTTAGCAAGGCAGGCAAAAAATGAGGCCAGGATTTGGCCTAGTATTGGGGGAAGGGAGATGCTGTTTTCACTCTGATAGCATCTGATAGAGTGGGAAGGAAAAGGCTATGAGTGACTTAGACATGTTCTTGGCAGATGGAAATACAGGGAATGATCAGGATTTAGGAGTATATGGAAACTTTCTTTGAGTTTGGAGCCAGCAACAAGCATACCTAGAATTACAGTTGAATCATGTTAAGAGAGATGTTCTTTATACACATGGTGCTTTGTCCCATTGCAAATATTTTCATCTAATAATTTTAGACTTTATATTATCTCAGTTATATGTTTGTGAAACAGTTCACATTTGTAGTAGAGAAGTTTTTAAGAATTACTAAAATTTAAAGCACTTGTGGTAGCAAAATCCTGTAGCCCCAGGTATTTAGGAGGGAGAGGTAGGAGGATCATATGTTCAAGACCATCCTTGACTATCTGGTGAATTCATTGCCAGCCTCAGGTAGATAAGATTTTGTTCAAAGAAAGAACAAGTTTGGGAAGAGATTGTATGTGTGGAGATTTGTAAACCGGTAAGGCATGGTGATGTATGCCTATGATCCTAGTATTTGGAGGACTGAGACAAGAAAACCACTAAGTTCCAGAATTGTAAACCAGTCAGAGTTATATAGCAAGATCCTGCCTCAAAAACAAACAAAAAACCCCAAAGCAAATCAATACAAAAGAACTCTTAGATTTAAAACAGTTATAAGATGTATACCTGTGTATATACCGTATTTCCACAATACTGTAAAGCGAAAAATTGTTCAGTAGGTAATGTAGAAAGCACAGATTACTTAGTATTGTTTATTACATATTACCTGGTAGAAATTACACTATGGATAATTAAGTCATAAATAAGCAAAAACCTTTTCACTAAGAAGTAGTTTAGGCCTAAGTTAATGAAACCAAGCTGACTGAAACAATAGAATAGGCAAAAAAAAAAAAAAAAAAAAAAAAAAAGAGTTATATTAACTTTGGTCCAAAGTAGCATTTTTTCCATTACCTGTTTCTGTTTCATTTGTTTTTAAGAGTTTACTGTATATTAATAAGAGCCAAATCTTATTGTTGTTTGGTTGGTCTTTTGTTAGTTTTTCAAGACAGGGTTTGTTGTTTGGTAGCTCACTTTGTAGCTAGGCTAGCCTACCTCTGCTTCTTGAGTACTGGGACTAAAGGCTTGCACTAAAGGCTAAGAACCAAATCTAAATTGCAGTGATTATACTTCATGATTCCCGTATTAAAAACTCAGGTTTATCTTAATGAATTCAGATTTGGAGATTTTAGAAGAATAGCTTTATTTAAGGTACATTTCTAGGGTCTGGAGATAGAGTTAATTTTTCTAGAGCATGTGCTTAGCAAGCATAAGGTTATGCATTCAGCTCCCCTCCTCAAAGATAGTTTCTGTTTTTGCTTTGATAAATAAAGAAGCATGCTACTTATTTAAATATGTAAATTTTCTAGGTTGGCTTTATTTTCTATTTGTGGAATAATTATATGTTCAATGTGTTTATATTGTTATTCATTAGGATTTAAATGAATATTGATAGACAGCTTTTATTTTAAATTCTTTTCTACTTTCTTTTTTGTTTGTTTGCTTGTTTTTCAAGACAGGGTTTCTCTGTGTAGCCTTTTCTGTCCTGGAACTCATTCTGTAGACCAGGCTGGCCTGGAACTCACAGAGATCCACCTTCCTTTGCTTTCTGAGTTCTGGGATTAACAGCATACACTGACACCACAGGCTTCTGTTTTGGGTGGTGGTGGTGGGGTAAACTGAAACAGAGTCAGGCTCTGTAGCCCAGTTTGGCTAGAACTCATAATCTTTCTGCCTCTGTGCCCCTAGCCCCCAAGTGCTAGAGTTAGAAGCATGTATCACCGAACCATACCTAGCAGAAATGTTCACTTCTGTAGTAAATAATTTAGTTACATCAGGGCAACTAGAGAAAGCTGTTGATGAGGGTTCTTTCTTTCCTTCTTTTCTTTATAGCTGGGGTTGTCTTGCTCTTGCCCAGCTTTCTTAGAATTCCTAGACTTAAGAAATCTCTGCACTGTCAGCTTCCCAAGTAGTGGGGACTCAATGTGTACAATACTGCACTAGTTGGTTGAGATTCAGTGTGTTTATTGTGGCTGATTTGAGATTAGGAGATTACAACTTTCTACTAAATTATTTAGGCTTTATAATTACAATGCATTAAAAAATAAATGAGAGCTTTAATCTTTAAAAATATATTTCAACGAAGTTGAGACTGTATAGCTCAGTGATAAAACTCTTAGTATGTGCAAGGTCCTAGAGTTGGCCCCCAATACACACCAAAACTTCTAAAAATATATTTCTGCATTTAAAAGCCTGGTTAAGAGGCTTGCTTTCCTTTCCACTCTTGAAAACTTTCCAAATTACATTATATTCATTGCCTTATTTATTTGTTTGTTTTTTTCCCCCCCAGGAATCTGAAGAAGCCCCAGGTGAAAGTCATTGTCAAGTGATTTCTTTCTTCTATAAGGAAATCTCATTCAGTGAAGCCATTTAAATTAGTGAAATAGCACGACCAGTAATTCAAAGTGGCAGTGTACAGGATACTTGGACATTGAACAATGACTCAGCTATATACTTACATCAGATTATTGGGAGCCTGTCTGTTCATCATTTCTCGTGTTCAAGGTAAATTGATGCTTGTTTCAGTAAGTCATTTCTATGCATATAAAGCACTTAAACTCCTTGGTCTGCTGTCAGCTATCAGCCACACCAGCACAACTCTTAGTGAAGAAGCAAAGAACACACCAGAAGAAATTGTGAACTTTGTATAGACTGATACCTTTTTAAAGTCTTAGCCTTTTTCTATGTATAACAGGCAAAATATGTAGCATGAGGTTTGTCTTGTGAGGATCAGATGAGAATAAGTATAAATAGTCTGCAATTTAGGACCTAAAACACAGAACAATAGGTATTTGAGACTGAGCTTTAAAATTCCTGTCTCTTTTAAAATGCAATAAAGAATAAGCACAAATAATAATTCAAAATTTGTTTTATTGTCATGAGATTTTAGAAAATAGATGTACTTGTTCGCTTATGCAGAGCTCTAAAATTTCTCTATAGAGTATAAGCAATTTATTTGTGACCTCTGATGTATACTATGTGTTCATAGATGAAACTGGAACTTAATAGTGATGTCTAAGATCAGATGAACTGTATTTGTATACAAATTTCTTCCCAGTTGTTTATTTAGGGCAGTATTTTTGAGCTGAAAAGTTAAAATTGCTTTATAAAAGTCTTTGAGATAGAACTCACCACTATCTTCATTTTCTTCTTTAGAATTTATTAAATTTTTGTATGTGTTAGTGTTTGTGCATGAAAGTGTGCCCCTACATGTGGAGACCAGTGTTGGCATTGAGTCTTCCCACCCATTGTGCATCTGAGAAAGGGTCTCTGACTAAAGTTGGAGCTTGATAATTGGCTAGACTGGCTTCTCACTGTCCTAGCCCCTGAGCTGCCATCTTCGTTTTCCTAAGGCTTTGGCTTCGTAATTTGCAATTTCACATATAGTTCTGAATGATGAGGGTTATTTATCCACATGAAGAAATTTAGGTAACAGCATAAAGCTTTTAAAAAGTTCTGTGTTAGTGCATGAGCATAAAATGAAATCTATAGTTTTTTTGTATTTGTCTTATTGCTTTGCTGAGAACACAGAGCCCCTTCAGTTCAAGCTACTTTTATTTGAAATATGGGAATACATAGTATAATACATGTTGAGGCTTTTTTGTTTTGTTTTTTGTTTGTTTGTTTTTTTTTTTTTTTGCTGAGACAGGGTTTCTCTGTATTGCTTTGGAGCCTGTCCTGGAACTAGCTCTGTAGACCAGGCTGACCTCAAACTCACAGAGATCCACCTGCCTCTGCCTCCCGAGTGCTGGTATTAAAGGCGTGTGCCACCAACACCCGGTCCTTTCTGTTAAATTTTGCTGGTCACTGTCATCCAGAGTTGCTATGATTGTGAAACTAAATTAATTGTGCTATTAATAATGGAAATTTTGATGTTTTTTTTGGGGGGAGCTATTCAGGTCATATAGATAGTGTAATATATACAACTTTTTTTCTTTGTCTTTTTTTTTTTCTTAATTCTCTCATGTATTGTATTGCATCCCAACCGAAGTTTTCCCTCCTTCTCCTCCTAGTTCAATTCCCACCTCTCCATTCCCTAAATTCCATCTTCCTCCTTTCCTTTCATAATAAAAGAGTAGCCCATCTCAGATATCAACCAAAAATGGCATAACAACTTACAATAAGACTAGGAACATCCATTCATTAAGGCTGGATGAAGTAACCCAGTAGGAGAAAAAGGTCCCAAAAGTAGGCAGAAGAGTCAGAGATACCCAACTCACACTGTTTGGAATCCCACAAGAACACCAAGCTATATAACCATAACATACACACACAAGACCTAGGTCAGATACGTATAAGCACTCTGCTAATTCAGTCTCCATGAGCCCTGCTTAGTTGATTCTGTGGGCTGTTTTCTTGTGGTGTCCTTGGCCCCTCTGGCTTCTACAATCCTTCCCTCTCTGTCTTTCGAAGGATTCCTTAAGCTTGCCTAATTTGGCTATGGGTCTCTGCATCTATCTGTTCCCATCAGTTGCTGAATGAAGCCTCTCTGCTGATGATTATGTTAGACTCTGGTCTATAAGTATAACAGAGTATCATTGGGATAATTTCATTGACTTTTTTTTGGCCAGTTGAATTTGGTTCTTTCCTAGGTCTCTCAATTATCCAGCCTCCAGATCCTGGCCCTCTAAGCAGTGTTAGGCTTGAACTCCTCTTATGGCATGAATCTCAAGCTGGACCAGTCATTGGTTGTCCACTCCCACAATTTCTGTGCCATCCTTACCCCAGCACATCTTGAAGGCAGGACAAACTGTAGGTCAAAACTTTTGTGGCTGGGTTGGTGTCTCAGTCCCTCCACTGGACGTCTTGTTCAGGCTCCACGTCAACCTCCCCCCCCCCCCCCATTACTAGCTAGGTTCACCCTCATAGATGCCTGGGAGTTTCCACTGCACTAGGTTTTTACCTCACTCTTGAAATGCCAACCCCCACCCCCGTTCTAGTCATCTCTCTCAGTACTTGCCCTCAACCCCCCCCCCCCACATCTGTTCTCTCCTGTTCCCATCTCCACCGACCCTAACATTTTAGTAGTTTATCAGTGTTAGTAAATTTAAAATTGAGTTTACAATACTGAACCACTTCATTTTTACAGTAAAATTCATACTAATCTAGTTCTTTTGGCTTTGCCACTCTTCTTTTGGAAGGGCCTGAAAAATGCAGTGCTGTATGTGTTATTACCTGCCATTTGAGGCCATACTCTCTATAATGCAAGATCCTGATTTTATTACATAAGCCTTTGGCAACTTTCACTTTTTGATAGCATGGTCTGGATTCTAACCAGTTACCCTGGGATATAAGGTAGATAACAAGATTTATTTCATGTTTTCACAGTTCCTTTACTTATCAATTAGAGTTCTCTGTAAGGTGCTTAGTAGCTCCCTTTCCACCAAAGTGTTCGAAGATGATTTTGTTAAAAATCTAGTTACAAGGCTTTGAACAACAACAACAACAACAAAACAAAAAACAAAAACAAAAACAAAAAAAAAAAAAAAGGAATTGCCCTGTGCATCCTCTGACCCCGAAATCATTGGACAGTTTATTAGCCTTTAGGAAGTCTCTCCCCATTTTGTACCTAGTGAATTGCAGCTGTCACACACAGCAGATGAGATCCCATTGCATGGGTATCACAAATGCGGGAGAGCAGATTCCTCAGTGTTGGCAGCTGTGTACTCCTTAGTGCCATAGTCCTATGAGTCAGGTTTTCAAAGGAGACTTCAGAGTCCAGACTTTGAAAATTAGAGGCTTACTCCTTTCAGTCCTCAGATCAGAGCACGCTCTGAACCTTGAAAACTAGTCCTCAGCAGCTATTATTGCAGACTTCTAGCTTAAGATCAGATCTTGGAAGTTTTCGAGGCTCCTGAGCTACCTGGGATCCATAGCTTAGTTTTTCATACTTTCTTACCTCCTCAGTATGTCTGCAGAGTCCAGAGTCTCTGTAGTCTCCTCTGGCTGCTGTGGAACTTTTAGCATCTTCCTGGCTCTTCCTTTTGATTTTGGTTCAAAACTTAGGACTGGCTCTTTTACTTTTTAAGTCCTTTATGAATACCTTCATGATAAAGGAGTGTGGAACAGTAGTAAGGAATGGGGCCACCAGAGCTGGGATGTGACTTGAGCAGTAGCAATGGTTCCAGTGGTCCCTGAAGATACTGAGGAGTTTCTTCAGAGGAAACTCCGGAGTGTTCAAAACAGCTGTTCTGTCATAGTGTTTGACAGTTCCTCACTCAAGGCAAGTAGGCACCAGGGAGGGGTCTGCCAGTTGTCAATCAAATGGCCAATTGGCTGTTTCAAATAGTCTAGCTTATTTGAAGAAATATGAAAACACTAAAGGGCACTTACAGTAAGGACCTGTCCTGGATTTAATATCCTCAGAAGTGTTTACTGGTACTTAGCTCTTAGCCAGACACTTCTCTGTTTTGCCTCATCTCCATACATTCTGCCATATTCAGCAGTTCTGTATATAATAGTTTATAAATTGGTATTATATGAAGAATTTTGGTTTCTCTGTGTAGTTTTGGAGCCTGTCCTAGAACTCGAGCTGTAGACCAGGTTGGTCTTGACCTCACAGAGATTCACCTGCCGCTGCCTCCTGAGTGATAGGATTATTATAAAAAGAAAACTCAAAAGCTTTCTTCATTAATGACTCATTAAACAACTCTTCAAGAATGATTGTTTACAAATTTTATTTTTTAATACAGGGCAGAATCTAGACAGTATGCTCCATGGCACTGGCATGAAATCAGACTTGGACCAGAAGAAGCCAGAAAATGGAGTGACTTTAGCCCCAGAAGATACCTTACCTTTCTTAAAGTGCTATTGCTCAGGACACTGTCCAGATGATGCTATTAATAACACATGCATGTAAGTATTTGCTTCAGTTCTTAAGAGTTAGCATACTCTACAAAAATTTTTCTCCCTTTGTATTTGGTATCTTTCCAAAGAAAGAAAGGATTCTTGGCTTGAATACAGAAATATTGTTATCTATCATTAAACAATTGTGATAGTTTTGTTATTTCTCTGTGAACTTCTGGTCCACATTTGCTTTATATATTGCATTTCCTACTTAGTCATCGTGTGTCAGGGCCCACCCCCAACCCCACCCCCACCCCCAGCCAACCCCAAACAGGTTTTCTCTGTGTAACAGCTCTGGCTGTACTGGAACTTGCTCTGTAGACAGTGCTGGGATCAAAGGTGTGCACTAACACTGCCTAGCTAACTTTCTACTTAGTTTTATGTTTAGTCAGTCCACTCATAGATGGTCATGAAACTTGAGTTCATATTTCCAAAAATGTATGTATTATATATGTATATGATATGTGTGCAGATTGTTGTACATGAAGAGATCAGAGGACAACTTGCAGAAATCTCTTCTTTCCTCTCCTTCTACTATGTCGGTTCCAAGAACAGAGCTCAGATTGTCAGTCTAGACAGCAAGCACTTCTACACACTCAGTCATCCTGTATGTAGCCTATAGTCCATATCTTGGGGGCACATTGAAGAATTTACTTTCTGGACCAAAAAACAACAACAACAACAACAACAACAACAAAAAAAAAAAAAAAAAAAAAAAAAAAAAAACCTGAAACCAACCAAACAAACAAAAAAACAAAGTCTCCATCAGTCAATTCATTGTCTCTTTGTGTTAGAAGTGAAGATGAAGGCCAAGTTTTATAGTTCCTAACATTCTGTGTTCTTTGAATAGACTAGATACATTTCCTAGAACTTCGTCTATGAAATTATATTATTTATCCTTCCTACATTAGCTTAGGGAAAGGCTCAAGGATACTGACATTAAAGTGATAAAACTTCATGGAACATAAATATATTTTTGTAAACTTCTTTAAAATGAGACTATTCAGACTGTCTCTCTCTGCTTTCCTATCTCATTCACTACAAGTACCTTTCAGAATCTTAGTTATCTTTTCTTCTCAAATATACTTTCACGTGTCATTGGGTCTGCTGAAAGCTTCACAGAAAAGCTTGTTTTCCTCTTTTATCATGTATATATAGCTTCAGATCATGAGTGTGGCTAGCGGAGCAGTTCTATAACAGCATACACGTGGAACATTTATTTAGTAGAACTTCTTTTCTATTTGACCCTTATTGGCCCTTTAGGTTAGGCCTTAGTTCAAGCATACTACCTTTGATTTAGCTTAAATTTATATTGGTTTTGGTAATCATAAGAGAATTCAATTAAATTAGAAAAAAAGTTACTGGATGCTAATATTCAACTCACATATCTTCAGTTCTTTTGTATGTCTTCTAAAAATTTTTAGATTTATTTATTGGTATGTATGTGTATTGAGAACATGTGTACATATCAACTTGCCAGAATTAGTTCTTTCCACCATTTGGGTACTAGAAATCAAACTTAGGTCTTCCGGCTTGGTGACAGTGCCCACTGAGCCATCCCTCTGGCCTTTTTTATCAGACAGTATCTCTGTTTAGCTCAGGGTGACCTGCAGTTCAAGATCCTCTTGCTTTAGTCTCCTGAATGCTAGTATTCTGGATGTGTACTATCCTGTTCTGTCTAACATGACATTGTATTTTTTTTTTTCCTCATCGTAGAACTAATGGGCATTGCTTTGCCATTATAGAAGAAGATGATCAGGGGGAAACCACATTAGCTTCTGGGTGTATGAAGTATGAAGGCTCTGATTTTCAATGCAAGGTAAGATCTAATTTGTAACCATGAAATAAAGAAGGGTAGAACTTCATGAAAGAGTTCTCTAGCAGAAGTGGACTGCTCTTCACACTACTGTGGTCACAAAAACATTTTCTGAAGAAAGCCTGGACTTTTCAAGTAATAGGATTTTACTAACTAAAGTTCCAGATTGCTTTACTTTAAGAAAGTTTTAAATCATCACCAGTTGTGTTTAATGCAAAAAATGATACTCACATTTATTTCTGGAGTGCAAGATTTACTGAAAAGACTTTAAGGTAATGGATAATAACTTTTTTTCCCCACGAGACAGCAATGTTAAATTCTTGTTTTAGTATGAGGTGATTGGAATGAGGCGTTTGAATGCTTAATCCTCAGTTGCCTGTACTGTTTGGGAGGGTGTAGGGCATGTGACCTTGTTGGAGGAATGGTGTCACTAGAGGCAGGCTTTTAAGAATATAAAACCTTGCCCAGCAGTGGTGGCACACCTTTAATCCCAGTAATCAGGACGCAGAGGCATGTGAATCTCTAAGTTTGCAGTGAGGCTAATCTATAGAACTAGCGCTGTCACACAGAGACACTGTCTCAAAAACAAAACAAAACACAAACAAAAAGAGTGTAAAATCTGATCTCTGAGTTCAAGGCCAGCCTGGTGTACAGAGGAGTTCCATGACAGCCAAAGCTACACAGAGAAACCCCATCTTAAAAAACTAAGGGTATAAAACCTCACCTACTGCTGGTTTGCTCTCTCTGCTTTCTGCTTGCCATTTGAGATGTGGGCCATTAGCCTCTGCTCCTGCTTCAATGTCTGCTCTACCATCATGGATGGACTCTTAACTCACTAGGTCTATTAACCCAGGTGAACTCGTTGCTCTGTAAATTGCTTAGGTCATGGTGTTTGATCACAGAAGCAGAAGACAACTAATATAAGGTTCTGTGCAGCTACTTGAAAAGAGCAGCAGAGAGAATTCCTTCAGAATTTTTTAGCTTGTACGTGTGAATTTCTTAGGAGACCCTGCCAGTGGTTTTGAAAAACAGTTTTGTATAGAACAGTATATGTGCCAGCTATATCAAAAAATTAATAACTGGCAGTGTTCATAGAAAATTTGAGTGTTAGGGTTATACTTGAAGTCTCTAAGCCACTGACTGAGATTCTTCCCGTCTCTGTCTCTGGTTGTACAAACAGACCTGATCTCTCCCTAAAATCATAACCTTTAGTATGCAGGCAGAATTGTTTCCATACTACTTTCTCCACACATCTTCTCACACTTGGAGAAAAAGAAAAAGAAAAAAAAAAAATACTAAAAACTCATAGTGTCAGCTGTCCCTTATATAATCAGTTCCATTATTTACTCTAGTGTTTCAGTGTGTTGCACACTCAAGTGTGGCGTAAGCAGAACAAACACGCCTTTCTCTTTTTCTGAGCAGATGCATGTACTTTGGCAGTTGTGCTGTATTCTCAGGACATTGAACTTTTGCCAGCTGAGCCCTCCTGTCTTTGACTTACTGTGCTTCTGTGCCTCACCTCCTCCACTCTTCACTAGTGTTGGTGGTTGGTCCTTTGGTACAAGTAGTTGGGAATGGAATGGCTTTGTTGCTTATCCTGTATTTGTCTATGAACATTAAGATTTGTTCAGATTTGAGAGGATGTTTCTTCCAGTTTTATGCCATCAACATGCTGTCAAACCACTTTTTTAAAAATTCAAGGAGGAGCAATGATTATAAGTTCTGAGCTAAATCTGTGTTATCAAGTATCCTATAGACTTCTAGAATAAACTGGTCCCAAACTTAGTATGAATTAGTTTTCAAGCTTACCAATCTGTCCAAACTCATGCTTCTTCTTCAGGGCTTTGGGCAAGGAGCTTGTTTTCTTAGGAATTTTACTATCAAATGATAACATGGTAACAAAGAAAATATTAATGCCTACAGCATAGTGAGCTCACCCATGTCCTCAGGTATGCACAGACTATTAGACAGTAGGATCTTGGGCACATAGTTTGTTTTGTTAAGTAATCTTCCTAACAGAGTTTCTCAAGCCCGTTTTCTTCTTCCCTTCTACAGTTAACTGTTCTAATTAACAAATCATGTCAAAGTCTGACAATTCTTCATAGCACTGTGGTTAGACATGAAACTACTAGCAGAAGGGATCTGAGGATATCAGTTATGTTGGCATGTTATGTGGCAGTTAGTTTTTTGTTTTGGTTTTGGATTTGCATTTATTGGTAAGTTTAGTGTGTGCATTATGGCATATGTGTGGAAGTCAGAGGACACATGTTGAATCTGTTGTCTCCTTCTACCATGTGGGTACCAGGCATCTAACTCAGGTTGTCAGGCTTGTCTATAATTACACTCCTCTGCTGTTACTTTAAATTGTTAAGATTATCAAAGGTAATTTTTAATGCTTTGATGTTTTAAGTACATGTTTTGGAAGGACTTTACAGAGTAATGGAGTGCTGATATAACAAACTGTTTTCTTTATTAGTATTTTACTCCTGATCCAAAATGGGGCATAGGAACCAAGAACAATAGCAATGAAGTTAATGATAAAATTATCATTATAGCAATAAGTATTTTCTGTGAAAATCAGTACCAAGTTTTTAAACCCTGTCTGCATTTTCTTGGGGCTAGAGAGATGGTTCAGTTTTTAAGAGCACTGGCTACTCTTCCCAGAGGTCCTGAGTTTAATTCCTAGCAACCATATGTTGGCTCACATCCATCTGTAATGAGATCTGGTGCCCTCTTTTGGACTGTAGGCAGACATACATGCAGAACACTGTATATATAATAAGTAAATAAGTCTTGAAAAAATGCATTTTATGTTAATGTTATAGTAAAAGATATTACTATAATTGTGATATATTAAAAATAATAAAGTAAAATTTGAATACACTTACTTTGATGGGATAAATTGCTAAAAATATTTTGATGCATTGGTGGTGGTGGTTGGTGGTAGCACATTCCTTTAATCCCAGCACCCAGGAGGCCAAAGGTAGGCAGAGCTCTGTGAGTTTGAGGCCAGCCTGGTCTATGAAACAAGTTTGAGGAAGGCTCCAAAGCTACACAGAGAAACCCTGTCTCAGGGGTGGGGTGGGTTATTGATACATAAATAGGGAAATGAGTCCCACCATAAAATTTCTAGTTGTTAAAAGAAGCAGTTGTTCATTTATATGTTTTAAATTATGTTAATTTTCTGGGCATGGTGACACCCACCTTTTAACCTAGCACTTAGGCAGATCTCTGAGTTTGAGGCCCTCCAGGCTTACATACTCAGATCCTGTTTCAAGACAGAAAATTAAAAAATGTTAATTGTTATCAATTTGCTATATTGTTTATTTTCTACTTAGTAAACCAAGCAATGCTGTAACAGGTCTGTTTTTGTGTGTCGTCATGGACAGTGAGCCAGAATGCATTAATACCTTCTTGGTTCTGCTTACATCTGTGTTGGAAACTATAGCTTGTCACCCTAAAATATGCAAGTAGTGTATTATTTTTAAATTTTAACTTAAGCTGGGTTTGGCAGCATATGCCATTAATCCCAGCACTCAGGAGACAAGATTTGTGAGTTGAGGCCAGCCTGTTCTACATTGTGAGTTGCAGGCAACCAGGGAGGGAGGATGGGAGGCAGGCAAAAAATACATAACAAAAAACAAAAAAAACATACGTGAAAAGTAAGTTTACTTAAGGAGTCTAACCAGTACTTTTTTTCTTTTTTGTATCACTTAACTTAGTTAGGGTTATTACTGCTTCAGTAAAACATTATGGCCAAAAAGCAAGTTGGGAAGAAAAAGGTTTATTTGACTTAAGATTCCACATTGTAGTCCATCATTGGAGGAAGCCAAGACAGGAACTCAAACAGAACAGAAGCTGATGCAGAGGCCATGGAGAGGTGCTGCTTACTGGCTTACTCCTCATGGCTTGCTCAGCCAGTTTTCTTATAGGACCCAGGACCACCTGCCCAGGGATGGTTATCACTCACCATGGTCTGTGCCTTACCCCATCAATCACTAAGAAAATGCCCTGCAGGCTTGCCTACACCACAGTCTTCTAGAGAACTTTCCTAATTGAGGTTCTCTCCTCTCAAATGACTTTATTTAGTTTGTGTAAGGTTGACATAAAACTATAACAATGCAATCACTATCATGATCCTCAGGACGAGTTTCTTGATCTTACTCTTGACCTCGTCTCAGTGCTAGGTAGAGGTCAAAAAAATGTTTAAATGATTCCCTTGTGCTTCATATTCTTGTTACCTCCCTGCTACTAGTATGGTTTTGTCTTTCTTGTTCTTGTCATCTTGTGTGAGGAGTTATCTCCAGAACCCTCATCCCACTCTTTGTCACTTGGCTTCAGTGCATTCTGAGTACTGTCTTCTGCCCAAACACAGTGTTTACTTAAACCAGACTCTTCCATTTCCTAACTGCCAAGTAAATTCTTGTTTGGGGTTTTAATTAATGTATTTGTTTTTTATGTGTATAGATGTTTTGCCTGCATGTATGCCTGTGCACTGTGTTATGCCTGGTGCCCAGGGTGGCCAGAAGAGGGTGTCAGATCACCTAGAACTGAGTTACAGATGGTTATGAACCTCCATGTGGGTACTAGGAGTTGAACCTGAGTTCTGGAAGAGTATCCAGTGCTCTTAACTGCTGAGGCTTGTCTCCAGGTTTCCCTCCCTCTCACTACCATAGGGTATTTATTTCCTACCTTAGTCTACAAGTAGATAAAATAAGTTGGGCCAAGAATGGGGGTTGGGGAGGAGTATAGGAAAGAAGAGCTGTGTCACCCATTCCTAAATTTAGATAATGCCTTAAAAAAAAAAAAAAAAAAAAAAAAACCCTAATCTGTCCTTAACCTGTGTAAGAAAGATGAGTGCTACTTACTGCTTCTTTGTGGTAAAGGTTTATACGCTCTTGAAGAGCTGCCCAAGGATTTTTGGATTATAGAATTCATGTCATACCAGAGGAAGAAAGAAGAAATCAATTTATTGAATATTTTCTATTTGCTTATAGTTTGCAGAGTATTTGGCACATGCCCTCTTGTTGCCTCATGGTTATTCTATAAGTCAAAACTTTTTATTCAGTGGTTTCCAAAGGAAACTAAAATGTTAGGTACTTATGGTCAAAAAGTGAGTAACTGGCAAAGCTAGGCAGAACTTATGGTGGTTATTATTATTGTTGTTGTTGTTATTAATACCATGCTGCCTTTGATCTCTTGGGAAACCTTTCTTTTCCTAAAATGAAATCATGATGTGCAGCTAGTTTCCTGCACTCACTGTTCCAGAATCTTACAAGTTTTACACCTGTCTTTGCAGTGTCATACTTCATCTAACTCTCCCCAGTTAGAAAGCATGAACTCTCATGACTATCTACATGGCTTGGAACATTAGTTACTGTTGCCTGGTGTATAGTCTGATTTTATTCTTGTAGCCATCCTTGATAGAGAAAACAGACAAAAGAGGGATTGGAGCTTGGTCTTCCTCTTCCATTATGTGCTATTAATGGGCAATAATCCATGGTTTAGAGACTTTTCACCCAAGGTTGCCAAAGATGTCCTTCACAAAGCTCTCATTTAGCCTTCCTGGAACTGACTACTTGGCACTTCAGTTATTCATCTTCAGTTATGCAATCATTCTTTCCTCCATGCTAATTTTCTCTAGATAAAGGATTATTTTAAAGGTTGCATTATAAACCCTATCATATCTCTTTTCTCTTTATGATAACTTCAAAGGAAAAATATCTTAAAAATAAAAAATTTAGTTAAAATATAGAATTTATTCATTTGGAAGTTTCTAAATGTTATTGACTGTCTTCTCAGATGGAATTTCAAGCCACAAATTCTTGGTCACTTTTTTTTAAAAGTAACTCCTGAATACACTGGGTGATTTCCATTCTGGCCATCTGATGTTGAATAACATGGTTAAACAAACAGGCTCTTTCTATTAATATTTTGATTCAGAATGCATTTCATCTAGGCTATGCTGAATTGTCAACATATCTGCTAATAATCTGCTCCTGTGACTAAAGCCTTTACTTACTTTCTGATGTTTTAGGGCTGGCATACTTTCTATCTGGTTAGTGGTTCATAACCACCTTCCTTAACCAGCACCCCAACCCCAATTTGACTAGAAAACCCTCTACTTTGTAGTCTGATCTTAATCTCACCTAGATCTTATTACTACTATGATTGAATTTTTTAGACAAATTTATGATTCTAATAAAATACTATGTTTTCCAGCAGATAATTACTTCTTAAAACTAAAAGTAGCTAGCTGAACGGTAATTTAAATATACCAACATTTAAGGTAAAAAAAAAAAAATCACTAAAATTCTTTGTTCCTTTATAATTTAGTATCCTTATCTACCTATATGATCTTAAGGGAGATTATCCCATAGCCTTGTTTTCACAAAAAGATGTAAATTTTCAGTAATATCTTTGTTATTGCTTTTGCTTTTCAAAACAGTGTTTCTCTGTGTAAAAGCCTTGACTGTCCTGGAACTCCATCTGTAAATCAAACTGGTCTCAAATTCAGAGATCCTCCTGCTTCCTCCTTCCACTTCCTAAGTTCCCAGGTGCTGGGATTAAAGATGTGAGCCCCCACCCCTGGCAAATATTTTTTTTAACATAAGGTTTGGAGATACTTTTCTCTGAATAAATTTTTTTTTTTTTTTTTTTTTTTTTAGTCCAACAATCTTTTTTTTTTTTTTTTTTTTTTTTTTTTTTTATATATAACCAAGTCCATTTAAATGAAAACAAACATTTATAGACAATATTTGGGAATTTGGGCGTTGTTCTTTCCAAACTACTTCCTGCTGATAAGGGGCGCTGTCATGGGGGATTCGAAGAAGATTCAGAAATCCTGGCTGTAGTCTGTCAGGCTGCTTTTTTGTCCAGCTGTTTTGAATGTAGGATCACTTGGTACTCTGTTTCAGGTGGTCTGGCTTGATCAAACCACATTAGTCTGGAACTCTGAATAAAATTTTATATGCTGTTACTAAAGATATCCATACTCAACTTAAAATATGAAGCCCTTTAATTTTACCATTACTTTTCTTAAAGGATTCACCAAAAGCCCAGCTACGCCGGACAATAGAATGTTGTCGGACCAATTTGTGCAACCAGTATTTGCAGCCTACACTGCCCCCTGTGGTTATAGGTAGGTCAGCCCAGAAAAGTTCAGGCACAATTCTCTGTAACTTCTTTTTTCGTTAACAATAACTAAGCTACCTAGAACTCAGTGCTGTAAATTATTCTCTCCATCTTTGTAAGATGCAGCAGAAAGATGCTATATTTGCTTCATTGTTTACTTTTATTCTCAGGTCCATTTTTTGATGGCAGCATTCGATGGCTGGTTGTGCTCATTTCCATGGCTGTCTGTATAATTGCTATGATCATCTTCTCCAGCTGCTTTTGTTACAAGTAAGAAGACACTTATTTTTATATAAAATATCTTGTTAATCTGTATTAGCAATCTTTGTTTTTAAATTAACAGGTTAAAAAAACACACACTGCTGTGTGCAATTCAAAAAATCATTAAGTTATATTCTCTGGTTACACCTTTTCAGCTGTGCTATGACTTCCCTAGAAGGAAAGAGGAGCTTAACTCCAATTAATTTTTTGGATATTATTTCATTCTTTTATGTTCAAGAGCACTCGTGACTTTCTTGCTTAGAGAATAAGGAGCTTTGTTGTGTCTGAATTTTTAAAGCTGTCTAGTTTAAAAGTTGGTGGGGGGTGGATATCTGTGAAACAGGTTAGTAATCCCATAAATAAATCTGAACACAAAGAATTTTATAGCATGATGAAGCTGTCAAATTAAGAACCTGGAGGGAGGAGGCTGCAATGTGGCTCAGCGGTGGAGCACGTGTCTGATGACAGGAGGGCTTGGGTTCTGTTCGCAGCAATGACATACAAATACATTTTATTTTAAAAAAAAGAGGAAAAGAAAAATTCAATAAATAGATTTGATACTGAAAAATGAAACTGGAACTATTCCTTACATGTAAATTAATTTGAACCAGATTAAATTAGAACTATATATTCATAGTGTGTGTGTGTGTGTGTGTCTGCGCACGCGTGCGCACCTGCCACAAGTGCACATGAGTCGCTCTCCACTGGTTTTTGAGACAGCATCATCACCCTAGTCTCTTGCGTTTTATAATTTTTTCTTTCCTGTAGATAAAAATAGCAGATTGAGCAAATCAGTCTGAACTACATAGTTCCTTCCAGGCCAGCCTGAGCTACTGAATGAGATCCTTTTTCGAAACAAAAATAAGCTAGTTTACCAACCAGTCTGGACAGTGGTGGAGCACACCTTTAATTCCAGCACTCAGGAGGCAAAGGCAATTAGATCGCCGTGAGTTCAAGGACAGCCTGGTCTATAGAATGAGTTCCAGGACAGACTCAAGCTACACAGAGAAGTTCAGAAAACAAAACAAGACCCAACTGGATATAGTGGAGCATACTTAAATTCCAACACTCAGGAGGCAGAAGCTGGTGGATCTCTTGAGTTCGAGGCTGGCTGTTCTATATAGTGAGGGCCTGTCTTTAAACAAAAAGAAATATGGGGGTTCATTCTCTTTTCAGTTTTATTCTGGGAAGAAATAACAATAGTAATATTTGTAAGAATACATGCTATTCCTACACTCAAGTGATGGAAACAAGAGGATTAGGAGTTTAAGGTCATCCTCAATTCTATAATGGGTTCAGCACCAGCGTGGGCTATGTAAACAAACAAAAAAGCAATACTTGGGTTTTTTGTTTTTTTTTTTTTTTTTGAATCGGGTAAGAAAAATGCTTGAGAGCTAAGTGGCCATGGAGGCATGAGAGTACAATCTGAGACAGAATTTGTGTACATTTGCTGCAGCATGTGTGTAGAAAAGTTCCTGCCATCTACCTTATGGGAGACAATGTCTCTTGTTCCATGCTGCACATAGCAAGCTGCTGGCCAATGAGATTCCTGGCATTCTGCTGTCTCTGCCTCCCATTTCCATGTTGGAACACTGGAATTGCATGCACTCAAGTTTGTGTATTTTCTGAGGATTTGAACTTGGGTCCTCACACTTGCATGGCAATCACTTTACACATTGTTTCCTCAGCTCTGAGAGAGTTTTGTATGAGACACGATCCAATACACTTACAATCAGAATCCTCAGTGGAGAGGAATGGACAAGAAGAAAAATGTTTAAGAAATAATGACCAGAGAGTTTTAATCAGAAACTTATTTTAGTAACTTAAAGATGCTAGAAAATATGAAGAAAAAAATATAAATCGCATCATAGTCATATTGCTCAAAATTAGTGATAAATAAGTTTTTTCTTAATTTTCTTATTTTTGTTTTATGTGTATGGATGCCCTGCCTTCATGTATGTCTGTGTGCTACATGTGTGCAGTATCCTTGGAGGCCAAAAGGGATGCTAGCCACCAAGTAACTGCTGGGATTTGAACCCATGTCCTGTGGAAGAGTAGCCCATGATCTTAACCATCTTTCTAGCACCAAAGGAAAAAAACCCGAATGCAACTGGAAAAGGGCAGATTACAGCATGGCTGTCCTAGAGCTTGTTATGTAGACCTAGGTGGCCTTGAATTCATTGAACTCAACCTCCCCATACCTCTCAAATGCTAGGATTAGGGCATACACAGTTAGTGCAAAGATACAATTACAGTTTTAAGGGTATGTATGTTTGTAGATATAAGTGATAAGTAACTTTCTATGCTGGGTATCCTTTTAGATAAAGACATTGTTAAAGTTTATAATTTAAAAACTTTTTACAGCTATGGTGCCATGTTACATGCTGGGGGAGGGGGATGTTTGAGGGTTTTGTTTACCTTTGGTTTTGGGGATAGGGATAGGGTAGCCCAGGCTGGCCTTGAATCCAGGATCCTCTTGCCTGACTCTTTCTTAGTGCTACTATATCACTATATCAGGACTCTAGCATGGGGGGAGGGTGTGTGTGTTCGTATTTTTGAGACAAGGCCTCACTTCATAGTCCAAGCCTGTCTCTGTAGCCCAAGCTGCCTTAAACTTCCATTCCTTCTGCCTCCCAAGTGCAGGGTTACAGATATATGCCACCATGCTCTGCTGTCTGTGTGTGTGTGTGTGTGTGTGTGTGTTCACTTGCCATCTCTTCATGTTAGTGTGACACTTGGCACTCTCTCTCTTAAACCCCATTTCTAGTGGACTATAACAGGATGTTTTCTGTGAGGATTGATTAGGTTATAATTGTGCCTGAAGGAATGATGGTGTGGCAAGGCTCAAGGCTCAGAGCGTTGCAGTGTTCCAATTTTAATGTAGATTGTTTCTGCTTTTTTAAAGACATTACTGTAAGAGCATCTCAAGCAGAGGTCGTTACAACCGTGATTTGGAACAGGATGAAGCATTTATTCCAGTAGGAGAATCTTTAAAAGACCTGATTGACCAGTCACAAAGCTCTGGTAGTGGATCTGGACTACCTTTATTGGTAAGCTAAGAGCTTTTTACAAATATAAATGGTGTATTGATTAGATTTGACATCATAGGTAAGTGAGCATCTTAGTTATTGCAGATTAGGAAGCAATATCATGTAGTAATGAAAGATAAAATTGCTTAAAAATAAGAAATGTGAACCAAGGAAAATAAGGTAAGTAAGATAAAGCCATAAATAACAACAACAAAAAGTCTAATACGTACATAAAAAGTTAGGATATGAAGTCCTATGCAAGTGCAAGGTAGCTACATAGTTTGCTCTAAACCCCCTCTCCCCTCTACTTTGGTGCAGGAGTTTGAGCCAAGATTTTTTGGGATGCCAGGCAAGCATTCTACTACTAAACTACATTCTCATTACTTGATTTTTTGAGATAAGGACTTCTTATAGAATTCAGGCTGCCCTTGAACTTGAGATCTTTTTGCCTCTGCTCCTGCTCCTGAGCCTACTCCTAAATGCTGGGATTACAGACATGAGCCACCATCCTCAGCTAGGTGTTCTAGGTATTTTAGTAACCAGCAAAATAAAGAAACAAGTGTAAGATCCCTTGTATCTTTAATGTTAAACCTATTGGCTGAGGGAAGTATAACGTTTAGGTCTAAAAAGGGTTACAAATAATTCAGATGGATGGATGGATATAATTAGCTTCAGGAATGGAAAACAGCATTCTGAGGCAACTCTCCTAATCACAACACTATATTTCCAGGTAGGTTTTTAAATGTTTAATAGCATTGGTTGAAAGTAAATACTGAATGACAATTTAAAAATTTGTCTAATGTAATCTGTCGTCATTGGAAATGTGAGATAGTATGATTCTGAAACAAAATCCCAAGATTGGTATGAATAAACCTATTGCAACCAATTCTTGTCAGTTTGCAGATTACAAAGCTATTATTTCAATTTTACTGATTTTATATGCATTGGCAACACATGTTTGGGAGTTGAAAGTTAAGAAAATAGTATTTAAAATAGTGTCAAAATCATGAAATATTTAGCAAAAATATGTCAGTTGCAAAAATTGTACACCAAAAATTATTGTTGGAATATTAACTCCAATACTATTCCAATAATTGGAATATTAATTCCAATACTGGAATACTAATTGTGCTTAAGAATTTTTAAGGTAGATTATTTTCTACTTTTTTAAAGACATTACTGTAATAGCATCTCAAGCAGAGGTCAGTACATCCATGATTTGGAACAGGATGAAGCATTTATTCTAGTAGGAGAATCATTGAGATTAAATATTAATTCTTAAATATTCTTAAGACCTAAATAGATAGGGGTGTGTAGCCTGTTTATGAATGAAACATTTATTGTAGTAGGAGAATTGGTGAGTTAAATACTAATTCTTATATATTCTTAAGTCCTTAATAAATGGAGGAGTCTGTTTATGTGTCAGGTTGCCTCACATTGAAAGGTTATTTCATTTCAATCCAAGTAGAAATCAGAGCAAACTTCTACAAAATAGATGAACAGATTTATAAAAATAGAAGTGATTGGTTGATCAGAGTTGTTTGAAAAGAGAGCTCAGGACTAACTACGCTGCTTCTGAACTTATTTACAGACCTGCACTAGTTAGCACTGTGTATTTGTCTAATAAATACTTAGGCAAAGGTTTATGTGCATGGATATCTGTGTACCACTATACGTGCCTGGTACTCAAAGAGGACAGAAGAGGGTGTCCGATCCCCTGAAACTAGAGTTACAGATTGTTGTGAGCTTCCCTTAGATGCTGGGAATTGAACGCAAGCTCTTTAGAAGAGTACCCAGTGCCTTTAACCACTGAGGCATCTCTCCAACCCAATCAATTGATTTTGTTTTTTGTACCTATGCCTGGGAATCCTAGGAGTAAAGGTGTGTCCCACTATACCCTGCTCAATTGAATTTTTTTTTTCCTGATTTTTGAGATAGGGTTTCTCTGTGTAGCCCTGGCTGTCCTGGAACTCACTCTGTAGAGTAGGCTAGCCATTAATTCACAAAGATCTACCTGCCTCTGCCTCCCAGGTGTGGGATTAAAGCCTTGCTGCATGGGTGTTCAATGAATTTTTAAAAGACTTCATTATAAAAGGTTATGTGAGGCCATTATTTGTTTAAAGTACTGAAGTAATTCAGTGTTGAATAAGTTGTCTATTAAAGAGATGATGCAGGAAAGAAAATCTCAGTTATTCATTTGCTATAAGATGAATGTGTTCCTATACCTCACTCATTATACAAAATTAAGTTAAAATGGAAGGTAGATCAAAATGTAAAGCTTAAACTAGAAAAACTTCCAAAAGAATTTTTAAAGAAATCATTGTGAGTTTAAGGACAGCCAGGGCTGCACAGGGAAATCCTGTTCCCAAAACCAAAATGACAACAAGAAAATAGGATAAAAATCCAAAGATGAGTTAGGCTAGTGAAATAGATCTGATAAATACATAAATTACAAAGAAACTTAACAGCTCCATAATAAGATAGCCCAGATATATTGTGGACAAAAGATTTAAATAGATACTTTTCTAAAAATTAAAAATGACAAATAAATAGATACATCTTCATCATGAAGGGTATGCAGGTTAAATTCACCAGGGTACTACTGGGGTATAGATTAACTTGAAATTGTATACATTGTTGATTAAAAGGAAAATGATAAGGCATTTTGAAAAACAGTTGAGAGTTTACAAACAGGTTAAGCATATACTTCTTTTTTTAATGTTTATTTATTTTGGTTTTTTGAGAGAGTTTCGCCCTGGCTGTCCTGGAACTCTATCTGTAGACCAGGTTAGCCTCAAACTCAGAGATCTGTTTGCCTCTGCCTCTCAAGTGCTTGGATTAAAGGTGTGTATAATAAAACAATTCTTTTGCTTTTTGCCCTAGAAATACAAAAAATGTGTTTACACAAAAGACCCAAAGGTTAATTCCCATAGCAAATATAGCCTAATAAATAAGTAAATTAGAAATAGTGTAAAAGCCCCCCCAGTTGGCAAATGGATAAATAAATTATAACACATTGATCCATGTGGAGAAACAAATCAGTAACAACAGAGATGAATTTCAAAGGCACTTTATGCTTAGGGAAAAAAGCCAGGTACAGAAAACTACATAGTGTGTCTATTTATATAAATCAGAAAAGATAAAACAGGTAAGTAATTCCAGCACAGGTTGCAGGAATTAATCATGAAAGGAGTGATGGCTTTGGGCAATGGAAATCTTAAATCTGTTTTTTTTTTTTTTTTTTTCCTCCTTTTCTTTCTTTTTTCTTTTCTTTTTTTTTTTTTTTTTTTTTGGGGGGGGGGGGGGGGGGGGTTGTTTTTTTGAGACAGGGTCTTTCTGTATTACTTTGGAGCCTGCCCTGGAACTAGCCCTGTAGACTAGATCTGCTTGCCTTCCCTCCTCCCCCGCCCCAAGTGCTAATTAGATGACTAGGCATTTATTAAAATTTTCAAAATGTACATTTTATTTTACAAATAAATTATTCTTGAATAATCTTGACTTTAAAACATTACACTAAGTGATTTAGGATGTAACCCATTCAGCTTTGCATAGCTCCAGCTTCAGATATATACTTCCAACCAGAATAGCATATAAGAGCCAGAAGCGGTACACAACTTCACAGAAACATTTTCAGATTCAACAGGACCAGTCCACATAGGAACTCAGAAACTATGATAGCATGCACAGCTTCAAACAAGGCAAAATCCCTGGACTGAGAAGGAGAATTAGACACATAATCCCACCTCTAACCAAAAAAAGGATCAGGGAGGAATTTGGGAAAGGGAAAGAATGAGCAAAATATGCTATATTTAAAAAATTGAATTAGAGCTAGTTCAAGGACAGGCTCCAAAGTAATACAGAAAGACCCTGTCTCAAAAAAACACAAAATTAAATTAAAAAAAGAAAACTTGGAATAAGGGAAATGTAGGTAAATAGTGAAAACCAGGGCTGGGTTAGATCTTAGAGACTGAGCGGAGGGGTTTAATTATTTAGATCTTATAAATCATCCCAAACTCAGTGGCTGGCAGCCAAAAACATTTATTATTTCCCATGATTATGAGTGTATTGGGAAGTGTGTTTTCTGAACTTGCTCAGCTATTGATAGGCTGTATAGTTTGTGCATAGGATTGACAGTTGACATGGTACTTCTCTCTATGGGAGCAGAAGAGAAAAGGCAAACTGAGGCACACAATCATCTGTTACTCATTTGTTATTCTATTATTGCCCGAAAGAAGTCAAGTAACCAAAATCCAAGTCTGCTGCTTTTAGATACTGTAATTTAAACATTGGAGTTAGTATGTTTGCATTGGTGCTTTTTGGATATGCCAGCCTTTTTAATGGGATGACCTATCACAGCTTAGTCAGCCTTGATAGATTGTTTTCAACCAGAGCTCAAAACTGCACTTTTTCTTTCTTTCCTGTGTAGGTTCAGCGAACTATTGCCAAACAGATTCAGATGGTTCGACAGGTTGGTAAAGGCCGTTATGGAGAAGTGTGGATGGGTAAATGGCGTGGCGAAAAAGTGGCGGTCAAAGTGTTTTTCACCACAGAAGAAGCTAGTTGGTTTAGAGAAACAGAAATCTACCAGACGGTGTTGATGCGTCATGAAAATATACTTGGTGAGTGTCCTTCAATTTAGTAAGTTCTTCATTCTGCCAGGGGTGTTTTCATACGGGGAGAACCTGCCTTGTGCGTGTGGATTCAAATGTTTGTGTAGCTGAAAGAAATCCAGTACAGTTCATATTGAACTAGAACACAATCCTGAATGCCAAGAAAGCTTTTTTATTACTCTAAACAGCATTGAGTTTCAAAAGGGTAATTAAAGCTGGTTTATTGAACGTACATAATAATGGAAGCCCAGCCTTTTGTAGAGAACCTCAGTGTTTTTCCTAGGGTAACTTCTAACTGTATCTGCCTTTACTTTTTGTCAGCAGAAGAACCCAATGTGTAGCATCATTGTGTTTTCTGTACCCACCATAAGATCCTCTCACCATCTCATTTATATAGTGAAGTAATGTAGCTATCTGACCAGTAGAGTTTGCTCTTCAGCTGCTATCTCACTATCTGTTTTGTAAATTACATTGCCCATTGCCAAGCACAAGACATTTATGTCCATTTCCTATTAGGGCTATAAAAGATTACCATGAACTGAGTGATTTAAAACACCAGAAGTATGGCCAGGTGTGGTGGCCCAAGCCTTTAATCCCAAACAGAAGCTGATGGGTTTCAGAGCAAGTTCCAGGACAACCAGGGCTACACCTTATCTCTAAAACCCTTCCTCAAAAAAGAAAAAGAAAATAACTACCAGAAGCAGGATGGAAAGATGGCTCACTTGTTGAAGCCACTTAAAGAGCTAAGTGTGATAGAGTTCAAGCTTATAATCACAGTGATAGTGAGGTATGGAAGGTGGAGAGTGGTGGATCCTTGGAGCACTCTGACCAGCTGCCTGTCAAAGTTCTGGGACAGTAAGACGAAGGAGGAACAACACAATGTCTAAGGCCTTCCCCTGACCTCCAAAGACATTCACAAGTATCTGTGCACACAGAAGGAGGACAACTGATTATCCCCTCCGTTTCAGTGTCCAGAACTTTAAAATTACACTGCTGTCAGGGCCTGCCACTCAGCTCCCAAATAAACAGATGCAGACTTATTATTACATATGAATGCTCAACCTTAGTTTGGCTTTTTTCTAGCCAGCTTTTGTTAAATTATCTCATCTATCTTTTGCCTCTGGGCTTTCACGTTTCTCTATTTCTCTATACCTTTCTGTTTCTGTATACCTTTCTTTATTTCTTACTCCATGGCTTGATGTGTAGTTGAGTGACTGGCCCCCAATGTCCTTCCCTCCTCCTTTTTCTTACTCCTTGATCTTCCCTTCCCAGATTTCTCCTCCTATTTATTCTCTCTGCCTGACAACCCCACCTATCCCTCTCCTGCCTAGCTATTGGCCTTTCAGCTCTTTATTAGACCACTTGTTTTAGGCAGGCAAAGTAACACAGCTTCACAGAGTTAAACAAATACAACATAAAAGAATGCAACCAACACATCTTCAGCTAATAATCCACAGCAGACAGCTCTCCTTTCTGTATTTCATACAATCTTCTATGTGTGTTGTGACCACAGTTCCATCATAAAGAACACACATGAGCTTATTTGGGCCCAGTCTGTACCATGCATGGCTTCGTTTCCCATGTAACTTTTAAGTATCTACTTTTCAACTTGAAATTAAAAACTTTTATTTTAGGTGTTCATTTGTTTTTGTTGTCTTTAGACAGACTCTTATTCTGTAGCCTTGGTAGCTTCAATTTGTGTAGTCCTCTCGCCTCTGTCTCCTGAATGCTGGAATTACAAGCATGTGCTGCCACTCCCAGGTAAAGAGCCAGTTCAACAGAAAGTCATGTAGGTAAATAATACTTGCAGGTTATTGTGTAACACATGACTTCTTTTTCTTAGTCATTATTATCACTGTTGTGATTAAAGTTAGGATTATCATAAACTAGCTGTATGTGTTGGCATATGCATACAATCTCAGCACTCAAGAGGCTGAGTCAGGATGATCACAAGTTTAAATATAGCCTGGACTACATAGCAAAACCTTGTCTTTAAAAATACTCTAAAGATAGTTGGGCAGTGGTGGCACATGCCTTTAATTGCAGCACTTGGGAGGCTGGGGGAACTCTCTGAGTTCAAGGTCAGGCTGGTCTACAGAGCATGTGCCAGGTTAGGCTCCAAAGCTACATAGAGAAATCTTGTTTTGCAAAACAAACAAACAAAATACTGTAAATTTGGACTGGAGAGATGGCTCAGTAGCTCAGAATGCATACTGTTCTTGCAGAGGACCTGAGTTCCATTCTTAACACCCACATTAGGCAGCTCTGGCTGTAAGAGATCTGACACTCTCCTTCCTGTCTTTTTCCTCCACAAACACACATAACATGTAAATTTTAAAATACTGTAAATTTATTGTCAATCTGTAATGACTCTACAATGTATAGTGACATAGGAAATGATTTTTTTTGGGGGGGGTTTACATATTCAAAACATTTTACAGGTCAAATTAGAGGAAATTTGTACAATTTCTGTCTGTACAAAACAAGTAGTTCTTTCCAGTATCCTGAATGTGCATTATAACTGCTTAGCACCTCTGCCGACAGCTAACCTTTTCAACTCACTCACTAAACAGGTTTTATAGCTGCAGACATTAAAGGCACTGGCTCTTGGACTCAGCTGTATTTGATTACTGATTACCATGAAAATGGATCTCTCTATGACTTCCTGAAATGTGCCACACTGGACACCAGAGCCCTACTCAAATTAGCTTATTCTGCTGCCTGTGGTCTGTGCCACCTCCACACAGAAATTTATGGCACCCAAGGAAAGCCTGCCATCGCACATCGAGACCTGAAGAGCAAAAACATTCTTATTAAGAAAAATGGGAGTTGCTGTATTGCTGACCTGGGCCTGGCTGTTAAATTCAACAGGTGAGTGATTTCTTGTTTGATATTTGGAAACTATTTTGTTATCTAACCATATTTATACTCATGGTTGCTTTGGGGTTTGTTTTTGTTTTTCTTTTTACAAAACTGCATTTCACAATACTTTTCTGGGGATTATTGGGAATTGAACCCAGGATCCTATGTATGCTAAGCACACTCTTGCTACTAAGTCACATCTCCAGACTCTACATACTTTTTAACTTCCTCTTTTTTTCAGTTAGTTGTCCATTTCTCTTATAAGTAACTTGTAACCCAAATAATGAGCATTAAGTTTGCTTTCAGTTCATTTTTATTAAAGGTTACCGTGAAACCGGGTGGTAGTGGAGCATGCCTTTAATCCCAGTAGTCTGGAGGTAGATGCTGGTGGGTCTCTTGAGTTCTGAGTTCAAGGCCAGCCTAGTCTACAGAGTGAGTACCAAGACAGCCAGGGATACACAGAGAAACTCTATCAAAAAAAGAATGGAAGGAAGGTTATCATGAACATTACTGAATTTTATACATTTATACATATTATTCTACTCTTCAACACTTGCATAATTATTTTCTTCATAATGGATTTCTAGAGAAGGGAGGATACTGGAGGAGTTTCCACATATTAACTTGTGGCATGTATTACTGCTTCAGAACAGTATAGTGTGTGGATTTTATACTCCTGTAAATATGGGGAGATAATTAGCTTCTTTTGATATTGTCAGTTTTCCAAATCAATTAGAATTATAAAAATTTCAGGAGACAGGCAAGGGTGGCAAATGTCTTTAATCCCAGCACTTGGGAGGCAGAGGCAGACTACAGAGCAAGTTCCAGAATAGCCAGAGTTACACCTTATCTCAACCTTCCCTCCCCCCAACTCCAAAATCAGGTAACTGTTGAAGCAGCTACACTATATTATAACATAGTTTAAGAATAGAATGGGTGTTTCACGTTTCAGAATTCATTTAAGGCCACAAAATAAAAATATTGTTTAAGAGACTGAAGAGATGATTAGCAGTTAAGAGCACTACTGCTCTTCAAGGATCTTAGTTTGGTTCCTAGCACCCACACCAGACTTCTTACAACTACCTATAACTCCAGTCACAACAACCTGTAACTCCAGATTGGGGACTCTGGCCTCTGTGGACACCTGTACTCATTTGGTGCACATAAACTTATGCAGGCACCCATTCATACAAATAATAATAAATGAGTTTTTGTTGTTGCTTGTTTTGAGGCAAGGACTCACTGTGTCACCCTGGCTGGTCTGAAACTCTTTGTGAACCAGACTGACCTTGAACTCTCAGAGATCCACTGGCCTCAGCCAGTTCTGGAATTAAAGGCATGTGACTTTTTGGGTGGATGGGGGGATGGTAGTAGTAGTTGAAATTGTGTGGGCCACCTAAATCCATTTATCTGATCATTAATACTGTATTCTTGTTGTTGTTTGTTTATTTATTTATTTTGAGACACATTTTCACTGTGTGGCCCTGACTATCCTGGAACTTGCTCTGTAGACCAGGTTGGCCTTGTACTGAGAACTCAGTCACCCACCTCTGCCTCCCGAGTGCTGGGATTAAAGGCGTGCACTACTACCTGCCTGGCATTTTCTTATCCTTTTTTTAATGCTTCATGACTTTCTCATCTTTGTGCAAGGCCATGCTAATCTGGTTTGTTCCAATTTTAGTATATGTGCTGCTAAAGCAAGCACCACTAACCTGTGTTCTTCACCAGTGTGGTATTTGTTGGCTTTAGTATTCATCAGATGTTGTGGGTTTTTTTTTTTTTTTTTCCCCTGTTTACTAAGACAAAATACCTAACAAAAAGCAACTAAAGGAAGATAAGGTTTGTATGTGAGAAGGCAGAGAGGGTAAAAGGGAGGGAGGGAAGGAGAGAGGGAGGGAGGGGTGGGTGGGTGGGTAACTGGGATCGACATGTAAAATAATAAATATTAAAAAAAAAAAAAAAAAAGGAAGAAAAGGTTTAATGTGCCTGGTGGTTTAAGGGTGCTGTCAGTTCATCATGGCAGGGAGGACATATTGACGGGAAGCTACAACAGTGCCTCATGTCATTGCATGAAGTCAAAAGCAGATACTGGGCTTGTTTTGAATTTTCCCTTGTTTTCAGTCTGGGCTCCAGTTGGTACTGCCCACATCCTTACTGAAACCTTTGGGACTAATTGCAAAGACACACCAAAATTGTGTGTCTTAAATTTAAGATCCCAAATCCATTTACATAGACAGTTAAGCACCATAGGTCTGCTTCTTGCCAATGTGACACCCAGACTCATGACATTTAAGCCATAATATTCCACCCTTGATTACCGACATTCATGCAAAATGAATTTAGCTCTCTGTAAGAGGCCCTAAGGCCTTAATAGTTCTAATGTTGCAAGGTGTGCTGGTACACACCTCTAATCTCAGCGCTCAGAAGGCAGAGGCATGTGAATTCTCTGCTCTACATAGTGAGTTCCAGAACAGCCAGGGCTACATAATAGAGAGACCTTGACTTAAAACATTCTCTCTCTCTCTCTCTCTCTCTCTCTCTCTCTCTCTCTCTCTCTCTCTGTCTGTCTCTGTCTCTGTCTCTGTCTGTCTGCTGTCTAAAACAAACAAAACCATATAAAGCAACAATAACAAAAGCTCAAAATTGGACTTTCTCACATGCTTGGAGCAGTGCCTTAACTGTTAGCTTTTTATGAGATCAAAATTAAGGCAGATATTTCCAGTGTACTATGTCACAGAATAAACATTTCCATTCCAAAAGGAAAAAAATGCACACAGCAAAGAAACTAGAGCAAAGCAAGACTGAAACCTGGAACAACCACTTGGCCCTGCAGCTCCATGTCTGGTACCTAACATTTGTGATGGCACCGTTTGGGCTCCAGTGAATGTGGATAGCCTCATCCATCCTGTTTTGCTCCCTGCAGTAAATGTGGGCACTCTCTTTGAACTGACTCTATTCATACTTGCAGCTTTTCCTCAGTGGACCTTCATAGTCCGAGATCTCTTATTTTAGGGAATTAAACCTGCTGCATACTCTTTTGAAGAACCTTGATAAAGTCTCCATGGTCATATGACTTCTGCATTTCTATGTTTGCTGACGCACATGGTGATTCCAATGAATTCTTCTGCTCTCCTTTCACTTAGTAAGCCTGGCCCCTTTCTGCCACAGCTGTATTGGCCTGCCTGTGCCTTGGCAGCTCAAACTGGGAAGACTCCTCTCTGTAGAAGCACAGTTAAATAAATTTTCCTGAAACCTTACTTTTCTAATTAGATAGATAATTGTGTAGTGTTAATAGTTAATTGTAGTTAATTGCAAATTTTGGTTGGGAATATTAAATTCATGAACATATACATTACATATAGTGTCATGTATGTGATAATTTATTTGCACAATCTATGAAAGACAAAGTTTTATCATTGTTAATAGCTCCCTGACTTAAAGAAACTAGACTGGTTTTAATTAACCTAAGCAAAACTTCAGCGAGCCAGTCCTTTACACAAAGTTCAAATCAGTATACTAAAAGGTTATGACTTGTGGAGTAGTAAAGATGGTTCACAGAAATGTAATCGTATGATTAGGCACCTTGGCAGTTTAGGACTTGGTTGCCATAAATGAGTGAGCAAAAAAAATGTCATAGTGTAAATTATTGACCTATATATTTTTTAAAACCCAACTCATTCTTTCTATATAGAGTTTGCTTTTCTTTGTGTTTGTATTTGTTCAGCAGAAGTCAGGAAAATAATTTTGAAGTATTGGAATGTTACCTAACTTCATATTGTTTATTGTATGTAATGGTGAACTCCTTTAAAAAATAAGTAAGGTACAGTGACATGGCTGAGTGGGTAAAGGTACTTGCCACCAAGCCTGACGGTGGTTCCATCCCTGGAATCCAAATGGTGAAGGAAAGAACTGATTCCTGCAAGTTGTCCTCTGACCTCCACACATGTGCTCTTCGCAACACATGAACAGTTAGAATGTCATGCTGTCTTCAGGTTTCCTCTATCAAACAACTTAGTTCTTGGGGTTAGAGAGAGGCCCACAATCACCTATAACTCCAGGTCCAGGGGATCCACTGCCCTCTCTGCCTTCTGCAGATACCTACACACACACACACACACACACACACACACACACACACGAACACAAATAAAATGGATCTTTAAAAAAAATCAGTTCATTGTCTTGGGGGGGGTTGTTTTTTGAGTTTGGTTTCTCTGTGTAGACCTAGTTGACCTGGAATTGACTCTGTAGACCAGGCTGAGCTCGAACTCAGAGCTGCCTGCCTCTGCTTCCCTAGTGCTGGCATAAAAAATGTGTGCCACCACACCCAGATTTAGTTTTTTATTTATATGTGTATAAATATTTTGCATGTGTGAGTAAGCTGTGTACCACATGCATACAGTTCTGGCAGAGGCCAGAAGAGGGTGTCAGTCTCCTGGGTGATTGTGAGCTGTGGGTGCAGGAAATTAAACTCAGGTCCTCTGGAAAACGCTGTGCTTTTAACAGCTGAGCTGTCTCTCCAGCCCTTCGTTGTTTTTAATTCATCCTTGCATGAGTTTTCAGGACCTAGGAAGATTTCAGCCCTATTCTTGCCAAGGTAGAACATAACTAGCCTTTCACCTGGTTCTCAGTAGAGTCCTTGTTCCCTAAAGCATCATGAACCAGGCCTCCACTTTGTACATTTCACTTAGCATTCTGGTTTTCCAGATTCCTATCAGAACGGCCCAGTAAGCTCTGCTGTCACCATTCACAGGCTTCTCTAGCATGCAAATCTAAACTCTTCCACATTCCTCCCATGAGTACTAAAGGCATATCAGACACACTGTCAAGTTTATCACAGCAACTCCTCCCCCCCCTCTTTCTCTCTGTATATGGAATGGTAACAGTAAATGGTTCCTCCTTTATTTTCATATTCACTCTTCAAATGTAATTATCTGTCATTCTCATACACACACACACACACACATACCCCTACCTTTTTTCTTAAGACAAGGTCACATGTAGCCCAAGTTGGACTGGAACCAGCCGTTTAGCCAAGGATGACCTTGAATTTTTGATCATCCTGCCCCTACTTCCTTGGTGCTTAGTGTTAGGATTATAGACCTGGATCACCGTGCTGTGTTTATGTGGTATTGGGGATGGGACCGAGGATCTCCTGTATACTAGGCAGATAAGCATTGTACCAACTGTGCCACCCTGTAGACCTGTGTTGTTACTTTCTAAGAAATGCAGAACTTCCTTGGTGACAGATCCTTGGCCAAATTTATGAAAGGTACTTGTGTTGATCCAGTTTAGTGTGAAAAGTCAGAGTTAGTGATGGTGGCAAACATGGTACCCTGCTAGGGATGCTATGTAATAGACAGCATATAAAGTCTATATTTATAAAAATGTACAGATTGAACTATTGTTCGCCTTCAATATCACCATTGTCTTCCTCCTGTCTTAGTGATACGAATGAAGTTGACATACCCTTGAATACCAGGGTGGGCACCAAGCGCTACATGGCTCCTGAAGTGCTGGATGAAAGCCTGAATAAAAACCACTTCCAGCCCTACATTATGGCTGACATCTATAGCTTTGGCTTAATCATTTGGGAAATGGCTCGTCGTTGCATTACAGGAGGTAGGAGTTTGAACAGTGGTTTTGATTATTTTTGTTTATCTGTCGTTTTAAAAGTAATTACTTAATTCATATGTCACCTATGTCAAGGTTTCCAAGGACCACTCTCAGATCCTGTGGTTTCCCTAGAATCACCTTAGGACTCGCACAAAGTTGTCTTGTCTGCTCACACACATTTCAGTGTAAAGATGCCTTAAAGTCATCCAAGGGGAAAGGTGCTGAGAGAGGCTCCAGTAGCCCTCCCTAGTGTATTCATACACGTGTTTAGCTCCTCCTCAGTCAGCTGTGACTGTGTGGTATTGTCATCCCAAGAAGTTCAGTCTCTCTCATCTATTGACTGTTATCAGAAGCTTGCTGTGGTGTTAGTCTGAACTACTAACCCCTGGGAGGTGATGACCTCTGTTGAGAATGACTCACTATTTCAGGTTCCCAGACAAGAGGCAAGGGTTATCCTTTTTAATGAGAGCAGTAGCGGGCCTGCTTTGTGAGCTTGTACACAGATAATGATTAGTCTTTCTCTTGCAGTAGAGAGTAATAAAGTCATTCAATAGTAGGAACAGACAAGTAAATAGATGCTACACTAAAAATTTCAAGAAAATCTTATTTCTTCCCCTTCCCTTTGTGTTTAAGAATTTCATTATGTGTAGCCCAGGCTGGCTTCAAATCACAGTCCTGTTGTCTCTGATCTCAAGTGTCCTACCCCCAAAAGAAACAATATACCATTGTTGACAGACAGCTATCCTGTCAGAATTAGGGGAAATATGGGTCATAAGTAATAGAAAAACATGTATTTACTGTTAAAAGAGAACCATCCATGGTATATTTCTTGTTTATTATACGAATCCATTCTTAGTTCCATAGTTCAGTGCTGTGTATTGCACTACCATGTTTTTGCTCACTTGTTTTCTCTATAGGAATAGTGGAGGAATATCAATTACCATATTACAACATGGTGCCTAGTGACCCATCCTATGAAGATATGCGTGAGGTTGTGTGTGTCAAACGCTTGCGGCCAATTGTGTCTAACCGCTGGAACAGTGACGAAGTAAGTTGGAGCCAAACCCCTGTGCAGTGCTCAATGAATGCCGTACTACTCTATGCTCATCACACTTTCTTTACATTTCTCTTTAGTGTCTTCGGGCAGTTTTGAAGCTAATGTCGGAATGCTGGGCCCATAATCCAGCCTCCAGACTCACAGCTTTGAGAATCAAGAAGACACTTGCAAAAATGGTTGAATCCCAGGATGTAAAGATTTGACAGTTAAACAGTTGTGAGGGAGAATATAGACCGCAAGAACTTCACCCAAGAAAATGGGTGATTAGCATGGAAAATAGGATGTTGGCTTGATTTTTCAGACTCTTTCCTGCCACATCTTCACAGGCTGCTAACAGTGACCTTTTCAGTACTCTGCAGAATACAAGACTGGGACGCCAAACACCATTCTTTTTACATATGGACGGGACAGCTTTGTTTTAAATGTGGTTTTGATGCCCTGTTTTTTGATTTTGTTTTTATGAACTGCATCAAGACTCTAATCCTGTAAGAAGCCTCTGGTCTAACTCTGGGTACTCAGTGTCCTGTCCATAAAATGATGCTTTCTATGAAAGCCTTAAGAGAACTAATGAGTTCAGCAGAGATGGAGAGAGACATTTGCCTTCTATAAGAGGAAACATCTGTTTGTTTGTCTTTGTAAATGGCCTATAGATTGTGATCTCTTTGGGATACTGCCTGGTTCATGATGGTGCACCATGCCTTTGATATGCACACCAGAACTCATCTGCTGCCATGGGCTTAGAAGAAAAGAATGTATGGTTGCTCAGGAAGGTTTTGTGGCCGGTGGTTTAAACATGCAATATCTGGTCAACATTCACCAATATCATAAAAGTCATCTACCTTGTAAGTGTAGTAACTCCTCCATCAACTTTATTTTTAACAAAATAGTTGTAAAGGCCAAATAAGTTTAAAGAGTCCATAAATTTGGACTGTTTTCCTTCTCTCACCATTCTGGCTTCTTTTTTGGTAATTATTTTTTTATGAAACACCTCCTGTCCAGAGTTGAAACTCACTGCTTTGAGCCATACTTTGAAAGGAAATGCCCCTTTCTGGAGTCAGCCTTACTGTGTCTGATAATGATGTGTATGTCTGTGATCAAATTCTGAAGTCTTTGCTCTCAGTGCCTCTTAAAAAGGGAAGTTGTTTGTCATGTGTAATGTGTTTTATTTTCAAACCTACATAACCATCTTTATAGCCATATTTTACATACGTACATACTTAACTCTATGCAAAACAGCTTACATGGATCTTACATCTGATCCTTAATGGGGGAGAATGTTTTAAAGTAGAACTATGTATGAATTTCAGAATTCATGCATTTAAAAACTTCAGTGAAAAACTTCATTAAGATATTGCCTCATTATTCTTTTACAAAGGATGTCAGCTAATGTAAATTTGTCAGTAACTGGTAAATGTATTTTAGATATCTAAAAATTTTGACATTTGGTTTTATAGTTTCTGGTCCCTAACTTGTGAAGACAGAGATTCAGGCAGAAGTGCCCAGTATCTGGTCACTGCCCATATTTACACTGAACAGCTATTATTAAATAAAATAATCTGGTTTTTATAGAGTCCTTGTTCTCTCAAAGAACAGTTCTGGTTCAAACTTACATGCTGATATCCTACTACTTAAATGTTTATTCTGAGCAAACAAGCCATGAGAGGATCAAGTGACATTGTCTCTTTGGATGAAACATAAATTAAAGGTGATTATATTACAACATAGTCAGACATTTTAAATTAAATAGGAGGCTGTCCATCTACTCACTTACTATAATGCCTGCACATCCTATTTCACAAATTTGAAACTTGTTTTGACTGTTTTGTTTAATGAGTTTCATCTAGTATAACCAAAGTCTGAGAACACATAGGACATCTGAGTTACCTAAGCCATTTTAACCTGGATACATTTTTGCCTGAATAAACTAAATCTTAAAAAGCATTTATCATCTTGATGATAACCCTAAAAAATGGCATGCTTCATTCTTAGACATGCTTAACTGGTGTGTTAAGGCCACTGTAATGATTGTTTTCTAATTAGCTTGATCTAAGAAAAAGGGCTATCAGGAAGTAATGGTAAGATAGGCAATGAGTACTCCAGTTGCTGCCTTCCCAAACTACATTTCAGTACACTCATTAGAAATAGTAACATTCTTTAAAAGGCAAATGCTTACTTACTTGGAATCCTAAAATCTAAAGTTGCTTAAACTTATTTTTTTCCTCTCTCCCCTCTTACTTTAAAATTTGAAATTCTGTAAGTGAAATATTTAAATACTAGCCCTTAGGGCCAATGAGAAGGCTCAGTGGGTAAAGGCACTTGTTGCCAAGCCTGCCAGCTGCACTTTAATCTCTGGGACACATGTGAAAGGAGAGAACCAACTACCCCATGATTGTCCTCTGACATCCACATACTCCGTGGCACCCACCCCAGCACACTCATCATGCACTCCGCGTATTCAAACACAAATGTAATAAAAACAAAAATAATAATAATAATACAACCAACTGGTAAAATAAAGTATTGTTTATTAATTACTTGTAAAAATCTGCAAACTCATTTGGTCCCACTTTGAATCTAGGGTTTAAAAAATACAGCTAACATTAGCCATTCCTTTAAATCATTAAAATATAAAAACCAAACCCAAGCTACCTAAGTAAATATCAAATGATCCAGGAAGATGCCATGAGTGGTTTGTATGAGTGGGAGTTGCTGGGGTACAGGGCATGTTAAAATTTCCCCATCTTGATTCTCCGGTGCTTCTCTTATAAAATTAGAACCGATTTTCCTGGAAATACTGTAACAAAAGATACTTTAGTCAGCATGATGTTATGTTATTCAGAAATGTTCCTAATCCTATAAAGTGACCGAGCTTTTATCAGCTATTGTCTTGAAATGTGCTGGGTTTTATTCATTCACTCTAATGATAGTCAATACTTTTTTCTTTAGATGTTTTTCTTATTTAGAATAAAAAGACAGTAATTTTCCAAGAACCATTCATCTCTGATTTGGCCCAAGATCAATTTGGATATTGAGTAGTCTATTCCAGGGCAGATTTCCTTAGTGAAAACACTTGTCTTTCCAGATGTGTATTGTTTTGAAATGTTTCCAGATGTCTAAGATGATTTCAACAGAAGTGTATTTATTTCATGTAGAAAGAAAGGTTATGTAGCCCTTTTAATAACAAAAACAGACTGAGTCAGATGCTAAGCAGTGACAGTTTGCTCACCTTCTGACTGTGAGAGGGGTGGAGACTAGGCAAGCAGGACTTGTTCCTCTGGTGCAGTGTATGAATCCACAGGAAGGACTATCCCATAAGGAAAGCTTATGAATATGGCTTTTGCAAAGAATTAGACATGATACTGTAATTTTAGGTTGTACTCTGCACTCTTTCAGTGGAATTATTTAAGCTCTTTAGTGACCTTTGTTCTTCCCACTTAAAAGCTAAAATGTAGTATATATTGTATAAAATGAAAATATTATAGCTTAGGGAAACTGTACATAAGGCATTGACAGGTTAAAGGAAGCATTTTTATTATGCAATTGTAAAACACCTAAAATATGGATTCATCTTTGATATGTAACACTAAATGTATTTTGTACAGCATCTGATTTGAAAGGTGCCTTATTAAGTTTACCATTAATTGCTTTGTTCTATATACAGATTATGTCCAATGTATCATTTTTCAGTAAATAACCTTATTTTAGTATAATTCATTGATGTGTTTTGTGATGCTGTTCTTGGATTTATTGTGTATCAGAAGTCATCTGTTGAGATTTTATAATAAGTAAATCAGTGTACATATATACGTTCCTGAACATGCATTTCAGCTTCCAGAAACCCCGCACGGAACTTGGCTAGGTAAGTAGCCATACGTTTTTGCCTTTATGTAGAGATGATGAACCTACTATAGTGAGGGGATATTTTTCCTTCTATAAAAAATAAAACATTGTTTCCTGGTTATAAAAATGTGTATTTATGACAGAACTTTGGGAAACAGGAAAGAATAAAGAAGCAAATAAACTACTCCATTTTATTGACAGACACCGCTATTTACATTTGATTGTCTTTTTCTTTAAGACGTATTTATTTATATGTATGAGTGCTCTATTGATTTTATGCCAAAGAGGGCATCAGATCCCACTATTGATAGTTGTGAGCCACCATGTGATTGCTGGGAATTGAACTGAGGACCTCTGGGAGAGCAGCCAGTGCTCTTAACTGCTGAGCCATCTCTCCAGCCCCACTATGTACATTTGAATATTTCCTGTGTTTTTGTAAATACCATTAAGATCACGGTATTCTAATGTGTGTAAGGTGAAAACACCATATATTGGCAGAGCATGGCGGCGACGCACACCTTTAACCACACAGCACTTGGGGACATAGAGGCACTTTCTACTCCCACAAAAGATGCTCTTATTAAATTTAGCTCAAGCAATCCTGTGCCTCCCAAGTAGTAGCAGCTGTGGGTACACATCATAGGGTGTGGGTGGTGGTAACACTGTTAATCCCAGCACTCGGGAGACAGAGGCAGGTGGATCTCTGTGAGTTTGAGACCAGCCTGATCTACAAAGTGAGTTCCAGGACAGGCTCCAAAGCTACAGAGAAAGCCTTCTCAAACAACAACAAAAAAGCTGACTTTCAAGCAAGGTATGGTGGCCTTTGTGTATTCTCTGTGTTTAAGACCAGCCTGGTCTACATATTTCCAGGATAACCAGACCTTGGCTCAAAACAAAAACAAACAAAAAACTTTCAAAAACAAGCATGTGGCCACATAGAGGAAATAACTTATTTGTATGATCTCCTTTTATTTCAATTTTTTTTCTTTGTGGTTTTGTTTCCATTTTTACAGAAAGAGGATAAAAGTAGATCTTGCTTGTAGCCCAGGTTAGCCTCAAACTCTTTGTATACACTAGCCCTGTCTGAGCTGTATCTTCAGCCCCCACACAGAAACACACATTGAGCGCTATTGTACATGAGCCCTATTTTCTATTAGATCCTAAATACAGGTATGTATATTACAATTTTATTTGCGAGAAAGGAAAGTTAAGGCTCTTGATATTGTCCTGTTATGAAACATTTTATTTGCACTGTTATATTCTTCAAGGCTGTTCCTTCCATTTGATGTGTCCTTACAGTGTTCCCACTGCAGTGAGAAGGAAATCCCTGCGTGGTCTGCTTTTATCCCACAATGCCTTATTTCCCACCTGCCAAGTAGTTTGCAGTAAATTCCATTTGCACCCTCTTTTAGGGAGCTAGGTTTGTTACTCAACAGCATGCTTAAGACTCAGCCCCTGCACTTTCCTTGCTGGATTCCCCATTTCGTGTTAGTGTAAAACAATGCATTAGCTACTCTGTTAAGAAATTCTGAATAGAATCTGTTGAGAGAAGCTTACTTTGGCTCAGTTTGAGAGACTGTCAGTCCAGTGTGTGTGTCCTTGAGTAAAAGACTGATTATCTAGCCATGATATGGTGATCTTAACTCTATAAAGTCATCGCTGTCCCGTGTTTCAGCTCTTTGCCTCCAGAGGGTCAGCAGCTGTCCTGTAATGGGCTTAGGACTGACTTTGTAGTTCTTCTGCCCCAGAACTCCCAAGTGATTTGGGACAGCTTAAACTTGAGGCTTTCCAGCAATCCTAATATTCAGGGTTAGGATTCCATGTTGCTATTTCATTTGATAACATCTTTTCTATCTTTGCAAAGAATCACTAAGTTATATTGATGTGGCTTTGGTGTTCTTTCATAGTCTTTTCAAGGGCCACATGTGTTTTAACCTGCCCTAGGTCAGTTTCCTGTCTGTCTGGGAAAGTTCTCACCTAGCATCAGGTATCTCAATACAGATGATAATTTTGAATTTCTTATTGACCTGGGGCTGGGGTAGGGGGTTCATTTGGTAAAGTGCCTCCCATGATAGCATGAGGGCCTAGATTTGGTTCCCCTGGGTACCTCTGTAAAAGGCTGGGTGCAATGAGTATCTGTAATCCTAGCATTGGGGGTGGGAACACAGGCAGACACTTACTGCTAAGCAGTCTAGCCAAATGGATGAGCTCCAGGTCCAGTGAGAGATCCTGCCTCAAAAACTAAGGTGCAGAGTGACTGAGTAAGATACACAGTGTAGTGGTGGCATACACCTTTAGTTCCAGCACTTGGGAGGCAGGGGCAGGTGAATCTCAAAGAGTTCAAGGCCAGTCTGGTCTACAAAGCTTGTTCCAGGACAGCTAGGGCTACACAGAGAAACCATGTGTGTGGGGGAGAGATACCCGGTGTCAACCTCTGGCCCCCTGAGGGCCCATACACATGCACATACCCAAGTGAACACATAACATTACACCCACCTATACAAGCATATTTGTGTTCACACACAAAATTTTCACTGATTTGGGGTCTTAATCAGAAATGTCTGAACAGAAAATCTGGCTTAAACTTGATGTTAAGGCTTTGTCAAATGTAATCAGATGTGTTTATTGCACAGAAAGCCTCTTGCTAAAAAGAACCACTATTTCTCCTCACTCTAGATCCTGCCTCGTGCAGTGGTCGTAGAAGACCCAACCATCTAGTGCTTTGTATTTGTTACCTTCCTGTGGGGGTTAATAACACATACCCTTTCTTGGGGAACTGATTCACACTGTATTATATGCCAGAAATCCTGAATGGAAGTCTTTAGTGCTGAGACTGCATTGCCCTAACATTCCAACTTAGTCCTCAGAAGGGACTGGCCAGAGACAGCAACATGGAGCACAAGACAGCCAGGTCTGCTGGCAAGAAGAGTGATCTGCCACACACACGGCTCCCCAGGCTTTGGTCTATGTGGCCCAACCACACATACCCTAGTTCAGAAATAGCCTCAACAGCAGAGCTGCACTGAGGTGAACAAGATTCAGAGATGTGGTCAAGAACACAGAATTTGAAAGCGCTGGGTGGATTAATGTTTAGAAGAATTGTGGTTTAGCCCATGATCAAACAGTCAGTGGCCTGACTTACCGTTTATCTGACACTGGTACCTGAGCACATTGAGTGCACAAAGCTTAGTAAGTAAATTCTGAGGGTCAATTATTTGAACTGCGGACCCCAGTAAGCAATGAGAAGTGCTGGCAACCCCTTACCAAGTCAAATCCCATTTAATATGGAGATATTCCAAGGAACACTGAGTGCTACCAAAGCCTGCTTTGTTTTCTGCTGGCTGCTTTCTTGAGCCTATAGTAGGGTCCAGAGACTTGTAAACATCATGCAGATGTTGCAGAGAGAGCTGCCATTCTGCACTGTCCTGTCCACTGACTGTCCCTGCCTAGTGAGGTGGCCTCTAGATAGTCTATGTAGAATTAACTGAATATTAATAAAATCGAATATGCCTAGAATGGGGAGCCACATTTGCCCCCGTTTCATTTTGTCCTACTTCCCCAAATGCCTCACCAAATGTTTCTCCTTCAACAGTAAGCAAGGCAGAGTTTTGGAGGACATCGTTTTATTCCAAAGCGTTTCCCTCCTTCCTCCTCAGAGATGCTGGGGAGGGTGTGGCCAGTCGCGATGGTGGAAGAATGAAAGGGGCAAGGGCCATCCCCAGTGTTGTCACTGGTTGACATCTCTTGGCCTCTACACTGAGTGAGCAGGGAGGAAAAGGTGTGAAATTAAAATTAAGTGTAGACATAAAGACTGAAAGTTAAAAAAATATTAGCTTGTTTTGTTGTTTTGAGCCTTGAACTTTTATAAAACTGAGAATGGTCCTGAACTTCTAGTCCTCCTGCCTCTTCCCATGTGTTGAGATCACAGGCACCACCATGCCCAGTTTATACAGTGTTGGGGACTGAGTCCAGGTCTTGAGCATTCTAGTTAAGCTGCATCCCCAGCCCAGAGATACTCATTTCATTGCCTATAGTTGATTCAGCCACACATTCACTTCCTTCTGAGACTAGAAAGGCTGTTTTGAACTAGTTTCCCTATAGTAATTAGAGATTAATTTCCAATTTTAGAAAGGAAAAAAACTATTCTTTTCCTTCAAGTCTTTTGAGGTATTGGAAAGAGAATCCAAGGCCTTGTACATGTTAACAGCTCAATGAGCTACACCTGGCCAGTCGCCATCACTGTAAACATTCCTCCTGGGAAACAATGACTTCCTGACATAGAGAAGAAGAAATAAAAACAAAACAAAAAAAAAAAATGTACAGAAGTTTCCAACCACAGAAGGAGCAAAATGCCAAAATAAACCGACAAATAACCTGTGGAATTGAGGGAGTGGCTTAGAGCCAAGACAAGCCACACCATTGGGGAAGGCATAAGAAGCCCAGCTCCCACTCCAGGTGCCTGCACGGGCGGGCGCAGTTCAGGGAGCCGCATTCTTGGCCTTTCCCAACCTGTGTGTCCAAAAGAAGGATCTCTGCAGAAGGCGTTCAGGAAAGAGCTGGGCCACTATGTGTTCTCCAGCCATTGCTGGCCAGAGCCTCAGTCTACAGACAGCAGGCAAGTCTGTCATTTCTGACGAAAGCTGAGCCCAGGGTTCAGGTCTTGAATATCAGGAAGCCCCCGAATGCAGTGTGTGGTTGGCTCCCCTTTGCTACCGATCCTTGGATCAACTCAAACCACACTCTTTCACCCTTTTGCAGCTCTACCATAGCGAAAGTAGTGGCTGTGTTCCCACCCCTCTGTTCTGTACTGTAGACTGGAACCCGGCGATGGCCTTCAAACACCAGCTGCCCCATGCCTGGGCCTGGGCCGAATGTAATGCTCACTGCAAACAAGTAGACACCACGTTTGGGGGCTCGGAAGTAGCCGTGTTCGGGGAAGTAGCTGCTGCCCACATTGATGGATGTGGCGTTGAACTTCACCATCTGCAGAGCAGTTGCTGCTTCTGAAGAACTGGCATAGAAGGCCACAGGGGAGCCTGGGAGGGGAGATACTCAGTGAGTTATACATTCTCTAGAAAACTCTGCCTTCTTCACCTTAATTGCACTTGAAGCAGGACACTATTTTTAGATACCTTCAACATCCTAAAAGTCTCAGACAATGTGATTTCGAAGAGTGGGAGAGGAAGGGGCATACACATGTGTTGTCTGGCTGAGGAGGGCACTTTCTCCTTTGATCTTCAACAAAGCACTTTCTTCTTTGATCCCATCCTTTAAACTCTCTAGAGAGAAGAGTGTCTTTGGCTACCCAAGGCTTGTGGCTTGGTGAACTGTGCTAGAAACCTGGGTATTCAACTCCCAGATGTCTACTACCTGCCAAGGAGCCTTCCTTCCTTGCACATCAGTGCTAGGGATGGAACATGGTGCCTCACACATGCTAGACAAGTGCTCTACTTCTAAGTCATACCCCTGGGATGTATCTCCTGGGAAACTTGAGACATCTGGGGGGAAAAGGAGAATATTACCTATCCTCAAAGTAATGTTAACACTGGGAGATACTTGGGAGCATAAATGGTGGTCCTTACCAGACGTGGGCACAAGAGCATAAAGAAGGAAGGAGAAACCCTTTCGAACCAGGCATGGTAGTCTGTTTACACCTGTAATTCTAACACAGAGACAATAAAATCTTGATTTTGAAACTAACCTGAGCTACACAATAAGACCTTTCCTGAGCAAGGGGGACCCCTCTGGCTAATCATCTAAATTGTTTGTAACTTATTTGATATATGTGGGTATTTTGCCTGCATGTATGTCTATGTACCATGTGCATGGGTTGTGCCCACAGAGGCCAGAAAAGATCATTAGATCCCTTGAAACTGAAGGTACAGATGTTTGTGAGCTGCCACGTAGATGCTGGGAATTGAGCTCAGGTCCTCTGTAGGAGCAGCCAGTGCTCTTGCCATCTCTCCAGCCCTGGATAGTCATTTTAATGATTTCCAAAATGTTGTGCAGAGCCCTAGCATTGCATGTGGGCAAACTGAAGCCTTTAAAGGGACAGTTTGTGGATCCAGACTGAACGAGCAGAGAGCAAAACTTGGACCATCTTGATTCGGGGTGCTCTTCTGTCTTTCTCACTTGCAGAAGCCACTCCCTCCAACCCTAGGACCACAGTGGAGCTAGAGGCAGAGCAACACCCCCACTTGAACAAGAGGAAGGGGCCAGGAAGTTCAGGGAAAGTGACAGCCAGCAGATGGGACAAGAAGAATGTACCTTACCAGAGTCCAGAAAGCAAGGTCAACCTTGGCAGGATCCTCTTGGGAGTTCCTTGATCTGTCTCTGTCTCTCTCCCCACCCCTCTGTGTAAGTCCCCATTCTTCAGAAAACAGAACCAAGACTTCAAAGAAGTTGCAAAGCAGTTAGTGACTTGAGTCTCAGACTGCAGTCCATCTTTTTGCCTCCTAATCCAGAAATAGCCTTAAGAATCACGAAATTTTACTTTTCTCTGTCTGGAAGTTTTTAAGAGAATTGTTTATGAATAGCTTTCCTGTTTGTGCCACAGGGAATACTGAGGGCTGGTGCTCCAGTCCCCAAGCATCCAGCAGATGGCGCTCCTGCCTTGGTGAAAGGAAGCTGCCCTACAGCGCCTGCTGTGGGCCATGGGTTCTTCTCACCCTGCCCAAATCTGTGAGTCCATCTCAGCAGGAGATCCTAAGGGCTCCAGAAGATAGAAGGGCTATGCAAACTGACCATGCACTTCGCTGCAGGGCACAAATTCAAGCTATAGGCCTTATTGCAAGAAAAGAGTTTTTAAAGGGGAAAAAATACTTTCTGAAATAAAAAAAAATACTGCAGGAGTTAACAGACAGGCAAATGGTAAATGTCAATCGTTGGCATGTTGGAGCTTGTACCACTCACAATTAGTGTAAGTGCACATGGCTCTCTGGAGATGCTGAGGGATGTAGAACCTGGTTCCTGTGCATTAAGCCTGTGCTGGGGAAAGGGAGCTGTCAGGTGACAACTCTTCTGTGAAGGTGGGCCCCTCAGGCCCTTCTGTGGACCTCCTGCACCTGAGAGCCAGCCTCTCTGGGCTGCTTGGGTGAGGTCATTTATGGGGCTTGAGCCTCCGTTTCAGGTAAGATGTGGTATCAATGCATGATGGAGCAGCTAAGGCTGTCATCACGGGAAAGCCCTGGGAAGGTACCGAAGGGTGTTTACACTGCCAATTGTATTTACTAAAAAAGCCCCTTCCTTCTGAGCATAAGCCTTTCCTCAGGTTCACCCCTGCTCCAATCCACCCTCCCTAGAGTGCAGGGCTGAGGACTAGGGTGAGGGTGAAGAGTTGAGACACTCTGCTCCATGGCTAGAGCCTGTGCCAACTCAGGGGCTCTGGGACTACAACTGATTTTTGAGACTTGTACTTCCCTGCACTCCAGGCAGCTTAAGAGGCTCATAGCTGCAAGGTGTGGTGGCACACTCCTTTAATCACAACACTTAGGAGGTAGAGGCGGGTGGATCTCTGCGAGTTTGAGGCCAGCCTGGTCTATAGAGCTAGTTCCAGGACAGTCAGGGCTACACATAGAAATCCTGTCTCAAAACAAACAGACCAAAAAAAAAAAAGCCCATAGTCCTGAAGAGAAGGGGAGGGTAGCTCCCTGTGTAGTGGTAGTGGTGACCAATAATCCTGCTTTCTTTCACCCAGTGCTCTTCCCCAGGAGAAGGGAGCATCTGGGTAGGCAGATAGCCTGGGGCCTGAGCACTCAGCACTCACCTGCTCCCCAGAGCTCCTGGGAGTCCAGAACACCTTTCTCCATCTCTTTGGCATGTGCATCTGCAGACATCACCACTTGCTTCTTCTCCCTCTTCCGAGATGTTTCTAGGCCCTTCTGCTGCTTCTTATCTTTCTTATTCAACATGGCCTGCAGTTTACCCAGGTCTAGGCTGATGTTGCTTGCCATCAGCTCTTGGAAGTTCCGGAAAAGGCCGTGGAAGAGCTGCTGGTGCTGTTTCAGGCTATGCCGAGTGTCAGAGAGCATGCTGTGTAGATCTTCAAGGGAGCTATTGAGGGAGGCAGCCCTGGAGACCTCACAGCACTGCCCAACCTGCTTGACATCTGAGTTTAGGCGCTGAATCTCCTGCTCCAGGTTCACCAAAGCCATGGCTTCCTCTGCCCTCCCAGAGTCGTGGCTGGATTGTAGTCGTTCTGCCAACTGTGGGTGCTGTTCCAAAGCCTGCTCCAAGACCTCCACTCGAATGGCCAAGGCATCCCAGCCAAATGCTTGTTCCTGCAGCCCGCTGGCGGCGTCCTGCAGGGCGAGGCGGATCTGGTCATAATTCAGGGGCAGAGGGCGAGGCACCTCCTCCATCTCCTCCATCATCTCTTCCCCAAAGAGGGCTGCCAGCACCGCCTGATGCCGCAGCGCATCCTCCAAAAGGGCTGCAAAGGAGCTATGCAGCTGGCGCATCTCTCTGCGGGTCTGGTTCGCCACAGCCTTCAGAGCTTCCACTGCATTGTCCAGCGCCCGTAATTGAGTCCGCATCCGGGCCCTTTCCACCCGCGCCCGCTCACTCTCTCCTTTTTGCTCATCCATTGTTGAAGACATGGCATCAACAGTGCTTTGCAACGCCTGCAAAGAAGAACCATCCAGCTGGTGCTGCTCATCTAGGCTCACTTGGGTCTCCTCCAGGGTGTGCACGGTGTCCCTTTGACCCTCCGGGATAACATCCACGTCAGAGTAGAGCCTCTGGCAGTTGCAGTCCTTGACATACTTGATGAGGTCTGCGTGACCCACCTGTAGATGCTGCAGAGTGAGGTTGAGTTCCAATAGCTGCCGCTCCATCTCCTCTTTGTTCTCCTCCATGATCAGGGACTTTTCCATCAAGATCACGCGCAGCTCTCGAAGTCCCGTGTGGTTCACCAGCAGCTCCTCCACCTGCCGTTCTACCTTGCTGATCTGATCGAAGGTCTCGTCTGATTCAGAGTACAGCTCCTTGATTTCATCCACATGCCGGTTCAGGACACTGTCCATGTTCTTGAGGGTGCTCTGCAACTCCTCCTCCCTCTGATCAATGACCATGTGCAGAGCAGAGATGTTTCTCTGCAGCTGGCCCAGCCTGGCCTGCAGGCTCTCTGGCTGTGGCCTTGCCGCTGCTGTTGCTGCAGATGCCACCACCAGGCTGCCATTAGTCCCTGGAAGTTCCTGAGCCTTGATAAGCTGCTTTAACTTGTTGCTCACCTCAGCTTGGACCTCAGAGAGGGCGTGGTGCACAGAACGGCGTTGGGCATGCAACTGGTCCTCCACATCCTGCCACAGCTGGCCCACTCTCTGGTTATTCTCCTGGATCTTGGCATCAAACTTGGCACTAAGCTCTTGGAGGTCAGCCCTGGTCACAGTGCTGTCCTGGACCTTCTTGACAGCCTGGTGATTGGCTTCCACATCAAGAGACAAGTTTCTGATAGCCTGGGAGAGGCTGTGCAAACTCTCACCGAAGCTCTTCCAGGTGGGACTGAAGTGTGCTTGAAGGAACGCATTGATATGGGCCTGCAGTAGGTGCTCTGACATCCTGCCCGTGAACTCTGCAACAGATACCATGTTTCACACAGCAGCTGCAGCACACACCCCTCCCCAGGCTGGGTGAGTAGGGCCTCTGAAGCCTGTGCCTTCTTTGGGGCTACAACTCACCAAATTCTGTTTGATTGGCTTCTGTGGTCTCAGCTGTGAGGTTACTGGCCTGGGCCTCCCAAGGGCCTGGGAGGCCATCTTCTACCAGCTGGGCATCATTCTGGAGATCTTGAAGCAGATGTTCCTGTTGTTCCTGTGGCACCTTAATCTCATTGAACTCTGTGACAGGATGGCCTGAAAATAGACCAGTCATGAGTGTTAAAGGCCAGCTCACCAGGCTTGAGCATATAATGCAGTCAGTAAGAGACTTGGGACCCAGAGCAAGTGAGTATGTTGGCCCCTCATTCATGAGCTGGAACTTAGAAGCCTTTAGCCTCAGAAGGGCAAATACAGCCAGCTCTCTAAGCTATCCCCTTTCCTCCCACACCCACAGCAGACATGACTAATCAATCAGCACATTTCTTTCCTTAGCCACAATTTCTTTGCCTGCAGCTCCAACAAGTAGCTAGTTGATCACTTAATTAAATCCATGTCCTCTCCCACCCTTGAAATCAATTCATAAATGGTGACTCTTTTGTTAATGCTGAGACTAAGGGCATCATGACTTCCAGGTCCTGGTGTTGGTAGGGGGCAGGCAGTGTGCAAGCGTGTGGAAAAGTTCTTCCAAGTCTGGGAGTTTGTGTAGATCAAGGAGCAAAGCCAGCTTTCCAAGAAAAATGGGGTCAGAGAAAGGGACAAGAATCAGCCCCAGGCAGTAGGCTAAGAGCCCTGGGAACCTGTTCTCAGAGAACAGTGCAGGACCACAAGGTAACCCATGCTGATTCAGAGGGCACAGTTTTCCTGAAATGGTACCACCCATCAAAGGAGGAAGAAGTAAACACATGAGCTCTGTCCTTCCAGGAAAGCAACACACCAAGTTCAAAACCATGCAGCTGGTCCCAAGTCTCCGGGAGTTCGCCACTTGGCTCCGTGGGCTCCGGGTTTGCTGTGGGATCTGCAGAGGAAAACATGGTGTGTTGAGCTCAGAAGTCTGAGGAATAGCAGGATTTCTGGGGTCAGGGCTTAAGGAGGGGCTTTGGGGAGCCCTACCATAGTCCTGGCAGTCTGGACCCTGGAAGCCTGGGCAGCACCTCCAGCCCACAGAGACCAGTACCTTCTGTTGGACCTGGTACACTGGCTTCTGGGCCACTCGGTACCTGAGGAAGAAGGCAGGGATTCAGCACCACTGGTGGGCTAACTGGGCCTGGAAAATGGCCTGTTCACCCCACTCACATGACTTTGACTCCCTGGCAGTCAGGAGCCCCCTGTGGACACGGCTGCTGTGAATGGACCAGGAGTTTCTCTGTTTTGCAAGCAGCTACAAAGGTGACCAGTCTAGACTTCTGGTAAGGGCACCAGTTCCTAGAAAAGAAGCCATACGAGAGGGTTGCTGAGCCTTGCCTGGCTCCAGATGCACTTTCCCAGATGTCTAAGGATGCCCCACTGTGCCTCCTTCCCTGCCCAGCTATGAGATTCTGGAAACCATTAAATAGTTCTCACTATCCCCTTGATCCCAGGGGACATCATGGTATGGGTGGTGCTTTCTGGCATATGACCTTGAGTGACACACTTAAGGAGTTCTTATTTCTTCATCTGTAGTTAGTGGTGGTGACGGGTGATGCCCTCTCTGAGTGGGCTGAGAATCAAATGCTCTGGGAGCATTTTGTGCCCTCTCCTGGCAGCTGCCCAATTCTTCACCCATCTTTTCTCACCAGAATATGTCTGTGCCTACTACTCCCTGGCCTGCCTACTGGCCAGTTGGCTTTTTTAGCAGTTACTGGAGAAGGAAAGTGGCTGGGTAGAACAGTCTCCTCTGGGAAAGGCCTCCATTTGGTAATCCTGCTGAGCAGTTGGGGGTCACATGCAGTATACTCTCCATTTTACCCCTTGTCTGTATGTAATGTAGAGGATGAGCAGCAAGCTCACTGACCTGGGGGCTGGCTCCCTGGGTTCAATCAAAGGTCACATTATCATTCCCTCATGATGAGCTGCCAGAACAAATCTCTCCAGAGGTGCAAGTGGCAATGGCCTCTGCTGCCCCAAGCAACTCAGTAGCTCTTGGGTGACATTCTCTTGCACTGAACTTGCGGTAACACTATGGACTGGCAGACTTCTCTTAAGGATCCCAAGGAGAATAGGCAATCTCAGGAGAAGAGATGTGGCTAGGACTTATAAATGGTCTGGTTACAGAGCTGTGTCTAAAGGGCGAGTCAGACAAGGAGCTGGGCGTTTGGGCAGGGCTGTGGATGTCAGAAGGACTGCATATGGAGGCAAGGGACTAGAAGCCTTACTAGGGAGGCATGGGTACCAGAGGAAGAACTGGGCCATTTCTTGAGGCCATGGGAAACAGAGAGAGGTTTCAAGTGGGGAAGCATTATCACAGAGGTACTCTGGCCCCAAGGATCCAGAAAGGATGGGAGCCATTAAGATACAGATGGTCTAGGGTAGAGGCTAGAGGAGAAATATGGGCATTTGGGTCAAGTGATGGGGACATGGAGGAAGTGGCCAGATATGGTAGTCATCAGAGAGCAATGTTCAGGGGCTTTGCTGCTTGGGTGGCTTGTTGGTATTGGAATTTCACTTTCAGAAGCTGCTATTGCCCTGGGGCCCATCAGGCACCACTAAAGGTAGTGGGAGGTGGGGCAGTGTGGTGGAAGGACTTAATGGTCATTGTGTGACCACATCCATTGTGATCCTGAGACACATAACACCACCACCACCACCAGAAGGCCTGCTCTCCCACCAGGCTTCTAGAAGCCTCATAGGCAGCCTTTACCTACTGGGCACCAGGCTCCAAAAGCTTGGCAGAAAAACTACCTAGTCCCAGCAAAAGAGACCTGTAGATGGGACATCAGAGGAACCTCCCGGCGAACTGCCCAGTAGAGACTTATGTACCAAAACAGCTCAGAAAGGCACACCTGGACATCTGAGGACGAACCCGAGAAAACTACTACAAAACAAGGAAGCTGAACCGAGGTGTTAGATCACATGCCTGGCATGTTTGAGGTCCCAATTAAATCCTCAGTACTGAAAAGAACAAAGCAGATCAACAGGAGATCAAGACAGACAAAAGGGAGAGGGGACATTTGGAGAGAACCACAACTGTGAGAAAAAAAGAATAGTCCCCAAATTTACACCAGTACTGCCACATAGGCAAGAGAAGTTGCTACAGGGAAGAAAGAAGACAGGGGCTACGTGGGGGGTGGAGGAAGCATAAGGGGTTGGCAGGGTGTTCAGAGAACACTTGAAAATGAAGAGACTATGGGCCAGGCAGTGGTGGCACAGGCCTTTAGTCCCAGCACCCGGGAGGCAGAGGCAGGAGGATTTCTGTGAGTTAGAGGCCAGCCTGGCCTATTGAGCAAGTTCCAGGACAGCCAGGGCTACACAAAGAAACCTGGTCTTGGAAAACAAAAAGACAAAAAAAAAAAAAAAAAAAAAAAAAAAAAAAGAAGAAGAAGAAAACAAAAACCAAAAACCAAACCAGATTGGGGACATAGCTCAGAGGCAGAGTGCTTGCCTAGCAGACAGGAAGTATGGGCTAGATTTCTAGCACTGTGTAAAAACAGGTGTGGTGGCAAAGGCCTGCCATCCCAGCAATTACATTAGGAGGTAGAAGCAGGAGGATCAGGTTTGCAAGGCCAACATCGGCACCACCCACACAATGAGTATTAGGCTATCCTGGGCTATACGAGACCCTGTTTAAAAAACTAAAACAGATGCTAGAGAGGTGGCTCGGTGGTTTAAGAGCACAGCTACTCTGGCCGAGAACCCAGGTTCAGTTCCCAGCACCACACCCACATGTCAGCTCACAAAACATCTCCAACGCCAAGTCTTCTGACCTCATGGGCACCCAGCATCCATTTGGTGCACAAATGTATGTGCAGACAAAACACTCATACACATAAGTAAAAAATAAATATCAACAAAAGCAACAAATAACAACAAGACAGGAAGAGCAAGTGGAAATGAAAAATAAGAAGAAATACAAAGCATCAGTCCCAGGTCCAACATCCAAGCAACAGGATGACAGCAAAGAGAAGATGTCTGTGTGTGTGTGTGTGTGTGTGTGTGTGTGTGTGTCTGTCTGTCTGTCTGAGTGTAACTGTCTGTGTGCTTGTGTGTATATATATGTGAGTATGGTGTGTGGTGTGTGTGTGTCTATGTGTCTGTGTATGGTGTGTGTATGTCTGTGTGTGAGGTGTATCTGTGTCTGCATGTGTGTATATGTCTATATGTGTCTAATTGTGGTGTGTGTGTCTGTGTGTGCTTGTGTGTGTACGTATATGTGTGTGTGGTGTGTATGTGTCTATATGTGTCTGTGTAGTGTTTCTTTGTTTATGTGTGTGTATGTGGTGTGTGTATGTCTATGTGTCTGTTCTGTTTGTAGTGTGTATGTGGTATATCTGTGTATGTATGTCTGTGTGTGTGGTGTGTGTGTGTACATCTATATGTGTCTTTTCGTGGTGTATGTGTCTCTGTGTGTGGTTATCTGTGTATGTGTCTGTGTGTGTGCTTGTGTGTGTATGTATGTCTGTGGTGTGTGTGTGTGTGTGTGTGTGTGGTGTGTTATGTCTGTGTATGGTGTGTGAGTTCCAGAGATGAAAAGACTTTAAGTTTTCAGCTGTGAAAGATTCACCAAGAACCTGCAATAAGATAGAAATAAACTCACATCAAAATTCGCTACTGAGAAATTTTAGAACTCTGAGAGCATGATGGTTATGTCTACATTTTTATAGAAAGAAAAATCAACACACATACACCAGAGGGGGTGGGAAGAGAGAATTCTTTCTGGACCCTGGGGCCAGAGTACCTCTGTGATATTGATTCCCTGCTTAAATCCTCTGTGTGCTTCCCAAGCCTCTATCTCAAACACAAACAATAAATAAATAAATAAATCAGACATATTACAGAGACCAATGACAAAGGAATTGCCTAATAATTTGTATGTATGTTGCCTGATTGTATAATTGTATGTGTGTTGAGAGAGAGAGAATGGCCTTGAACTTTTAAACAATATCTTCTGGAATAGGAACATAGTGGGGATTACATTAAAATACTGGCAGAAATTTAGTGGGGATAACATTAAAATACTGGCAGAAATTTAGTGGGGATTACATTAAAATACTGGCAGAAATTAATTGCCAGCCTAGAATCCTGTGTACATATTATATACCAGTTATCACAAGACTACAGAAGAGACATGTTTTCAAACACAGCATTGCAGCCAGGTCATCTACTTAGCGTGCCAAACCTCAAAAACAAACAAATCTGATGTACCAGGTTTCTAACCTGTTGTTTCCCATGTAATAATGTGGTTCAAAACCTTGCCTGTACATCAAAACTGTCTGTGGCTTTTTAAAAGCCAAAGTCCCTTGTGGGTTGACAGGGCTTTTTTTTTTTTTTGGTTTTGTTATTGTTATTTTGGTTTTGGCTTTGAAGGCTGTCCTGGAACTAGCTTAGTAGACCAGGCTGGTCTCAAATTCACAGAGATCCACCTGCCTCTCCCTCGCAAGTGTTGGGATCAAAGACGTGCACCACCACCGCCCGGACAGTGCATCTTGATGGTCCAGCATGTGCTCAGCATGCCAGAGAGCCTTCTCTTATTGCACCCAAATTGCTTTTGATTAGCATTTTATCATCGAGAGGCAAATTGGAGTAAGCAGTCAGTAGGCTTCTCTCTAAAAGGACAGATGGTCAGTGTTTTACACAGGACTAAAAGCTGCACATCTTTCCAAAGGCAGAATGCAAGGTGCAGCTATTGTTCAACCATTATTAAGAATTTTAAGAAGGCTGGAATGTGCCCAAGTGTGGGCCCTTTGGAGTCCTTGAGGGGCTCTGTATGCAACTGTTCAGGTCACATGCTCTTGAAGCTGGCCTAAGTCTGGGCTTTCCAGTCAGAGTAAACAGTGTCACAGCTACTCAAGTCTGTCATAAAATGAAAATGATCTCTAAAAATATGTAAACAAATGAGCCCAGCTGTGCTCCAATAAAACTTTATTTAATCAAAAATAGGTGTCCTGATGTGTCCAGTTGGAAGCTTCAGCTCACCCCCGAATGATCCAGAAAGCCCCACTCCAGGCTCTCCAATGCCCCACTCCCCAGCCAAGAATCCCAGAACAAAGGGAAAGCACAAAACACCCAGCCCCACATTCTTGGCGGTGCTGGCTGTTCCCCCTGTGAAGTTGTCAGCTGCCTAAATTCACCGCCTAAAGCGTTCAGCTTTTGACCATACTTGGGCACAAACCCAGCTTGTAGTGGACACATCTCTCCCTTAGCCTGCATCCTATATAATCTCCCTGCTTTAGTTCTGGCATGGCTTTTTTGGCCTTGATCTCTGGGACTGGAGAACTCACCCGGGAGTCACTTTGCTCAAATAAACCTGTTCTTATATTTTTTTCAATTTGGCTTGATCTGGCTTATTACATCAGCAGAGAAACCTGGGGCGGGGGCGGAATACCTATAACACTGGCCATTGCTTTCTGGCCCCTGGATTGGAATATGCATATCTAAAAAAAATGAAACTTTACATAAATAAATGAAATTGTGGGAGACTTGGTGGCCCATGTCTATAATCTCAGTCTTGGGAAACTGAGAAAGGAGGATTACCAGTTTCTGGGCAGCCTAGCTACTTAGGAAGACCAGAAAAAGAATACCATGGGCTTGGGGACCATTGGTAAAGTGCTTGCCTCATAAGCATGGTGAACTGAGTTTGGTTCCCCAGCATCCATGTAAAAAGGCAGGCACAGTGGTGTACACCTGAAATCCAACTCTGGGGAAGCAGGGGGTGCCTGGTCTAATCGGTGAGCAGGAGGAATGTGCACGTGTGCATGTATGCATGTACCCACACATGCACACATATGAACACATGCATGCACATACAAAGGAAGGATGTAGAAAAGTTGGTAGAGTGCTTGCTAGCATGCATGGAGTTCTGAGCTCAGTACCAGCGCCACATAAAACCAGGAATGGTGGCACAAGCTATAATTCCAGCACTCAGGAGGTAGAGGCAGGATGATCAGAAGTTCAAGGTCACCTTCTGCTACATAGAAAGTTCTAGGTCAGCACCTAGAATACTTAAGACCACATCTCAAAAGAAAAAAAAAAAAAAAAAAAAAAGGAAGGAAGGAAGAAAAGAAGAGAGAAAGAAAATAGGAAAAGTGATGTATGGTGCTACTTACATGTAATCCTACTTGGTAAGTAGAGGCAGGAGGCAAGGCAGGAGATTCAGTAGCTCAAGGTCACCCTCAGCTACAACAGGGAGTTTCAAGCCAGTCTGAGCTACCAGAGACCCTGTATCAAAACAAAATGAAACAGGAATGCTGGCCAGGAGATGGAGGCGGGAGTGAGGGACAGTGAGAATGTAAGTTAGTGGATATCAATGTAGATGTCCCTCAACTACTACAGAGAGCTAGCTGGTCTTGGTGATGCATGCCTACAATCCCAAGCCAACATGAACCAGCTTGGGCTTCATGGAGGCTCTGTCTCAAAAACAAACAAGGTAGCCAGGCAGTGGTTGTGCATGCCTTTAATTCTAGCACTGGGCCAGCTTGGTCTGTAGAGAGAGTTCCAGGATAGCCAAGGATAGACAGAGAAACCCTGTCTAGAACAAAAACCAACCAACCAAAAAACAAAGCAAAGCAAACAACAAAAAGCAGAAAACAAACAAAAACAGACAAATAACAACAACAAAAACAAAACAGGGGCTGGAGAGATGGTTCAGAGATTAAGAGCACTGGTTGCTCTTCTGGAGATTGAGAATTCAATTCCCAGCAACCACATGGTGACTCGCAACCATCTGTAATGAGATCTGGTACCCTCTTCTGGCCTGCAGACATACATGCAGGCAGAACACTGTGTATATAATAAATAAATCTTTTTTAAAAAGAAAGAAAACCTTACATATGTATAACATATATGTGGTGTGTATGTGTGTGTGCATATGTGTTATATATTCAGTGATTAAGAAGATTGAAATAATGGCATTTGCAGGAAAATTAATGGAACTAGAGATCACCATATTAAGGGAAGTAAGCTGCACTCAGAAAAACAATTATCTCATGCATATTCTCATAGGCAGAACCTGGACTTAAAAGCAAAAAGCCTGAAAGTAGAAACGAGACAAAGTAGAGGAAGAAACCTGGGATGAGGGAGAACAGGAGAGGGTAAGAGGGTGTGAATATGACCAAATACATAATGCAAATGTGTGAAAATGTTGTAACAAGGGCTTGCTGCCAAAGCACTTATCTGTGCAAGCACAAGAGCCTGAGTCTGGGTCACCAGCACCCATGAAAAAGCCAGGCGTGGTTGAATGCACTTGTAATCCCAGCTCTGGGGAGGCAGAAAGAGGCGGGAGGGTCTCTGGGGTTTGTGGGCCCACTGGTGTAGCTGAGTCAGGGAGCTCTGAGCTCAGTGAGAGACCCTGCTTCAAAAACAAGATGAAGAGTGATTGAGAACGTTTGATGTCAATCTCTTGCTCTCACATACGGGTATACATGAGCGCCTGCACGCACACACACACACACACACACACACACACACACACACACACACACACAGAGAGAGAGAGAGAGAGAGAGAGAGAGAGAGAGAGAGAGAGAGAGTCAGATTGATAGACAGACAGATAGATATACAGACAGGGAGAGACAGAGAGAACATCTTGGGCCAGTGAATGTCACACTCCAATGATAATGAATTATCCAGTCCAGAATGCCTGAGATCAAATGTAAACAAGCTCCACCTCACACACCTTGAAGCTTGTTCGAGAGACCAGGAGGGCTGTGCCTGGGGCGGGGAGAGAGGGGGGGCGTCTGGCCTGGTCCAGCTTGCCAGGACTGATGGGACTTTCCAGCTCTCCCTCTTGAACTGAAATCTGTGCTGCCCACCCTTCCTGCTTAGGAACTTTCTCTTCTGAGCTGCCACACTGCGGGCTCTCCCCTCCCTTGGCAGCTCCCCGCTTGGCACAGCACATGCAGCCAGCCTGAAAGCCCTGGGAAAATTCCTAACCTTTGCTTTGGTTTCCTCCGGCTCTTGGCAGCTCCTGGGAGGCCCTCAGCACATGTGCCCCAGGCTTGACATGCTGAAGTAGCCCATTGTTCGCACTGCCCTCTGCCTGGGCTGCTCCCTCTTTTGTCCCCTCCTATGAGGAGCCCTGCTGGGCACCCCCATCTCCCAGAAGGTATACTGAGGATCAGGTGTCAGTCAAGTGAACACAGGGTCTGTCCCCGACCCTGTATGGCACAAACGGAGGGGATGCTGAGCCTGAGTGGGAACTCGGAAACCTGAAGCTCTCCTCCCCTTTCCTTCCTGGACTCTGGTGACCTTGAGCCAGGCCCTCCTCCCACTCCTGGAAATGTGCAGAAGCTGTGTCCCTGGAGACAAAGAGAGGGGTTGTGGGGAAGGCTGACAGAGCCTGTAGAAGGGAGGGGCTGCGCTTTCTGCATAATGGATGTGCCTCAGCTGCCTGCCATGGTTGCCTTAGCAAGAATGTGCATTTGCCAGCCAAGGAGCCCATCTCTACAGGTCCTTCCTGGCTTGAGGGTGTCTTTCCTGGCTGCCTGTTCTCTGAGGCCTGCATCCAGAGGTTAGTGTGACCACCCCAGGGAAGGCATCCTCCTGGGGCTTTGTCCCTAGACGGGGAGTGGTGGAGTGCTGGTACATCTTGGCAGGGAAGACCAAGGCCCATTCAAAAGCCTGAGCCTGGGACTCACTGAGTATCGGGCTAAGGCGCCTCGGCCCCAGGCTCTGGGGTTCTTTTTATGCCCAGAACCCTGCGTCCAGGAGCTGGAACAGGTACAAGGGCACAGTATTGCTCCACTCTGCTGCTGTGTGACCTATGGTGACATGATGGACAGCTCTGGGCCTTGAGCTACTAGCCACAAAAGTCCCCAGTGTTCCTTCCCTTAGGAAGAGACTGCTACTGGGAGTAATACTTTATACTCCCACCCTGCATGGGAGTGGGTTGGGACAGGGTATACTTGGGCCAACCCTTATGAAATCTGAGGCCCTGAATGCCAACCCCACCCCTCTGAGATGTCACAACGATATAGAAGATAGGCCATCTCTCCCAGATTTAGCACAGCCCCTACCACAAACCCAGTTTCTCTGGAGCGGCTGATTTGTGTGTGAGGAGCCCACATTCTATACACACAACCAAATCGAGGAAGTAAGAACATCTTCCCTGTGACATCCAAAGGGGTTCCTTGCTAGTTCCCTGCCCCTGCCCCTGTAGGATTTCCAGGGGCTTAGGAAGCAACTAACAATGTCCCTCTTCTGCCCTGGAACCTGGCAGTCTCTGCACACAGGCTGTGAAAGCTCCAACTTGTTCTGTTCCTTGGTTCTTCCAAAGGCTCTTACCCCGTAAGTCTAGGGCCTGTCTGGTCCCAGGTCTCTGGAAACTGGAAGGCCAATTAGAGAGCAGGAGGCCTGACTCTGGCAAGAGATTTGGTGACTGATGCCCATGCCCACCCCCACCACCGATGATGGCGTAGTGAAACACAGTGCCCAAGGACCTGAGCCCTTCTGCCTCCTGTCACAAGAACATGGGAAGCAATCAGCCCAGGAAGTGACGGTATTTCCTTCCTTTCCCACCAGGCTCTCCGGATATTTCAATAGCTTAGGCTTGGACTGTGGGGTCCAAGCTTCTGAGGATGTAGAAAGGAAGCCCCAGCAGGCAGGAGTCCTAGCTGGGGTGGCCTGGGCATTCCTGGACCTTGTACAGCATGCACAGACCCTTTAGTCACTGGAGCCTACTGCAACACCATCCAGGGAAAGATGGAAGACCCTCTGCTCTTGGGGGCTAAGGAGCAAGCAGGCCCTCTCCACACCCACGAGGTGGGAGAGCAAGGACCAAAGCTCCTCCCTCCCGGCTCCTCAAGTTCTCCATCCTTGCCTTCACTGAGGGAGGAGGAACTTGCTGACTGGGACTGCTACTGCTGCTGGCTTTGTGGAGGAGAGCCTTGGTCCCTAGTCCTGATGTCAGAGGTGGGTGGCAGGATTGCCCCCATCAACAGTCGCCTGTGCTCCTGAGCCTGTAGTAGCCTAGTTGGGGGACAGGGCATCTCTTCTCCCTACCCCACCAGACCCACCCCCTTCCTCACTAAGCAACGCTTGCTCCTGATCACCCTGCCGCTTCTCCCTGGCTAAGCCTGGGGGTGTCAGAAACAGATGGAAACCTGGCCCAGGCAGATTTGTCTGGGAAGCCTATCACTGACCCTCTCATATGTAGTTGGGAGGCTGTGATGGGTGTGAGCTGGCCGCTCAGCCTTACAGATAGAGGACTGGGTACGAAAGCTGGGTGCCACTCAGAGAGCTGGGTATGAAAGCAAAGGTTAGCTCTCTTTGGCTGTCACCTGGGGCAAGTCACTCAGACACTATGAGAAAGGTTGTTGGGAAAAATGATACTTGGAAAGCGGAGCCCCAGAAGTTGGCCTGGCAAGTGGCACCTACATTCTATCTTGGACACATTCACTCATGAGACTCAAAGCCCTCAGGGATAGACCCAAAGTCTAGGTACCTCTAAGCATAAAGAAGATGTCAGAAAACCACGTCTGGTGTCAGTTATATCCTGCCCATCCAGGAGGCCTTGTGAAGTAGCTCTAGGACTCCCTGCAGCCATGTGTTCTTGAGATCCTGGAGCCCTCACTCAGTGTTCAATCCTGGCCTGGTACTTTGGGCCCTTAGAGCCAAAGACCTCCTCTGGGAGCAGCTGTCCCCTAGGGCTCAGCCTGGGCCAGCCTTGCTGTGGTTCAGCTTTCAGGGCTAAGAAGCTGCAGCCTCAGCAGCTGGAAGCATCTAGAGCATCATTCCCTCTGAGTCCCATGCTGGTAGCTGATAGTGGGAGCTACTTCCCCTTTTGAAGCCCCAATTGAAGTCCCTGCTAAGGGTCAAGCAGAGACTTCCCTAGCATCCTCAGTCTGGGCCCTGAAGTACCAGATCCAGGAAACTAGGGCCCGTTAGCCACAAATCAGCCCATTCCACATATACGTATCTGGGACTCGGCTATTATCCCAAGACCTCTGGCATGGACCAGGATCTCCTTACCGTCCGATGGGATCTCCGCTAGTATCCGCAGCCTCTATTTTCCAGCCTGAAGGCACCCTGGACCTTTTGAGATCAGAGAACCTGGCACCAGGGTCCTGTGCCCAGGCTCTCAAAAGTCCCCAGCCCAGAAGTCCCCAGCCCAGGTACCCCCTGAGGCCCAGCATCAGTGCCAGGATCATGGTGAGGGGCAGGCTTAGCTGGTCCCGCTGAGGCTCAACCTTGCAAGTGACTCCAAAATTTGCTGGAGATGTGGTCTTCAAGTAAAATCTCAGAAAGAAAAGAAAACATGGGGACAACAAAGGGAGGAAGTGGCCTGGTCCGGCCCACCCGGTAAGTCTCATCCGCCCCCCCCCCCAGCCTGGCCCCCTCTGAGGTCATCAACCACTCAGGCCAATTCCTGTGTCCTAAGGGCACTTGAATTAGGACACTGGGGGTGTGGGAGACACAGGAGGGTGGCCTTATCAAAGCCAAATGGCTTTCAGGACACTGTTCCGGGTCTGGAGATAGAACGGTAGTGTCAGCCTCCGGAGATCTAGTGCCACCCACACTGCTGGTCAGGAAGTGGGGAGCAGCACATCATGCCTTCTCAGCACTGTTTGGTGCTGGGAAGCAGCAGGTGGGAAGGAGCTCAGAGAAGGAAAGGAGCTATGCTAGAATCACACAGCATATAACCCTGTCCAGGGCACGGGGGAAGCTCTGTGTGTTTCTGGTCTCGGCTTTCTGACAGGTTTGACTGGAGCTCCAGGCTCAGGGGCATCTACGATGCTGTGGGCAGCCTTCAGGTTGATCCCTCACTGGACAGGCTGTGACTCCCGCCAACCTGAGATACTGAGGCACCGGCTGAGTGAGGCACTTATCTTCTGGGCACAAGACCACCATGGTTTTCCAAGGATGAATGAGGGACAACGACAGATTAGAATATGTCTTGCCTCCTACAAGTCCCCCTCCCCTAGGATGACAGGAGGCAGAAAGGCAGAACTGAGCCAGTAGGGGCCCCGGCCCTGCTCTCTGGTGTCCCCCCTGGGACATGCTTTTCTCCAGCCAGCCCTCCCTGCCCCCACCCTGCCTTGGGCTGGCTGGGCTCCAGCCAGCAGCCACAGCATCAATATTTCATCCGCGTCAATAAGAGGCAGCGGCGGCAGTAGGGACAGCGGCTGCAGCAGCACTTGCCGGCTCCAGTCAGTAGCTCGCAGCAGTCCGGTCCCATCCTTGCAACCACCATGGATGTCTTCAAGAAAGGTTTCTCCATTGCCAAGGAAGGTGTGGTTGGTGCTGTGGAGAAGACCAAGCAGGGAGTGACGGAGGCAGCTGAGAAGACCAAGGAGGGGGTCATGTATGTGGGTGAGTGTGGCAGGTGGGGCGGGGCAGGGCGGGGCAGAGGGCTCCCTAATGGAGGAGGGTCGGATCCCCCTACCTTTTCTCTGCTGATTCCCCCTAGATTCTGGGGAGCATTTTGAGAGATATGAAACTCTGATTGTTGAGGCAGGGTCCACACACCCTGGAGAATATGCCAGTATCTAGTTGTCTTTGGAACTTTGAGAGGGAGAGGACTCTGAGGTCGCTAGGACAGGATCAGAGTGCTACTCAGACCACCGGAGTGTTTGCATACAAAAGCATTATACACATGTCGGGGTTTCCTAAGCCTGGGGACCCGGAGGCAATGGTCTTCTCATGTGGACCCCACTTTCTTCAATGGAAGCTGCTGCAGCCAAGCCAGGCCACATGAGCCCCCTTGGCCTAGAGGGAAGGGGTAGGCTGTGGAGATGGGCCCAGTTGAGTGTTGAACCCACCCCACGTCTCTGGACTCCCTCCAAAGAGGGGGCAGGGGTGGCCAAGCCTGTGACTCAGCTTTCTCTGCCCTGTTCAGCTGCTGCTTCTGAGGCCTGGGCCACACCCATGTGAGGGCCACAGACCCACCAGTGACCCTACCTTAGGCCTGGTCTCTTTTGTCCCCTCTTCCTGTCCTGTCTCCTTCCCGTCTGTTCTCTGTCATTTAGACATAGCAGGAAATATCCCTTTGAAGGGGCTGCTGTCCCCAGACTCCATCCTCATCCCATCCTGCCCCCGCCCCCGCCCCAGGATGCCCAGCTATTGGCCTTGACTGCCTGAACACCTTTTCCCTCCATTAGGCACCAAAACCAAGGAGAATGTGGTACAAAGCGTAACCTCAGGTAAGGCAGCCGCAATCAGGGACCCCAAGAACCCTGCCCTATACCCACCTACAGTCCTCCTTGTGTTAACTGGAACTCTAAGCCCCAGGTGACCCAAACTACTGTATTCCCCTGAAGACAAACCAGAGTAGGCTCTTCCCACCCGTCCCCAGCCTTCACCCCATCCCTCGTCCCTCACATTGCTGATGCCCTAGAGTTAGAGAAAGGCATGGAAATAACCAGGAGTCAGACATCTGAGCGCTGGGAAGCGGATGTTCGCCCCAGCTTGGGTAGGCAGCAGTGGAGAGGGCTGGGGTTGAGTCCAGCTGGGGTCCTCTGCAGTGGCTGAGAAGACCAAGGAGCAGGCCAATGCCGTCAGCGAAGCTGTGGTCAACAGTGTCCACACGGTGGCCACCAAGACTGTGGAGGAGGCAGAAAACATCGTGGTCACCACTGGGGTGGTACGCAAGGTAAGCCCAGCGCATGTCCTTTCCCTGGGCTCCCTGGCAACAGAAGACACTTGGGGCACTCGGGGAAAGAGTGTTGTGTGTGTTGGGGGGCAGTTTGGTATCTTTATACCTGTTCATATCTGGAATCTTCACCGCATCCCATGACCAGGGACTTGGGATTCATTTTATGCACAAGGAAAGTGAAACACAAACCATACCCAGCCCATCACATTTGGCATATAGGAATACATTTTACAAGTGAGCCAAGGCCCTATATGGTGAAAGGCAGCCTTCTAGACAGGCTGAAGCTTCCTAGCTAGCACCAGGGCTACCTGTTATCCTTTGTCCAACCTCCCTCTGTCCCATGGTCTGGCTGTTGCCTCCCCATGAAGAGGTGGGGAACGCACTGCCCACTTGTGGTGGACAAAGAGTAGAGCTCTGGTTCCACCCTCTGCTGAAGTCTTTGTGTGAGCATGTGGGTTGTACGTTCATTGTAGGAATGGTGGAAATGTATGCATGTGTGAACGGGTGTGCGTGTGTGGCAGACAGCTGAAAGAACAGGACCATCAGGCTCTCTGGGGATAGATACCAGAGGTAGGAGCTGTCTCGGCACTTGACAAACAATAAGCTCTGCTTTAAGCATTTTACACGTACCCTTTTAATGGGCTCCCAAATTCCACAAAACAGGATGTGGAAAGGAAAGCCCAGAGACACTAGGTGATGAGCCACAGTCACATGTCTAGTCTGTGTGAGCATGGAGCCTCCAAGAGTGGCCAGCTCATGAGCTACACACTCTTGAAAGACTGAGTATAGATTGTTCAGGGATGGGGATTCCAGGATGGAGGCTGGGGAGGAAACTGAGTCCAAAGACTTGTTATCTTGTCATAGCCCCCATATTTAAAACAGGCTACCCCAGTGGTGGAGCCCCAGGGTCATACCCAGCCAATACTGCAGAAGTCTTCTCTGAAGAGTGGGTGAAAGGGGAGGGGTCACCCACCCCAACACCTGCTGCTAGGCCCAGCACAGGGTCCTTGGTCACTGGAGCATGTTGGCATACCTCTGTGTGATTTTGGAAAGAGATTCTATCCAGATCCACATTTCTTCCTCTAAAATGATACCATCGCATGGGGCTGTGGGAGAAGGCAGAGAAAGGATTCCAGGAAGCAGTTCTGCCAGGCACATGGTGAGCATCCCCCTCCACCATCGTTATCACCACTGCTATAAGCACCCCAGGAAGCGTCCTCCCAAGCCCCTAGCAAGAAGTGTCCTAGGAGCAAGTTTCAGGAGACCACTAGCTAACCCCGAAGAAGCTACTGAGCCCTTGGAGCTGTACCAAGGACACATAAACTAGTTCTGACACCATACCCTCCTAGCCCTACCAATGAACTTCAAGAACGCAGTGTGGCTGTCTGATCACTCATGCCACAGGTTTCAGGAGCCATTCTTGGGGTAGTATGCCTAGGCAAGCAGTTGCTTGCCCTTCATCCAAAGAGCCTGGCTCTGTGTGACCCTGGCTGACAGTTCTGTGTCATTTTGTCTGTCATTGCTTCTGGTCCTGAGGAAACACAGGTCTGAGAACAGACTTCAGACAGACCATCAGTCTGGTTCCAAACTCCCTGCTACCGTGACCATGTAAGCATTTGCTGTGATGAGTTGGAGACAGAAGACAGGCCTGAGTCAAGAGCCCATCTCAAAGGCCAGAAGAAGGTCCTGGAGCAAGCAGGACCTATGTCAACAAACCCTGGCACTTTGAGCTTTGAGGCCTGGCATTAGTAGGCCTTGACTACTGCCCTCAGAGTCTCTGTGAACAACGATGTTCACATGGCCTGAGTGAGGGGTTCATGTGAATCAAGGGTCTCTGCTCACTCCCAACCTTACTTCACATCTTCAGACTCCCTCACCTAAGAAGCCTAAGCATGCAGGGAAGCAGGTACCCATGACTCGGGATCTATTTGTAGAAGTTGAAGCTGGGTTGCAGGGTATCTGGTACATGTAGACATCTTGGGAATCTGGCACCTCCAGACGTTCTAAGTTCAATAAGACGAGGAAGGGCCTCTGCTCATCAGTGAGACCTGGCAGGGGAGGCCCTGTCTGCAGGCAGCTGAGAAGCAGTGTCCCACAGCCTTGCGTCCTCTTTGTACCCTGTAGGAGGACTTGGAACAACCTGCTCCTGCACAGGACCAGGAAGCCAAAGAGCAAGAGGAGGACGAAGAGGTAAGAGCAGGGCTCCCAGGGCACACCAGAAATTTCTGGTAGAGACCCGAGCCACATAAACCTCCTTCATTTCTGAGTCCTGGGAAATTTTCCACAGCTTCCCACAGGGACATGGGTGTGGCAGCCCTAGGACTGAATGCATGGCCTCCTCATAAGTGACCCTTTCCAGGTGGTCAGGGGCTGCTGTGGGCCTGGAGCTGGGCGTGTCTCTCTTCCTCCCTCCCCTCCCTACCAGGCCAAGAGTGGAGGAGACTAGGATGCTGCCATCAGCCACAGAGGCCCAAGGGACACCCCTCTGCCTTGGACCCTGTCCCCACTGGCACAACAAGTGCCCTGCCCACAGTGCCCTGCAGGTGCCCGTGTTCTCTGCTTCCCAGCCTGGTGCCACAAGTCTGTCCACACATGCTGCTGCCAGCTCCAGCGCCCCCTGCTGGCTCCTTTTGCCCTATCTTTGGATCCCACAGATCAGATGCTGCTGCAATTTTTTTTTTTTAATGATTCCAAATAAAACCTGAGCCCCACTCCCACCCATGATTCTTCTCTGTGTTGCGCCATCACTCCCTGGGCATTCCCAGGGGACAGACACCTGCTCAGCCTTTGATGGGACCAGGTACACTTCAAGACATCTGGAGTTCTGGAACCTGTGCCTTGAGGAACACCTGTTCCCTTCACAGCAGTAGGGTGGGGGCCTTTCTCTCAGCTCCCAGGTAACAGAAGTGCAACTAGACAGAGCAGGTTTCAGCTTCGTGCCCCTATAGAGTGGATCCCACCATCTGCCTGGTCGGTTCATTGTGTCTGAGGAAGCTCAGGTGGGCAGAGGATAAGGATGTCTGCACAACTTCAGCCTGTGTGCTATGGAGACAGGGGCACCTATGCCTTCCCCCAGAGCACACCAACTGACAACCGTAATGAGGACAGACATAGCAGAGCAGAATGACACCGAGGCACCTCCCGTCTGGCCCCAGGCATCCTCACACAGGTGGGCTTTTCTTTCCTGCCCAGCGCAGGAGCCTACAGGACAGCATAAACAAAAGAAAATGTCAATGGTATATTTGGGACTGGGAATATGGCTCAGTGGTAGATTATTTCCCTACCAAGTGGCTATGGGTTCAGTTCTCAGTATTGCAAATGAATGAATGAATACTGCTATGAACCATAGTAAGCCTGGAGAAGGAATTAAGGAGCCAAGAGTTTAAACAACTTGCCCAAGAGCGTAGAGCTGAGATGCATCAGGACTGGGTACAAACCAGATGGCCCTTGTTCCAGAACCACTTGATCCCATGCTGTGCCATGGCCTCCAGGTACTATTTTGGAGTTCCCATCCCTCCAAAATGTCAAAGCAGCCCAGGTACCCAGCCTGACTGGGGTCCAGCCCTAAGCTGTCTCATCCTTGGAAACTTTCCTGAGGGTCTCACCATTGGCTTGGATATTCGATTTGGGTTCAGAACTTGGAAATGACTTGTCCAGGCCTCCAACGCCAAAGCCAGAACTGGAGACCACACTGGCCCAAGACACTCGTCTCCCACCCAGCTCGTGCAGTAGGGAGCAGGGGTCAAGGAGAGCCAAGTCCACCTGCCCCTGAGCTGCTGTATCCAGGTGAGTGAGTCCACGCTAAGGAGGAAGGAAAGAACAGAGGATCCATGGTCCCGCACCTCCTATCCCAACTCACAAATTTCAGGAAGTTGTGCCCACCTGGGAGGTCTCTGGGCCTGAAGATAAAGTGGAAGAACAAGGCTAGCTTGGGTGACTCGGGGCAGAGGAAGGGCAATAATAAACCTGGCCCTAGGAAGTTTCTTACTTCCCAAGAGCCTTTGCAGTCTTTGCTCCCCCAACTATTCCAGACTCAAATGACAAACATCATGGTCAGGCAGCTCCAGGAAGACCCAGGTCACATGCTCTGGGATAGCCTCTGGAAAAGAAAAAGCGATGTTCTTTCTGGGCCTTAGACCTGAGCTCACTCAAGAAGCCCCACCCTCCTGTCTCCTCCTGAAGGCTCTTGGGTGTGTTGGGCTGTGATTTGGGGAAAAATAAACCTTCCAACCTCAGCTGCTTTTAATTGATTTCCTTCTCTTTCTTCTCTCTCTTTTTTTGTTAAAAGTTAAGAACTGATTGGATTTCTAATTTTTTAAATTATATGCATATGTGTGTATCTGAGTGTGGGTTTGTGCACATGAGTGCCGTGCCCCCAGAGGTCAGAAGAGAGTGTCAAACCCCTCAGATCTGTGGTTAGAGGCAGGTAAGAGCCACCCTTCATGCTGAGACCCAGTATCTGTTTCTCTGAAAAAACAGCAAACATTCTTAACTACTGGTGAGCCATCTCTCTAGCACCCCCCCCCTTTTAAATTTAACTTTATTTTATTACAGGATCTCACTGTGTAGCTCTATCTGTCCTGGAACTAGCTGTGTAGACCAAGCTGGCCTCATCTTGCAGCGATCTGCCTGCCCCTGCCTCCTGAGTGCTGGAATGAAAGGTGTGAAATACCATACCCATCTCATGCAGCCCAGACTGGCCTCAGACTCACCATGTAGCTAAAGTAGCCCTGAACTCCTGACCCTCCTGCTCACCTCCCAAGTGCTGAGATCACAGCAGTGCACAACCATGCATTGTGTGCTGAGATTACAGGAATGCACAACCATGCATTGTATGTCGAGATCATAGGAATGCACAACCACATATTGTGTACCGAGATCACACCATGCATCTCCTGCCTCTACCTCCCTCCCAGTGTTGAGATCATGTACAGCATATACACAGTTGCTTTTTGGGTACTTTTGGTTTTGGTTCTTCTTTTGGTTCTTGCTTTTTTTTTTCTTCTTCTTCTACTTTTTTTTTTTGGGGGGGGGGCAGGGTTTCACTCACCAGCCCAGGCCTTAGTTTCCCAAAGTGCTAGAATTACAAATATGAACCACCATACTGGGCTTTTTTGTTGACTGTAAAAATCACTAATTCTGGGCCAGTGAGATGGCTCAGGAGAAGTTTGCTGCTGAATCTAACACCATGGGTTCAATCCCTGGAGCCCCATGATGGAAAGAGAGAAGCAACTCTTGCAAGTACTCCAGCCCCACCCCTCTCTCTCACACACAAAGATAAATAAACAATATTTTTGTTTGTTTGCTTTTCAAGATGTTTTTTTCTGTGTATTCCTGGTTGCCTGGAACTTGCTCTGTAGACCAGACTGGTCTTGAACTCACAGAGATCCCCCTGCCTCTGTCTCCCAAGTGCTGGGATTAAAGGCGTGTGCCACCACTGCCTAGCAAAATAAACAATCAATCAAGTTTTCTTTTAAAATGTCACTATGGCGGTGGTGCACTCCTTTAGTCCTGGCACTTGGGAGGCAGAGGTGGCAGTTCTCTGAGTTCAAGACCAGCCTGGTCTTTAGAGTGAGTTCTAGGATAGCCAGGTCTACACAGAGAAAGCCTATCTTGAAAAAAAGAAAAAGAAGAGAAATAAAATATCAGTAATTTGAGGCCAGGTGAGGTGGAAAACGCTACTTGCTGAACTCAGGAGACAGGCAGGAGAATCAAGAGTCCAAGGCCAGGCAGGCTTATAGGGAGGCCTTGTCCTGGTAAAGGAAGTGAGTCAAGGAACACACTAAATCAACTGAGCACCATAGTGGTCCCTCCATTGCTCTGTGCACATACACCTCTGCCACATGGGCTGTGATGCTGACGGTCACCTGTGTTACTTCACTGGGCCTGTCAAAATATGACAGGGTGAGTGGCACATGTGACCTTAGCCTTGGGCCATGCTTCCATTATGCAGGTAGGCATAACTGTCAGTTCAGGGATGTCTGTTGAGGACTGGCAGTGGAGACTGACGTATCTTGGACTCACCCAGTCCCTCTCCTCCCCATTCAGGGCTGAAGACATCAAGATAAGCAGGGACTATGTATTGAGTCTTCCTCTGTCCCACCAGCTGGCTCCCAAATAACTACACGGAGACTTACTATTTGTTATGGTGTTCTGCCGATAGCTCAGGCTTGTTTCTAACTAGCTCTATAACTTAAATTGATCCATTTCTATTTATTTAGACGCTGCCATGTGGCTTGTGGCTTGTTACCTCATCTTCTATGTCTTACTTCCTCTGCTCTTCTTCCCAGCATCCTCTGTGCCTGGAAATCCTGCCTAGCGATTGGAGGTTCAGCTCTTTATTAAACCAACCAGAGTGACACATCTTCTCAGTGTATGGAAAGATTATTCTACAACATGATTTTGCTGTTTTAAAACTGATATGGGTATCTGGATCTGTGACATCACAGGACTGCAGGCCCCCTGGAGAGGCACCTGCAAGTGTCCAGTTGACCAGCCATTCTTTTCTTTGTGTCTAAGAACAAAGGGGCTTGAATTATCTTGAGTTTTGCTCCAGGATACTGGCCTGCAGTCTTCTCATCTGTTGCCATTCAGCAGACAGCCTTGGGTTTTGGAGAAAACATCTGTCAATCCATTTAATGTCCATGAAAACACTTTAGGGGCCTGGTGTAGTGGTGATAGTGGTCAGGTGTGGTGGTGCACACCTTTAAATCCAGCACTCAGGAGGAAGAGACAGACCAGCATGGTCTACAGAGTGAGTTCCAGGACAGGCTTCAAACTACAGAAAAAAAAAAAAAAAAAAAACCTATCTTGAAAAAAGAAAGGAAGGGAGGGAGGGAGGGGGGAGGGAGGTAAGAAGGGAGAAAGGAAGGAAGGAAGGAAGTTGAGCAGAGCAGACCAGGGCATTTCTGCCCTCTGTCTAGCTGGTGGTTCTGGGTGACCAGTGGCAAACTCTTTCCCTTGCCTAACAAAGAGGAACATAAAATCTCACCTTCAGGGTTTTACTTTACCCTCCATATCTGTCCTGGTTGGAGCCCAGGGTCCTGGGGCCCAGCCCACCTGCAGTGCCAGAGCCTGGTGGGTGGAGACAGGGGTTCTGTGTTTACAGGGCCCTGGAGTTATACCCATTGTGACAGATTTGATGTGAGAGTTTGAGTAGAACCCTACTGACCTTTCTGCCTCAGTTTCCTTCTATAAATCCATGTTATTTCAGTTCACTACATGATTCTAAAAATTATACAAGAATCTGTAAAGCAGTGTGTGCTCTCTCTCTCTCTCTCTCTCTCTCTCTCTCTGCTCTTGAAAATGCTCAGTGAAAACCCTGTTACTGCTACTATTAGTATCAACTTAGGCTTCCAGCTCCCAGGATGACCAGGTGGAGTCCCCAGCTGAGGAGGGAGAAGCCACGGCCTCTGAGTGAATAGTCTGGATCTCCCATGTAGCCCTTCTGCCTTCTCTAGTTGCCACTCTAGTTAGATCTCTGCCTTCCCTGTGAGGGACCCCCAGGGAAGTGCCCCCCTCTCCCATCCCTCATACTCTTCTACTCCCTACTTCTCCCCGAAGTCCAGACTCTGTCTCTTGCTCTTGCCCTTCCTCCATAGGACGAGCTGGCTCTGGGCTACTTAAAAATAATTTAAGTCAGGCCTGGTTGTGGTGGCACATGCCTTTAATCCAGGAGGCAGAGGCAGGCAAATCTGAGTTTGAGGCCAGCCTGGTCTATAGAGAGAGTTTCAGAACAGCCTCCAAAGCTAAAGAGAAACCCTGTCTCAAAAAAAACAAACAGACAAACAACAACAAAACCAAGCCAGTGTTCAGATAAGCCGTGGCAGCTGTCCTTGACAACCCGGAACTCCCCAAGCCATGGCAGTAAGAATACAAAAGACCTGGGAACAGCAGGTAGAAGATGCCCAGAGCGCCAGCAAGAGGAGCCCTACCTGAGCATCAGCGGGTGCACCTTCCTAGGACACACCAACAGGGGCAGCAGGTCTCCCTGAGATGGAGGTGCCACAGGGCACCCACCTGGACCAGAGCTTTGGGCATTGATGGAGCCCATCTGAGGAGGTGCCAAGCAGGTTGCAGGTCGGAGGCTGTGTACCTCCCCAATACACTAGGCTGTGGGAAAAGGTTCACTGAGCTGACCTCTGCCTGCTGGCCTCTCTGCACAGGGCAGATGGGACCAAGGGTACCTGCAGACCCCAATAGACTTTCTTTTTAAACCTCTGGGGTGATTATATGGAATGTCCTTCTGTACGCTGTGAATATGTGTTGCTTTCATTGGTGGATGAATGAAACTGTTTTGGCATATGGCAGGCAGAATATAGCTAGGTGGGGACTCAAACAGAGATAGAGAAAGAAAGGAGTCAGGGAGGTGCCGTGTAGCCACCGGTGAAGCAAGATGTGAGGTAATGAGCCGGCTTCGAGGTAAAATAACCAGTATTAGAAATGGGTCAATTTGTCAGGCATTGGTGGCATATGCCTTTTTAATTCCCAGCACTTGGGAGGCAGAGGCAAGTGGATTTCTGTGAGTTTGAGGCCAGCCTGGTCTACAGAGTGAGTTCCAGGACAGGCGCCAAAGCAATACAAAGAAACCCTGTCTCTAAAAATAAAAAAGAAAAGAAAAGGAAGAAAGAAATGGGTTAATTTATATGTAGAGCTCATCGGTAAGAAGCCTGAGCCACCAGCCAGACAATTATAATTAATATAATTAATATTAAGCCTAGAGTATTTATTTGGGAACTGGCTGGCAGGACGAGAAAAACCTCCAGCTATAGTGTGGGGTGGGGATCTGTTTGTTACTTTGAAGTCTCACCTGTCAGGCAGCTCCCAGCCTTAGTTTCTCCACATCTAACTCCAAACTGGTAGGGAAACAAGCCAAAAAGGAGGGACCCAGAGCCAGCCATTACTTAGAGCACTGGAGCAGGGATCACCAACCTCATTGTCTTCCTGAACTACGGCGAGAGACTTCATGTCATTGACACAGGGCTTAGGATACTATCTTTTTGTTCAACGAGTGGAAAGGATGCCCGCATCTCAGAGAACAAGCAGAAAAGTCTAGTGGTGTTAGGGGGTGGAGGGTGAGGGAGAGTGGGGTTCACACTCCTCACAGACTTCAACCATGGCTCAGTGTTAGCATCTTTTCCTCAGACCTTTCTCCCGAGCAGCTCTTCAACAACTGGAAAGTGGGGTCCCTGGGGAGCATATTCTAACCAGATTTAACTCTGCACAGCAATGGTTCCCCAGGGCATTTCCTTTCCCATGACCGGACGAGCGCTGCCAGGCGCCCATGAACCAGGATCTGACAGGGCGTGCAAAGACTTCAGCAATCAGAATGAAGAGACTGGGCACCTCTCTCCAGTCCAGGATCGGCTGAACTTGGCCCGGGGCTCTAGCCAGCTGGGGCCTCCTTGATCTGCCCTTAATTAAAGCTCCTATTGTCCTACTTTTGGGTTCACTTCAGTGATCTCGCCAAGCAGGGCCCAGCTCTTTGGCGCCGCCGTTAGGGGCAGGTTTCCCATCCTCTCTGCGCCGCCTACTACTCAATTCAGTTTCCCCTGCTTCGGGAAGCAGGCTGCCCCTAGGATAGGGATACACCGGTGCCCTGATCCTCCGGGAGACTCCTCTCTGTAACGAGGCGAGATGGTGAAGGAGGCTGGGAGAGGGGAGCCGGGACCTGCGAGGACCTCAGGAGGCAGAAAGCTGTGCAGACCAACGAACTGCCAGAGCTGCGCACCCGGCCACACCCTGTGCTGACTCACAGGGAGGGAACGCCCGGTCTTTTTTAAGGATTTGATCGCGGCCGCCAGGTGGAGCCCTGACCCCAAAGGAAAAAACCGTTCCTACAGGGGTCCTGTGCCCGTGGCCTTGTAGTGCAGTGCCAGAGAGACACAGTGTGTTTGGGCAAATGCACCCAACCTCCCTTAAGCTCCCTCTTCTTCTGAACTAGCTAGAAACTTCTGGTCCAGAACGAAGCTGGACGTTTTTGTCCGACAAGTACCAGATGGAGTAGGGATCCTGCAAAACCAGCTCCTTCCCAACCAGCACGTGTCTATGCACGGGACCTCAGTCCTGGGCGCACCCTGCTGCTGGGTGACTCACAGATTATGCCTCAGGGTGAGACTACATCCAAGCATCCATTCATCAGAAACACTGCCACACCCCAGGGGACCTCTACTTACCTCCTTTCCCATCGCCAGGCTTTTATGCATTTGTTGTAGTCGCCTTCTCCCAACTGAAGGCTTGTCACTTCAGTTCAAAAATAAGGACCATGTCCTTCCCAGTTCTGCCGAGAATAGGAAAAGGCAGCCTCCTATGCAAGCTGTCCACGGGCTGTCCTCATGACTTTCCTTTTGTCTCTTCCACCCCCACCCAAGGTTGCACCATACTTGAATCCATATGGCTGACTGATCTCCCAAAGAAGGCCTCCCCAAGTGTGCAAAATGAGCCGTTCCCTCCAGCTCAAAGGGACACCTCGAGCTGTCTGAGGGTTTCTGGCATCTCCTAAAGACCTCACCTACAGGCGCTGGGTCAGCAGACAGTTGGAACCACCGACTAGGAAGCTGACGGGGCTGGATCTTCGATATCTCGTTGTCTTTTTATTGTTCATCCTTGCCCAGTGTAACTCGGGAATAAATCTCAGAAGGCTCACATCTCTGCTCCTTACCTGTTCTGCTTTAGGCGTGGATTTGGGGTCAGCTCTTGCCAGGAGGGGAGAGGTCAAACCTGTGGGACCAGGGGGGGCATTCTAAGGTTTTTGGTAACCCCTCTCTCTCTCTCTTTGGTTTTTCAAGACATGGTTTTTCTGTGTAGCCCTGACTGTCCTGGAACTCACTCTGTAGACCAGATTGGCCTTGAACTCACAGAGATCTGTCTGCCTCCTGAGTGCTGGGATTAAAGGCAAGTGCCATTATTTAAAAAAAAAGGGGGGGGGAAGGAAAGACATGATACCTCCTTTCTTATGGAATAGTCCCTAGAGCTGTGGTGGGCACTTGCAATACCAGGACACACAAAGGGAAGGCTGCCTTAGTGATCAGGGCAGCTGCTGTCTGGAGTCCTTTATCCAATCCCCAACCTCAGTGGATTCTGCAGCAGCCACTGCTCTGGCTGAAGACACATTTCTGAATCAGGCTTTCTGTTCCAACCAATTCTGTTGAGTAGAAAGCTGTCTTCCCCCCTACATTCCAGTGCCATGCACTAGCCAGCCGCTGCCTCTCAGGCATTCCCTTCCTCTCTCAGCTGCATGCCTTCCCCTTCAGTCCCTTCCAGGTACCATGTCCCCACACTCTGCTTTTTGCATCTGTAATGCAATCATAAACTACCCTTGCCTAGCTGCACCTGCCACACACCACACACACACAGCAACGTGAGTGCAGGTGTCTGAGGAAGCCAGAGGCATCAGATCTCCCTGGAGCTGGAGTTGGGCGATCATGAGCTGACAGATGGCATGGATGCCAGGACCTGAACGCATGTCCTCTGCAAGAACATTACTTACCCTTAACCATTCTGCAGCCAAAGCCATTCTTTTATCTGCCTGCCTGTCTGCCTGCGTGTTTGTTTGTTTATTTATGTGCTTATTTAGCTATTTTGAGACAGGCTCTCACTCTGTTACTCAGGCTGGTGTTTAACTCTCCTCACTCCTAAACTTCGGTCTCCCCAGTGCTGGGTTACAAGTAGCTGGCAGCTTCCCAGTCTTGATTCCCTTCAGATGCACACAGGCAAGAACAGAATTTCCTACTTCCCAGTCCCTCTTCCTTCCCCATCTCCCTTGGAGCTCTCTCTACTTTGTGAAAACATGCAGCATTTACATTCCACTGCCCAACCCTGAGCCACTCCTTTGTTTTTGACTTAGATCTGCAGATGAAGTACAAGCTTCCCAGCTGTCCCAGCGCTGAAGTATTTTCTGTTGTCTCTTGATTGGTTGACATCATTTCTTCAGAAGTGTTTTCGAGACTGAAGCACTGATAAGATATCTGGGATCTGAGTAGACAATTTTTACAACAGGGTAAAGGGCCCATAAAGATTAATAATATTCCAGTATGCATGACATTTTGTTAAAATAACAATTAAAAAAGAAAGGGGGGTGTAGAGAGACGGGTCTGCATTTAGAGCATTGGCTGCTCTTGTAGACAAACTGGGCTCAGCTCCTAGCATCCATGTAGTGGCTCACACTCACATGCAACTCCAGTTCCAGGGGATCTGATACCTCTTTCTTGCCTCCAAGAATACTGCATATACATGCAGACACATGTAACACGAAAACTAAAAGGACTTATAGACTGATATAGGGGTTCAAACTTCAAGCGGAGGAACAGAAAAGCAAAATAGCCGGCCACTAGCTCTTACCACTACCTCAGGCTGAATGGGCTGGTCCTGCTGCCTCTCCTCAGTGTGGCTGGAGAATAAATGTCTCCTACTCAATACTGAAGACCCTGCTTCTACCTTTTATGACCCTCTAGTGCTGGGATTAAAGTGTGTGGTCTGTTACTCTTTTGGACTGATTCAATCGCATGTGTCCCTGGGTGGCCTTGGACTCACAGAGATCCATCTACCTCTTAATCCTGAGTCCTAGGATTAAAGGTGTGCACCACCACCACCACCACCACCACCACCACCTCCTAGATTCTGGCTGCTGGGATTAAAGGTGTGTGCCTGTCTTCTATGGCTTGTGGCTGACTTTGCTTTCTGAATCCTCAGGTAATTTTTAATAAATCATAAATAATATATCACCACAGATACATGTAGGTAAAGCCCCCCACACACACACACAGAGTGAGGTTTTTGTTTGTTTGTTTGTTTGTTTGTTTGTTTGTTTTTAACAGAAGGGCTGTGTGCCTCATGCATGCTAGGCACAGACTCCATCACTAAACTACATTACCCCTTTACCCCGGGAAGGGAAGTGGCCCAGGTTGGTGAGGAGCTCATTTTGTATCCTAGGGAGGCCCTGAGTTTTTGCCTCTCTTGCCTCAGCCTCCTCCGAAGAAGCTGGAAAACAGAAGCACAGGCCCTGAGGCCTGGATTTCCTGAGTTTTCAATGGGTCAGGTTTGCAGAGGAGACATTGTAGCTGCTGGTCACCCTTTTGTTTCCTCTTGTATTAAATACACTTGACAGCCTAGTTCCTTTTTCTGCTTCTACTGAGCACACACATACCCCTCTCCAAAAGCTCTTACCAACCTTGAATCCCTTGGCCTCCACCACCTCTGAACAATGGTACCTTGCCCCACCTCCAGTAACAGTCCAATAGTTTCTATCCTAACCAGGTATGAAGACCAGGAGGACCGGTCTGGCCTGAACTAGTTTTGAGTGCACATGCAGTGAGGCCAAAGTGTGCCCTCTAGTGACCTTTTAGGGAGAGTTCCCTATTTATCATTTTGTGCTGAGGTGTAATGGGGTGTGCATATAATTAAAATCAGATGCATTATGGGATGGGGCAGGTTCAGTAAGAAAAATGAATATATGGCCTAATCTATCAATCAAAGTAGAAACTACACCCTAGAAATCAGCCCCTCCTTCTCTTGAACCCCATAAAAGGAAGCCCCAAACAGTGATTGGGACCCCTGAGTAGTTTCACACATATGGCAAGACATCAATTTGAACAATATCTCCCTTTGATCTGCACACATTGCTCACATACAATGATCTTGTTCATTTACAAATTCTGGGAACACGACCCAGCCTGGGACTACCAGGAACATTAACTCTTAACAGTGTTGATTTTGTCAAATCCATATTACAGTAAGCCTTGTTTTGAACTAAACACCTACAAAGAACAGGTTAAAAAATCAGAATGGAGCCATGTGGTGGTGGCACATGCCTTTAATCCCAGCACTCAGGGGGCAGAGGCAGGTGGATCTCCATGAGTTTGAGGCCAGAGTAAGTTCCAGGATAGCCAATGCTACTCAGAGGAACCCTGTCTCAAAAACAAAACAAAAAACCAGAATGGAGGGCAGAGAGGTGGTGGCACATGCCTTTCATCCCAGCATTTGAGCAGTCAAAGGCAGGAGGCAGGAGGGAGGATAATCTCTGTGAGCTCGAGAATGGCCTGGTCCACATAGTGAGTTCCAGAACAGCCAGAGCTATGTAGAGAGACAAAAACAAATAAACAAACAAAAAAAATAAGAATGGAGTCACTCAAGATAAAGTTCATCTGTTTCTGTCCCTCCCAGATGTCTGGACTAGAACAGAGTTACCAAACAGTCCAGTTTCAATTGGCAATCCTCTGCCTTAATCCTTCCTCAAAGAGGCAACCAAAATAAGATGCTCTTCACTAATTGTTATATGGTGTAATCTGATTGTCTGGTTGGTTCCAGAATGTTTGTTTGTTTGGCTTATTTTATTCTATTTTTTTTGTTTTGAAACGGAAACTTCTGTGTTCCAGGCTGACCATATGTGCTGCCAAAGCGAGCACTCGAACTTGTTATACAGACGAGGGTGACCTTGCGTATCTAATCACCCGCCTATTCCTGAGGGCTGAGGTTATAGGTATGTGCCACCATGACTGGTTTGTATTGTGCTGGTAACTGAACCCAGGGCTTTACACATGCTAGGCGAGTGCTCTCTCAGCCGAGCCACAACCCCAGCACAGATGTTCCTGTTTATTCGGTGCTTTTCTCTCCTCCTGCCCCTGTAGTCACTACTGTCTGCATCTATCTATGAATTTGGCTTTTGAGATATTATATATAAGTGAGCTTGTTCAGTATTTGTCTTTCTACACTTTATTTCACTAAGGCTAATGTCAAGTTCCATGTTACCACAAATGGCAGAGTCTCCTATTAAAGCTGGCTGTTTCCGAGTCTTGGCTATTGGGACTAACCCTGCAGTGAGCCTTGAACGCAGGCGTTTCTCTGAGGCTCAGCTTTCACTCCCTTTGGGTCTGTGACCAGAAGGTCTAATGGGTCACATAGGCCTTCCTTCTGTTTTCAGTATTTCACCACAGCCAACTGCCATCCTCCCAGAGTATCCAAGGTCTGTTTTCTTCATATATTCATCTGTACTTCTTGTCACTTGTCTTCTGTCAGTTTTCATTGGTTTTGTGTGTTTAGGGTGTGGGGTGGGGCAGGGTGTGGATGAAGTCCAAGCACTGAGCTTCCTTAGTTCTCTCTCTCTCTCTCTCTCTCTCTCTCTCTCTCTCTCTCTCTCTCTCACACACACACACACACACACAGAGAGAGAGAGAGGTGTGTACAGGGCTTCACTTTGTAGCCGAAACTGTCCTGGAGCTCATGGTAATTCTCCTGCCTCAGCCTCTCTAGTTTTGGGTCAGTGCTGTGTGCCACCATGCTCAGCTCCTCTTGAGTTCTTGGCAATTATCATCCTAACAGGCATGAGGTGGTCGATCCTGTGGTATTGCTCTAGTGATTGGCCACACTGAATACCTTTCCATACATGTTCTTTTAAAATCATTTTATGTGTATGAATGTTTGCCTGCACATATGTATGTACACCGTGTGTGTCTCCTGCCTTTGGAAGCCAGAGGGAGGCCTCCTCTCCCCAAGAACTGGAGTTTGGGAACCAAACCTGGGTACTCCGAAAGAGTGGTCTTAACTGCTCCTAACTCCCGAGCCACCTCTGCAGCCCCTTCTTCTATGATCCTATTTAGTTAAAAATATTCACCGTGTTTGGGGTAAAACAGGTACTGACCACACAAAAGGTCCAGGATTAGCACCTCAACACCTCACACCACATGTAGGCGCATACATGTACCGTGTCCCACCGCTTTCTTCTTTGAGAAGTCCAAGCATGCATTTGATGTTCCTTTCCACCCTGTTTCAAAAATCAAACCAAACCAAAAGTGTATTTCAGGCTGGTGAAATGGCTCCACAGGAAAAGGTACACACACACACACACACACTCACACACACACACACACACAAAAAACAGCAAATGATACATTTTAGGGCAGGTGCAAGGGCTCACATCTGTAGTCCATTGCTCCTGGAAAGCTGAGGTACAGAGATCATCTAGCTTTGGAATTTGAAGCCAGCCAGGGCTATGTCATGAAACCCTGTCTAGAAAATGTTTTTACCGTTAAGCAGACAAAACTGAAATGTGAAATAATATGCTTGTTAGATGTGCTGTAGGAAACCATATAATTCTGTCTTGTTATTTCAGAGACTGAGGACATTGGTGGCCTAAAGGGGGCAGTAGAGAGGAAGGAAAGAAGCAGAAAGATGGGGGGAAAGCCAGAACAAGGTAGCAAAGGTAAGGAGACAACCTTTCCCCTACCGCGTGTGTGTGTGTGTGTGTGTGTGTGTGTGTGTGTGTGTGTGTGTGTCTGCCTGCCTGCCTGTCTGTCTCTGTCTCTCTGATAGTTCTTGATTGATGGAACCAGTATTACGAGGTATAATAGTTTTCACAGAGAGGCCGTGTGTAAAGCAGACACATAGAACAGGTGTACCATGCTGCTTGTCTGAGACTAGGAGGAAGGGACGACCAGAGATGTTTCCACTTTGCAGGTTGAAAAGGTTCTGGAGACTGGCTACATGGCAAAGTGAAGCTGCTTGCCTCTACTCGGTGCACACCTGCAAATTGTTAAGATAGCAAAGCTTGCTGGAAGGTGGTGGTGCATGCCTTTAATCCCAGCATTTGGGAGGCAAAGGCAGGAGCATCTCTGTGAGTTCGAGGCTAACCTGGTCTATGGAATTCCAGGATGGCCAGGGCTACATAGAGAAACCCTGTCTCAAAAATAAAAACAAAAACACCCAAAAGAGAAAAAAAAGAAAGGAAGGAAGATAGGGATGAAGGAAGGAAAGAAGGAAGGAAGGAAGGAAGAAAAGGTTTATTCTATGTGAATCACTGGGGAGTCCTGTACTGGAAAGGATACATGTCTAAGTATTTTCCTTTTGTGAGACAGGGTCTCACTCAACTCATAGCTCCTCCTTCATTAGCCTCTCAAGTGCTGGGATTTCAGATGTGAGCCACCACACCCAGCTCGGAGGTAGTCTTAACAAATACTTATAAAACCACTGTCCATTCATGGGAAATCAAACCCAGTTCAAGAACATTTGACAAATCTTGATCAGGACCAGCTAAAAGTGTGAAAGTGTCTAGGTCATGAGAGAGAAAGAGAGAGAGAGAGAGAGAGAGAGAGAGAGAGAGAGAGAGAGAAAGAGAGAGAGGAGAACAAGCGAGCCTGGGGAGGTCATCCCAAGAAATTACAGGAGTCAAAAAAGTAACCTCCAAATGCAGTGTGTGAGCCTAGAATCCTGGAACCACAAAAAGACATTCGTGGGAAAGCTGGTAAAATTCCAATAAAGTAGTTAATTTATCCAGTATGTTACAATTAATTATTTATTTTATATCTGTGTGTTTGTGTGTGTGTGCCACGTTTGTGCATGAGCCCACAGAGGTCAGAATAGGGAGGGCCTTGGATCTCCAGGAACTGGAGTCATAGACGGGTGCTGTGAGCTTCTGTGTGGGTGCTAGGAACCCAGCCCAGTCCTCTACAAGAGCAGTAAGTACTCTTAACTGCTGAGCCAGCTCCCCAGACCCAAGTTGATCTAGTATTTTTGTTTTATTTTATTCTGAGATATGATCTTACACTGTAGGTAAGGCTAGCCTCAAACTCACTGTAATCCTCCTGCCTCACTTTGTTGAATGCTGAGACTATAATTGTGAGTCACCATGCCTAACTAGCATGTTCAATTCAAATTTAAATTCATTTAAAAATCAGCAGTTCAAGGCTATCCTTAGCTATGTAGTGAACTAAAGGCCAGCTTGGGTTATATGAGAATTTGTTTCAAAAGAAACGAGAACAAAGCCAGAAACAAAACTAAGCAAACTCAAATGAAAACAACTGATTATTTAATTAAACAGCTTTAAATCATTTAGTTAAATGGGTATACTTCTTTTTTGAAATCAGCCCCGTATACTGTTCCAGCTTCCTGGTCCCGCTCACTGTGCTGTGGGTGGGGGAAATGGGGACATTTGGGAGGTGGAGGAGGGACAGAGACATATACCAGTGCACTGGAACCTGCTGCCAGGCAGTGCCCTCTGTGTTTGCTGTGTGGGACCGCAGACACTGTATGCTAGAGTATCTCTTACAGCAGTTGGAGATGTGGTAGGGGAGAGTCCTTCCTTTCCTGAGGTGTTGCCAAGACTCTTCTGCCTTTCAAACTTTAGTAGCTGCAGGAAATCTCCACTGCCAGTGTCCTCTCACCGGGGCAGGGACTCTCTGCTGTCCACATACCTGGGCTTCCATGGGCATCATCACCCGTCCCTTCATGCCCCGCTTCCATAGACCTTCATTTGTTTGTCCCCAGGAGGGGTGTGGCTGAGGTCCCCCTGCCCTGCTGGTCCTTCACATCCATTATTCCACTGCTCAGCTTCTCACACAGGTTTTTCCAAACCCCTCCCGTCTCCCAGTTGTCTGAAATGGAGCATGACAACGGGCTTTATCTTCTCTCCCTTTTCTTGTTCCACGGCTCTAAGGCAGAGAGACAGGTGGTTTAGACTTCAGCCACAGTGTCTGACCTCCCTCCACACCCACTCTCCGGCAGCTCCTCCCTGGACAGCTCTCCTGGGCTGCCTTCCCTGGGCTGGGGGTCTGATTGGGACCAGTCAGAGCAAAGATGCTGGATGGCGTATGGGGAGGAGAGGTGGCTCTTTCCCCAGCTGCCTCCCTCCTTGTTGCATAGTTTAAGAGTGGCCTTGTTTCTCTGATGACGGCTGTAGATTCAGTCACAGCTCTAGGAGACAGGAGCCTTTTTAAGCCCCTCTGAAATATCCAGAGAGATGATAGTTGTCATAATTCTTGATGATTAGTGTCCCAGGATCTCTTATTGTTCAGCCTGCGAATGGTCCCTGTCCGTGAGCATACATCTAAATGTGCTTGCTGGCTCCCGCCAGGAGACTGCCTGATATCCTGGGTATGTGTAGGATTACATAGCATGCTGGGCATAGCTTCCTTTGGTGATCCCTCAAGCCAGATAACTAAGAGTCTGGATGAACAAGGCCACACTCTGGCCAGGAGGGCTCAGCATGTGCAGGATTTGTAGGTACAGTATTTACTACAAACTCAAATCTGTGAGCCAAAGTGTGCGAGAGCAGAGGCAGCATGGACTGCCATTCTTTGGATGTCTGAGACAGTCAGACATGAGGCAGCGTATGTGTTTAGTTGCCCCACGTAAACACTTCAAAAAGAGCATTGGTGTTTGCTAAGTTGGCAATCAGTATTGGAAAAATCAGCTCTCCTCGACTTGATGATTCAGCCAGCATGTCCTTTGCCAAACTGGGTGGCTGAGCAAATTCTCCTTGCAGAATTAGTTTACTCCTGTCAAAGCCAGATTCTCCCTGCCCAAGGAGGGCTGGACTTGCCCTGCTGGCTCAGGGTAGGTTGACCTGGGTGCCTGTGTTCAAGGGTTGCTCCCCTGGAGTGTGTTCCACGATGGGGAAATAGAGGGCCTACCGCACCTGAGTCATCTTCAACCTCATGCAGGCTGGTAAAGCTGCCCGGTGACACACAGACCAGAATCCATCCATGGTTAGAGAATCTTTAGCCAGAAGGGGATCAGTCAGGAGTCTAGGGGAGGAGAACAGAGGGCCTGCCGGGATACTCAGTGGGGGCTTGGAAGGACAAGGATCTGATCACAGCTGGATCTTAATGACAGTGAGACTGGACCTGGGCCAAATCGGGAACTAAGTCCATCTTTGGGCAGTTAGGCCTCTCCTGGTCCCTCTGCGTTTCCTGGCCAGGCATTTGGGGTGTGCGGTTGGGCAAAGGGCAGATGTGTGACATCACTGGAGTCAATGGAGAGCTCACCCGAAGACAGTGTCCTAAAGAGGGCAGCGTCTGTGGGAAGTGGTGCCTGACGGTGGAGGGGGGAGGGGGGAGGACGATGACACAGCATCATCGGAAGCGGTAGGGGGAGGGGTGGCATCCTGGCCTGTGTGGGATGGACAGCATCCTGTGCTGTGGGGTTGCCGGGGCAGTGTGGGGCCATGGGGTAGTATCCTGGGCTGTGTGGGATGGACAGCATCCTGTGCTGTGGGGTTGCTGGGGCAGTGTGGGGCCGTGGGGTAGTATCCTGGGCTGTGTGGGCTGACTCTTGACAGGGGTCTGTTGGGTCTGGTGAACCTCAGAGAGGAGAACCATGCTAAGCACTAAACAGGGAGCTATAGGGAGGGGTCTGGAAGCCATTCTAAAGGTAGCAGAGAATAACAAGAGAAGACCCTTGTGAGAGTAGGGGTCACATGCACCCTCAATGGGAGCAGGGCCTTTGATGGGTCCAAAAGTATCTCCATGTGTTTTGAAGCCCGATTCTCACCAGCTGCACACTCTTTCCCTGACCTAACACCCCAAGTGGAAAACTGTAGAAAGATAGGGTGAACTGGACCTGCTTGAGTTCCAGGGCCCCATTTTCATGGCCCTTTCCCAATCCATGGGGTTGTATACATACACACACACACACAGACACACACACACATACATACATACATATATCTTTGTGTATAATTAGCAAGAATCACACTTGTGTTCCTTTTCTTTCTTTAAAAAGAAAAGTTTCCATGGCTGGGTGTAGTGGCAGACACCTTTAGTCCCAGCACTCCAGAGGTAGAGGCAGGCTCTCTGTGAGTTCGAGGCCAGCCATGTCTACAGAGCTAGTTCCAGGATAGGCTCCAAAGCCATAGATAAACCCTGTCTTGAATAACCAAAACAACAACAACAACAAAAAACCAAAAACAACAACAACAACAAAAAGGCTCTGTGTGTGCACATTAGTGTGTGTGAATGCAGGCATGCATGTGCTGTGACACATGGGTCGTGAGGGGCCAGCTGAGGGCGACAGCTCTCACCCTCCGCCCCCTGCACACCTGGCTAGCTGGCCCACAGCATTCTGGATTCTCCTGTCTTTGCCTCCTGTTTTTCTACACCAGTTCTAGGATTATGGGCGTTCCCAGCTTTATATGGATCCTGGGGATTTGAACTCAGGTCTTCTGGCTTACTTGGCAAGTGTTTTACCCACTGAGTCATTTTCCCAGCCTTCTTTTTCTTTACAAGGGCGATTCCAAATAAGCACCTGTCCACTTCTGCTCTAAGGAGAGAGCAATAGACTGTATTGGGTTTGGCCATGGGACTGGCGGTACTGTTGCCCACAGCACCCTTTAACTACCCTAACCACAGCCCAGGTCCTGCCAATGCAGGAATGTGGGAAGGCCTCAGCTCTGAAGGGCATGGGTTGTGAGGGCCCTTGGTCTGGTAAACACTAATTAAGTTCTGCCACACCCAGCAGCATGGCTTTGAGAGAGGCCTCATGGGGAGGAGGCCTCAGTCTCCTGACCCAGGTCTAGACCACGTGAGTGGGCACACTGGAAGACCTTCTGCCCCTGTCCCTAGGCCAGTGGCATTCATATCCCTCAGCTCTCTAGCTCTGAAGGGTCTAACGCCCCAGCTGCCCCTTGGCCCGCTGCTGTTGTGAGCAGGGCCCGATGCTAAGAGGAACTTACCTAGCACATCCGTGATGATCAGGAGGGAGGGAATAGGTATTTGCAAGAACTTGCATGCTTTGACCCACTGACTACCAGTGACACAGCCAGGAAGGCCTAGCTGTCCCATTTTATAGATGAGGAAACTGAGGCTTTGCTTTGATTAAGGGAGGCAACATGTGGTATGTGGCTTGAGGAATCTCTGACTACCCTGAGTAATGAGGGAGGCAGCCTGAGCCCTCTGCATGCGCCATATCAGGAAGTTGGGGAACTGCTCCATGGGGATATTCTAGTTAGAGACGATCTCCTCAAACAGTGATGGGTCTTCTGCCCACTTGTCTAGGATGTGGGGAATTATGTGGCTACTGCTAAACTCCCAGACCATCCCTAGAAGCTGGACCCCGAGGTAGAAAGTGGCCCAGCTGGCTGCCCCTGTCCTGGGTGACCCAGGGGCTAGGATGAGTGAAAATCAGCTGACTGAGCCAGGGTGACTACGCCTCTGACCAATGCTGTGTCCTCCAGAGGGTGAGGCAACACGTGTTCAGGGGAGACCACATGGCTGTTCCGCTGGGCCATGGTCCCTGGCAGCGGGAAAGGCAGGAGTACCTAGGCCACATATGCCAACCTCAGGCTGCTTTGGCTCTAGGCTCTAAAAGCCTGACTAGGCCACCCTGGGGACTCTGGTAGGAAGACTGGGGGCCTTGCCATTAGGTAATACACCAGCACTCAGACTTAGAGAGCTTAGACCCCAGACAGGGCCTGACAGACTATTGTCCCCAAGTGCTACCATCCCACAGAACATGCACGTTCCCTGCCGTGGGGACACAACATGCCCAGAGCTGACCTCTCTTGTTCTGCCTTCCGTCTCGGTTTCTCAGAGCTCCTAGCAGACGACGTAGGGGGCTCATTGAGAGAAGGGTAGTGCACAGTACTGGGGTAACCCCACCCAGGCCCTGAACTGACTCATTGCTCAGCCTCCTACTGGCTGGATAAGGGCTTGGTGCCCTAGAGCCTGGTAGGCCGTCATAGGCATGTATAAAAGCACGTTAATCCAGTCCGTGGCATTGTACCTGTCACTGCTGCTGTACGATGCTGGGAGGCTTGGGCAAGCTGGCGGCTGAGGGCCTGGCCCACCGCACTGAGAAAGCAACTGAAGGAGCAGGTAAGGGGGCCGGGGCTTCCCACCTGTCCAGAAGATGGGGACAGACTCCCTTGAGCTTGTTGAGAGCTGCTCTCAGTAGGCAAGCAAGAAGAGCCTTGGGGTAGACTGAGGCTGAGGCCCATCAGGAAGCTAGGCTCACTGGTCCCACCGGAGGTCAGCAGAACTGGGGATGTAAAGGCTGGAGTTATTGCTCAGGGTAGAGCCACTGCCCAAGCAGCCTCCCTGGTAGGGACTTGCTCCATGACCCAGGCTGAGCCTGCTTGGAGGTCAGGAGGAGGCCAGCCCTGAGGAGCCTCCAGGAGGAGGCAGAGTCCAGGTGCTGGCTGCTTAGGTCATTCTGTCTGGAAGCCCAGAGCACCTTTTATGTCAATATTGCTTATTCTAGAGCCTGAGGGTGTAGCTTAGCGATAGAACATTTGTCTATACAAGGCCCTGGATTTTTGAAAGAACTATAAAACAAAATGAAACAAAAATTCTGCCTGTTTCCATTAGTCTATGCAGAAAAAAAAAGAAGGTGGATTTTAATTTTCACCATACTTCAAAGCTTCAAAGGTTCTTTTATTTATTGTGAAACCATGGAATCTGGTCTGTTCAAAGTCTAAAAGGGATTTTCTATTTCTTCCAAGAACCTAGGGCATGATTTTGCCAGCTGAGGCCCATGGCTGTGGGTGGCCGTTCATGAGTCCCTCTGTGTCGAGTTTGCTGTTCTCTTTGGAAGTGGCTGTAGACATGCCAGCACGTATTTCATTTTTAACTCCACAGCTGGATCGGACCCCTTCTTTCATCTTCCAGCCTTTTGAGCTGTGAAGGACATGGCAGGGGAAGGCAATGTTAGGAACACTTTTGTCTCTAAAATTTTTGGGTTCTGGAATGTTCCCATCAAAACTCTCCAGAACCTGGAGGTGGGTAGGGACTCCCTCTCCTGGGAAGAGTTGCCTAGAAGAGTTTAGCTTCTCTGGAGATGTACAGATGTGGCTAACTGATAGACAGGCCTACCTCGCCTCAAGTTTCCAGCCGGCAGAAGGTTGTTCTAGTTATCCATGCCCTTCCAGGCTGAGGGGCATAGGGGACCTTGTGCATCCCCAGCAGCCAAGCATCTTGGGGGTCTACTGAGGGAGGCTGCTAGGGGTTTTGCTAAGCTGTCAACCCTGACTAGGGGTGGCACAGCAGAGTCTCTCCTTCTTGTCTGGGGCATCTCGGCCATTGTGAGGGGAAGTGGGCTTACACACAGCTTCACTCTCAATTTGTCATCTCTGTGCAGTTCATGCCGTGGAGGAGGTGGTGAAGGAGGTGGTGGACCACGCCAAGGAGGTTGGAGAGAAGGGTAAGGCTGACTTGTTTGAAGATAGGAATGGGGAGGAGGGAAAGAAGGAAGGAGAAGGGGGGGGGAGGAAAGCATGGCGGAGGGGTGGGGTACTTACCTAGCATGTATAAAGTGGTTGCATCCCCAGCATACAAAGAGAAGTAGAGAGAGATTGAAGCAAGCAGGCAGGAAGGAAGGGAGCCCAAGCCCCAGGGCTAATCCTTTTCTTGCTCAACCAGATCCAGCCCTGCCCCAGATCCAGCATCCTCTCTGCTGGGCTGCAATTATGTGTACATCCTCCCCGTAGGCAATTATCTGTGCAGGTTGTACCTTGTGTCAGGGCTCCACCTAGGCTGTTTTCTCTGTGGAATATTAAGAAGACAAGGCCACAGAAAGTGACGTGGCAGCACATAGGGGCACAGCAATTAAAATAGGCATTTGTATATTTTAATATGTATTTGTTTTAGAATTTATTGTGTATGCATTATGCCTTGAGTAAAACAGTGTACAAAACATATCTCACTCCAAACTCCAGCAGGGCGAAGGACTTACATTTAAATACACAATATATCAGACTGTTTTAAAATGAAATGCCAGAAATTCAATGGTTCATAAACAGCAGCAACTTTTTTCTCTAGCCAAGCATGGCGGACCATGTTTATTATCCCAGAACTAGGGAGAATGAGGCAGAAAAATTGTGAGTTCAAGGCCAGCCCGCCCGGGTTACACAGTGAGTAAGTACCAGCCCAGCCTGAATCATGTAGTGAGATCCTCATTCAAAGAGAAGGGGGAAAGAGAAGGAAAAGAAGTGTTGCTCTCTCCGATGAAATCTGGAAGCCCTAGTGACAGTGGCCGGGTCATCTGGTGAAGCTGGCCCCCGGCTCACACGTGCGGGGCTCTCTGCGATGTCCTCACAGGGCTGAAGGATTAGCTTGTTCCCCTGGATATTACCCTTCTTGCTCAGGAGGCTCCCTCCACCCTGCTAACCTAGCCAGCACCACCACTCCCATTTTTCATGGCACGATCTTGAGGAGGCTTACAGCATGGAATTTTGGGAACACAAAAATTCAGACCAAAGAAGTGTCCCAAGAGACTTCGCTATAATCTTGGAGAGGCTCTTTTTCTGTTTGTTTGTTTGGTCCTTTTGTTTGTTTGTTTTAAGACAGGACCTCTCTGTATAGCTCTGGCTGTCCTAGAACTCACTCTGTAGACCAGGCTGGCCTCGAACTCACAGAGATCCAAGGTGTGAGCGGCTGCAGCTGCTGCCGCTGCCGCCACCACCCAGCATGAAGGGAGGCTCTTTAAAAACACCACCACCACCACCACCAAAACAACACAGTAGTCATAAAGAAAACATTAGGTAAATCTGTCAATATGATACTTCACAATTGTACACAGGAGGGGCAAGCAGAGGGAACACAAAAAGCAAAGCAAAGCAAGATGGAAGTTAAGTCAAAAGGAAGGCCACGAGCTTCTGTGATAAGATGTTCATGACAGAAACAGCAAACCAATATAGCAATCATCATAAAAATGGTCTAAGAATACAATGAAGCAGTTTCTAGAAAAATAATGTAAGTAGCCAGCACACCCTTGAGCTGTTCACGCTGTCTCACTCAAATTTGAAGAAGTAAAAGTTGTCAGGGAAAATCAAGCCACATTGGATTTGTTATGACTGTGGCACGCTGTCCTTTGTCCCCCGGAGCTGCTCCAGGCCTGATCCCTAACATAGCCTTACCCCTCAGGCTCTCCCTAGAAACAGGGGGCCACTCACCCTACACTTTCTCTTTTCTTTTTCCAACAGCCCTTACCGATGCCCTAAAGAAAGCCCAAGAATCAGGGGACAGAGTGGTGAAGGAGGTGACGGAGAAGGTGACCCACACTGTCACCGATGCTGTTACCCATGCTGCAGAAGGCTTGGGTAGACTGGGACAGTGAGCCACCACCTGCCTGGCCCTTCCTGAATGTCAATAAAAAGTCTGGAATGTGAACAGAGTCCTGCATTTACTCCCCTTTGGATGGAAACCCCAGGCAGTGTCTTTTTGTTGTTCTTTGTTGTTTGTTTGTTTTGGACAAAGGCCTTATTTGGGGTAGGTTGGCCTGAACTCACTTTTGCTGCTTAGCTGAGGCTGACCTTGAATTCCTGATCTTTTTGACTCCACCTCCTGAGTGTGGGATCACAGGCAAATGCCTGACAAGGCTAAATCTTTTTTTTAATGGAAACACTATATAGTATCAGCTTTTCCTCTGCCTTAGAGGAGCATCCAATATGGTGGGTACCTGCTGCTCTTGTGGTTTCCACCCAATGAATCAGATGAGGGATTATCATTCCAGCAAGCAGTCCTTGTGTTTGTGGGTGTACATGCGCGCCTGCGTGCGTGCGTGCGTGCGTGTGTGTGTGTGTGTGTGTGTGTGTGTGTGTGTGTGTGTATGTGTGTGTGTAGACCTGCCTGGCTGGCAGCAAGCCCCAGGGATTTGCCTGTTTCCACCGCGCCAGCACTGGGAATGTGAGCACGCATCATCTCCATAGCTGTTTTAATTAATTTTAAACGTGGGTTCTGAGGATGGAGTTCAGGTCTGCATGACTGCACAGCAAGGCCTTTCCCTAGGGAGTTTTCACACCTTGAACTCTTAGCCCTCCCCCAGCTCTCTCTTCCTCTTCTTCCCTTCTTTATTTGTCAGGTGAACCAACAGCTTAACCAGCACTTCGCCTGTTCTCTGCCACAGATTCCACCCCCAGCCTCTGCTGCAGGAGTGCACAGGTGCGCAGGCGCTCAAGGGACACAGCGCACATTCGCTGTAGCCATCTTTGCTTTTCCTTGCAATGGAAGATCAGGTTCTACCAGGACTCAGGGCGCACACAGCTGGGCTGCCCATGCTGAGACCCAGATGAGCATTTCCTCTGCGGGTACAGAAGCCAGTTATGAAGGAAGAAATCCACTGTTAGTTTCTGGAGGCCCCTGGTGTACTCCACTTGGAGACATATGGCCGAGACAGGTAGTGGGTGGCAGTGGCCCTCCTTCCTTCTTCTCAGGAGCAATCAGCACCTCACAGTTCAAATATATGTGTGGGGGACTGGATGTGGTGGCACAGCCCTGACATCTCAGCACTCAGTAGCTGAGACAGGAGGATCAGGAGTTCAAGATCAAGCTTCAGCCATACAGTGAGTTTGAGGCTAGCCTAGGCTACAGAAGAACATGTGTATAAACAGGGTGCAAGTGGACAGCATTTAGAAGTTCTGGAACAGAAGTCAGGTGTGGTGGTAAATGCTGTAAGTTCCAGCATTTAGGAGGTGGAGGAAGGAGGCTGAATTCAAAGCCAGCCTGGGCTACATAAACCCCAGGGAAATAAAACGCCCCAAACCAAAAAACAACAAAACAGGCTGGGGACAAAGTGGACAAAGTACTTGCTGGACAAGTGTGAGGACCTGAGTTTGAGCCCCCAACATCCATGTTAAATTCCTAGGCAGGGGAGCAGAGATCGGTGGATCCTGGCATCTTGCTTGCCAGCCAGTCAAGCTGAATGAAACGGTGAGCTCCAGGTTCAAAGAGAGACCCTGCCTCAAAAATCAGGGTGAAAAGTGGTGGAGGAAGATACCCAACACCAACATCTGGTCTCCATGTGCAACACGCATTTTTAGCACATAGATTAAGAGAGATTCTATGTAAAACTGTATGTTTTTTTTTTTTTTTTCCTTCAAGATAGGGTTTCTCTGTTTAGCCCTGGCTGTCCTGGAACTCGATCTACATACAGACCAGGCTGGCCTTGAAATCACAGAAATCTGTTTGCCCCTGTGACCTGAGTGCTGGGATCAAAGGCTTAGGTCACCATGTCTGGCTCTAAATTTTTATTTATCTTGCTGGAAGCTATTTGCTCTTAGCAGAAATGAAGAGAAAAGGTATTTTGGTCAAAGGATAGATTAGTTTCTTGCCATGTTTTTGCTCTTCTGGAAGTTTCTCACAGATTTCTAGAAAGCACAAGCTATCCAAAGGTCAACACTGGAACATAACACTGTCTAGCGAGTGCTGGGCTTATCTTGCTTTGGCTCCTAAAGATTTCTAAATGTACCCAAGCTTATAGACCTAAGGACAGTATGAGTGGCAGCCATGGATCGAAATAGTCTCTTTGGGTGTGTAAAGTTGCCAAGTGGGAAATGCAAACTTCTTATATAACATGTTCATGGTAGCAAGAGCATGATAGCAAGATGGAAACATCTGGAAATCACTAGACATCACTCAGGTGGCAAGTTGTGCTATTCATGAGGCTTGCCACACAATAAGGAGATGGTACCTATAAGTTCTACTGAACTATAAGTTCCTTGCTCTGGTAATGGGATCTGTGCCTGGAAGGTTACCAACCACTTTGGCTAACAAATACTACCTATAAAGGGAGTGAATTGCACAGGGCTACTGATGAGGAAGGGCTGAGGATAGCCCAGTGATAGAGTGCTTGCCTAAGGCATGCAAGATCCATGTCCAGGCCTGAAGGGAAAAAAAAAAAAAAGGCAAATGATATTATTATATAAGAACAGCATAAAAACTTAGACAGCTCATACCTGGCAAAAATATTAGCAGTGGTTCTGTCTGTGGGAATATGAGAAATTCTTACTTTGGCACTGCATATTTCTCTGATGTTTGATTTGAAGAGGAAACCAGCACACTTGTTTTAAAAATTCGGTTGTGGAGAGCACACTAGCTTATCAAGGGTTGAGTTTGTTACCACTTGGGGAGAGTGCAGGGGCAGCATTGGGAAGCAGAGAACCATGGCTTTGTGGACTCACTGAGGGTTTTCTGCTTAACAGGCTATGGAGGCCAGCTTGCATTGCTGAACATGCATGGCAGCTCATGTGAACTAGTCCACAGGGCACACGTTAGACAAACAATGAAACTGTTCTATCTTAAGCTGGTGAGATGGCTCAGTGGATAAAATGCTTGCTGAGTAAGCTTGATGGCTTGAATTCAATCCCTGGGACCCATGTAACAGCACAGGGATAGAACCAGCTCCTCAAAGCTGTCCTCTGACCTCTGCAGGTACGCACAGCATGGCATGGGCATGCTTCTACCCCACAATAACAATAAGATATTAAAAAAAAATTGTCCCATCTCCAAAGAGAGTTAAAGTCCTGCCTACATCTTAATCCACCTCCCACAGTTGTTCCCAGTCTTCCATATTTCATTTTCTTCTAAGTGTACTTGGCAATGAAGGGCATGAAGTCAGTGTTAACAAAATAATAGTGTCAGAGCCAGGCATTGGTGGTGCACACCTTTAATCCCAGCACTCAGGAGGCAGAGGCAGGCGGGTCTCTGAGTTTGAGGCCAGCCTGGTCTGCAGTACGAGTTCCAGGATGGGCTCCAGTGTCAGGAAAAATGTGGTGTAGTGTTTTCAGCTTGTCTTATTCTTGGATCATTCTCTACCCTCCCTGGTTTCACCAGTCTAGAAAACCAATGGCCTGCTGTTAGTAACAATCTATAGTCCTGAAATTCTAACATGCCGAAGTTTGAATTAGGACTGACAAAAGTTCAAGGCCAGCCTGGGATACAAGAATTAACACCCTGTCTCAAAGGCTGAACAGCCTGGAAGCCCCTGGAAAGACAGAATGTAGCTGGAATTCCTTCTTTCAAGACTCATTTAGCTGGGCATGGTGACAAACACCTTAAATTCCAACACTCAGGATGGAGAGGCAAGAGGATCATGAGTTTGTGGCCAGCTTGAGCTATATAGGGAGACCCTACCTCAAAAAAACAGGGGCTGGCATTGAAGCTTAACGGTAGAGCACTTGCTAGCCCTGGGTCCATTTAGAGCACCACAGGAACAAGCAGATCACTAAACTGTAGACTTGACATCATTTGAGCTGGCCGCTAGTCCCTAGAACACCCACTGCCAGGCTGCCTTTATTTCTCCTGACTGCTCAGTTACATTAAGTCTTTTCACTGGGGGCAGTTGACAAAAACACTCAGGCGTCATCATTTACGTTGGTGGCTGCCAGCAGTTTGAGCAAACAGCAGGATAAGAAGCTTTTATGGAAAAACTGCCAAGTGTGAGGTCTGCAGGGATGGTATATTCCAACTTGTTTCTGGGATGTGGAGATGCCCTGTGCAGGGCTGTGCACATGCTAAGGACAAAGGTCTCATCTCTGACCTACCTTGCAGAGGCACTGCTTAACCGACAGTTGAAGAGGATCCCCAACCTGCACACAGAACTCCTTGGCAAATATGAAGTCTTGCTAGTTCTAGACTGGCCATATATAACAGACTTCGGAATTAGTTCAGAAAGGCCACTCAACAAGGGTATGGAGAGGGAATACAGTCTCATTGAGCTGGCCTCTGGTCCCTAGAACCTCCCCCCACAAAATATCAGCATCCCTAAAAATGTCCAGGGTGGGGTCCAGGGGCTGAATACTTAACTATCACACTAGCCGGTATTTGTTTTAAAATTTGCCTGTATATATGTGCCCTATGAGTGTGCCTGGTACCCACAGAGACCAGAGATGATGTTAAGATGGGAGTTAAAGGACAACTGTGATCCACCATGTGGGTCCTGGAATTGAATGTGTGTTCTCTGGAAGAGCAGCCAGTAGCTCTTCACTGCTAAACCTCTCTTTTGATCCCAACTCTACAACCTGTCTCTCGCGGTGTTTAAACCTGATGGCTACTCAAGCAATCTATTAGGCTATTAGGAACACACAACCCTAGTTTTTAGTGGAAAAGTTGTCTGTGACCTACCACAGCAGCAGTATGTCACATTCTTCCCCAGCCCACAGGATTAGAAAAGGTAGGTGCCATGAGCAAGACACAGAAATTCCATTCTCAGCCTTTTACCTGCCTTTCTTAGGCAGTCACCAAGGTAGCCCTTGTTTGAGAGCTGTTTCACTCCGGATCCGGATCCAGCTCTTGGAATGCGCTACCCTGTGGTTTTCCGACATTGTTTTATGAATCACCGACTAGAGAACTAGAAAGATGCCTTGCAGTTCCCAGAGAGAACTTAGTTTTCCTAAAGGCACAGCAGGAGACTTTCAGGGGTGACTAGACCCCTTTGTGAGCATCTTCTCTAATCCCTAACTTTTCCACCATAACCAAGATTAGGGTAACATGCCCTAAGAAGGTCTGGGAGACCTCAGCAGCCAACTGCCTGGTATGGACTGAGAGGGAGTCACTCTATGCTCATTCTCCAGGCCTCACAATTCATGACACCCACAGTGACTAGCAAAGGTATGCTTAATTATACCCTAAGAATACCCAAGTGCACCGTTACTACCGCCACTGGCATGGCTTGCAAACTTCCAGAGGTTTTCTTGTACCCTTATAGTTGGCTACAGAGGCAGAAACTGAAGCTTCTGTGTGTGGAAATCAAAAACAACTTTGGCACTTCTGTAAATGGAAACTGGTCAGCATACCTTTCTCTCTTTTCCCTACATTAACACTTATAGATAGAACCCATTTGAGGATTTATAAGCACCCAAAAACAAACACACATAAACACTACCAGTGGGTAGTTATACTAGCTATGGCATAGCTGAAGATGATTCTGAACTTGTAATCCTCCTGCCTCAACCTCCCTAGTGAGATCGTGTGTGCTACCAGTCTGTTTATGTGGTGCAGAGCACTGAACCTAAGCACTCTAGCATCTGAGCTACACCCTTAACCCCTCACTTAATATATTTTCAGTACCTTTTGCTTTTTCAGCCAGGGTTCACATAGGCTTTGCTGGCTAAACATGACTTTGACCTCCTGCCTCTACCACCCAAGTGTATAAAATGGGCGTCATTATAGCTTTTCACTTACCATTTGCTCATATTTGACTGCTGTTACCCTTCCTTGTTCAGCCTCTCCTGTTCCCCTTCTTTGGCCTCACATATGTATTAACTTAACCAACTAAAGGTATGTGCCCCACACCTAACTTAAAAAACTGACACTATTTACCTTTCTCTTTGTCCCACATTGCTTTCATCTCTCTCAAACACACACACACACACACACACACACACACACACACACACACACACTCTCTCTCTCTCTCTCTCTCTCTCTCTCTGAAGATATGGCTTAGCAGTTAAAAGTACTTGTTGCTTGTAGAGGACCCGGGGTTTGGTTCATAGTACCCACACAGCAGTTTATAACTACTGGAAACTTCAGTTTCTAGGGATATAAAACACTCATACATAAAATAAAAAGGTATAAATCCTGGGCTTGAAGAGATGGTCCAGAGTCTAAGAACCCTGGTTCTATTTTCAGAACCGATATGGTGGTGGGTTACAACCTTCTATGACTCCAGCCTCAGGGAATCTGCTGTGTTCTCCTGGCTTCCATAGGCACCACAGACAGACACATATGCAGGCAAAACACCCAAACACATAGAAATTAAAGAAAATAAATTTTAAAAAATCTTAAAAAACCAAAATCCCTAGAATCTGAATGATAGCATGCTTAATGTGATAATCCACTGTTTTATCCACCTTCCTGCTAATGCCACAAATTCATTCTTCATAGCTTAAAAAAATACTTCATTGGGAATATGCCATAGTGTTTCATCCATTCCTCCACTGATGGGCATCTAAACTGGTTCCATCATGGCTATGGGTTCCATCATAGTCTCTGTGGTATGTCAATGTAGACCAGGCTGGCCTCGATTCACAGAGGTCTGCTTGCCTTGCACCACCGATACTTGGCCCCACATTATCTTAAGTAGCTGCTAAGTTCTGCAGCTAAATTGCTTCAAACAAAATTTTATTTTAAAGACACTAGAAAAAGACAGGTATGATGGCAGCACTCTGGAACAATAGGCAGGAAGATCAGGATGAGTGCAACCCAACTAATAGGTTTGAGGCCAGCCTGGACTACATAAGACTCTGTTCCAAACAAATGAATAAAAAGTAACAGAAATTATACTAGTATATTAGTTTTACACACTACAGCTTCTTCCCAAAGAATAGCCATTACAGCTTAATTAAATGAAATAAAAAATATATTTCAGAAATAAAATTTGAGCAGCTAACTGGGCAGTGGTGGCATGAGCCTTAAATCTCAGCACTCAGTAGGCAGAGGCAGGCAGATCTCTGTGACTTCAAGACCAGTCTGGTCTATAGGAGTACAAAAGCTAACCAGGCCGGTGGTGCACACCTTTAATCCCAGCACTTGAAAGGCAAAGGCAGGTGAATCTCTATATGAGTTCAGGACCAGCCTGGTCTATAAACAGAGTTACAGAATATTCAGTGCTATACAGAGAAACCATCTTAAAAATCTAAAAACCAAGCCAAAACAAAAGTTGAGCAGTTCATAACAAAAGAAGTGACATAGGTAGTTATGAAAAATTTTGAACCTCAATTACTGTTTTATCATCTACTAAGAGACTATCAAATATGAAAACACAGAAAAGAAACATAATCTTTGGAAAAGGTAGACTTTTAATAACTGCTTTTATCACCAGGTTAATCATGCAGTTAACAAAGTAGTCAGAAATTTCTGAAAGGGCATTGTTTAAAAAAAAAAAAAAAAAAAAAAAGCATTCATTCTTATATAAATAATATCTGGTACTTCTGTGGGACACTCTTATTCAAAAGGCCCGGCCAATGACTCCCCAAACAAAAGTCAACCCCAGGCAGGCAGTCTCCAGCCTGCTGTTAGTGAAGCTGTATGCAGAGCAAAGCCTGGGAAGAAGGGGCACAGTCATTTGAGGGCCACTGGCTGTGCTTGGAGCCAGCCAGACTCCAAACAGAGAGCCCAAGGGGTTTTTCTGGGACACTATTTGAATTACAGTTCAATAGATCTTCAAATGGGAGGAGCAAGTCACTTTCATGGTAAATAGGTTACTGCTCTCCCTGGACTGGGCTACAAATTCCCCCGAGTCCCTGTCATTTGAGATGAGGACAGTGCCTCCATAGTGCCACTTTGTTTCTCCTGGACAGCAATGCAGTGCCAATAAGCTATAGAAACAACACTGCTTTATGTTATAGAAACTAGCTTCTGCCATTTATTATGTTTTAGGCATTCACTGCTTGAGTCAAGGTTAGGCTTAAGTGATTAAAGGCAACTTTATTACAGCAGCATGTACTAATTTTATTCCAAAGAATAAAGTACATAAGAGAAATAGCTTTTATTTTTGTTTGCAACTTAGAAAACTGAGTTATTCTGTAGATGTAAAATAGCAATAACTCATTTGAGGACCATGCCACCTTTGGAAAATGCCACACACCTATTCTTTTATGTGTCCAAGTTCCCAGACTTGTCCAGAAGTGGCTGAGTGCTCTGGACTGCCTTCCCTGGCAACAGCACTGACCCCGTTGGGAAGGGCCCAGAGCAAGGCAGCACAGCCAGGAGGCGGGCAGGGACTTTACTTAGAAAAAGTACCTGACCAGCTTCTGATACACGTGATTCCTACTTTTACACTTCAGCTTGTACATGATCCTCTAACCTAATCTCTTCTCTTAAGGGGCTGATTCAGACTGACTTGCTGAGAACAGTGTCCATTAGCTAATGAGTCACAAGAACAGATTTCTGTGGTTACATGTAAACTTGTGACAGGTCTGCAGAAGTTACAGGTGAAGTGGGCGGTAAAGAAGTCAGTGGTGACCTGTCTATGTGAAGGTCACGCCAGCTTCATTGTACACCTTGAAGACTTTCTCAATGGCGTTGACATAGGCAGCTGTTCTTAGGTCCAATCCCAGGTTATACTTCATGGCTGTGCGCATAATTTGCTGGAATGAAGGAGAAAAGGCAGTGAGACCACCTGACTTTGTAGCAGGGTATGAACACAAAAGGTATGTGTGAAGGCCTGGTACTAGTCATCCACCCCATGACCAGTAAGTATAATAAGACTTAGCTTAGAGAACTGACTATAGCAGCAGAAATGTTTCTAGCAGGACGACAAATTCTTGGCTGTTATTGTCCAGGGAACAGCAAGAAATTACTCCTAAGAACTACAGATGTGAATGGTTTCTCTGCCTGTTAACTATCCTGGAGCTGAGGTCACATACTTAGTGACTGTTTAAAATAACCAAAGGATAGGGCATTGGGAACATTCTAGAGTTTTAATGATGACAGCTAGACAACCTTGTGAATATACTGCAGGCTGATGATTTATTTTGTACACGTGTACGCTATGTGTGTGCGACGCTCATGTGCCAATCTGCATGTGGGTGTCAGAGGAACACCTGGTTGTCTCCTTCTACCATGTGAGTCCCAAGGATTGAACTTATGCTGTTAGACTTGGGGTGGCAAGGGCCTTTATCCATGGAGCCATCTTGCCAGACCATTATAGTGTTTTAATTATATCTCAAGTTAAAAAAAAAAAAAAAGCAGCAAAAATCAAACATTGATTTTTTCCAAGCATTGAATTAGTGGCATATGCCACTAATTCCTGCAATAGGTAGGAAGAGGGATGATGATAAGGAGCTCAATCATATCCTCAGTTACACAGTGAGTTCAAGGCCAGCCCAGGACACATGATACCCTGTTTTAAAATAAAACAAATACCAAAAAACCCTCAGCAAAAATAGTACACTAGGAACTTCTGCCTTCTTCAGCAGAATCTGTCTATGCTGCTTCAACCTGGAAATCCAAATGGACAGAATTTGATCACGAAGAATCATCCCAGCACTTGGAAGACAGAGGAGGCAGGTAGACCTATATGTGTTCAAGGCCAGCCTGGTCTACATCTAAGAGTTCCAGGACAAGCCAGCGCTACTTGGAGAGACTCTGTTTCAAAAGACAAACAAAAAGCTTGTACTCAAACTGTGTTTGTTACATTTAAGGCCCTGGTATAGTAAGGGTTCAAACCGTATAAACAAAACAAAACTAAAAAGTCAAAAATTTCTTACTTAAACCAAATTTTATAGTAAGCTAGCTTTTGGGCTATTAAACAGTGATCAGTGTTCTAGTTTGGCCAACTACCTTTTTGGTAACAGTTAATTGCCTAACTCAGCATGATTTCTTCCTAAAGCTGTACTGACAATAGTACTTATCAACTGAGGATAAAACAGTACATACTCTGTTGTGCATAAGTGGGGACCAGGTAATTACATCACAAAATAGAACCTGCCTGCTAGGGTAACATGGTTATTTGTGTTTCACATTATTAACACAAAGGCAGCTATCATCTGTATACATACCCTGGCAGATCTCTCCATGGTGTAGGCCAAACCAGAGTGCACAATGTCTTTCTCAGAGGCACCCTGTGAGGAAAAAGAGCAATAACTTAATAACAACACAACACAATATGCTTCATGTCTCTAGAATACCAAGGATTAAACTGCCATTGTAGCACTACAGGAAAGACATATATAATTTCTGTACTCTACCAGTGTATACTAGCAAAGCTAGACAAATCACATTTTCCAAACACAGTTTAGTATTGGACAGCAACAAAAACTCATGAAATAAGATCATGATTAAAACAAAGAAGCCTGAGGCAGGCAAGTCATCAGATTAGTATCCTCCACTCAAGGTATTCCAACAGAGGTGCTATCCTGGCACACTGCCCACCCTCCAGGTGAGTAGGACCACCAGATACAGAGGTTATGGCTAAAGCAGACAGCAGCTCTGGGGAGATCCGCTGTGTACTTAGCAGTCCAGCACTAAAGGATCTAAGAGCTTTCTGTTTCTATAGGCTCTTCTATCTAATTTGTTTCTTGGAGGGATTTCTTTAAAAAAATTAAGTGTGGTGGCATATGCCTTTAATTCTAGCACTTGGGAGGCAGAGGCAGGTGGATTTCTATGAGTTTGAGTCCAGCCTGGTCCACAGAGCTAGTTCCAGGACAGCCTCCAAAGCAATACAGAGAAACCCTGTCTCAAAAAACAAACAAACAAAAAAGTATGGTAAGCCTTCATGATTATGTTGAATCATTAAGTACCAAAAGCAGAATTACTTATTTGCAATTATTTTAAGAATGGGATGATGAAGTATAATCACATAATATAATTATGGTTAATATCCTTTGATAATATCCATTTAATCTACCCAGTCTGAAAGCCAGGGCAGGGAGTATGTGTACAATGCCACTCTGGTGTTACCACACTCACCGATATCCTGTCCTGGAACTCTGCTGTAGGGACCACAGGAATAGTTCCACCATGCTTTCCAAATTTTCTCTCTAAACTCTCTTGAACAGACACTGCAAAAAGCCAAGACATCAAGACAAGACACTGTTAATAGAGGGAGAAAATAAATGTAGAACTTAAAGTATATATATGCAGCCCCAAAACTAATGTTTTAGAAATCTTTAATCCTAATGACATAGAAGGGGTAATTATTAAATACTCAGCAAGGAGAAGCCTGCCAAATTCCTATAGAGAAATGTGAATTTAGGTCATGGCTCTGTTTCCATAACACCCACCACAAGGGTTTTCTTCCCTTGGCTCTGTTAAAAAGAAATTTTGAGGGACAGAAAAGGACAGAGAGGAACATTCTCAGAGTGGCAGGAACACAGGAACACAGTTGGAGGTCTTGCTTTTATTTCAGCTGGGTGAGAAATTCTTAAGAGTTGAGTTTACTCTGGTCAAATGAAAACTCTTACCAGAGGACTCAAAAGGGGGTTTCCACACTAGGTAGCACTTCTTTGTTAGTGAATAAAAGAATGGGTTTCATTATAACATTTTCATAAATGTTAGCTAAGATTTTTCTGAGAGCAACTAGAGATGGGAACAAATAAGATCAATGGTAGAGTTCAGGTTTAAAAAAACTTTTTACAGTGTCATTAATTTATAGATTATATTTGGGGAAAAAGACATTACAAAAAAACATGTCCTTTTGTTCTATAAACCAGGAGACAGAAAAACTTCTCTGTTCTTAGGCAAAGGTCTCTAGGCTTATCAGGGAAAGGTCTCCTAAGTGTGTATGCTTTCTCAGCTCTTTCTTTGGCCCAAAGGACAATATATGGAGATACAAACAAGATAATAAGAACTCACTGAGCAAGTGGTAGTTAGAATCCCTTTCATATTTGAAGGTCAATCGGCCATAGCTGACATGGTTTAGATTCTTCAGCCACTCAAAGTAAGACACTGTCACTCCTCCAGCATTCAAGTAGAGATCCTATATACAAAATGTGACATGGAAAACATTAAAAAAAAAAAAAAATAAATGCTAGGCTTGGCGCTCAGTACCTTTAGCTGCTTCACCATGTTGTCAGGTTCAGGAACTCAATTTCAATACCAACATGGACTAAGCATCTGTGCTGGCTAGTTTTATGCCAACTTGACACAAGTTAAAGTAATCTGAGGAGGGAACCTCAATTAAGAAAATGCTTCCACAAGATCCAGCTGTATGCAAGCCCATAGAGCAGTGGTTCTCAACCTTCCTAACATTGTATCCTTTTAATACAGTTTCTTATGTTGGTGACCTCCAACCACAAAAACTATTTTCGTTGCTACTTCATACCTATAATTTGTTACTGTTTATGAACTGTAATGTAAACACTTTTGGAGATAGAAGTTTGCCAAAGGAGTTGTAACCCAAAGGTTAAGAACTGCTACTGTAGGCATTTTCTTAGTAATGTGAGAGGGCCCATTGTGAGTGAGACCCACCTCTGGGTTGGTGGTCCTAGGTTCTATAAGAAATAAGGCTGGGCAAGCCAGGGGGGCCAGCAAGCAGCACCCTCCATGTCCTTTGCATCAGCTCCTGCCTTCAGGATCCTGCCCTGGCTTCCTTTGATGTGGAAGTGTTGTTTTGGTCACTGTGTTTCACCACAACAATAGCAACCCTAACTAAGACCATCAAACACCGCAAATGTATCTTAGAGAGCACTGGATGACTTTGGTGATAGTTAGCTTATTACTATGATCCCAGATTAAAGTGCTGCTTTGGATTGATGGTGCCTCACCAGAAGACAGCATTACCTTTGCCACCATCTTAAGGCAGCCTATTTCAGTTAAGCGAGGTTTTTTTTTTTTTCTTTCTCCCCCTTCTCTCTCTAAGACAGGGTTTCTTTGTGTAGCTTTGGATCCTGTCCTGGATGGAACTAGCTCTTGTAGACCAGGCTGGCCTCGAACTCACAGAGATCCACCTGCCTCTGCCTCCCAAGTGCAGGGACTAAAGGCATGTACCATTACTGCCTGACAAGTTTTACTTACTTACTTATTTATTTATTTAAAACACATGCTTTCTACAAAGTGGCTCTTCAGAGTCCATTAAGTCAATAACCTCTCTATTTTCACCCCAAACTCTGAATATATGTTCTTCTTTGTAGTAGCAGGAAAAAGAGTTGGTGCATGTGGGTATGTGAGTGTCTATAGAGCAGAAGAGTGTGTCAGAGCTCTGGAGCTGGGGTACAGGCACATTGTGAGCCATTCCATAATGAGGCTTTGAACTTGCAAGAGCTCTGTATGGCTGTGCCATCTCTTTAGCCCTTTCTTTTTTCAGTAAAGCAGGAAGAGACATTCAAAATACAGAAAGTTAGGAACTGGGTGACAAAACTTAAGCATTGAATTTAGAATTGTATTTCTAGCTCAGTATACATTGAACCTAACTAGATTTTGAGGGTTACTTATACTCATTACAACTGAAGAAAACGGTCAGGACTAAGAGAAAAATGACTGGCATATTATACTAACCTTGCTTCCAATCCTGCCCCCACACCCCCCTCTCAATTGTTTCTTGAGGTACTGGAAATTGAACCTTTAACTTCATGTGTAATCTTGCTCTTGCAAAGGCCCTACCACTGAGATCCAGGCTTCAGCCTTGTTGCCATTTTCTTAAAAGTAAAGATTAAGAATTTACTACAGCTTGTGACACCAGTGGATCCTCTCTCCTGCCAGCTGCTAACAAAAGAAATGATTTCCAGAACATACAAAACCCGGGGAACACAGGTGCCCTACCGGAATAACCATGATGTTCCTTTCCAAGAAGATCTTATCAGCCTCTGGAGTGGTCGGTCCATTGGCTCCTTCGGCAATGATCTGCAAGAGAATTAAGACATGCCCAGATGCCGGGAACACCCTCATGGGAAAGAGATGTGTAAGGAGCTATATAAGGAAGAACATATTTTCAGCTAAAATTAAATTGCTCTACAAAGTGTATACAATTTTATTTTATTTTGTTTCTCTAATTTTCTTAAATATGTGTTGAAAGTGGTAACGGTGGAATAATTTTATGACTCAAACAAAATCACTGATCAGACTTTTTAAAAACATTTCTTTATTTTAATTTTATGTGCATTGTTTTTTTGCCTATATGTATGCCTTTGTGAGGATGTCAGATATTGGAGTTACAGACTGTAAGGAGTAGGGTTTTCCTCCCGCTGCTGCTGGTCTTGTCCTGCCACCGAGCCAGCCCCAATTAACATACTGAGACTCTGTATTTGATATAATGTTGTTGGCCAGGTACTAGTTTTTTTATCGGCTAGCTCTGTCTTAAGTATTAACCCATTTCTGCTAATCTATATATTTTCAGGTGGTCTCCTCTTACCCTCGGAGAGCCGGCTGATGTCCAGCTCTCTCCAGATTCTCCATTTTGACCCCTTTACTCCTTCCTCTTTCCTCCTCGTCTTCTAGTCCCACCTATCTAGCTTTCCTATTGGCCAACAGTGCTTTATTCATTAGCCAGTTTGAGAAACATATACAGAATGACATCTCCCATGAACAGACAGTGGCTAATTGCTATGTAGGTGCTGGGAATTGAACCAGGTCCTCTGGAAAAGCAGTCAGTGCTTATCTCTCCAGCTCTGGACCAGACTTCTTATGACATTCCTAAAGTCATTCCACACCAGTGATGCTGATTTGTTTTCACAATGGTTTTACCTTGGCTTTGACTCTGGGTGCATTGGATTTGGTCAACTGCTTCTCACTGGCTGCAGGGATTAGGATGTCACAGTCAGCCTCCAAGATGCTTCCTTCATAGACCTTTGCTTTGGGGAAGCCCAGAATTGATCCATGTTGCTGCAATTGATTGAAAATTAGAATTAATGGCTGCAACACAGTTTAAATGCTATCTTCAGTGCCTATTATACAAAATCTATTTATTAAGAGCTCTTTGAGAACCAGGTTTGGGGCTCATGGGGCCTATAATCACTGCATTTGGGATGCTGGGTCAAAGGGACCACTATGAGTTTGAAACCGGTTGAGCTCCCAGGGAATATAAGGCCAACCAACCACACATCACATAGTAAGACCATGTCTTTAAAAAAAAAACAAACAAACAAACAAACAAAAAACCTACCACACAGGAAGAGGCAAGGTGATCAACCTAAGCTTGAATACAAATCCCCAATCCTACCACTCAAACATAAAACCAAAGGGAGAAGAAAGAATACTCAAGGTTCCTGCCACTCAGCCTGATGATGAGGTGGTACATGCCTCACCCCCAGAATAGAAAATGTTGTTATTAATATTTTTAGGGCTGGTGAGATGGCATGGTACTTGTCATCAAGCAATGACCTGAATTTGAACCCTGGAACTCCTATAGTGGAAGGAGACAGCAGACTCCTGCAGGGTGTCTTCTGACCTCCAATTGAATGCCACAGCACATGAACACAACAACAACAAAGCAAAAAATTCTAAAGACTGCCCAGGTACCAGAATAACATACCAACTTGAAATCTTCCAGTTCCTTTGGGTCAATACCATCTGGATTCCATATGCTCCCATCAGATTCACCAACACCAACACATTTAGCACCAAAACGATGTAAATACCTCATAGAGTGTAGGCCCACATTACCAAATCCCTGTGAAGAAGAATTATGCAAGACACACTTGATGCAGATACTATGAGTCAATTTTGACCAACAAAAATCTATACTCTGATAGTTTAGAAGCAATTTTCAAAATCCTTTCACTAAAAGCATCAATGTCCAGGGCCAGTAAATGCCTTATGGCAAAGGTGCTTGCCACCATGTGTAACTCTGTGACATCAGTTCTAACCCTGTACAGTGAAAGGAGAGAACCAACCACCATAAGTCCCCTCTATGTGCACGGTGGCACACAAACAGCCACACAATACACACAAAATAAGTAAATATATTAAAAAAGAGAAGCAATGTACTGAATGAATGGCCTCTTCAGTGACAAATTCCTGTGATCAAGAATCTGAAACCCAACCTTCTGTTATCTATGAGACTGAGGCCTAGGAGTTTAGTTAGCAATATAAAGAAATGGCAGTGGGGACAGCCCACACCAACGCAGTCAGAGCCTAGTAGTCTTATGGCTGTATATATAAAGGTATGCTTCTATTTTAAGGTAATGCTAAGCCTAAACTTCTAAGTGAACTACTTGCTGACACAGGAACAAATGTAGGTCAATGTGAAAGTATTTCTGACACTAAAATGGCTTTACAGTTAAGGCCTTTCCCCCTTCTGAATGCAATTTTATTCTTGAATAGGGACAAAAGAAGTGTTTCTATGAATCACATCAAGGTTAAGAAAAAAAGATGTTTCAGTCTAAAATCATTCTAAAATCTAACAAATTCTTGAAGAATCTAATTTTAATACCACAGAAGAGAAACCTTTAAAATTTTAATGTGTACGAATGAGTTATTAAGAAAACAAAATCTGGGGGCTGGTGAGATGGATGAATGAGTAAAGCATGTGTGCCCAAGCCTGACAACCTGAATTTAATTCTTGGAATTATCTGGGTGGAAGAATGGACTCCTGCTCTGACCTCCAATGTCCCCTGAATCGTGTGTCCTCCCACATAATCAAACAAACAAATGTAAGTAGCAGAACAAAACCAACCCCCCAAATTACCTGAACAACAAATGTCTTATCACCAAACCCTGGTGTCATTCCTAAAATGCTCATGTAAGAAGCTTCATTGATGAAGTTTTCAATTCCATGGAAAACACCACGGCCAGTAGCAGAGATGCGCCCATGGATACCTCCTTGACTGATTGGTTTACCAGTAACACAGGCATGTGCATTGATATCCTGTAAGAGAGGGCCAGAGATATAGCTCATGAGTAAAGTGCTTGTCTAGCATGAGGCTTGAGGTTCAACCCTTGATACCATGTAAATAATAATAAATAAATAAATAAATAATAATATCCTTTGAGAGGGAAGGAGTCCCAATTTAAAGGAAGAATTAGACCTCTTTTGAGACAGGTCACTGACCTTGAACTTGTGATCCTTGTCTCAACCTTCTGAGTCCTGGGATTATAGGCATGTGCCACCACACAGGGTACTAAGTCCTGTTTCTATGATCAAACCAATACAACAAGGTGTATTCTCATTAGCTAAACATATTTTTAGTAAGAGTATGTACAAGTTGGTGTCATGGCACTGCCTGTAACCCTAGCATTTGCTGAGGCAGGAGAAGCTCAAGTTCACTCTGTTTATAAAAACACAGACTCTACAAGCTTGTACAAATCTCTGAGTATGAGTGAGTCATGTAAAGTTCAAATTCACCAACAGGGAGGGGCCTTTTCCAACTTTCTGTTCTTAGGAATCTAGTAAGGTTGAGTATTTTTCACAGAGCGAAAACAATTTAGGAATATAGTGATATGCACAAATAATGATATCCTAAGTGTGTAGCTATGATTCAGCTTGAAGCTATACTTCTTCACTGAAAACCTAAGCCATAGTAAGTCAGGGTGCACATTCTACTTGTCAAAACAAAACTCCAAAACCCCCAAACCCCAGAACCAGAAAAGGCAATGCAATTTTCTTGAATGGAAAGATACTATGTTATATTCTGCCAAACGAATTTTGAAATTTAATATGTCATTAAAAACAAAACAAAACAAAACAAAACAAAAAAAACCCAAAAAACTTTGGCTGGGACTAGTAGTACATGCATGTAGTCAGCACTTGTGTTGGGAAGCTGAGGCAGGAAGATCTGTGAGTTCAAGGCCAGCCTGGCCTACATAGAGAGCTCCAGACCACCCAGGGCTACACAGGGAAACCCTGGCTCAAATAAGGAGGGAACTGCAGCAGATAACATTCAAAATAAAAATTTCAAATGGTGTTCATGGGCAGGATGCAGAAGATTGTACCTTTGGTAGCACTAACAGATCTGCAAAGTGGATGGAGGGTGATGTCCATCTTACCTACCTTTTTACCTTCTTTCAATTAAGGCGTCTTTTTCTTTACAAAGAGGCATAGATAGTAAAATGGGGTCTCTAGGGCCTGGGCATAGATGGCTTAGTTGGTAAAGCACTGCTTTGCAAGCATGAATATCCCTGGGGCTAACAGGCTAACCACGATAGCCAAATCAGTGAGCTCCAGGTTCAACAAAATTCTATCTCAAAAAAGGAGGAGAGCAACTTCGGAAGACATTGTTGACCTTGGGTCACACATACATATGCACACACGAAAGGAGAAAAAAAATGGGTTTGAGAGGGTTTTCCTTCCGAAGCACTGCACATTATAAACACAGCAAGCAGAACACCGTGGAACAGACACATTGATCACGGAACAGAAGAAATGAGAGGCAGTATGACCATGCCCAGAAGACTAACAGAAGATAAAGGAGAATTTTAAAACAGGAGCAAAAGCATGCTTGCTTTAAATGAATTTATTATGCCTTACAATGAAGCACTGAATTCCCGCCAGGTCACCTGACCTTTACTTCTTTATATATTTTTTTACAGAGAACTTGGACTTGCAATATTGTACAGTTACCAACAAAAAGAATGAAAGCAACTCTGAAAAGAAGGTAGTCTAGTAAAGCCCTCAGAATTAGCAGTTTTCCCACAGTGCTCTTTCATGAATAATTAACACCATGGATACAGAATTGCAAAGTTGGTGCCAGACAGTTCTAAATTGTGGAAATGCAAATGCTGGGACTGAAGGAAATGCTGTGTGAGGTCAGGCCTGGTGCCAGATGACTCCCCAGCGTGCCCACTGGTCTTGGAATCCAGGGGGTAGGAATCAAGTCCCCCAACACTAGTCAGTAGGGCTGGATGACCATAATGATGGCTTCTTTACCTTCATCTGGGACTTTACAGATTTCCTATCAGTTAAAGATGGGATGGCTTTTACCAGCCCAGGCCACCCAAGGCTTATTTGGCAGAGTCTCATAAAGGTTCCTCATGCCACAACTGTGAAGGAGCTATGATTAACTGCACTACCAATCAGCTCACAGAGGTCAGTGGTCAGTGCAGAGCCCAGCTCAAGAGCAAGACAGCATATTCAGCACTTTCTTAGCATGAGGTGGCATGCAAGCCAGGCGTGACAGTGAAGCTTGCATGCCACCTCTTGGAGAGCTCAAGCAAGAGGACAACTCTAAGTTTCAGTCTAAAGTGGGCTACACAGCAGATACTGCTTCTTAAAAAAAAAAAAAAAAAAAAAAAGGAGCTATGAAGGAGGTAGAGTGGTAGTCAAACCTAACATTTCATAGATGGGTACAACTCACATGCTGTAATACTTTTTTTTTTGTACTTTACTAAGGGTTGTGGACTATTCTAAAAGTACATTATTCTACGTAGTCCTTCTAACAGTCTTAAGATTCTGTTGTTACTTTACATATGAGGAAGCTAAAGCAGAGATTCCCAGCTCATGAAGCTGGTGGGTCAAGGAGGCAAGACTAGAATTCAGAGGGCCTGCCTGTGCTCTAAGCACTGCACAACACTGCTTTGCTTCAGGAAATGTGTCTACCTTTGGGCCCTGGAAAGACAACCCTGACTATTCCGGCTTTTACTCCCACAAAGGACTGTGTTTCTCTTACATGGGCTACCTCTCGCACCAATGACTATGGATCATCTCCAAAGCTGTCCAAAGCTGTCCCTTTGCTTCTCTCCAATGCCACTTTTCTTAGCTGGACGATTACTTAATGTCCCATTGCCCTCTTTTCATGACCTCCTGTGGTCTGAGATCCTCTATCCAGCCCTCAACAATCCCACCTCCTGCTATGTACAGAGTGAAACCCTGCTGAAGAGAGCTTGCCACAGCTTCTTTCTCAGGGTGACAGTGTGGCAGGGGCCCTCTCTTACTGACCGGCTACAGCACCTGCCCCTGCCTTTCAAGTCTCCTTGTCTTCAGGACTTTCTGATACTTCTTTCTCCTACGGGTCCTCATCCTTCAGAGCTCAGAACATTCCCAATATTTCCAAAGGCTTTGCCTTGGCCCCACTTTCCTTTTTCATAGCTTTGACAACTCACACATGCCAGTTGTAGTGCACACCTGACTTCTACTTAGTACACGCATGTTTCGAAAAATTCCCTTTTTCCTAAGCCACCCACCCAACTTCATGTTCTTGTGTTCTCTTTCTCTCTCAAAAATAAACAAATACTTCTCCTTTTAGTTTATGATTGTTTCATTTCCAAAGGTTTCATAGATTTCAGGTACAAGTTATTCTCTCCAGCCCTGGATTCATGAGACAGGGGTTGGGGTCACATGGACAGCTACTCTTCCTGAAGGATGAGTCACAGCAAAGTCTCTTTACTATCAAGAAAAACTCACACACTAGGGCTTGAATTTGGTTCACTTACCTCTTCCATGACCTTTGCATATGCATGTCTTACCTTCACATCAGCTCTGCTTCTCTTCCTCTTAGCCCCCAAATCTCCAGATGTTGAGATTCAACCATATTTTCAAGGTTCAGTTCAAATATGCCTTCTTCAGAGTCCCAATCTACCTTTACATCACACCATTTCTGCACCTGAGCTCATGCTCTTTGAGTGAAAGCACTGTGATGGGAAGGCAGAACTGAGAGTACCAACTAGTGACTCAGCAAGTGAGCCGCCCTGGTTGGGAAGGCCTGGCCTCAGTGCCCACTATAGTGCAGCATGTAAACAAAAGCCAATTCGTGCTCACTATGCTTACAGTTTCAGACTAGAGAGAGGACAAAGTAATATGCATGTCAAGTTTATGATTAGAAGGGAGATGAACCCAGAAATTAGCAACTTCTCATTAAGTCAGATGGGCTGTTACTTTTTGTGGTCATCAATCACAAAGCCTTGCATTTCCATGGATACTCACATAGTGTCCTATGGTGCTGGCATAGGTGTCAGCGATCCAGGACATCTCCCGCTCACCCGTGCTCATGTCTGGGGCAGGCACATCAATGCCAGGACCTGGGAGCACAGGGAAAGGGCAGTATGCCAGTTTTTAAGATAACTTATCCTAAACATAAAGGTCTTGCAATTCTCTAAGAGAACAATGTCACTGTGGCTAGAAAACTTTACATCTCATTTTTGGCAACAAACCGAAGTCACAAAAGTACTCAATAAATGCCTCTTCTCTATGAAACTTGTATACATAATGTCATGTAGCTATTTTTTCCATTGAAATTTACTGGGTTGTATCTGGAAGTTACCTGCAGACAACAGATATAAGTTATTCCTGTGACTTCAGGGTTTGACACTTGCAAATGTTTGGTCTCTCAACATCAGTTCTCTAAGCTATCATTTTACTGAGTAGATGTGTATGAAACAGCTTAGCGCCCTGCTGGCTTAGGTCTTCTCACTAAGTAGAAGAAGGGGTAGATACTGCTGAAGGAAGTTTATAAAGCCTGTGACACTTTCATACATGGAACACTTCTGCTTGATTTACCAGCCAACGACTTACAGATATAAAGGGTTTGAGCTTAGCTTTTAGCTCCCCAGAGCACAGTAAATTAAAATAAATATGAGAACAACAGACACTGGCCCACAGGTGTGACAGTGCCACTGCTGCTTCTGACACAGCTGGATATGCTCAACTCACTGAGCAACACACTCAGTGATGCTCACTCCAACTGTAAAGGGAGAGCTACACAGCAACACTCTCCTAACCAAAAGACAAAAATTACTTAAGATGCCAATTAAGCATGATATGATGTTGCTACACTAGTCATTAAAAAGTTTATTTTTTAATCCATGTAAATGACTTGGAATTATTACACCAAATCCCCCATGTAGAAAAGGCAGGTTTCATATAGCTATGTATGCTCTCATTTACATAAAATTCTTGCCCTTCTTCCTTCTCATTCTACCCTCCCTGCGCATGTCTGCCTATATATGTCTACAGCTTAGAACTTGTTTACTATATTCTTGGATTTAAGCATTATAACTTTTTACAATATGCTGCTTGAATTGTATTGTACATTATTTTCACTAAAAATGCTCAAATTATCAAATCTCTTCATACACTAAAGCTATTCCTGAACAAATTATGATATCTAATTTTCTGAACAAATTATGATATCATGGATACAAGACTGGCACAAGAAAACCTTTAAGTCAAGGTTCAAATTTTATGACCCCACCTAATCTGTCACTCCACAGCCTTGCCTTTGTTTTTAGGCATCTTTAAATCTAAGGAAGTTTAACCTCTATAAGCCTGTTTTCCATACAGGGCTTCTACCCGAAGGGCTGATGTTCTAGCCTCATCCTCTTGTCCGCTTTGCTTACTTCCCATATGACATACTCAGGTTATAGGTCAGTACAACCTTGTTTACCTGTAATCTTACAGGTAAATTACAAAGGAGAAATTGCTATTGAATCTGTTTAGAAATATCTATGGAGTATTATCCTAGTTTTCAGCAACATTTCTTGCTTCAAATAGCAATATGAACTGGTAAGTCTGAGGGAAGCAGTTTGTAAATCAGGAAGACATTTTGAAAAAAAGATATGAATATTGACTGATAAGCTATTTCACAAATTTCACAAGGGAAGCAAGGAAAAAGACCATTTAAAAAACTAGCCTAGACTGGCTAAAGGCAAGGCAGGTTTCCTACTAGGTTCATGAGGTTCCTAACTCACACAAAATCAATCTATGGGGATGTACAGATCACAAGTAATTCCTGCAATACAAATAAATTCCTTAAATCCACTTTGTTTGATTTAAAGGAAGAGCCGAAACCATGGTAATGTTGGTGTATGGAGACACAAGGGCAATAAAGAAAGACAGAGCTATGAGGAACCTTCAAGGCAAAATTACAGTTGATAGTTACTATCTAAGCATACACTAAGAATGAACATTTCCAAGCTTTCCCAAGAATCTGAAAATGGAGGGTTTTTTCCCAATGTATTCTGTGAAGCTGGCATTATTTTATTACCGTTTGAACATAGAGTAATCACAAACTGTGAAAACAATATCCAAGTTTATTAAGTTGACACTGTACAGAAATAAACAGCCACATTTCGTCTGCAAATGTTAAACATCATTTATTTCCTTTTGTACAGGGACAACGCTGTACTAAATATGTAACATCTTACCCATGAGGGCTTGATTACAGAAACTACTAACTATTCTCAAAAAACAAAAACAAGTCCTTAGCAACCCAGTAAATCAATATGCCTTATAACAGCATTAAAGAGACTATGTAGCTATCTCTAGTAAGTACTAAGACAGTGTCAAGCAATGCTTGAAGAAGTAAGATGCTCAACAAACAGCTGTCCATGTTCATGGACTGCAAGACTCAATATGGTAAAAATGGCATCCCCCCCCCAAATGGTCTACAATACAATGTCTATCAAAATCTTAGCTCTCCTCCTCTATCCCCACCCCACCTATACCCCATGGAACTTGACAAGCTGATTGTATACTCACAAAATTAACAGGGGAAGAAGTCAGACTCAAGTCTGAGTCACAATGGAGAACTTTGCAGAAAGGGAAGTGAGAAAGTGACAGATAAGCTTTGAAAGTATGCCCTCTATAAGCCATGTGGCCAAATTATTCATATTTAAGGTTTGTCTTCTTTCAGAGTTCCAACGAGTCACCTTTTACTTTTGGAACTGTCACACTAAGCTGGTAAACACTGTAGACAGCAATAGCTATGACTGAATGAAATCTAAAATATACAAGGATGTGAAAATATAATTAAGATTTTAGGTTAAGAGGAAACATGCTATTTCAATGACCAGGAAGGCCATGGCCAGGCTGAGACATGATTTCAATTCACCATCTTGAAATCAGAAAGCATCCATGTAGGCATGAGTGCTCATTAATTTTTGTTAGCAAAATGTTCCTGTGCAACGAGGCCCAAGTAAAATTCCTAATAGTGTTCATATGAGGGCTGTCAAGAACTCTATAAAAATTTTAGATCAAATCTTATATCATTCTACCTCTCATATATTCAATTCTGTATCAATTCACTTATTTTATACCTTATTTCCTAAAAACAGGACAAGTTTCAAAATATAGCTTAATTTCATAGGAACTTGTCACTGGTACAGGAAATGTGGAAGGAAAACACAAGGGAGGGAAGCTGAGTTACGAGTGCGGCACCCTTCAGCCAGTTTCCCTTCAACATCTTACTGAGTAACCATACTTATTTAAATGAACCAGAAACCTTCTAGAGTAAGAAATGTAAGACAAATTGCTTAGAAATCAAAGAGTAAATAACATGTACACATCACAAAGAACATATCAACACAAACACAAGGCAATAAAAAATATCAAGCGAATGGAAGTACCCTTAGGAATTTAGCATGCTTCATAAAAGCTCCTAGAACTAACTTGAGGACACATGGAACAGTGAGTAAGTACATCAGTTCCCAGTCAACAGCTAATGCGTATAAAAACAAACAAACAAAAACCAACACTGGCTTCAAATGACATCAGATTTTTATTGCTTCAGGAAAAAACTGGATGGCTATTAAAAAAAAACCCAAAAAAACATTTTTTTCACGTGTTAAAAATATTGTTATAAATCTAGTATTTAGTAGTCATGTCCTTTTTCATATTTCAGAAAAGAACATAAACAAAGGAAAAATCTCTCCTTGGTGTCCTTGTCCCACACTGCACAGTGAGAACATGGACTTACCTATTGAAGATGTGTCAAAACAGCCAAGATAAGTCTATGAGGTCTATAATGAAATGTGGTTTCTGGAAGGGAAAAGCCAACTATACCGGGCACTTTACAAAGGCAAGTGTTTAATTTAAGACCATTACTTTTCAGGTGTTTTCACTTTATACAGAAAACTCATAGAGCAATACATACCAATAAACCCCTTCTTTGCCAGCTCCATAGTGAACCTCCGTGTGATCTTTTCTAATTCATTATCCTGCAGAGAAAGAAGAGAAAAAAGAAAACAATGAAAAACATTTTGATACAAAAATCAAAATGGAGAGGATTTTTCTCATGTTTTCTACGTAAACAACAGTTTCACATCCCTCATCTACCACATAGTCCAACTTGTAGAGCAGGCACTGTTATTATTAATTGTTTTGGTTCTTTTTTTTTTTTTTTGGAGACAGGACTAGCAGCCTAGGCAGACTTTGAACTCATGTATCTTAGATTGGTTAAAAAAACCAGTGTCAATAATCCTAGTATGAAAAACCGACTTTAAAAGGCCTGCCTGGACTATAAAGAGTTTAAGGCAACATTAAGAAACCCTTCCTCAGGGATGGGGAGGTACATCTTATTGGTAGAGCATTTGCCTTGTATGTGAGGATCAGAGCCTCAGTCCAATCTTCAATCCCGTTGTGTGTGTACATGTGTGTGCATTTGGAGAGAAGACATGACTGAATTATTTTTGAGAGAGTTTTACTATGCGAGAGTCAACCCTGACGGCTGAACTTGCTATACAGTCTCTATTGGCTGTGAACTTAGAGAGATCCACCTGTACTTGCAAGTGTAATGCTTGTAACCCCAGCACTGGGAACAATGAGGCATAAGGATCTAGAGACAGATATAGGCTGTCTAGGGAGACTTTGTCTAAAAACAAAAAAGAAAAACGATGTAAATCAGAACATGACTGTGTATCCTGCAATCCCAGTACCTGGGAGGTAAAAGAAATATTACTGAGTTTGAAGCCATCCTAGAGTATATATAGTATGAACCACGTCAGTCAGGGTTTCAAAATGTTATCACCCCCAAACCCTTTCTTCCTTCTGTTTCTGTCTTTTATATATACACAAAACAATTATATCTAAATAGACCCCAGGACCATACCTGTATTTTCATTTACATGTTAAGTTTTAATAAGGGTGTGATGACTCCTGACTGTAATCCTGGGTCTCAGGTGGTCAATCTGGCTACACAGTGAGTCTCAGTCTCAAGAAGAAAAAAAAAAACTCCAAAACACCAAAAACAAAAAACAAAACAAACAACAACAACAACAACAAAAAACCCAACCAAACAAACAAACAGAAATCTCATGTAAAGAGTGAAACAGAAACAGAGTTGGGGTTTTTAAGTATAGGCACTGAGGAATAACAGAAAGGTACAAACAAAAGGCACATCTGAGAGCACAGGTGTAGACTCCTTCCTTCCCTCCCTCCCTCTCCCCCTTCCTTTTATTTTTTTCTTTTTTCTTTTTTTTGGACACTTTCTCTGTGTAGCCCTGGCTGTTCTGGAACTTGCCTTGTAGACCACCTCTGCCTCCCTAGTGCTAAGATAAAAGGTCTGTGCTACCACCATCCAGCTGGTATGGGATTCTTAAATAAGCCACATCTAAGTGTGGGTAATAGGATGCTCAAGGAAGTCATTGAAAGGTTAATTTCAGAGGGAATAAAATCAGTTATTGTGTTTGTATACAGATCATTAATTTAGTCTATGTTAACCACACTATCAAACAGTTTTAATTAACTTGGAACTAACAGGATAAACAAGATTATTAGTAGTTAAATAGTTATTTGTTTCCCTTCAGGAAAGCAATGGAAACAATTAATCTCATTGGCACGCAGAACCCAATTTTAGGCTCTGTGTATGTAAAGATCCCTTGGATACTTACTGTATAGTTCTTGGGGTTGATCTTAACACCTGCTTTAGCACCTCCAAATGGCACATCTGAAAGAGAAGACTGAAAGATGTGGTTCCATATAAAGCTTAAAAAGTATAAAAACAAAAAGCACTGTCCAATACAGAGGAGGAGTCCTCATCTCAAGTGTTTATTTCTTGCATTTTAGATTTTTCATATACACATACACAATTAGGTATCTTGAGGATGGGATCCAACTCTAACTGTGAATTTATGTTTCATCTGCATGTAGAGTATAGGTAATGGGGTAGGGCATTTTACTAATGCCTACATTTTGATAACAGTCCACTGCACAAGATCAGGTATGCAGCTTTCTACTGGGAGCATCAACTTGGGTGTTCATATAGTTTTAGATTCTGAAGCACTTCAGGTTAGGAATACCCAACCTCTATTACAAACATGCATGACTCTTTTAATTCTAGAAAATTCCAGAAATATATCCAGGGCTGAAGCTGTAGCTTAGCTAGTAGAGTGCATGTCTAACAGCAAATGCCCTGGGTTCAAGTATCAGCATCACAAGAAAACAAAGATATTATACTTGAAATGAAAGCTCTGAACAGATATTATCATGCTAGCCAGGTGTTAATTAGATTTAATCAGTACTATTTCTAAGAGAATACTGTATTTGTTTCCCTTCTACTATGTTTTGATCTTATTTATGGAGTATTGGATAAACATTTAAAACAAAGATCTATGTTTAAAGAAAATCCAGTTACCTTTTATAAAAATTTTACTGTTTAAGTGTGTAAAGATGACAAACTTTTGTATTTCCTTAGTCAAGGTGTTTTCCTTGGTGATATATATTATGTTACATACTAATATGTGCACCCATCTATTTTGATATATTCTATATATGCATCCATATAAATAAGGAGAGAAATCAGTTTACATTCCCTATAACCTCTGCAGAGATCCTAAGCAGCAAAATCTTGGTGTAATTCAGAATGGAGAAAAATATTAAATCGTGTTCAAAAATTAAAAAGAAAAAAATATAAAAAGGCTAAGCCAGGTTTGGTGGCACACACCTTTAATCCCAGCATTTGGGAGGCAGAAGCAGGAAGATCTCTGTGAATTTGATGCCAGACTAGCCTATAAAGAGAGTTCCAGACCAGCCAGGGCTATATAGTTGAGACCCCCCCCATCTCAACAAACAAACAAAAAAACCAAACAAAGGTTCTTTAGAAACAAAAAAACAAACAAAAACCCAAAACAGTTCTGTTAAAAAATGTATATATATATATATTTGGTTTTTTGAGACAGGATTTCTTTGTGTTAACAGCCTTGGCTGTCCTAGATCTAGCTCTGTAGACCAGGTTGTCCCTGTATTCCAAGATCTGCCTTGGATTAAAGGTGTGTGCTACTACACTGGGCTCTGTTAATTCTTTTCATAGCATAGTAAAAGTAACCTTGGGGCCAATAAGTTGGCTCAGCAGATTAAGAGTACTTATAAACCTGACCATCTGAGTTTGATTCCAGGAATCCAAGTAAAGGAAATAGGAGAGAACTGAACAGTGTTGTCTCTGACCTCTATATACACATCATAATAAACAGTAATAAAAAGTACTATTTTTAAAAGGTAGTAACCTTGCACACAAACACATTTCTTCAGAGAGTTATAAGACAGCAGCAGAGACTCACTTACCAACCACTGCACACTTGTATGTCATTAAAGAAGCCAGGGCTTTCACTTCATCCACACTCACATCAGTGCTGTAACGGATACCTGGTGTCATTTTAAAAAAGGCAGGGAAAGAAAGAGTCATATTTATTTGGAATAAACTTCTGGCAAGTTAAAAAAAAAGCTATAAACTTAAAATGTTTCCACTATTTATACTTTACAGCTATACCATTTCTATAAACACTTGAAATATCTTATGTATAAGGAAACCATAAAAGCAAAAAAGAAAAGCTGCTAATTAGACATCCAAAAGGAGTTATAGAATGGACACTAAATTAATTAATTTAATGCATTCTGATAGCCAAGAGTGGTCATGAAGTCTAGTTTTTGTTTATAAAGTGACTCAAAGATGACCAAAAAAACATCATCTCTGCCCTTAAGGAACTTTAGATTAATAGATAAAAGCAGTAACTAATCTCACAAAGAAAGACAGAGATTATCTCCCAGAGTAATGTTGAGAGGGTTTAGAGGGCAAAAAGTGTTCACTGAGAAAGTTTGACAAATTGAGCAGGATCCCCAGAAGCTAACGGTGAAAGAACAGGTATTTGGAAGGTATTCTACGATAGGTATTTGGAAGGTATTCTACGATCTTCACTAATGTGCTCTGGCACACGAAGAATTCAACAAAACAATTTTAAAGTTATCTGTAGGGTATGGAGGAATGGCTCAGCAGTTATGAGCACTCATTATTCTTCCAAAGGACCTGGGTTTAGTTCATGGCGGCTAAACAACTACTTGCAACTCCAGTTCCAAGGGATCCAACTGCTGATGTGGTGCATAAAAAGGCAAAACATCTACACACATAAAATAAAAATAAATAAAACATAAAAAATAATCTCCAATTAATACCTTAAAAAAAAAATCACAAACAGGGTTTCATATGGCCAAGCCTGATTTTGGACCTTTGATATTCCCAAGATGATGAGATTACAAGAACTCTTATACTATTTCTTCTGTTACATTTCAGTTAAGGCTTATTCATTTTCCTTTTACTCCCTGGTTTCGGTGATTTGGTAACAGAGATCTCAAGACAGGCAAATGAACAATCACCAGGTTTGACAAATTCAATCTCATTTAGCATATGTATAATTCTAGCATTCAGGATGCCGAGGCAGGAGGATTGGTAGAAGTTTGATGACAGGTTGGGCTATCTAGTGGGTTCCAGGTCAGTCTGTACTACATAGTGAGAACCTGTAAATCCCAAATGTATCCCTACATATCATGAAAGGACTAAAATGAAGTACTACGAAGTATCAGGCCCTAGGCCAGGCATGGTAAAGGACACTGTTGGCAATCCAGCAGCTGGAGGCTGAAGCTGGACAGCTGCCATGTGTTTGAGTGCCATCTGGGGCTATTCAGTGAGTAGTCAGAACCTATCTCAAATGAAACAAAACAAAACTAGCTGAAAGACAATCCAGGAAAACAAGTTTGTAAATAAGATGAAATAGTTTTTACAACAAAATTTTGCTTAAATGTTATTTTTTTTCAAATTACTTAAAGAGCTGTAAAGTGATATATTAGTGAAAACTATGCCAAACAAAGCACCAGGCATGGTGGTGTACACCTTTGATCCCAGCACCTGGGAGGCAGAGGCAGGCAGATCTCTGAGTTCAAGACCAGCCTGGTCTACAGATCCAGGACAGTCAAGGCTACACAGAGAAACCCTGTCTCATAAAAACATATAAACAACAACTATGCCGAAGCAAAAATTAAGTTTAGTTTGTAAGGCGTATGGTTTTTCCGCCTGCCGCCTGCTCTTGTTCCGCCACCAAGTCGCCAGCCCCAAATAATACACAGAGACTCTGTATTTGATACAATACTGTTGGCCCGGTTACTTGTTTCTTATCGGCTAGCTCTGCCTTTAATTATTAACCCATTTCTGTTGATCTATGTATTTCTTTTACCAGGGAGCCGGCGGCATACTGCTTTCTTCAGACTCTCCATCTTGACTCCTCCTTCCTACTTCCTATTTCCTCCTTGTCTCCTAGTCCCTCCTATCTTCCTTTTAGTGCCTTGCCCAGGTGACTAGGCTACAGTACCTAGAGAGGTGACAGTACTGTTCTTTACTGGGGAATAAGGGGTTTGGAATGAACTTTCAGCACAAAACCCTGAATGTCAAGTTAACTCCAATGTCAACTAACTACTAATTACTACTATGGTCACAAGCAATTACAAAGTAGCAGCACACATCAAAGCAATTTATAGGCAGGGTCCTGCTGCATGGCTTAAGCTGGGCTTGAACTTGCTAACCTTCTGCCTCCGTTTTTTGCTGGGATTATGGCTGTGAAACAACCTACTTTTTCAAAAGGGTATTATTTTGACAGAAAACTGAACACACACACACACTAATTATTTTGGTTTTATCACTCCTCAAGATAAACTGGCAGAATTGTTAAGTAAGTACCCAAGAATTATTGCTGGGTGTGATAGTGCATGTTGTATGCAATCTAAACACTCAGGAGGAGGGTTTGTGGCTAGTCGGGTAAAGTGACTTCCAAGAGTCTGACCTACATAGGGAGACTTATCTCAAACAACAACAACAAAACAAACAAACAAAAAAATAAGGACTGGAGATGTAGCTTAGGGTAGAGCAATTACCTAGCACTCAAAAGGCTCTGGGTTTGGCACTCTGCACTACAAAACAAAACCAACTAACCAAGCAAGCAACCATCAGTGAGATGGCTTAGCAGGTTAACAGTACTTGCCACTAAGTATAATTACTTGCTTTCAATCTCTGGGACTCACATGGCAGTAGATAACTGATATGTATGTACTGTGGCACCATGATATACACAAATAATAAAATAAAATAAAATAACCATTTCTTCTGTTGAATATATTATTTAAAAATACTAATGTACTTTTTAATAAAAATCTTGGAAAGACAACAGTTAGAAATTGAGAATATAACAAGACATGTGTTTCCAATTGATGGATCTTGGGAATTCTTGTTTGTGAAGAAAATTTTCCTCAGCTATACTCATGTGGAATTATCAGTAGTCACAGCACAGGCATTTTCCTTCAGACTATGAACTAATGAGGAACTTCTATTGGAATGAGGCATGCTGGGGCCTCAGGAAAGCAGAGGCCTAGTGGATTAGCTCTGAACAGACAAAGGCAGGGCAAGAAGGGAGCAGAAAGAGGTGGTGCTACCTGGGGTCAACAAAGGGGTTTATTTCAGGTTACACTTCCATGTCACTGTGGCTCATCAAAGGAAATCAGGGCAAGAACCTGGAGGCAGGAGCTGATGGACAGAAGTCATGGAGGAGTGCTGCTCACTGGCTTACTCACTCTGCTTTCTTACAGCACCCAGAGTCAACAGTCCACAGTGAGCTATGCCCTCTCACATCAATTGCTAATCAAGAAAACACACCACAGCTTGTCCATAGGCCAATTTCTCTATTGAGGTTCCCTTTCCCAAAATTACTCTAGCTCCTGTCAATTTAACTTAGAACTAGCCAGCACAGGCAGGAACAGAATGAAAATCTTACTACTACTGGAAACTTCAAAATTAGGCAGTTTATTCTTAAAAAGTTAACAGTAACTTTGACCTCATACTAATGAAATGCAGCAGATATACACTAACTGTACATGGCACAACACACTGGTTTAGCTTTTACTATTTAAACATATTCTTATTATTTTATGTGTATGGGTGTTTTGCCTATATGTGTGCCTGTGGATTATGTGTATGCCTGGTGCCTAGAGGGTGCCAGATCTTCTGGAACTACAGATAATTGTGAACTGCCAAGTGGGTGCTGGGAATCAAACCTGGGTCCTCCTGCAGTGCTTTCAACCTCTGAGCCCTATTCCAGTCCCTCTAGCTTGCATTTTAATTATCACATGATCCTCAGCATGCTTAAAAATCTAATGACTGGAGGACTCTGTGTAACTCAGGCTGACCTCAGTTGCCTTTGTGCTAGGATTACAGGCATGCATCATCATACCTTGCTGTCACCCAACTTTATAGTTAGTAGTTTAGTTTCAAACATGTTGGGAATGACAGGGTAAGCCATAAGAAGGAATATGTAAAAGCACAAATCACCTGGAGTAGATGGGCAGGTCAGTACTCAGGAAACAGACAGAAGAGTCAGTCCAAGTCCAATGCCAGACCGGACAACATATTAACATTTAGTTATAGAGTAAGAACACATCACAAAAGAGCAAAAACCAGGGCCAGAAAGATAACTCAGCAGGCCAAAAGTTCCATCTCTGGGATCCACACGGTTAAAAGGGAGGACCAGATTCTTGCAAGTTGTTCTCTGACTTCCATGCACATGCCCCAACCCCCACAAAATAAGTAAAACAAAAACCCCACAAAAATAAAAACAAAACCAAAGCAAACCAAATCTTCTGCCTCTTCAAAACTAGCTGGAATTGCTATAGTAATAGAGAAAACAAACCACCAACTCATTACAAAAAAAAAAAAAAAAAGACTAAGTGAAAACCACAACCGACAGCTTGACATTTTCTTCCTTTTTCTAGCCAAATCAAAACCAAACATACACTAACACAACTCCTTAGCTACCACCCTTTTGTATGATGAATCAGTAATTAAACATTTATGGAAATTCAAATATTTTTACAAAATTACTTGAACTGGGATCTCCTTAATGGGGCATAGTTTATCCACCAGAAATTCAAAGTCTAGCTATGCTCTAAATTATTTAATAAACTAGAGTTCTAAACTGTGAATAGAGCTCAGGAGTGTAAGGTCCTGGGCTTCATCACTACCACAGAAAGAAAAGGGGAAAGAAGGAAGGGAAAGGAGGAAGAAAGCCAATGCATTTACCAAAGGACTGTTCTGTCCAAGACAGGGGACACGCCTTTTGAGGACGGCTGACTTAATACTGACTGTGTCTGTTCATTTTAGCCACTTTGAAGAGTCATACTTAGCCTTCTTGAGAAATAAGGGATAGCCTCTGTACTAAGAATTTAAATTATGTCTTACATATGAATGTTTTTTTTTTTTTTTTTTTTTTTTAAAACCACAACTTAAGTCACACTTGTGACCAGCCTCCTTTGGGTAACTTAAATCTATATGTTGAAAATGGGGTAACATACTTATTTATATCTTCCCAAATAATCTATGTGTTTGTAACTATGAACAATGTAGCTGTCTTTGTGCTTAAAGCTGACCTTACCTTATCACCCCAACAGATGGGAGATTATGCACTAAAAAGGAGATCATTTTTACATTTTTAAATAAAAATTTTTCTTACATATCCTTTTCTTCTGACAATGACCTAGTCACTCTTTCATCCCCAACAGGTATGATGCTAAATTACTGAGTATAAAGTTGGGTGACAGCTAGGTATTATGGTGTAAGCCTGTAATCCCAGCACACAGGTAACTGAAGCCAGCCTGGGCTACATAGTCAAAATGATACCTCTGAACTCCAGATGAAGTTGGGTAACATTTAGCAAAAGGCAACAGTAACTATCCTCACTCATTATGAAAAGATTCAAAGGACTGAAGTGTTAAAGTCTCAGCTACCTAGTTTCAATGGGTCTTCAGAGAGCAAGAGCAGAATTACTATTGAGGAAACAGACCAAGAAAGAACTGTCAAAAGGGGACTGACTACATACTATGCAAGGGAACAGCCAAGAAAAATGTATTCGTGAGCTTTACACTTATTTTATAAAATACAGTTTTAAAGTTTTAAAAACTCTTATCTTTAAAAAGAAACATTATAGTTAATTAATTTGTGTGTATGTGTGTGCACACACATGTGCCACTGGTATGTGTGTGGATATCAGAGGACAATCTGGATAGTTTTCTCCTACCATGTTGTGGATCCCAAGGATGGAAATGAGGTCATCAGACATGGCAGCAAATGCATTTACCCCATGAATCATTTTGCTAACCCCTATCTCTTTGTTGGGTTATGTTCTAAAACCTTTAGTGGATGATTGAAAGTACGCATGATACCAAAACCTTTAAATACTATGAATCTCCTACCCACATATACATAGCATACAAACTATTACTTTTCAATTGTAAAAAGTACTTCTTTTTAAAAAATAAATTTCATGTGTATTTTTTTTTTGTTTTTTTTTTTTTTTTTTGTCTGCCTGCATGACTGTATACTAAATGCATGCCCGGTGCCCATGGATCACTTGGAACTAGAATTACAGAGAGGTTTGAGTAGCTGTGCGCTGAGAATTGAATCAGGATCCTCTGAAAGAGCAGGTGCCCTTAATGACAGTTATCTCCCAAACTTCCATTTAATTTTAATTTTTAATTTTTTGAGACTGTGGCTCGGGAGCCTTGGCCTTCCTCCTACCTCAGCCTCCTAAGCAATGGGACTGTAGGTGTGAACCATCAACTTGGAAAAGGAAGCACTTTATAGCATATCTATAAATTGCCAGCACCACCACAAAGCACAGGAAATATGAATATGATAAGACAAAGTATGGCCCTGAGAAGGTAGTTAGCATGGGACTTTATGCCACTTCCCAGAATGGTACAAAAGTTAAAGGCCATTTTGGCCTATTCCTGGGATTTTCTATTTAATACATTTAGACTATGGTTGAATGGCTTTTCTGATGGGGGCTACTGTTACCTTATTCTACCCCTAGTATTATTACTTTTTCTACCAATCTCTTAGACTGGAGAAACTTTGTGATTATCTTTGGCTTTTCCTGTCTTCATCTCATATATACTCACTAAGGAATGCCACCCTTCCTTTAAAATATTTTATATTTTAATTTGCCTCATTTCCGTTTCATACTGTTATTACCTATCACCTTCACTCATAGCTCTGATGCTGCCTAGTTTTCTGTAATCCACCAGGCTTATCATTACCCATTCAACAAAGCTAAAAATGGGAAACTTTCTGTCCATCACTTTTGACACCAAACATGGACTTTTAGTTCTCTGCCAACATAAAGGTGTACATTCCCTAGTTTAATTCACGTCTAACACTAACTAACCATCCAAAGATCAGATTTCATAGATTAAGTAAGGCTCAATAATCTCACAAGATAATCCTTCTTCAGATACTAGTTACAAGTGCTGGGTGGAGGTAGACCAGCACCAGGGAGGCAGAGGCAGCAGATCTCTGTGAGTTTGACACTGGCCTGGTCTACAAAGCGAGTCCTAGCACAGCCAGGGCTATTACACTGAGAAACTGTCTCAAACAAAACTAATAAAGTAAGTACTGGGTTTGACTTGGATACAAACCAAGCCCCTCCTCTGGTTCCGCAATAAGCTCCCATGACTCATAGAAGAAATCCTTTACATATAAACTAAGGATACAGCAAAAGAATTTCCTTCCCCAAGGAGATAGGGGTACACCACCCTCCAGGCACAAAGATATACTTACCAACCTGAAAGCTCTCTGAACTTCCCATTATCTTATTACCTTTTTTTCTTTTTTTGGACAGGACTTAATGTGTAGTCCCGGCTGACCTGGAAATCTCTAGAAACCAGCCTAGTCTTAAACTAAGAGTTCTTCTTGCTTCTGTCTTCTACATCTATAACATTAGTGGATAAAAACTGATTTTTATAAACAATTTACATTATCATAGTGGAAAATCCGATTTCTTCCTTTTTTTTTTTTTTTGAGACAGGGTTTCCTCTATGTAGCCTTGGCTGTCCTGGAACTCACTCTGTGGATCAGGCCTGCCTCTGCCTCTCTCCTGAGTGCTGGGATTAAAGGCATGCACCACCACCACCACCATCATCCAGCTGGAAAATCCAATTTCTTTCTGTTACAAGCCACTTTTTCCACTTCTTTTATGTAAACATTAATCACTACTCATTTTGTTCTGGAGTTCAATGTGCACTGGGGCTTGGTTTCCGATCGATGACATGCCAGTTTTTACAAAGTGACCTGTAACTAGTTAAGTGGACTCCCATACACAAAGGATGGGATACAAGACAATCTGTAGCACATATTGCCTCAGGTTTCAGGGTGGAGACACATGGCTTTTATGAAATGACAGGTCTTTATAAAGGCAAACAATTCTGTATTTAACTAAAAAGTATTACAAACACTACCTCACAGCTAATCACTAAGAATGTATAAGCCATCTGGCTTATAATGCAGGTTAAATTCTGTATTTTATTTTGTAGCAGCAAGACAGCCACAGCCACACTTTCAAAGTATTAGAAGGCTACACAAGATACCCATCTACTGCTCACCATCTATATTTAAATGACAATTTGAAGAAGTTCTAAGAGGAGAAAAAAACCATTGATGGGAAATTTTTGACTTAATAGTTTTAAGACCAAGATACTGAGGGGCAAGTTAGAAGACAGAGAAGAGTGATTCTGAATTCTTCTAAATTGTTTTTATTTTTAAAACCTCACTTTATGTGTATGAATGTTTTGTCTGCATGTATGAACATGTATCCCATCACTGGAACTGGAAATGTGGATGGTTGTGAGTCACCATTGGGTGTTAGGAATCAAACCAGGTCCTCTGCAAGAGCAGCAAGACTCTAAACCTATGAGCTATCCTCTAGTTCCCAAACTGATTTTTAAGATCTTTATGCTAAAACTGTTATTAGAATAATCTGCAGAGAAAGTTGTTCTCTTTCACAATGTGCAGCTCCAGGAGAGATGCAAATGGAGAGGTGAGGGAAGGGACCGACCAAAAGGTGGGTCTGCCCCTGCAAACAACTGGGTGGCATGATGCACCCAGAACACCCTCATGTCCAATAGGAACAAACAATCTCTTCAATGCTTAAAACATATCAGAACCTGTGAACAGGTTTTCTCAAATCAGTTGACTATTACAATATCCATTTTTGCCACGAAAGAAATTTTTTGGTTTTTTGAGACAGGGTCTATCTGAACTTCAGATCCCCCTGTTTTACCTCCTTAGTGCTTAGGGCTACAGAGTTAAGGTGCACATTGCCATACCTGGCTACTGACTGAATCCAGAGCCTTGAGTGCTAGGCAAGGCTCCACTTAGTTAAGTCACCAGTCCCCCTGTAAATCCTTACCAGAGGCAAATCTAGTAGCCTCAGTTAAATAGGAGTTGGGAAAACAGAACCACAAATTCAGGTTTATTAGGTATTTACCTGGAATAAAGTACTCACCAATACCTCCAGTCCTTAAACTATCTCTTTTCATTATAATCAGACTACTGCTTCAATATAGGATTTTTTTTGTTTGTTTGTTTGTTTTTGTTTTAAGTCAGGGTCTCACACTGAGTAGCTCAGGCTGGATTTCAACTCACAACTCTCCCGACCCAGCCCTCAGAACTAGGATTGCAAGCAAGTTGTCACCAGGCCTGGTTCAACCTTGAGGACTTTATTTTAGGGAATTCAGGTCTAAGGTCAGTGTGGAGAAAAGATTAGATACAGAAAGCTAAAGGCTGGGAAAAGGATGTCAAGGAACAGATGACAGGTCCCTCAATAAACATGGGGAGGAGGTCTGGGAAGGCACAGGCCTGTATTTCCAGCAAGTAGGAAACTGAGGCAGGAGGAACAAAAACAAAATCCCCAAACACTGAAAGAGAAGATAAAAGTTTACCTGGGGGTGGTGGAGGTGGTATAAAAATGTTTAAGAGCTAAAAGACCACTGAACTGTATAGGGATTATTTATTTATTTTTTAAATCCCAAGCACCAAATACACCCTGTATTTCTAAGACTGGAGGCTATATTAACAACCTTCTTTCTTTGAGAGGTATGGTCTCCTACGTTGCCTAGACTCATCTCAAACTCCTGGGTTGGAATGATCCCCACATCCCAGTCTCCTGAGCAGCTGAGAAATAGATGCATACTAAACAGTTGGCTTTTTTGGTAATTGTACTAGATATTGAGAAAGCTTTAGATATTTGGCAGAGAAAATTCCTACTGATAATAAGTTCCTGTTTTCTGCAAGAGTGCTAAGATTGCTAACACTTTGAAATAATGGATGGGAGTCCATAACACTCAGACTTTGCTAATCATCTAATATGTTAATTTATTTTATTAAGGGCTTTCATGGTTATATAATCTTTCCCAGTTCATAAAAGTTTTCAGATGCCTTAAGATGTTAAATACATTTAACACTTTATAAAGACCATTTTTTTTTTTCTTGCTGTGTCATCATGCAGTGCTGTTACTGTGAACCAACTACAATACAAATCAGTTTCTCTGCTTCTGTCCTGGGACTTAGCTCTTTCAGTACCAGTCCTCTTTGTAGAGAGACTGATAACTGAAAACTGAATCTTTCACCCTGTTTTGAGCAAGTGCCATGGTTATACTCTGATCTGTAAGGCTGATGATATCTGTTGCTAGGTTCAATATTTTGGTACTATAACTTCTGCAACACGAACATCTAAAATGACACACCATGGCAAACTTGAATTGCTTTAATAACTTTGTGGAGCTGTGGCAAGACAGAAAGAGGACTTGGGGTCAAAAAACATCAAAACACAGGATACAAGGACAATTTAGCATTTGCAATACAATGCCTCTTGATCCAACATCCTTGTTTGCTCTGCAGGGGAGTACAAAAGTGTTCCTGGCTTGGGCAATGAGGGAGTGGTAGGAAGAAGGAAGGGTAGGAGAATGACTGCATGGAAACTGCATTGGAAATTAGAGGACGAAGTGGTTCCAACAGCTTCTAGCAGAGGGAACTACTGAGCTAAGGGGCAATTAGGCTCCAAAGGTAAATCCTAGAAGTGGGTGGGCTCAATGCAAATTTGGTAAATCATTGAACCCTTAGCCACAACCTTTGTTCTAGCACTGGGAACACCACCACAGCCTCGGTTTTTACATTCTACAATTTGCCCCCCTTTAATCTCAGCTGGTAGCAAAGACTACTGGATAAGAGGCAGACAACGGTCTAGTACAGTAGTTCTCAACCTGTGGGTCGCTACCACTACGGGGCGCACATAGTGTAATGTCTTCTTCACGATTCCCAACAGTAGCAAAATTACAGTTACGAGATAGCAACGAAATAACTTTATGGTTGAGGGTCGCCATAACAGGAGGAACTGTATTAAAGGGTCGAAGCATTAAAGGGTTGAGAATCACTGGTCTAGTCCAAACTCCCGCGTGCTCACTTGCCAATCAAACCCCCATCAAGGCAACTCAACAGCAAAAGAAAAAAAGGTGGTTTCCTTTTACTCATAGGTCATTTTTTAAAAACGCACCTTTAAAGCTGTATTGTGAAATGGAGAGAAAATGAAAAAAGGTTTTTACTTGCCTAACGAAAGCAATGTGAATAGAATAGTCAAATCTACACACATCCAAAGAATTAAGCCACAGAATACCTTGAGGACTACCAAATTTAACCGACTCAACTCTCTTTTGCCGAGGCTCAAATCTGGTACTAGCCAGGACAAGAACACACCCCCAGGGCTATTTCATTCTATTGGCTGGCAGGCCGTTCTGTAGTTTACACCCTTTAGATTTGTCAGGTCGCCCTATGTTTGTCAGAGACGTTACCCTGCTGGAGTTTTTTTTCCCCTTGAGGGGAGGAAAAGGGTACAACACAAAAAGTCATCAGTGTAAAAATCCTACTAATTTATAAGATTAGTAAGCTCTGCTGGTCACTAAAACTTTCTGGATTCCAACTCCAGAAAGAAAACCATTTTTTTCTCCCCTGTTCTTGTATCACCGGCCTTTGGTGTTACGGGCTCACGCTGGGTGACAGGCACTGAGGCCAAAAGGAATCAGCATCAACAGCATCAACACAAGCAGAGGCCTGGGGTGGAGGCTTGCCCAGAAAGAAGGCTGGCAAATTACGTGGTAGTTTTGGGGCGGAAAAAAAAAAATCAGTATCCTCTAAGGCTGCCACACCCTAGGCGGGGAGCTTGGAGGGGGGCACGGCCTGCGGAGCTGGGCTGGGCCGAGTAGCGGCCCGGGCGGCTGGAGGCTGCAGGGGAAGGAGGGCGGGAAGGGGCCGGTGGGCGCTCGCTCACCTCCCTTGCAGGGCGTGCGGTGCTGGCTGTGCTGGGCCCGGTAGCCTTCGATGACTTCCCAGGAGCCGTCGTCGCGCCGGATGGGGAAGGAGAGGCTCAACACATGGTTGCAGGGCTTGATGATCCGCAGAATGCCGCGCACCCGGTTCCGCTTCTGCTCCTCGCTCTCCCGGGTCTTCAGGTCCTCCACCAGCTTGTCCTCCACGATGCTGGCGCCGCGGTCGAAGAAGCCCTCCACCATCTTGAAGAAGTTGGGGTCGTCTTCGCGGTCAGCGGCCGCCTCGCTGTAGTGGCGCCGGGAGGCTGGCGCAAGCCCGGAATGCGGGGCAGCAGAGGGCTGTCCGCGGGCCCAGCCCAGCAGCGCGGCCGAATCCGCGGCCGCCGAGCCCAGGGCGGCGGGCCCGGAGCGGGACAGCAGCAGGGCTTCTCCGAGACGGCGGTACATGGCGGCGGGCGGCGGAGGAGAGAGCGGCGGAGCAGACGAGCAGCGCTCTCAGGCCCGGACCGCGGGAGGAAGGGCTGGGCGCGCGCTGCCCTTTTAAGCCGCAGCTTCCTGCTTGCCTGGCTGTCCCCTCCCCTGCGCAGCTTCTCGCCCCACCGGGAGGACGGACTTCGGCGGCCGCGCGCCGCCCAGGGCGCTGGGCCTCCCCTCGGCCGCGGCCTCGCCAGGCCTCCAGGCGGCGGCGCGTGCGGCGGCGGCGCGCAGGCGCAGACTGGGTTCCTGCGCATGCTCGTCGGGGCGGAGCTAGAGCGGGCGCGCGCCGGCACAAGTGGGAGAAGGTTGCTCTCGACTGCGGGCAGGCCGCGCGCTCACTCCGGCCCGCAACCCGGACCGCATGCGTGTGCGGAACCGAGTGTGCGGGTTTGCGGCGCGGCCGGCGGGAGAGCGACGTCCAGCAGCTGGGGAAGCAAGAAGCCTTAGGATTAGAGGGCTCCACTGGCCTTTACTTTGCGCAAGGTTTTGATTTGTTCTGTTCAGCGATTTTGAGGTAAAATAGTAATGCAAAGCACTGTTGTCTCTCTCGTGTACCGCCTTACTCATTTAATTTTTTAAAGTCAATTTCGCTCTGTAGCCCAGGCTGCCCAGAAACTCAATGTAACATGCCTGCTGCAGGCTCCCCGAGTGTTTGGATTACAGGCTTGTGTTACCACGCCTGCACATTGTTGTGACTCTACAATAGGCTGAGTGTGTGCCTCTCCTTTAGAATGACATCCTCAAGTAAGAGAAGGTAACTAGGAAAATGATAATGCCTCCAGAAATGTCTCAGAATAAACATACATACACACGTATGTATTTACGTACACACACACACACACAACTCGCAGAGATTGGTATTCTGAGTCCTCAGATTAAAGGAAAGTGCCAGGATCTGATTTGTAAATTATACGTTTCATAATGGTAGCCAGGTTGGGTAATGCTTGCCTGGGACCCCAGGAATTGGGAGGTAGGGGCCAGAGGATTGAGTTTGAGACCAGCCTGGGCGTCATGAGGCACTGTTGTTTTTCTTTAAGACAAACAAAAATGAATCTGTACACACACACACACACACACACACACACACACACACACACACACACACGTGCTTGCAAAGGTCCAGTAACATCTTTTAAGACAAGTTACCAAATACCACATCACTAGTGAAAGAAACCCAGAGCATCTTGGCAGTTTTGTAAAAGCAAGTCTTGTCCTTCCTGACATAATCCATCTAATATGTGACTTTATTCATCTATTATAACACAGGAGAGAAATTGTTATTTTATTATTGTTATTATTTGGTTTTCCAAAACAGGGTTTCTCTGTGTAGCCCTTGCTGTCCTGTAACTCACTATGTGGACCAGGCTGGCCTTGAACTGAGAAATCTCCTTTCTTGCCTCTGTTTCCTACACTTGGCTGAGAAATTCTTTTTATAGTGTTTTGAAACTGAGGTGACAACCCTAGACTAGTTTAACGATATTCATTTACCTCAGTGTACTCTGAAGCAAAATTAATCTTTCTTTACCAGTGCTGCTTATATCTTACTATTAATTGTATTTGTATTGTGTTTTTTAGCAAAAAAGATTCTCTGACCTGCACTGTGATTTTGGTTTGATGTGAAAAGATGAAGGTACCAAATTTTCTTTTCACTTGATAATATTATCACTTTATGATTTGACATTGTAAGAAACAAACCAATCCACCTAGTCCTTGGAGCTTCAGAAGAGTAAAAACCCGCAAACATAACCCTGAACGGCACCGGTGAGTACACCGACATGGCTTTCTTTCCATGATAAAATTTGTGATATTGAAAACAAGAACTTAATTTCATCTTTCTTCTTCTTCTTCTTCTTTGTTTTTTGTTTTTTGTTTTGTTTTGAGACAAGAGTCTTACTCCATAACCCAGGCAAGTCTGTAACTCACTTTGTGGCTCAGGCTGAGATTGTCTGGTGAGCTGCCATATCAGATAATTTTCTTTCTTTCTTGATAACTGTAGCCTCCAAAATAAATAAGTAAACAAGTAAATAAATGTTTGATATTGCTTTTTCTATGGCTTAGATACCTGAATTGAAGACATTTTTGGAAGTGATGAGAAATACCAATGTAGAAATGATTTTTTTTTTTTTAAAATTGCACATCTCCTGTGTGTCAGTATCTTTAAAAAACGACTCTCAGATCAATGGGCTTGGTGGCCCTGCCTGTAATCTCAGCGCTTGGGTGGCTGAAGCAGGAGGACTGTTGTGAATTTGACATTATCCTGGGCCACTTAATGAATTCCAGGTTAGCCATCGAGACACTGTCTTTAAGGGGGAGAAAAAGCAAACAAAATAACAACTCTGAAAATCTGATAGTGTAGCTGCTGTTACTAACTTTTTTTAAAAAAATGTTTTAATTCTATATGCAAGTTACAGAAAATTTAAATAGTATATATTGATATGTTTTAAAAAATAAGAGTGGGCATGTTTTGACAACATGCCTTTGATCTCTAGCAGAGGTGGTCTTATTTCTGATTTGGAGAGGAGCCTGGCTTACATAGTGAGAACCTATCTATCCCCCTACCCCAGAAGAATGAACTTCTACAAGTCTACCTCTTTAACCCCTGTTTAGTATATAGTTGAAGTTTTCTTTTCACCCTTAAGGAGGTATTGAAACTCCTTACTTAGAGGAGACACTGAGGCTCAGGGGCACATGTAAATTGCTAATGTTCGCCTATCTAATAAATAGACTATGATTCAAACTTACATGACTCCAGAATTCTGTTACTTTTGCCTACTCAAAAATGTATATTTGCTTCATTTTGAATTACATTTGATTGCTTTGTAAAATATATGAATAATGTCTAAATTGCAGTTTTAATTATTCATATTAATTTCCATTTCAAAAAGACACCAAAATTTAACTTGAAAAGAATTGTAGTCTTTGATGGCATCCAACAAAGACAAATTGGTTTTCTGTCTTTGATGTTGGTAGTACTTTTTCTTGCTATCTTACAATTTTGCCCTGTTTTTGATCTATATAGTACTCTTTTGTACTTCTAAGTCCTTGAAAAAGATTTGAGAAGAATGTTAGAATTTAGACATAGAACATAAAAGTATATGAGCAAAAAAAAAAAAAAAAAAAAAAAAAATGGATGGCTTATTTAGTTTGGAAGGGTTGTATATATTTTCTATTCTGTACATTTCATTTAAATGTAGTCATTCAGTATATGATCCTCAGATGTTTTAAAAATATATTAATGTAGCCATTTCATTGCCTGTACCTATCTTCTCTTTTTCTTTTATGACCTATCACTAAGCTATACCCATAGCTGTTACATTTTTAAAATTCCTTCCCTCCTTTCTTCCCTTCCTTTCTTTATTCTTTTTGAGTCATGGTTTCATTTTATAGCTTAGGATTTGCCAACAACTTCCTATGAAGCCCAGTCTATAGCAATCTTCCTACCTCAGCCTCTTAAGTATTAAGCTTATAGGCATGAGCCTTGATGCTCGGATTGTCGTTTTGTTTTGTTTATTGAGATAGGGAGGGTCTCACGTATTGTAAATGGCTACAAACTCACTTTGTAGTTGAGAATGACCTTGTCCTCCTGATCCTCTTGCTTCTTCCTTCTAAGTATTGATATTACAGGTATGTGCCAACTTACTCAGTTCCCTTTTATTATTGAATTATGAGAATTATTTTGGTACATTTAAATCCTTTCTCCTATATGTGTTTGCAAGTGTTTTCCTTCTTTCTAGTGTTATCTTTCCTTCATATGTGTATATAATATTAAATTCTCTGGAAAATAAATTTACTAAACATGTCTATATATCTTCATTTCATTCATTCATATGCCCATTCTTTTGTTTGTTTTTTGGTTTTTCAAGACAAGGTTTCTCTGTATTGCTTTGGAGCCTGTCCAGGAAATAGCTCTGTAGACCAGGCTGGTTGCTGTTTTTTATTTTATTTTTCAAGACAGAGTTTCTTTGTGTAGCTTTGGAGCCTGTCCTGAAATTCACTCTGTAGACCAGGCTAGCCTTGAACTCAAAGAGATCCACCTGCCTCTGCCTCCCAATTGCTGGGATTAAAGGCGTGCTTCCTCCGTCTACCTCGGTCCCACTCGACCTCTTTCTCTCTGCCCATAGGGTCCCCTCAGCCATTCAATGAAATAACCACTCTGAGGCTTAATACCGGTTACAATTGTTTAGCCAATGACTTAGGCTTCTTATTGGCTAGCTCTTGTCTATTAATCTGTGTATCACCATGTGACCTTGACTTATTTAGGTGATGCCCTGGTGTCCTTCCTCCACGGGGGTGAAGGGGGTGTTACATGACATCTTCTCATGATATCTTCCTTCTTCTTGCCTCTTTGTTTGGAATTCCCACCAAGCTAAATTCTGCTTCTCCATTGACTGAAACAGCTTTATTCATCAAACAATAAAAGAAAAATATAGTCACAGCATACAGAAGGACATTCCCCCATCACCTCCCCTTTTCTAAATAAAAAGAAAGGTTTTAACTTCAACATAGTAAAATTATATATATAACAAAACAGTTATCAAATAAGAATTATAGTTATTATAGTTAAAATATTTAGTTAATTTACATTTGGCAAAATTTAAAGAAAATACTCTATTATCTATCATTGTGTGTCTAAAGTAGTATATCTAATTTATTTTTTATTATAACAAAGGAAAACAACTATAAATCTTCAACTCTAAAGACTCCAGAAGGATATAATATTACTTAAGTAAACAGGAAGTATGTTGTAAGCAACTTTTAAAACTCTGGAATAGACAGACACATCTCGCTGCCTGGACAGTCACCTAAAGCTCCTCTGCAATATTGGGGCATCCATCTTCAGTCCACAGGCCCATAGTATCTGGCAGACTTTTCATTGAAGCAGGAAATTTGAAGATCTGTTCTGCCTTGTACTGGCAAAGTTTGTCAGTTGCATTCTTCTGTGTCCTGTAGAATGTCTGCCGTTTCTTCTGAGAAGCAAGAACCCTGAAGGACCATCCCACCTTATCTTGGCAAGTTTAGTAGTTACCCTCCCGTGGTTCCTGCACATCCAGTTTACATAGCATATAGTCAAGTAGTCCAGGCAAGGGCAATTTCTTGTCCAAATAGCTGTACCTCCCACATTGAAGGCCAACTCCATAAGGAGTTTCTTCGATGCCCATCATCATCCCTGAGTGCTGGCTTTATAGTTTTCTTCCTCCCTCTGTCCTTCCCTTCTTTCATTGTAGATTTGTTCTATATTCCAAACTTGTTCTTTTTTGTGATTGGCTGTTCTATGCCACTTGAATTTCCATGTGAATTTTAAGATCTTGCTGATCTGTGTAAAGAATTCAGAATTATGATGGGGATTATGTGGTATCTATAAGTTCTGAAATGTTATATGAGAATGTAACCATAAAATTTGTTACAGTAACAGAACTGGTGCCTCAGTGGTGAGAATATCTCAAACTCTGAGCACGTTGGGATCAGAAATAGAATTAAAAATCATAAAGACTTGTTAGGATATTTTGGATTTATAGATTGGTATGCATCTGACTTAAGTGTTTTTGTAGAATTACTTTAAAAAAATTATTTATAATGTATGCAGTATTCTGCCCGCATGTATGCCTGCAAGCCAGAAGAGGGCACAAGATCTTGTTACAGATGATTGTTGTGAACCACCATGTGGTTGCTGGGAATTGAACTCAGAATCTCTGGAAGAGCAGGCAGTACTCTTAACCTCTGAATCATCTCTCCAGTCTGTAGAATTACCTTTTAAGACATCAGTCTGTGATTCCAAAATAAAATAAAATGTGTAGTAAACTAATATAAAATAAAACCTGCGCCTTTTTTTTCAACTTTAGATCATGGGAGAGGGGTAATAAATTCTTTTTTTTTTTTTTTAAATTTTAAATGTCGATCCCAGTTCCCTCTCCTTACCTCCCTCCCTCCCTCTTACCCTCTCTCCCTCTTCACATGCACCCTGACCACCCTCCCTCCCATCCCCCCACCCCAATTCCACATGTAAGGCAATGCCATCCAGGTGGGATCATGTAAATCTGTCAAGTCATTTGATAGGACTTCTCTCCTGTCTCTAGGTTAAGGAGTATCCCTCCATGGGGGATGAGTGTGCAAGGTCCTTTTGTGCACCAGGAATACATCCTGGTTCCACTGTCTGAGGTCCCTTAGACTGCTCAGTCCTTCTAGCTGAGACCCATATTCAGGGGGGCCTGAGTCAGTCCCATGCTGGATTCCCAGCTATCAGTCTGAGCGCCCTTTAGCTCCTCCTTGATTAGGTCAGCTGTCTCTATGTGTTTCTGCAATCTGGTCTTGTCCTCTCCCTCTGCATCTGGATTCTAGTTTGACTCAGTGTTTAGTTATGGGTGTTTGCTTCTGTTTCCGACAGGTACTAGATGAGGGTTCCATGTTGGTGGATAAGTTAGTTGTTGATCTCACTATCTGGGAAGGGCATTTGTGGTAGCCTTTCCACGAAAGCCTGCACTTCTTTCGGTTACCTTTAAATTTGTTTGTCCATCCATGTGTAATCTGTTTTAGCTTCCCAAGTGCTGAGATTGTAGTTCTTCGAAATCATTCCAAGTTTGTACTTCTTTAGGCAAATTTATTATGAAGTATTTTATTTTGCTACTTTGTGAGATATGATCTCACTGTGTAGGTTAGGCTGACCTTGAGTTTGATCTGTAGCATAGGTTAACCTCAAACCTGAGATCTTTTTGTTTCTGCCCACCAAATATTGAGATTACAGGCATGTGCCACTGTGTGCTTGGCCTTCTTTTATTCCTTTAACTGTTCTTGTGACACTGTCCCAAGCAGCTTATGCTGACATCAAATTCATATATAGCCTACTCTGGCTTGAGTTCCTAACCCTCAGGTCTCTGCTTCTCAAGTGCTGGGATTATAGGCATGTACCATCAGTCATATCTAGACTCTTGATGTATTTTAAATGGAATTAAAACAAAGTAAAATTACTTTTGCCCTGCTACATATGTGGAGGTCAGAGGGCAATTTGCTGGTACTGATTCTCTCCTTCCCTCAAGTGGGTCCTAGGAATTGACCTCATATCATCAGGTATCAAGCACCTTTATGTGCCGAGTCACTCGGCAGGTGGCTTTTACCTTCATTGTTAACACAAACAAACACAGTTCTTTATTGTATGATCTTATGTAGGTCAGCCATGCTGAAGTGACTTATTTTGATAGTTACATTACTAAAATTCTTAGGATTTTCGCTATGTGAGACCCTGTTATCTTCAAAAAGAGTACTATGGGGGCTTGAGAGATGGCTCAGTGGTTATGATCACTTGCTGCCCTTCCAGAGTACCCTGGTTCAATTCACATCATGGCATCCACATGGTGGCTCACAACTATAAGTAACTCTAGCCACAGGGGATCCACTGCCATCTTCTGGCAACCACTGGCACTGCACACATGTGGTGTACAGACATACATGCAGGCAGAACATACATATAAAATGAAAAATATTTTAAAAAGAAAAAATCAGAAATTTATTTAAAAAAGAGTTTTATTTCTTTCTTTTTTCCATTCTGATGTTCTCACCTTAGATCGTAATTTTATTTTGTGTAGCACAAATAAACATAAGTTTTAGATTTAGGTATTTTTGTTCCCCACATAAGTAAACATTGTTTCATAAATTAAAAATGGTAGCAGACATTGACTCTTATTTAATACACAATGAGAAATCTTCAATCTGACTATACCCATGCCCCTGGAAATACAAATTATAATAGTAATTAGTGCTAAAATTCAATGTTTTATATTTCATCAATCTGATGTGTATTCCTCTTTTCCTCCTCAATGCTCTTTTGCCTTCCCTCCTGAAAGGAAAAAATGAAATGGAAGGAGGAGGGCATGACTACATACGCCTAAAGTATGGATTTTGTGTGTGTGTGTGTGTGTGTGTGTGTGTGTGTGTGTGTGTGTTTGTTTTTTGGTTTTGAGACAAGGTTTCTCTGTAGCTTTGGAGCGTGTTCTGGAATTCCGACTGTAAACCAGGCTGGTCTAGAACTCACAGAGATCTGCCTGCCTCTGCCTCCTGAGTGCTGGGATTCAAGGCATGCGCCACCATTGCTCAGCTCTGAGATTTTTATTGTAGATATAATAGAGAAAGCAGACAAAGAGTCCAGAAAGCAGGGAAGAGTCCAGGCTGAACATAGCCAGCAGACTAAACTGGACCATGAGAGGAAAGATGGGGAGAGAGAGGAGGGGAGGGAGAGAGGTAGTCAGAGGCCCCAAGTAGCATGCTTGTAGGCTGCTCATAAATACCATAAAAGTATCTGGCAGCTGACTGCTTAAAAAGAGCCACCTGTTTTTACTGATAGCACAGGGCTAGGAAGCCAACTCTCAAAGGAGCCATGCCCCTGCTCGCCACCGGTAAACAGCCTGTGCAGGAAAATGCAGCTCCCAAGAAGCCATGCTTGACTACATTTTTTGTCAGGTTTTATGTGGAGATTTCAGCCACATGTTGTAACACCATATGTAAACAGAGGTTTCTCTGTACTGCTGCATCCTGCCAGCTGCTTCTAATTAATCACTCAGAGGCTTAATATTAATTACGGAATCTTGGCCATAGTGGGTTATTACCAACTATTGCTTACATTTAAATTAACCTATTTCTATTAACCTATGTATTGTTATATGGCTGTGGCTTTATTGGTCTGCTGGCATCTTGTTTCTTGGATGGCTGGCTCAAGTCTCTCTTAACTTTACCCTTCTTCCTCCCTGTCTGTCCATTGTTTGGCATTCCCAATTGGCTATAGACCAATTTAGTTTTTATTAACATATCAACCAATGAGAGCAACACATTTTCACAGCTTATGGAAGGGTCATCCCATAGCATCCTTCTATTTATTCTCTCTGGCCTGCCGATTCCTCTCCTGCCTAGCTATTGGCTGTTCAGCTCTTTACTGGACCAATCAGGAATTTTAGACAGGCAAAGCAACATAGCTTATAGAGTTAAACAAATGCAACATAAAAGAATGCAACACCTTTGTGAATCAGCACAAATGAATGTAACACATCTTAAACTAATATTCCATAACAGTTATCTAGTAAGTACACCAGATTTTACACAAGCTTACTTTTAGTTACTTGCTTTAAGGTCAGCCTTGAAAAATGTATACAGGAGGCTAAATAAAGCTTGTCACTGTAAATGAGTGAATTTCATTTGAAGCTTTGAGCACATTGAAGAATTTGGCTTTTATAAGATGACTGAACCTTAACTAGCAAACCTTATTATCTTTGACAGTTTACAACAAGCTAGTAGCTTTTATAAGATTAGGATTTTACAACTTTATTCCTGTTAAGTTTGAGCCTTAAAAATTTAAGTTCAAGATTTAACCGAAGATCTTTTAGCATCAAAATAAAACTTTAAACCATAAATACAGTCCATAGGGAGACTTTTCTGATCTTTTTTATAGTTCATCATTATAGAATATCACATTTTCTTCTATGATTGAGTTTATCTAAACAGCTAAAACATAAATTAGTTACTGTTAATCCGAGTAGGGATTTATAAGCCTTATTTATTAGACATACATTCTTCATTATTTAAAGATTTTTAGAAGCCTGTTATTGAGCAAGGGCGTAGTGGTTAGACATAGATCTCTAAGATTTGTTAACCTGAGTGTATCTTTATAACTTTAGGAATTTATAAACTTTACAAAAATTTATATTAACTTAAATATTTTTGAGAGTTATCGTTGTTTCCTTAGTCTGAAAATAAATACAATGATAAATGAAGTGGTCATTAGTTTTAAGAAGTCTCATAATTGCTGCTTTATACCACATGCTCGTCTCAAGATGGTAAAGTCACATGGCATGTTTTCTCTAATCTTAGTAAAGATGGCTGCCAGTCATGTGGTTACTTCTGTCTTGATGAAGTCATCAGCCAAGATGGTTGCTATTTAAAAAATATCTTTTCCTAAACAAGATTTGAAGGTGTTACATATATAGAAAGTAGATCTATTTTTCTAAATCAAAACTGAATTTCATATAGCAAATTAAGATTTGACCTTTTGTTACAAGTTTTAAGCTAACTCTTTTGTTACAAATTTACAGATTCTTTAACTATACTTAATAAACTTACAAATCCTGAGATAAAGACTGTTTACACAAGTCTTAGAAGATTTCTTGAGAGCAGAGCACAGAGAAACCTTGGAAATAAAAGATTCAAGAGTGCAAAGTTAACTTAGAGATGTGAAACTTTGGGATCAAGACTTGTGCAGTGGCAGAAGTTGTTACAATGTGTGAGAATTGAAACTTGAGTGAGCCATCTTTGGCTCTACTGAGGCCAAGCGGTTTGCAGTAACACAGCAAGACTTTATAATCAAATCTCTCAGTCAGCGGAAGGAATCGAGTCCAAGGGGGAAAAGAGGAAGGGTCCTGAGAGTAACTCCCCCATAGGGAGGGTTCCAATTGTAAGACCCTCAGAATGAGGAATCTTCCAGTTTCGGCCGGTATCCCCAAGAACTCAATGTCCAGTCCAGTTGCTGCAACACGCAAGAGGCTTTAATGAACAGGAAACGTTTGCACAAATGGGCTCCTCCAGCACACAGGCTAGAGAGAAGCCCCTTCCCCCAGGCACAGGTGTTTTTAAAGGCAAACCCACAAGCTTAGGGATGGGGTGGGACCCTCTGTCCATTGAGTAAGTGACCCTTTGAGGCTGGATGGTTTCACTATTAGGGTCAACAGACCTTAGGGCCTCAGGGTGTGCTAATTAATCTTGTGGGGGGGGGCAAACCGGAGATAGTTATCTCTTTGTTTCTTAAGGACCCTATTCACCACCTGCTGACTCACAGAATGGAAGGGCAGTGTGAATTCTTGGTATCTTGTTATCTCAGGGCCTTGTGAGGGGAAGTTAGCAAATTCCAAGGAACAGAGATATTGGTTTCCAGGTTAGTCCTTCATTTCAAGTGAGGGGTTTCTTTAACTTTACTTTTTTGTCTTTCACAATAAGCTCCAAGAGGAAGCTGAGAGAAAGAACAGTGTAGCTGTGAGGAAAATGAGGAACAAGAAGTAGTTCTACATGGAAGGGTTGCGATATTACAGAGGCCATATGGGCATAGGGAAGCTGCAAAACTTCTAGGAAGCAGAAAGAGACAGGAGGGACAAGGGCCCAGAGGCCCAGAAAGGCTTTAGGAAGCTGTGGGACTAGCTTTTAGGGGAGTTGGGGAAGTTCCAGGAAGGAGCTGAGAGAGGCCATGAGGGAGCAGAGGGAGTGTCATGGTGACAAGAATCTCAATTCAGAGCACCCCCAAGCAGAATGAGAGACTTTTCAGAGAGAAATGTTCCAAATCACAGAGGAGAGGCATCCCTTTCCACATGATAGACCTCAGCAGGGTGAGAAGGGTGTCCTGGCTCATTGGTGGGGCTTTTGTAGTAAAAGTAGACAGAGTAGGCAGCTCCATGGTAACACTTACCTGGTAGGGGACACTGAATAGACCTGGTAGAGGAGAAAACAGTGGAAGAGACTCTTGGGAAAAGGGACAGGAGTAAGTGTCTTAGTAGGAATTGCCCATGTGGTAGGCACCCTGAAGGGCATAGCAGGGTCCCAGATCCAGAGATTGAGGGAGATGCCCATTGATGGATGTCCCAGAAGATGTAGCAGGCTCCAGCAGCGAGAGAGAGAGAGAGAGAGAGAGAGAGAGAGAGAGAGAGAGAGAGAGAGAGAGAGAGAGAGGACACACAGAGAAGGAGAGGGAAGGTGTATGGTTAGAGCAGGTGGAGGGAAGAAGCAGATGAAGAATTGGACTCTTAGAATTTGTAGCCAAATATGGTGGGTGGTAGAAGCCAGCAGAAACAAATGATCCATACCTACCTTAGAGTCAAATCAGCAGCTTGGTTCAGAGAGGCTGAGTCCCTTGGAAAGGCACTCATATATGCCAGTCCTGGTTTTCAGTACCAGAAGAATGGAAAAAAAAAAAAAAAAAAAAAGAAATATAAAAGGAAAGATATGACTGCTCCTAAAGTATAGAGAAGATATTTATTGTAGATAAGAGGGAGAAAGCAGACAGAGGGAAGACTCCAGGCTGAATATGGCTGGCAGAATAAACAGGACCATGAGAGGAGAGATGGGGAGGGAGAGGATCAGAGTGGTGGTCAGGGCCAACAGGCCAGGAGACTGGTCCGGCCAAAATGGCTGGATTATACAGAGATCAGGCTAGGTTGGGGGAACCTGGGAGTGAGAGGTTTAGGGTGGGGGGCTAGATGGCAAGCACTGGGAGGAGCCACAGGAACTGAGTGATGTGGGGAGAACTAGCCAGCCACTGTCTTGGTATATTAATAGATACTTAAGCCATTTTTCCCTGTTTCTGAGATACCTGCACTCTCCTCTCTTTACTTTCCTTTTTCTTCCTGGTGTTATTAGTGAAAACTCATGGAAAGGAGGAATATGGGGATCTGATACAAATGTCAATGGCGTTAGCTGGATTTTAAAAAAGGTTTGTCGTTATCGTTTGGTACATAAAAATCCTAATAATGTCAAGTGATAGGGTCTTGCTTTTTATAGTCAAAGCTGGCCTTAATCTCCCAGACTAGCCTTGACTTGAAATTCTTCTGCCTCAGCCTCCAAATTTTATAGGTGTGTGCCACATCTAGCAAGATGGCTTTTATAGAATCAGTAATAGAGCTAAGACAAAACTGCTGGCACATACCTGTCATTCTATCACTTGGGAGGCTGAAGCAGGAGACTTGTCAGTTTGTGGCCAGCCTGTAAGCTGGAGTATCATGCCTTGTTAGGTGAAGGGGCTAGATATGTGACTCAGAGGTTAAGAGTATGTGCTGCTCTTGCAGACAACCTGCGTTTGGTTCCTAGCACCTACATAGTAGCCTATAACCACCTGTAGTTCCTAGGATCCAGCCTTCATATGGTGCACAGTAACTCTACAGGGTTTTTTTTTTTTTTTTTTAACAAAACAGCCAGGTGGTGGTTGTAATTTAAAAAAAAAAAAATGGTGCTCTCGAGGGAAAAAAGTGGCATTCGACAGAGCTCATGTGGAGGGGCTTTTTATTAGGGAAAAGGATGGGAAAGGGGGGACTGAGAGGGGAGACTGACCTCTAGGAACAGAAGCAGCAGAACAGAAAAGAGAGGCAGAGAGGGGGCAGAGAGAAGACAGAGAGACAGGCAGAAAGAAGGGGGTCAGATAGAATGAGAGAGAAAGATAGGAGATGGGCAGGGCCCCTTTAAAAGTGAACATAGTGAATGTGCACAGGAGGTGCTCTTAGTCCTGTCAGAACCCCAAGGGCAGATCAGTACAGATGCCTGAATACTAACTGTGGTGGTACACGTCTTTAATCTCAGAATTTGGGAGGCAGAGGCTGGCAAATCTCTGAGTTTGAGGCCAGCCTGGTCTAAAAACAGAGTTTAAAGACAGCAGAGCTACACAGAGACACCCTGTTTTTGGGGAAAAAAAAAATCATTTAAAATGTTAGGTTGTAACATACACAATAAATAAATGTAATAAAAATATTTTAAGGCTGTTCTCTCCCAAGCAGAGTGAGCCACCTTCCTGTGTTTTTCCAGTAAATCTCTTGTGTGAGGTTTGTTGTGGGGTGTGGTGACTTTGGTATTTCTGGGCCCCTGACTTCCAAGATACCTTTCCCCTCAGAGCTGGAACGCGTAGAACCAGGTCTCATATCACCGAGTTCTGGATTGAGCAGGTGGAAAACAGCCACTGACAGTCACTGGCTGACACTGGAAATGTAGAAAGGGGGGACTCCTTCAGTAAGAACACTTCATCATGTCTTGGGAAGAGACCAACTGAGCCTTAAGGACAGAGAGAGTAGCAGCAGCCTCCTACTCATCTGTGCAGGGCTATGTCCTGAGCAAGTTTCATGGGTATTAAGGAAGGAAACAGCTTAGAGCAGAAGGAGATAAACAGGATGCTGTGGAAGTTAAAACAAAAACTTTTTTTTTTTTTTTAAATTTAGGTCAAACTAAAGTTGTTTTGGTATTTGAATGGTAAAAGAGAAAGCTAAGTTAAAAGTTAAAAGTAGACATAACTGAAAAGTATACTAGAAAAGTAAAAAGTAATTTTTCCTTAATCATGGAAGACTTATGGCCAAAATAGACTTTTATTTATTTAACATTTTTGGGGTTGGGTGTAGGGGTTTAAGATAGGGTTTCTCTGTATAGCCCTGACTATCCTAGAACTCACTCAGTAGATCAGGCTGGCCTTGAACCTCAAACCCGTTTGCCCCCCCCCCCCCCCCGCCCCACCAAGGGCAGGGATTAACACTGTGAGCAGGCACCACCTGAGAAACAGACTTTAATTGAAGTCATAGATGTGAGTGTGACTGCACTTGCTCCTGAAGAGCAATTACAGTTTTCAAAAAGCAGAAGAGATACGGGTCAGGGACACTGGTCTGCTGGGTTGACTTAGTAAGTAGGGGTCTAACTTCAGAACTGGAGAGCATGGAGGGAACAGGTATTTGCTAATGAGTTTAGTTAGGCTGTTTGGCATATCCAAATAAAAATGGCTTACACTCAAGCTATAAACTAAGATAACTATTGCCTATCAAGAAGCCTGGAGTCAGGGCCTTCTCACCATAAGTACAAAAGGTCAGTGATAATGTCAGATATCAAAGTACTCTTTCCTGTTTTATATTCATATAGCTAGTGGTAATTTTCCTAACAGTTATAAGATGGCTATCTCAGTTCCAGGGGTCACAGGCAGACACAGATAAGTACTAACAATGAGCAGCACTTTCCTATCCTTTATTAGTGCAGATATCCCTTTTCAGAGGTTCCCATCCCTCTTCAGGCCTCTGAGGCCCCAGTAGCTGGGTCTAAGTTACAGTCCATGCCCTGGCTGTGAAGAAGGCTAAGAGGTCTCTCCCCTCTGAAGTGTAGGCAGGCTTTGCCAGCAAGGAGGAGGTATGGAAGAAGGAGGAAAGGGTTTATTTGTTTTACACATCCCGATCATAGCCCATCACAAAGGGAAATCAAGGGGAGGAAAGCTGCTTTGTCTTGCTCTTTCTAGTTTGTTCAGTTTTTTCTTCCTTCCTTCCTTCCTTCCTTCCTTTCTGTTTTGTTTTTTTTGTTTTTTTCTTGAGACAGGGTCTCTATTATGTAGCCCTGGCCGTTCTTGAACTTCTGTGTACACCAGGCTGGCCTAAAACTTACAGAGGTCTACCTGCCTCTGTCTCTAGAGTGCTGGGATTAAAGGCAAGTGCCACCACTCCTGGTCAGCTTGCCTTCTTGTACAGACTCAGGGGTGGGATACAGGCTTTGGGTGGTACTGCTCACAGTGGGCTGGACCCTTCAACGTCAGCCATTAATCAAGAAAAGACCCACAGTCTGGCCTTACAGGTTCATATGATGGAAGCATTTTCTCAGTTGAAGTTCCTTCTTCCCAGATGACATTGGCTTGTGTCAAGTTGACAAAAAACTAGGCAGCATAACAACTGAAGGTGTTTGCCATATTTGCCACAGAAAGTAACTACTTTGCTGTTTGTTATCCCATTATGATAATGTATTTCTCTAGACTACAGTTGAATGGAGGGACACTTCTGCAGTATGATTTGGAAATTATGATGGTTGTGGTTGATTTGATGTTTTCAACACTTAAAATCTGAAAATTCTGGTTCTCTTTGAGATCTTTTATAATGATGATCATTTTAAGATAAAGCTTCCAGTTTTTGAATAACAACATTTAAGCAACTTTGTGGTCTGGTGTTTACTGTGTTGTTAGATAGGACAGAACAGAAACCCATCCTCAGCTTGTGGGGCTTATGATCAAAATTAAGTGCTGAAATTATCTTGACAATGATGGGAGATGTCATTCTGTAAATATGTTTCTCATACTGGTTAATGAATAAAGCACTGTTGGCCAATAGGAAAGCAAGAGAGCAGGGACTAGGAGACAAGGAGGAAAGACGAAGTAGTAAGGAGGGGTCAGGATGGAGAGGCTGGGGAGACCAGACGCTGGCCCCACTGCCCAGTAAGAAGACCACGTGGAAATATTAGATTAATAGAAATGGCTTGTACTTAAGACAGAGCTAGCTGATAAGAAACAAGTAATGGGCCAACAGCATTATATCAAATACAGAGTCTCTGTGTGTTAATTGGGGCTGGCGCAGTGGCTGGACAAGACAAACGGCGGTGGAAAAACCTTACTGCTTACATGACAAATTTTCTGGTATTGTTGCTATCAGTGATTTTTTTGTCACTAGGGTAGGACGTAGACAAGTAGTTTAAAACAATGAAAGCACTAATTTGGCATTTATGTTGTTAAAAGTTCTTCCCTTTGTCCATGTCAGAAATGACAGATATTGCATTTATCTAATTATTCTTCATCAATAAAAAAACTGGAGGCAGATATCAGGATAAGAACCTGAATGGCCAGAGAAGCAGTGGAGAAGCAACCAGTTACCTCCTATCTCTTCCATCCTTCCATCCAAAAGGACTGAGATCCTGTCTAAGCCCTACTACTTCCTGTCTCTCTATCTGTTCTCAGTCCTCCAAACCCTCCATGGTCAATTTTGGTCAGCTAGTAGCTAGCTGTGTCCTCTGATTCAAGGCAAACTTTATTGTCAGAATTTAATCAAAATATCACACAACAGACAGACTCTCTAGATTGTGTGTTACATTGATACTTTATCACAAGCATAATTTAGGATAACACTTCTTTAAAGATACTTAAGGAAGTGGGGTAGTGGTGCAGCCTTTAATGTCAGTTCTTAGGAGGCAGAGGCAGAGGCAGGCAGATCTCTGAATTCAAGGCCAGCCTGGTTTGCAGATCGAGTTCCAGGACAGCCAGGGCTACACAGAGAAACCGTTTCTTGAAAACAAAACAAAACAAAACAAACCCAAAACCCAAAACAGCAACCCCCCCAAACAAATAAAGATACATGTGAGTAGAGGTACTCCTTAAAATATTTACCTACCACAACTTCCTCATTCAATGTAGACTTTTTATGATTGTCTTCTTGGAGAGCCCTTTAAAATAAAACACAAAGATATTACACACATATACACAGGCATGCACATAAATAAAATATAATAAAAAATTTGAAACATGTATAAATGGTCAAATAAATGCATGAAAAAATGGAAATACAAATAAAAAAATCACTGATATTATTTCCTGTCATCTAGGAATGAGTGTAACAATAATAAAAGCAAGAAACTAACAGGTGTCCATCGGATGTATAAAAATTATAACCTGATGGAAACAAAATAGTACAATAGTAGTGGAAAATAGCTTGGCAGTCCCTAAAGAGTTAGGCACAGTTACCATATGGTTTAACAATATTCCTAAGAGATATGATGCCATGTGTGTATACAATATCTTACAGTGTTGATGACAACTGTACTCGTAATAATAGAAACCCAAAACCAATCTAAATGCCCATCATCTCATAAATGTATAAACAAAGGTGGCATTTCCCACACAATGGAGTATTACTAGCCATACAAAAGAATGGGCTTGGAATATAGCTTAGTTGGTAGAGTGTTTGCCTAACATTTGTGAAGCCCTGAGTTCATGCTCTAGCACCTTGTACACTGGGTGTGTCGATGCTCACCTGTAATTCTAGCACTTTGAGGTGGAGGTAGGAGAATCAAAAGCTCAGGGTCATTCTTGACTACATAAGGAATTCAAGAACAGCTCAAGATTCATGAGAGTCTCAAAACACAAAACGAAACAGACAATCAAACAAACAAAAAAACCCAAGAGCTGGTAGTGGTGGCGTTGGTGGCACATGCCTTTAACCCCAGCACTAGGGAGGCAGAGGCAGGCAGATCTCTGTGAGGTTGAGGACAGCCTGGTCTACAGAGTGAGTTCCAGGACAACCAAGGTTGTTTCTTGGAGAAGCAAAAAACAAAAACCAAACCAAACCCCTCAAAGACAACAAAAACCCAAATAAAACAACACCAAAAAAGACAATACAATGAGATGAAATATTGATTCATGTAACACCACCAATGAACCTTAAAAACATTACTAAGTGAAAGAAAGCGGACACAACAGAATTACAATATGTGATCTCATTTCTGTGAAATGTGCAGAACAGGCAGCTCCATGACAATAACAGGTAGATTAGTGGTTTCCAGGAGGTGAGAAGCAGAGGCTTGGGAATGGCTGTTAACCACATAAGGCCTTCTTTTGAGGTGATGGACACATTCTGGAATTAGATGTGGAGACAGTAGTAAACATTGAAGTGGTAAATTGTATCGATTTTATCCCAAAATTTCTTTTCTTTTTTTATTTACATTATGTATTTATTTTGTGTGTTAATGCATGTGAGGTACTTGTGTCAGAGCATGAGTGTGGTGGTCAGAGGACAGCTTGTAGAGTCTACTCTTCTCACAACCATGTGGGTCCCACTCAGATCACACTCAGATCACTAAGGCTTGTTGGCAAGTGCCGTTACTCACTAAACTGTTTCACCAGCTTTCAAAACTTATTTTCACTTAGAGTTAACTACAATTCTTTTAGCATCCCAGTTAATGTGTTTGCTTTATATTAATTTGTCTTTATACTAATAGTTGAATGGCATTGATTTGCAAAAGCAGTGAGCACCAAGATTTCGCAATAACAACATTGTCAGGAAGAGAAATTTTTCCTGGGCTGAGTGGGTAACACAGTGTGTAGGGTTTTTTTTGTTTTTGTTTTTGTTTTTTTTAAATAACTCTTTTGGGGGGGGGTCCACCACCCAGCTACCAAATAAATCACATGGAGTCTTAGTCTTATGAATGCCCTTCCTTAGGTTGGCTTATTTGTAGCCAGCTTTTCTTATCTTAATTATCCCATCTACCTTTTGCCTCTGGGCTTTTATCTTTAACCGATACACCTTTCTTTACTTTTTACTCCCTGGCTTGCTGTGTAGCTGGGTGGCTGGCACCTGGAGTCCTCCTTCTCTGGATCCTTGATCTTTTTTTCCCCCAGATTTCTCCTATTTATTCTCACTGCCTACCAGCCCCACCTATCCTTTCTCCTGCCTACTATTGACAGTTCAGCTCTTTATTAGACCAATCAGGTATTTAGACAGGCACAGTAGCACAGCTTCACAGAGTTAAACAAATGCAACATAAAAGAATGCAACACATCTTTGCATCATTAAACAAATGCTCCACAGCATAAACACATGTAATACATCTTAAATAAATATTCCACAACAGTAGTGCTTGCATGCTTACTTAGCATTGCTAAGACCCTGGGTTTGATCTCTAGCACCTCAAAATAAATAAATACTTCCACACCAAGCGTGAAGCATATTAATTTAACAGTTTTAAATAATGAGTGGTATTTCCAGATGTAGCTATCTATAATTCTAGCACTGGGGAAACAGTGGCAGAGCTGTTGTGACTTCAAGGCCAGCCTGGGCTACATAGCAAGACCCTGTATCAAAACACCCAAACTAAAACCACATCAAACAAAGCTAGTGATTGTGTGATGCAGTTTCTATTTTTGAAGCTCTCTTTATTGCTTCATGGAGATAGAGACTGGATTGAAGAGAATCGGCAACACAGGTGCTATCATTGGTTGTTACAGGCTTTCATGGTGCCACCCCTTTGAAGGTAAATGGTAATGTGGGACGTTTTGAAGTTGAGATGTTTGCTAAAGTAACCACATGAAGTTGCTAAATGGGGGAATAGTGTCAATGAAATGAGTTCAGGATGGTCTGGACCTGAGCTATAAATACAAATGATATTTAAAAGGATGAAAAGAAAACTTAGGGGTCCAGTGTAGAAACAGGATAGTTCCCAGGGTGCAGTCATGACACATCCTACATCACAGATTTGGATGGTGTATTTGGTCATTTCTGTCAGAGTGCATTGGGGGGCTGCAGAATGGCATGCAGGGAGTGATTTCTGCTAGAGGATCCAAATTCAGTCCCCAGCACCTATGCGATCAGGTGGCTCACAGCTGCCTCTAGCTCTAGCTCCAGCTGTGTGTGTGTGTGTGTGTGTGTGTGTGTGTGTGTGTGTGTGTGTGTGTAGATGAAAGTGTACTGGGCTGGGGATAAAGCTCAATGGTAAGGTGTTCACTGCTTTGTTTGTGCTGGGCCAGGTCCTGGATTTGACCACCACATTTTAGCCATTTTTAGCCCATAGGAGAAACAATGACGCCAGTGGTAAGTGTTTTTAGTGCAATGATGAGGACTGAAGTCAAGTTTCAGGAAGTAGACATTGTTCCAAAACAGTTTTTGAGAGATTTAATTAGAAAATAAAAAACAAACAAACAACAACAAAAAAAAAAAACAAACCCTAAGGGTAGGCAGTTTACAGTTTACAGGTGATAGGTAAAAGGGAGGTTTGCTTTGAAAATGGTAGACACTAGCAATGTGTGCTTCTAAAAACGACAATTTGAGAGGGAGGGATTATTGTAATGGAGATGCTGTACAGATGTATGCAGATTGGACAGATGAGATGTATCTGAGGGAAGCTTGGAAGGGCCATTTTGGAGAGCATGAGGCCACATAGAAACTAAAGAAGCAAGTCTGCTTTAGGATTTTGAGACAGCAGGGGGATAATGTTTACCTATCAAAGTCCTTTCTTAGAGACTAAATAGCCTTACTTAGGGATGTAATGTAAATAAGGTGACAGAGCAAATAGAATGGTCCCGGGAGTATCTGATCCTAAAGGCTGAATAGAAAGAAGTGGTCTGAGATGGTAGTGGAAGATAAGAAATTATTGAAGAACCTTCTAAGTGGTTTTTTTTGGAGGGGGAGCTATTGGGGATGGAACCTGGGGCCTTGGGCCTTCTAGGCAAGTACTCCAGTACTAAGCTACATCCTCAGCCTTTTTAATGAGTTTTTTCCCCCCCAGCCAAGTTTGGAATGATAGCAGCAGAAATTACAGGAAAGGACAGGGTGTGATTAAGACATTGGGAAGAAAGGGGGAGTTTTGCGAAGGCCATGGGAGACAAAGTGCAGGCACATAGAATGGGAGTATCTAGAAGTGGGACACTGCATTTCCCACTGTTCTGTATGTGTGGTAGTTATGAGAGTTATTCTTATCTGGGCATGCAAGTTAAACAATTCACCTGGTCTTGGTATGGATTCTGTGTCCTAATGTGGCAGTAGGTTATAGTAATAAACTTTTTAAGTGATGGGCTTTGGGATTAGACTGATAGAGAGTAAATAAAACCAGCAGAAAACCTGCTGCTGAGAGGTTAAGATTGGGTGTTGTAGTGCAAGAGTTGGAGTACAGTTGCTGTTACAACAGAATGTTGGATCTGGCTATTGAATGGATTTCAAAGTGAAGGTTCTTAGCATTGAGATAAAGGGACTGTAAAACTAGGTTGTTGAGAGTCAGGGGCAGAGCCAGCAAGTGCAGGAACTCTGAACCAGTTTGCAAAGTCATGAATAGAGTGAGCAGGTCAGTGGTTAAGAAAAACACACACACTAAGGTAAAAAACAGATGACATAAGCCCCAGGAAGGTTTTTGTTTGATGGTAACCAATGGATGGTGAACAAATAATCATTTCTGTGGGCTGCATAGTTGAATGGAGAGTGGCTTGCACTTGGACTCGGTTCAGTCAGTTTGGGTTTCAGAATACTTGTTTATAGTTGAGCAGTGTGTATAGAATAGGAACTAGACAGGAACTGATTGTTGGGAGTTAGAGTGGGAGGGTTGTAAACGGGTGAAGAACACCGTCATCTCAGATGTCAAAGTGTCAGTGTTGTGGGAATAAGTGATTCTGCTGGCAGACTGAGACCCTGACTATATGAAAACTATATAATGTTTCCAGTTGTGCTCTCTAATGTTTAGCATCCTTTGCTTTTGCTTCATGTGCCCCACTGGAAAGTTGTTTTATTCTTGGCAAAGCTCAGCTATGAGTGACTAGAAGGCTTGCATGGAAGCAGGTGG